>NC_081145.1:12593942-13308942 GCF_958295425.1 Solea solea | reverse complement strand
GCTCTCTACTCCCTCTGTCAATGGTCTTTTACTGTCCCCACCTCTTACTTTCCCTTTTCCCTCAATCACTCCCTCTTTCTCTCTCTCTCTCTCTCTCTCTCTCTTTCTTTCTCTTGAGGCTCAACTTACACCACCACATTCTCCTCTCCTCCTGCAAGGCAGCTTTAAAGCCTAGTAATAATGGTTATAATAATAGTGGAAGCTTATGTCATAACTCATGAAAGCGGTTTTAATGAGCAGAAGAATTATGGCCAGTGCTCATTGGTACGTGTTTTTTCTAATCTTGTCATTGAAGTAAACAACATTTGGGCTAATCTTGTGCATGCGCGTGTGTATGTGTTTGTGTGTAAACATTGGAGTAGACAGATGAAAGGAGTCTCTCAGCGAGGCACACAGTTCAATATGAAACCTGACTCTGGGTGAAATAAGACCTGGATACAGCAGACATAGAAAAAATGAAGTCTGTGTGTGTGTGTGTGTTTGTGCCTGCAGGATTATACAGAGGTGCTATGATGTAATTATACTGCAAGGTGCTGCACAATAACACCCTGGAAACTACAGTTATGGTGAATACATAACAAACACCAATAATACTTTGAAAAAAAAGAAAAGAAAAACAGAGATTATTCCATTTATAAACGTGTGGAAACACATTATTTATCAAATGAAACAGTACATGTCAAATGTGTGTATATAAGAGGCAGAAAGTAGCATGAATGAGAATATGATAGCCCAGCAGCTCAGAGCATGTGATTTACTGCCACCACCACCCAAGCTTAGCATACACCTGTAGTGTACAGGATACACCATTGATGACTTTCTTCCTATACTCTCTCCACGCCAAACGCTTAGCTTTACTGCAACCCTACACTGACACCTGGTGGCTCCTCAAGGCAACAAGTCATCCTCTCATGGCAGCCTCAGCTGTTGCCCTGTGCCCCGAGGAACCAACCAGAGTGTCTGCAGATTGCCCTGCTGTTTGGTTTTCACAACCTTAACGCAAACAAAGGTGGGGGCGACAGTTCTTTCTGCCTCCTGTCACACAACCACTGGAAGTGGAGAGAAAATGAAAACCGGAGCCGAGTTATTCGGAGTACAGACGACGACATGAGGTGATTTTTGGGACAGTAAGTTTATTGAACGGCAAATTGTGACAGGGAATACAACATTTTATTTTACCTTTTTTTTTTTTTTTCCATTGCATTGTAAAGAATGTCGAGAACAACTGTGCCATTCACTACAAAAACCCTCTGTCATAGACACTTTGCAGATGGACAGTCGGGTGTGGTCCTTGTTTTTTTAAAGTGCTATAATGCACAATTCCTCTTGGAGGAAGAGTACAGAGGTTGTGGACAGAGCTCAGACCCCAGAAGGCCTCTGAGGTCCCAGTTGCATTATTCATACATTGTGTGATGTTGTGACTGAATAGTTGTGTTCAGGTGTTTTTTTCTAGTGTCCATCTGTGTGTGTGTGTGTGTGTGTGTGTGTGGCTTCTTCTTATTGCATATCGTGAGCTGGTTTGTGAATTTCTCCGTGAATGTGTAAAGCACAACTCCTTTTACATTAAAATGTAATAAACTCTTCACAATAATTATAATACATCTCATAATAGCTAAGATACATTCTTAAATCTGATTTAGTTAGAATATGTAGGCAATATTATACATGTTGTCACTTAACTGCTGATGGGTAACATAGTGGGCACCATCAGATGGGTTTCTCTTATAATGGACCTGTTGTCTCAGCCCTGTAGGTCAAGTTTTACAGAAACGTTCTTACAAAACTAAAAGTTCATCTTGGTCAACATCTCTTGGAATTATTCTTTGATCCATGTCTGCAAAAGCAGTTTCACAAGGAGTTTGTCTGAGTGTTTAACATGGGCTATGTGGTCACTTGTGCCTAATATTCCTTTGTGCTTTCTTTGATTGTATACACTCTAAGTCCTCCATTTGGTGATTGTAGCTCCTCTCTGTTTCCCTGCACCCTGGCTAGTGGATGCTGGGGGGGGGGGGGGGGATCATTGTGATAAAGAGAGGGGACGAGGGAAGAGCACGGGTCTGACAATCAAAGAGAAAAAAAAAATACCGCAGTGTCACACTAACATCTACACACCAGCTACAGCACTGCACAGCCAGAAACACACGCACGGACAAATCCAAATGCTCAAGGTCAAGATTCACAGCTGAGAAAACAAAATCACTTGCACGACATTTTTCAAGATTCAACAAAAAACAGACCAAAAAAAAAGAACATTTTGGAAGGTTGAAAAAAAAATCATTACAATCATCTCAACAACACATAAATAGGCATTATGATCACATTAATGGTATATATATGAGATAAACTGGCAATTACAATGTTGAGAAAACTACATCAGTATTTCATGGTCAAGCTCACATGAGAAGGCAGGTCTTTTGTTTTTTTTCTGAGGCTCCGCTCGTCATCTGTCAACATCACTGGAGGTGCCAGTCGATGACCTTACTTATGGCTTTCAGTTAAGACACACATAACATTGAGATTTGCTAGCATGTAAATCAGTCGGTACAGCCTTGGTCGTTTGTGCAGCCACTGTCATAATGCAGCTACATCGTGAGAGAAGCACCCTTCAGAAAGGCTAACAGATTCACTGTCTGGTCCACGTCGGCCTTTTCTAAAGTGTGTTTGTAAATAGTGCCATTTAGTCCTTCATGTACAACGTCATGAAGCTTGTAGCTTGTAGGAAACAGGACAATGAGCTGACCGCCAGATTTTTATAGCTGTGCAGAAAGGGACACCTCTAAAAACACGGTGTGAAATCCCCACTAGTGTTTCCCTTTTATAGAGTAATAAACCCTCATTAATATGCTGCATTTGTATGTGCAGATGATACCAGTTGCATTAAAACATGTTCCTTCATTTGATATGTCCACATGATCTTAAAATAAAACCACCACAACATGGATGGGGGGGGGGGGGAGCTGGAGAGGTAGGTGTGCAAATAAGCCATTATTACAAAACAATAAATCCTAATAAACATAAAATTCATATCGTCTGTATATGTACAATATAGTTAAGGTGGACACTTTGACACAGAGAAAACAACACACACACAAATACTGTATATAGTACTATACCGCGGAATATATGATAAATAAACCTCATTCCCACAAATGATAGCGCACTGGAGAGTTGCATTGCATATCTACAGTGCAACAGGACAACTGAAGAGAGTTGGTTGAACGGCGGGAGTGAGAATGTGATTGGACGAGCACACCTCAAAGTCACCTTGATCTACGGCAAGATAAACCAACGGCAGGGCTTCAGTGGGATGATGCATAAACAAAGACACGACGCGGCTGCTTTTCCAAGCAGCTCTTAAAGCAAACAAGCAGAGATGTTTGGTTAAAACAACGGCAGAACGCTGAAAACACATTGCTCTCATCTTCCGATAAAGAAAGAGTTTTCATTAGATCTTTGGGTCCTACCACTGGGTTCAAGTTCAGAGTATAAAAAACAAAACAAAAAATGAAATTAAGCCTTCACTCGTTTGTAAACAACAATAATGGTCTAGCGTCTAAGGGGTCATGAGTGGATCTAGCTCAATTCTAACCGGCTCCAAATGGGCGACTGTGCTCATGAGGCCTTGGCAGATGATGTCTGACAATTCATCAGCATAATAAGTGAATTTCTACTAATAATCTGTCACTCTAGTGTTCACAGCTAATGCGTTCTCCTGAACTCATGACGACTCACTCAGAGGAAAACTGCACTGTGGACTGAGAGTTTAAATCACGCTGCAACCCAATCAGTGATGTCACAGCAGGTGTCTCCCCTCCTCCCTCACAGACAAACCCCCTGCTGTGAAATCACTGATTGGGGTGTGTCCTCGAGTACAACATGATTAAGAATTTTCAACTCTCAAGCGGCACAAAAAAAGAAGCACATAAGGTGTACTTTTTGTAATTCTGTGACTTGCAGATAACGCCCAAATATAGTACAATGCCTCTTCAGTCTAGTGTCTTTTACAATTGAACCATTATTGTAGCTCTAAATAACAGCTGGAACCTGATCTACTTAAAAGGCAGGGGCAATCAAAGTATGCTTGGAGCTGAATGGCTGAGTTCATTACAACCGTGTACAGGAAGGGAAGTGGTTTCTCAGGAAAGATCATAGGTGCTGTTATCACATTAACACATTCCCTGGGTCTTTGTCTGAGCATAGGCATATCATTTACTCTACTTACTTTCTACTTTAGAAATAGTGTCTGGGAAAAAATATTATATAGCATCTTAGTATATATTTGACCAGAGCTAATGGTCACTACTTAGGGGTTACATTTACTGTAAATGACTATCTCTGTGACTTATGTTGGTTTTTGTTTTTTTTATAAAATAACATAAAATAGGGCCTGTAGAACTGCAGCAACCAATGGCAGTGCACCTACTTTTAAATTCGACAATCATATTCAATGATGCAATAAAATTCAACTGATATTTGTGGCTTCACTTCCAGGGAGCTAGCTGAAACTGCCTACTGGAACTTTGTGTGCCACCATAGGCAGCTTGGCAAACAAATGATCTTTCCTAAATCATTTCAACATTCAACAAATTTAAAAAAAAAAAAAAAAAAAAAAAGATTAAGTAAGTGATCGTGCTTTGACCCAATAAAAACTCCAGAATGAGGTGATTTTCATGTTGTTGATGAGATCTACTACGGGAGGGAGATGAAGAAAGGAGGCGCTTCTTAGTTGTCTTTCTTAGGCAAGTAGCTGAGTAAAAATTCACCCACACCCAGGAAGTAGATCACCTGGGCGATGCCAAACAAGGGTGCAATGACCAAGGCTCGACAGTAGGCTCCTTTCAGGAAGGCCGACGGACCCTCATTATGCAAGATTTTCCTGGAAAGCAAATTAAAGTTCATTACATAATCGATAAAACACACACCACACACACCAGCCTCACACATGCTGCAGCAGTAAAGACAAAATGAGGTCACCTGATACAGTCTGTCACGCCACTGTACGTGTCTTCTGTGCCCCCCCTGTTCAGTGACTGCAGTCGAGTCTTTATCACTGCAACACACAAAGATCAGGTAAATATAGAGCATGGAGTATCAGAACGTGCAGTCGTGCCGTGGCGTTCACGGTCGCAATGATGCTCACCGTCGACGGGGTTGACAGCAACAGCCGCTGTGCTCCCTGCGAGGCAGCCTGATATAAATGACACGTAGAAAGGTGCAGGACCGTCACCTTTCGTGCCCAGTTTATTCAGATTGGCAAAGAGGGGGAAATAAATGATGGAGAAAGGAACATCCCTGTAAAAAAAAGAGGAAAAAAACTGTTTGCTGAACCTGGCTGCTGAAGAAGAACATAACAGATGAATGCAGTTTGTTGCAGCTGGCTGCTACAATACAAAAATATAGCAGATGACTACAATTTGTTGCAGATGGTTGTTAAAAGTGCTGCATTGCCAGATTTGATTTACCTGAGCAATGTGGCACCAAGGCCTTTATACAGCCCAGCTATGCCCTTTTCCCTCAGTAACTCTCTTGATATCTGAATGGCTGTTGGGGATTTGGTCTCTACAGTGCCTGCTGCCACTGTCTCTGGCATCAGCTTCCTCTGAGCAGCTATGAAAAAAATGAGACACAGACACATTAGTAACGGCAAATCCACAGATTAAAACGCTTCTAAAACAATAGCAGTAATCACTTGATACCATGTGATAACAGCAGCTTCAAGGACAGAGACTTTGAATTCATGAGAGAAAGAAGGAACAAGGACAATGCACTTTAAATCACATTCATGGCCACATGGGGTCACTGTTTCTCCAAGTTCCAAGTTCTCCAACAAGTACTTCATGGTTCAATAACACAGCAACATCTGAGGTTAATTTCCTCTTACCAATGCGTCCAGCATCTTGGAGCTGGATTTTCAACATCTCCATGGGAGTTGTGACAATAACCTAGAGCCAAACAAAGCAAAAAAAACAAAAAAAACATCAGTTGAATTGTTCTACATGTGAATTCAAATTCATGAGCAGACCTTCATGTACAAGTGTCCAGCGTAAACACACTGTCAATCATTAGCTTAATGTCAGCTCCTGTTTTCCTCCGTAATCCACACAGAGGTAACTAGTTAACTGGATTTAGGGTGCGATGGCAGCGCTCTCAGTTGCAATCTTAATCCAAGGTCTGCTGCACTTAATCTAATCACGTTCTTTGGGCTTGAAGTCTTTGCCCTCATTAACAACAAGCATTTCCCTGTGACTCACTCGCTCTCTCAGTCACTTGAGGCAAGGCACTCTCACAATGTCTTATCTGATCACTCCCATCTGCCTGCCATCGCCTCACGGCATTTCAGTAATTACAAATCAC
The DNA here is from genome assembly GCF_958295425.1 of Solea solea. Lineage (NCBI taxonomy): Eukaryota > Metazoa > Chordata > Actinopteri > Pleuronectiformes > Soleidae > Solea > Solea solea. The sequence continues at coordinate 13,302,588 of NC_081145.1, read as the reverse complement.
AAGAGAAATCCACAGAAACAAGAAAGTCAAAGCATGTTCTTGAAACATTTAAATGTAGTCATGTTTGCAGCTAATGCTGGAGGCAAGGACTAATGAGGTAATGGCTGTGGCCCAGTGGACTGCACATGAGTGAACATTGGCAACGATGATGTAAAAACAGGAGGATGCAATTAAAAGCAGCATCTCACTCACTCACCTGGCATGTACCTGCGCCACACCCAGCCAGCATCTCTTTGAGTAGAGTGAGTTTACTGAAAGACAACAACAACAACAACAACAAAAAAAGGGATCAAACTACAGCACTCACCAGATTAACAGTTTGAGAGCCAGACACCATTTTTTTTTTCACAGTCCTGGAGTTGTCACTATCTGTGCTGGGAATGCTTAACTCTCTCTTCCATGTCAAGCCTTGCAAGGACACATTAATAATTCACACGGTGAGCGGCTAAACCAGACAAGTCAATCATTCATCAGGTTGCATATTTGTCACCATGGAGACGGAGACAGATGCCCCAGAAACCCTCAGGTTCATCTGTGCCGACAGTGCTCATGCGGACAATGGGGACTTGTAGTCCTAGTAACATCAGATGGCGGTTGCTGTCGATTTGACCAGTGCTACTTTCACACATTAGGGTGATTTCAGACATGGCTCCTGCTGTCACACAATATAATTAATATTAAAATACTGTGGAGAAGATGAAAGCACAGTGGCAGATTAACTGGAGCCTTGGTGAGAATACAGGCAGCTAATGTGTCGGATTACATGTTAGTAAACACGCCTGGTTTGTTGTTTTTTTTAAAGAGACAATGGGGGAGTGGGTAAGTGTCACTCCGCCTGTGAGTGCTTTCATGCCTCACCCATCCTTGGCGAGGTGCTGCCTGAAGAAGTCGTTGGCGGCCAATTTGATGGCTTTCTCTGGCGTGACTAGTGTTAAGTTCACCGCAGCTCCTGTGACGATAAAAAGGACAAAGAGAAAGAGAAAGAGAGAGAGAGAGAGGGATGGAGCGAAACAATGAGACCGTTGTCAGTGGAAGTTTTACCTGTTTTAACCAGATATCTTGACATCTGAGATTTAAAGAAACTTACCTCGGTACATCCCAAAATACCCCTCTGACCGGATGGTCTTAATAAGGCAGTCTGACCTGAAACACAAATACAGCAGTTGTTGTTTTAGTTCCAGTGTGTAACAATTGGGAGGGTTTATTGGTAGAAATTGAATATACAACCTATAAGTATGCTGTTAAGTATGCATCATTCATTCATTCATTCATCTCCTACCGCTTTATCCTCTACATGAGGGTTGCGGGGGGGGCACTGGTGCCTATCCCAGCTGACATAGGGCAAAAGGCAGGGTACACCCTGGACAGGTCAGTCCATCACAGGGTCACACACAGAGACAAACAATCATTCACGCTCACACTCACACCTATGGTCAATTTAGAGTGTCTGCATTTTTGTTTTAAAACAAAAACTGAATGTGGAGACGAGCAAAGATGACTGGTAGAGATGTTTCTTAGGGTTAGGGGACTGAAAGACTGAAAGAATATGGCGGATTAAGTCATGTAGGAGTTTTCTAATTCCAAAAGATGGCAGTAATGCAACATCATGGAGGCAAGCACTCATTAAACTCCAAAGAAGAAGAAGAAGAAGAAGAAGAAAAGAAGCTTACTGCACCAACAAAGAACAATATTCTTCCTGGTTGGTGAAGGCCACCATCATTCCCTGACATTCAGGGAATTGAGAGAGTATACTGGTATAACTGTTTACTGCTGATTCATTCTGATTCTAGCTAAAGCGTGGTGTTTCAGAGACTTAGAAATGGTGTAAAAGTCATCTAGAGAAATCCCGTACATGCTGGTGTAAAGGCGAGATCCATTTTGCTGGTTTTGCAGACGAGTCTTGGCCAGGTCAATGGGAAACACACAGGTCACTCCAATTAGGCCAGCGATCCCTCCATTGATCAATTTGGCAGGCAAACTGGATGGAGGTGATGACATTGGTGAAGGAGATATAAAAAAAATATGAAAGGTCACTGGATATGAACAAGGACACAGTGCTATAAGCCTGTGTAGTCATGTCACTTCAAAACGTACCTGATCTGCTTGTCAGCCATTTATCTAAAGCCCTGGCTGCTCAAATTACCAATCTTAGCTCGTCACGGAGTGGTCGCTCCTTTTTTTTTACCCTGTTTGTTGCAGTGGAGTAGATGTAAGAGTATGTTGAATGATTATGCTTTCCCACTTGTTCCTTTGTAGTTGTAGTTACTTTATGGGGGGGGGGGGTGTCTGTAAAAGAAACAAAAAAAAGCAAAGGACATGATCAGGCTACATATTGAAAAGACTGTTGACAGATGATGAAATAGCAGGACAGCACATTTTCCAAATCGGAATGAAGCCATTTGTTTTTCACAGACATTACAATGACAAGGTTCAATATCGAAAGAAATGGTACACTACGTTAAATACACCGCAGAAGCAAGCCAATATTTACACCCGAATAAGTCGGATCAGATGGTTAGAACCACGACTGCAGATTTTTTTTAAATTCTGATTTTTGTCAATAACTTCTTGGTCTATAAAATACCAGAAAACAGTGGATTGTTTGTCCTATTCACTGCCGTACATGTTGCATAAGAGTACGTTTTTTTTAGTGTGACTTATGAAGTGCAGTCAGAAAACTGCTGTGACACCAACTTTGGTGGTGAGTTCACTCCCCCCACTGTGGAACCTACATATTATAGAAACTGATCAAAACTCCAGGGTATACATCTAAAACATGCTGGTAAGTGTAGTGTATATAGGGCAAAACTGTCATGTAAGTTTACTGATGGTTGGGGTCTATGAGAAAACTGAGTTAGTAGCCCTGCAGGTCAACAGCATTTGTCTCATAACCAACACTAAACTCAGAGACCTTCAGATTACGAGCATCACGTGACACAAATTACAAGCAGCAAAAAAACTCATAAATCCTGGAATGAGGGAATGTCAATGATTTAAGTTTTGACAAAATGAATCAGGCTGACAGATGCTTATCAGAAAATGCCTGTCAATTATTGATAGGGATGTATGCAGACAATACATTGGCCTTAGAAAACCACATTCATCATGGTTAGGCAACATCTATCTCCCTTAAAACAGAGCTTTAGCCATCACTGTAGAAGGATAACATTCTACATCACAGATCTATAATCGCCTGCAACATCTGTGTGCCACATGTGTCCTTCATGTTTTATGCATAACCTCTTTCAGACTGGGACTGGAATCATTCTCCTTTCTGCCGTACGCTAAAACAACAAATTAGTGCAAAAAAGACGCAACCTATTTTTGGTACAGTAAAAAAAATGCCTTCAGAAAGAGAAGATGCTTCCCATTTCCCCTTTCACTCTCTCCACCCCCTCCCTCCACCAATCACAACCTGCCTCTGCGTGTGCAACCTGCCTCCTCCTCTCTTCTCCTCGCCAGCCCTCCCCCATCACTTCCCACAGTCACGAGTCACGACTCACAAACACAGCTTTTCCTCCTCAGGTCTTTGCTGACTGGTGTTTTTTTTTTTTTTTCCCTGGTGAAGTGAATATGCGTACATTCACGTGACACCAATGTCACAAAATCCTCGGCTTCAAAAAGAATGCACAGCGTGCGCAGGATTCAAAGAACTGTGTTTGGGCAGGAATACAGCTGTGGGCTGGTGTGTTTGGTTTGGATGGCCCTTGCTGGCTGCTCCAGCGGTGCAGGAGGAGAGAGGGCGTCAGAGCAGCGAGCCGCCTCTCTTCTCACCTCGCAGCTCACCTCCATTTCTCATCTCCCCCTGACTGTTCCTCGACCTTGCTGTTTTTTTCACCGAGCAGAAACCCTGAGCACACATATTCATATTGCCGCACGTTTCCCTATTTCCTGTTGCTGACTTCCTTTTGAAAATGCACTGAACACGTTGCTAACACCACAGTCAGCAACCTCTATTCTCTTTAAACCACAGTCTACAAAATTAATAAATGTAATGTAATTATTTCAGTCCATTTACACCATACAAATGTGTCTTCTCAGGGAGATTTGTTTCACCATCAGTCACAGCTTGACTGCAGTGACTCGTCATGATAAATGTGTCCTGGTGAGTAATGTCCACAGCATAGTGGCATCACTTATCAGCCAAGTTTTCAAACTCCAGATCAAAGTGACAACTAGAGCTGCAACTAACGATTATTTTCATAATTGATTAATCTGTCGATTATTTTCTCGATTCATCTGTGAATCGTTCGGGGCATAAAATATCAGAAAACCTTAAAAAACATTGATCGGTGTTGGTCAAACCTGGAAATGATGATGTTCTCAAATGTCTTGTTTTGTCCACAAACCAAAGTGATTCACTTTTAATGAGATCTTTTTTATCTAGAGCAAAGAAATATTCACATTTAAGAAGCTTAAACAATCAGAAATCTTGTTTTAATCATGAAAAAAACTTGAAAAATTGTTTCAGCTCTAGTGACAACACTTAGAATCAGAAAACATCTTTCAGCATCTGTTGGTGCTTAAATGAGAGATTCTTTCCAGATATAAAGACATTATGAACAACAGGTTTCTACAGCTATTCTTCTTAGGACACTGCACTGACTTCCTTTCATTTCGACAGCCAAAAAAAAGCATTATCCTGAACCTCAGCCATCACTAGTTCATGTCTAACCCTTACATTAGCTAGTCAATGTTTTGGTCCCCAGTACTGGTCCTGGGTTAATGCCAGAAAAGAGGTAACAAATACGAGTACACACAACACACACACACACACACACACACAGTGTGTACCTTTAAAGCAGATAAGGACAGATGAGTAAACAATAGACATGGTGATTGTGAAACGTGTCTGACACGAGGAACCTTGACCCCAAAACGTGAACCAGCCAATGGATTCACTTGATTAAAGATATGTCTAAGTCCGGACACCAGCGCGCAGATAACAGCTCTGTTCTGACCCTTGTTCATCATTACAACTTGAACAACAGCGCAATGAACGCACACTGACACCATGTCACTGAGCTACATACACATACTCTACGTGTACTCGCACAAAGTTGGGACAGAGGGTTCACAGAAGTAAGATTTACAATGTAACAAACACAAGAAGATGAAACTGTTCTTTGCTATCTTGTTTTTGTAGCGAGTAAATATTCAGTTTATTTTAAACTATATATGAGGGATATGAGGGATTTTTAGACTCACAAACACACACATTAAGTACACATCCTGCATTTAGTAACATTTGCCTTTTCAACTTCTTCTATCAATAAATAGAGAAATATTAGTCTGTCTTTTTGCAGTGCGAAGGATTCTGTATTACCCTGATTTGCACGGGGATGAGGATTTTATTATTATTACTCTTTCATGACATATATTACAGGTTATGACAACACACAACACATGTTGCTTTGTGCGGTTATCCCCACAGACCATTACTTGCTGACTAAACTAAGCTAAACTACACTTGACTATCAAGAGGCACATTTTGAACGGGCACTGCACTACAACTTGTACGTAACTTGTAATTTTTCGCTGTTATGTACAGTTAGTCGGGATGTTCTCTAAAACAAAGCCTCAAACAAATAAATTATTCAAATCTAAAATACGAAACACCTGTAGACAGATCCACACTACAACAATATGCAAACCCCATCCCTTCATTGAAATCCGCCAGAGAAAATTTGACCTTGTCCATCACAACTTCCTGGCAGCCTCTGCCCTTGAGTGCCAAACAGAGTACACTGAGTTTGGTGACTGGACAGAGGAGGACACGATTTAGGGGGACAGCACAGTGAGAGTGCACTGTGGTTGCACTCAACTCACATGACTGTGGCTGTTTTTACCATCTGTGTCACATGAAATGGTTTGATAAACACACCACGAACTGATCACCGAGTGTTGTCTTTGAGCTGCAAGAGCACAGAGACTAGTTCTGTCCACTGGTGATTACGTCCTAGATCCATTATCCACACAAATTGATTGTCCTCGTGATTTTGTTGCATCTGGGTTTTAAATAGTTCTCTCCACTCGCAGTAGTATGTGTGCTCGCAACATTCCCAACAGCTGCTGTGGAACTCTCATTTTGTCCCCTTTTAAAATCACGCATCATAAGATGCGGTTTATTTTAGGATTTTTACAGCAGGGCGGAAACAAGGGATGAAATTTGTGGTGTCGCACATAAATCTGATTACTATTCCCTCTTCCCTACAGCATCTGGATTATAAACCTAATACCTATTTATGAAAGCTCACTCAGAATATCCATTTACAACAACTCGAGTGAGAGTTATGCTCTAGATACAGCAGCTTTTCCACTACAGGGGCTAAACTCTAGAGTTGATATTCTGTACACAGAGGTGGTGTAGAGTTTAGTCCCTCCTCTGACACCACAATTATCCCCGATGGCCCAGTTACTTAAGTCACCTGGGGTTTTTTTCTTTTGTATTTCCGTCTTTGCTTTCCTACACCCATGATAAGCGAATAATACGGCCACTGTATTTGACATTCCCTTTGAGAAACAGCCAAATGTAGCATTAAGGCATTTAGTTACAGTTTCGCACAGCATCTAGCTAGCAGCAAAGGTTATACGACCTTTTAAATCCAGCTAACGTGTGCCAGCGACATTTTGCAGTCCTTGCCTCTGGGATTTTTAGCTATGTGTCTGCTGTCCGATATGCAAAATGAGGATGCTTTTTCCCAATCTAAAGTAGAGCAATATTTTCAGCGTTACAGCAAGGTACAACATTTCAGCTGGAAAGCACCAGAAGAGATACCTTACACCCAAGAATAGTTCACCTCATCAATTATTTCAAGGCTGCAGGAATGCTTTATTGTATTCACTGCTTGGCCTAATAATGGCCTACATTCTATACACTAATGTGACTGTGGAAAAAGAAAACACTTCAGTTCAACGTCCCCTTTTTGTGCGCTTTAAAGCAGAAACCGGGTCCAGACTCACAGATGGGCCCAACAAGAGATTGAGGGTTTGATTGTTTGGGAAACACCTCTTTTAGCAGTGGGGGAAAGATAAAATAAATATCCTCTAATTAGCATAAGCAAGACAAGAGGTGTCTCTTTTGCATGTTCAGCAGTAGTGAACTGCACATGTGAGTCATTTTAATGAATGAAAAGGGAAGTTGGTGCAGTCCAGAGGGTTTACACTCCACAACCATGATGGTGACAACTACACTGAGCGGTCATGAGTATGAGTTACACAATGATTCCTTTATTCTATTGTGTTCTTAACTATTTGTATTAACTAACAGTTGAATGGGAGTTGTACCTAATAAAGTGGCCGATGAGTAAACAGCCTCAATGCTGAGCCTATACAGAACACCGGCAGGAGGCGGCTGCTGTGTCCGCTCACAGGTCTGGAGGAAATGATGTATCGCATATTGCGATAACTAACAGAAACAATGATACATTTCTAACGCAGACAGTCACATATATAAGATACTTATATAGTGATATAAGATACAAGAACACATTATTGAAAATGTTTCCCTACCGGCGCGCGCGACTGTTTTGCGGCGATATGACAAACCATACTGACGACACGTAGAACGGCTTTTCATTCGTGAATCCAGCCGTGATTACATCACATTTCCACTCACATTATCTGTCAGGCCTGTGCGTTAAAACACGTTCACATAACGGAACTTGAATGTGTCGCCTCCCTCACAACCGTCTCTCACGAGCATCATTTCGTTTCATGTCACCTCAATAACATTTCCATTTCTTTTCCTTTTTTTTTATCTCCAACAGAAATGAAACCCGATGTGTCGCTTTCATGCACAATAACGCATTTACTACATCCCGTTATGTTACATACCACACAGAGGCGTCTCCGCTGCTGTCTGTCCTGGTGAGGCTGAAGAGTCAAATCAAAGCCGTTACTCTGTGCGTGCGTGAGTGAGTGAGTGAGTGTGTATCTGTGTGACAGCAGTAGCTAACCTACCGGCGTTACTAGCAGCAGAGTCCAGTGGAGGGAGGCAGAGGAGGTGAGGGTGACGAAAGACGAGAGGAGGGAAGGAGGGGGGGAGAGAGAGCCTGGCTGGCAATGGGTGAGGGAAAAAAAAAGTATAACACATTAGAGAAAGGAGGCCACTAGTGGTAAGTAGTAGAAGTGCAGAAATATCTTTGAGCAGTGGCTGTCTAGGGGGCGGGGCTTAAGAGGCACGTCATCGTGACGATTCATCTCAACACTATGACCTTGAATTTTGAACATCATTCTAAGCTATAGTGGCTGCTGCTCACTGCTGTATGGATCTATTTTATGAGAGCAGATTGTTGTGCGTATCTGCAATTATCTCTGAAATACATTTTCCAATTTTGGAATCAAGAAAGAACCTACATTTTTTTATTACAGTTTTTGTGCAGCTTGTGTATGAAACTGAAAATGTATTAACACAATGTTTTTTAAAAGACCTTGAACATACACGCGTAATTTAATCAATAATATTGACGTTCCAATTAATCTCTAATAATGATAATATTGACCAGTGGTTCCCAAAGATTTCAGTCCCATTTCCCTTCAGACAACCGACCTCCAGCCATGCACCCTCCAAGGTTATTATAGTTAAACTAAATGAAATAACAAAAACTGAAATAAAAACTAAAAACTCCTCCTTAAAAATAAAGCGATAATTTACTGAAACTAAATTGTGTGTTTACAAAATTAACTAAATTTGTTGTAAAAATGTGCTTAGTTTTTGTCTATTTATTTCATATATAAGGCTTTTGGGTTCATATGAAGTGTATTTATTATTTTTAGCTGTATATTATTGCCGCGGCAATTTACCAAGGGTGCACCTGCGGCACAGATCTGTGCTGTGTGAGTACTAAGAAAATGGCATCTTCTGTTGGGTTTTTATGACAATACTAATTGTATGACCTTTCTAAATCTTGCACCTGGCAAATACTCCATATTTAAAAAAAAAACTAAAATAGCAACTAACTCATTTTAAAAACAAAAACCTATTATAACACTGGTATCCCCTACTCCCACAAACTTGTGCCTGTTGTCCTGCATGGCACCTTAAAGACTGCTTTACAGAGTTTGGTTTAAAAAAAAAAAACAGGAACTTAATCAAACACAGGAAAAAAATAAACTTTTTCACATCGGTTTTACTCTATAGACAGATTCATACAATGAAATAAAGAGACATCATGTGTCACTGAGTTGGTGCTGCAGCTAAACTGGTTGCTCAGTGACCACAGGCGCGCAAGGAAGAAATTTAATAAACCATTATTAAGACTGTCACACAGTTTCCAGTGTTCTGCTCTATCTCTTCCCGGTCCTGAATCAATATGCATGAATTAAAGGGAGGCTATTTTGCACGGAAATGTTGAATTGTGGATAAAATCTTTATGTTAGAAATAAATAGGATTGATGGTTTATTAATGGACAACTGATGATCTAATTGATTAAACTAAAAAGAAATGCTGGTAAGTCAACATTTCCCTTGCTATGTCTCAGCCTTGTCTTGATTATGAGCTACTCAATAAAACTAAAGTATGATACAGTCACCTGCTATCTCCTACATTTGGCTTGCCTTCAGTATTTTAATAAAACATTATGTCACATAATTATTTCTGCTCCTGGCAGAAATACGCTGCTACATTTTGGTCTTACATACAAAGATAATACAAAAAACGTGTAAAGAGGGGAACGGAGTGACAGGATATCATCCTCAGATGTCCGTCCATTTTTCTTGTTGTTCTCCAGGTTTATGAAAGGTGCTGCCAGCTGGTAGCTGACAATCATAACTACAGAGTTTTGTATTCCCAGACAGTTGTTGCAACAGCAGGATGAAATGATGGGGCGCATTCTAAACAAACGGATCGCTCAAGTGTAAGACAGCCATCTGTAACCAGCTACGGCTCAGCTGCTGCCGAGTTTTCTTCGAGGGATGAGCTCTCTGCTTCCAGGCCCAGTCTCCGCAGAGACTGCGAGTACTTTCTCCGTCCTATACTGACTATATCCTCAATCTCATCCGCAATGTCTCTCCTGCCACTCTCCATCATAGCGGCCACCAGCTTTGATACTACCCCAGGTCCCGTATTACTTTGTCCCCGAGCCCAGTGGAACAGCATGTCCAGCACCAACGCTGCCAGGTTGTCCCTAGTGGGAGAGTGAAGGACATACACAAGACATTTTACCACACGTCTCCAGCTGCAGTGATCAACAAAACCTGCAAAACAGATTATATACACATAGATTTTTACATGATGCATCACTTCTCCTTCTCCTCCATGATGAGTAACGAGAGGTTTTCTGAGCATTAGGAGAAGGGGGAGGGACACATGAGCATCAGTCTGTGTGTAATCTCCTGCAGTGTCCCAGATGGCTTAGTGATGGCTGACAGTGCAGATTAAAACAATCAAAATTATCCACCAATTCTCTCCCACTGCAGGTTTGTTTTCCTTCTGTCACGCATCTCTCTCCCTGTGGTTCCTGAGAGGCTTTGGCTGTGCCAACACGTGTGCATGCACTGATTACATCATTTACTCATGTAGACGCCCTCTGCTGCCGTTAGACACATGTCACACTCCCCTGGGTATTGTTTTATTCATGTTCACTCGCGTTTTCCCTCTTAGGAGGATCATGTTTCACATAAGTTGTTCAAAATCCTCTTTATTTAATCTCTGAATTTAAAGAAACCATATATGCATGGTTCCATTTGATATCATGGATCCACGTGATAGTTTGTCAGTGTGGTGAATTAATCTTAAATGTAACTCATATTATGATACAATGTGAAAAAACAATTACAAATGAACCCATAGGGTTGTTGAGTTCGGTTGTGGAATTTTGACTGAACACAATGCAGTTTGTCATGCCAACCTGTGCTTATACTGAATGCGGTCCAACTCCTGGTAGCTTAAGCCAAGGTTCATGCCAATAACACGCCAGTCCTGTCCTATCTGAAGAGAAATTGACAGCAGGTTGGCTTCTGTCAGATAGCCGCTCTCCGGGTCACCCAGGTTCAGAGGAGGATGCTGGAGCTCTTCGGTGCAGTAGCTATTGTCCAAGTTTAAGGCCTATGACAAAAACAGAAGAAAGATAATATATGTCAGTTTTGGTGTTATTTAGAGGTAGGGGTTCAACAAATCCTATTCTGAAACTGTAGGGATATGAATTAATATGTAATGGCAAGGTATACAACTGCTCCATTCTGATTTATACTGTATGTTGTTCAAAAAGACAAAAATATCTCAGATATCACGTGAAATGTGGGGGGATTCCACTAACAGGAAGTCTTAGTGGTAAAGTTGCAAGCCACTGGCTATCATTTCCTTTCCTCTTTCGCACCACTTCCTCTGGCAGGTGGCTGGGAATCTCCCCTCTATAAAATGATACCTGTAACAGAGGTACAGTACATGGCATATTGTCACTGTGCCATTCAAACAAACTGAACTGATACATGGGAGGAAAATAAGAACTGGCTGTGAGCCTGACAGCCATTGAGAACACTGAGTTTACAGAGTAACCGCAGACAGATATATCTACTGAATGGCACACAATGCAATACATTGCTGTTCACTGAAGTATTGTATTGATAGCTGTTTTATTATTATTAGACATAAAAATCTAACAAACACTGTCTGTGTATAATGCATACAATTCAAATTAACTTCTGGGAATTCTCTAAAATGTGATATGGAATGAAGCAACACATGTCTAAATTTGTAACCAACAATTATATATGAATAATATGAATATGCATTTCTGTACAAAGATGTGCAATATGAACAGTCTATAGCTTGTTTTTACCCTAGCACGTTGTCCTTATATCACGAATATCTAAGATTCACAATATGAACAAAAAAAAACATTTTCTGCTGAATATACTTACTTGTCCCCTCACTGGTCCCTTCTGTCCTTCTGTTGGACAGATGTACACTTCCTTCAGGTTCTTCAGACTGGAGTAAAACATGAAACAAAGTCGTCCCTGCACACAGTCTGGTCTGTCTGGAGAAACCAGTTGAATTTGATCATAAGATTCGCATTACAAATCAAAATGATGATGATAAATCACACAACAGGCACAAGAGGAAATCCCATAGAGGACGTCAGACCTGTGCTGATGTCTAGGCCCCTTTCAAAGCCGGCAAAGAACTGTTCTCCTTCGAGTAAGTCACAGAGTTCTGAAGGCTGAGGTCCATCATACTGCTCTGACAAAGACTGTATTCTGCCTTCCACCTAGGCAGAAATAATAGTGCTCAAAGTCAGGGGGAGATTATTTTTTATATTGACAAATTTACTTAACACTTAATGCAAATGCTTTTTTAGAATGTATAGTCTTCTTGAAATAAAAAAGATACAAATACCAATTGTTTTTAAGGGTCAATACTGATACTTAATTACCTTTTTTTTTACATGTTAACCACTAGATGTCATAGCATTACCATGAAGCATCAAGAAATTAACCTTTTTGTAAACCTTTCAGCATCTCACTTACACTACAAATCCCAGCAATAAGAAGGGGAAATGCCAACCTTGTTAACAGGTAAACACTGCAGCAAAACCTGTGAAGGGTCAGTTTTCCGCTGGAGGACAAGAAACTGGACTTTAAACTGCTTCAGTCTTTGATAGACCTTCCTGGCCACCCCACTAACATAGCACCGAGTGGTGTACCACAGCCAGTACCTGCAATGGTTGACACAAAGCTGTGATGATGCAAGTCTGAATATATGAATCCAACGTATATTGTGAGGCTGTGGAACTGAAACTCACCAGGAGAAATGTGTTATATAGAAAATGGCATACACATGGGTGATGTGGAGTGACACCTGTGTTGTGATGTCAGTCCAGGTTTGGGCAGTGGGGTCTCCATGAAGCAGATGCAAACAGGTCATATCAACTGTATGGCCTGCAAAAGCATCAGACTGTTATTAATACATGCTGATATTTCCCTTTCATACATTTGTAGAAAAATAAAGATGGTGTAGTGAACCTGTGACTCCAGGTGGCAAAGGAATCTGGACTTTGACAGGCTGCAGGAAATGTGTGTTGGGAGACTGGGAGAGGCAGAGGAGAGGGCTGACTCTGGCCTGAGGATCACCACACAGTGTTTGTACCTCTGACACAGACACCTCCAGCACCTGCAGAAAGGACGACAACATGAAGAATCAGAATCTCTTTATTGACATTGCTCAATACATAAATCAAATAAAATACATAGAGGTATTGTTACGATCAGCCATGTATTGCACAGCATAGAATCATGGGAGTTCCTATAAAATGTACTAGGTTTTAAGCCTTTAAGACCAATGATCCCATGCTGACAAACCAATGTGAACCTACTCTACTCATCGTGCCTACCTGTAAATTTATGGTGCGTGTCTGCACTGTGCAGTCTGGAGGAAAATGGAGCTTGACTCCAGGGTCAGAGCTGGAAACCAGCAGGGCTCCAGTAGGTGTAACTGAGCAAGTGTCCTTCACGAGACGGGATACTGCCATAAACCAGGAGAACTGGCTTACGGAGCAGCACGCCAGCTACAGGAGTAACAGGTGATTTATTTTTAAAATGTACATTCGCAAAGCCAACGGGTAAAAACTTGATGATGCAGACTGTAATAGTATGTTGTTGTTTTTTTACCCTGGCGAGATGACCTCCAGGGTGACTGCTATGGCTCTCGCTCCCCCTCCTGAGATTAGTGGGCAGAGTGATCCATGAATGTCCATCAAACTTGCGCACAACCACCTCTTTTCTTTTTGTTCGATGGTATGGCACACAAACCTCCACAGGCTGTTGGGGGTTTTAAGTTTGAGTAAATTTACATTATGCACAGGCAGAAAAAAAACAGTGTGCTTATAGATGTGAATATGCCATTAATGTGAACGCACCATAAGAAATTTGATTCCATGTGGCCGAAGCTCAAGAGGACGACTCAGTAGGATGTCATGCTCCTCCAACCACACCCACTTTCTCTCTGGCCTTTTCTCAATCCATTCCAGTCTTGTGGTTGTCACCACACAGCCTGGGGGGAACAGCAGCTCAGCCCCCCCTGGGAGAAACACATGACATCCAGCAGACGATACACAGAAACTAAAGAGCAAAAGAAGAACATCTTTAGTCTAAACCTAATCAAAATGCACCAACTAACAATACACTGACGAGAATGACAAGATATTTTGTTAGTGGCACTGTACCTGTGTTGATTAAATCCAAGGTGCAACTCTGGGATTGATGTTTCAGGTCGATCTGGTAAGAAAACCAATAATGTAACTGAGACTAAATCACATACAGCATTTATAGAATGACTTTACAATAAAAATTATTTGAACAGTTTGTCTCTACTCACCAGGTGTAGGAGACAAAGGTGGAGGGGTTCGCGGTTGTCCCAAAGGATTGTCACGCTTATCGATTTTCAGCCGAGGCAGTTCGTTTAGGCAGTCTGGGATCAGACGGAGTTCATTGCTGTAGATAACAAGCTCTCTGAGCGAAAGGAGAGAACCTGGGCAACAATAATGCATTAATAATGTTCACTTCAAACAAGAACTCAAATGAAGTTATTCCAACATTATGTTGTTGTTATCTATTCTTGAGTGTATTGACACTGAGAGAAACTGAGAAGCCTTGGCAGAGATTCTCTAGTTGTCACTTGTTTTTCCTGAAACACCAACAAACCCCATCATCCTTACCCATGGTCTCTGGCAGCTGTTTCAACTTGTTGTAGGACAGTTCTAGCTTAACAAGCTCCACCAGGGAACCGATTTCATCCGGTAGATGCTGGAGGCAATTATGTGAAACATCCAGAGTGTGAAGTGCTTTCAGCTGACCCACACTTGCAGGCAGAGAAACAAGCTCATTTCCCAGGAGGGAGAGGTAGCTGAGAGAGGGGAACAGGCCTATATCAGGAGGCAGAGCTGTGAGGCGGTTGTGACAGAGGAGCAAGGATGTCAGCGTGGAAATGCTGAGCAGGGAGGATGGCAGACAGGTGAGCTGGTTGAAGGAGAGATCCAGGTGCACGAGATGAGAAAGGGAGGAAAAATCTCTGGGCAAAGTGGTGAGTAAGCCAGGCAGAGGATCACCTCTGTCGTAAAAGCAGTGTCCTTTAAAGAGAGAGAAAAGTTAAGTCAGGAGCAAACCAAAACACAGAGATGAATACCAGATTATCACATATTCAACATGTACTGCAACAAACTTTTTATTGTGAAATATTTAATTGCTAACAACAACAACAAAAAAACACATTTCTACCAACAATCATCTGATACCACTGTAAATTAATGGGAAAAATACCCCTTATAGCCAGTGAGCGCAGCTCTGTCAGATGAGGCAGAACATCCAGGGCACCGTCCAGCCCTGCTTTATCTTCAGAGCCCAGTCTCAGGTACTGGAGGCTGCTCAGCTGCTCTGGGATGGATGTCCACAGCAGGGACAGTGCAGCTGCTCCTCCCAGGTACACATCCAGGGACAGCCTGGTGTCAGTCAACACAGCTGAGAGCTCCACAGAGGGAGGCAAGGGAGGAGTTAGGGATAAGACAGAAGAAGAGGACGAAGATGAGGAAACATTGTTACGATGGTGGTTGGAAGATAAGTATGAGGCAGAGGAGAGGCTGGATATGGAGGGCGCACAGGTGTCCATGAGGCTGATGGGAGACACAGATGGAGCAGGTGAGGTCTCCTCCATCTCTGGACCCAGGACCTCCATTCTGCCTTCAGCTATCACATCACCTAGTTCAGTCTTCTTCTTTAGTTTGTCCTGATCCTGATGAAGTTCTGTACAGAAACTCACAACCAAAGTGTCCACAGAAGTCTCTGGCACTCCAGCATGGGATGTTGGCATTTCCACCTCTTCATCCTCGGACCCGTCTGCCTGTTCTCCATCCTCTTCATCAGGGACTGTTCCTTTAGCTCTGCTTCTGTCCATTGAAGCCACTGTTTCTCACCGTCACCTGCTGCGGGTCCACGAATGTCCGAAAGCTTCTCTTTCCGCATGGTTTGTCTAAAACATTCTGTCAATATACGTTCACTATCACTACAGCCAGACAGAGTTAAAAACAGATAAGAAAACTACAATAGCTATTAGCGAACCAAAACTATGACATGGCCTCGCCATTTATGTAAACGTTAGTTATTTAATTACATATCTGGACTGTGCGGTTCAATTACTATCACTACTCCGTGACTAGTTTTAATGACAAGCTACTGGAATAACTTAAAACGAGTACTATTGACCTGTCTCTCCCTCCTCTGTGTTACTTCCTGACTGATTTTGAAGAAAAACGTTTGCGTCACAATTGCTCGTTTGCTTTTCTCACAGCGTCCACCGGTTCAAGACGGGCGGAGTCTAATCCCCCATTATATCACGTTTAAACAAAACAAGCCCCGCCTGCCTGGCTGTTGTTTTGTGTAAGACCGAGCGATACGATGCTCGCGCCGCCAAAATTTCAATTTAGGGCGGGACCGTTGTGCTGAACGTGTCACTGATGTCAGTCCCTGATCGGCCACTTAGCGGCGCTGTTTACACTAACATTATTACAACCAAGAGCAGTTATGTGTGATATTGTATAATTTTCACTTTTCTTATCTTTTAGACACCGCCTTTTGAAGTTGAACCGCATATTGGTATATTTACTCATTGATCGTGGTTTTTTTTGATTGTCTTTTACTCAGATTAAGGCAATGACAGGGGTTCTATGGAATAAATTAAATTGTGATTGTAATCCTGATTCTGATTGTATTTGTACTTGGGCTTTCTGACAGAGGAACATTAAATAAAAGGATTAAGAAAAAAATTGATAAGGACATTATTTGTCCTTATTCCATATGTATGTATGAATGAATTAATGTATGTATGTATGTATGTATTTTTTCCTCATTATTTAGAACCTCTAATTATAATTTTGAATACATTCTTGCCTCAAAGCCACATTTATGGTCACTGAGTATCTTGGAATTTTGGAGAATTTTGTCACTTAATGAGCTTGTATTTGTCACTGAATGTCAGTGTGTCATGGTATAGAATAGACGCAAAAAAGACAAGTTGTTTTGACAGATGAGCTCTTTGAGGACTCGTATTGTGTCACAGCTAATAACTGCAGAATGTGACCGCTTGCTTTTCAATTCTGTGAAGAGCTTATTCGTGGAAGACATTCATAAAAACATGTTCTTGTTATTGTTGAATGCTTTACACACAAGAGACTCAGCGATTGCATCACTATTTCTTGATAAAAAGCTACAAATAAGCCAGAAATGTACATCTTTGTTTATATCAGGACATATTTCCCCCTTTATTAATCAGTTTCTCAAATCTACAATGGTACAGGCTCGTTCTAGGAAAACGTTGCAAGACCAGAACAATAAGTCAGCCAGTGTTGCAGAGTTGGAAAATCTATTGTGAGTCCCAATAGGGCCTAGTTTAGTACAGCCTATTACAGTATGTAGGGTATTAAGAGACCCTACACACTGTATTAACTGCATCTGTCTCTAAATTTAGAATGACTTTATTAGTATTTAACAGTTCTTTACACGATTGCACATTAAAAGTGGCTTATGTTGGTCCAAGCATGCACTGCTTTTGAGAGTTAAATAATAAAAGCTTCTGGTTCATGGGTACATGGCACTTTTCACAGTATGGGTGCCAGCTGTTTCAACATTTAATGAGCTAAATTGTAATGTACATGTAGTACAGATAATATACAACATTCACTTCTTAGCAAAATGACATTTTCACATATCCACAGTCATTTTCCCTCCATTACTGTGTTTCTTATAGCAGATGTCTTTAACTCAGCTGTAGATATACACAACTAAATTATTACTAATTAAATTCTGAATGTCATAATTCCAGGAGATTTCATGACATCACATCATGTCGACATGTTATAATCAAAGGTCGAAGCATCTGCTGCCAATAGTTATTTGATTAGTCCATAAACTGAACACACTTTTTGACTCTACTGCATTCAGAACTCACCACCGTCTGCTTTATTCTCAGGTCAAATGTCCTTTTCCCCACTCGTTGTAGTATTCATTGGTTTACACTCATCTATAAAACTCTCCTCTGACATTATATCTTATAAAACATATATCTTAGTCTACTGCTGCATCCTGTATAGCACACGGTCTTCACACTATCAAACTACACATCCCAAAACCAAGTCTTGCTTTGGACAAAAATCCTTTTTATGACAAAAAACACTGAAACTGGATGGGTTTTTCTTATTTTTTTTATCTCTTTTTTCTTTATCTGTTTTTATCTCTTTTTGTCTCTGCTTTTAAATGTTGTCTAAAGGCTTAATGACATATGTAACGGTTTAACCACAATTTGACACTGTTTTAAGTTTCTAAAGACTTAATATACATGTGAGTCACTGTTTTAACGTGTTAAATAAACATACATGGAATTGTTACTAGTTATACTTTAGATTGAATTATCTGTAAAGACAAACACTAATGTTGTTAGATGTTTTTATTGTTGACCAAAGGAGTCACTGGATAGTGACAGATATCGGCCATAGGTGGCGCTCATTGACTTTATATAGTTGTTTCTCAGCGTCGCCTCTTGAGATTGGTCACGTCATCAACTTCTTCCTTTCTGATTGGTCAATGTATTCAACGACGTTGACTGTGTTTGGTTAAATGTGTGTAACTCTGCGCCTCCTCCAGCACACCACGGGGAAGTGTGTAAAACAACAACAACAACCCACAGTTTGGTTTCACCTCGAGGTCATTTCCGTATTGTTATGTAATTCAAGCGACTTTAACCTGCAGCGAAAAACGTCACTTGTGCCGTTAGCTTCAACCTAAAACAGCTAGCACGAAACGTTATAGAGACAGTCATGTAGAGAGAGACTACACCGGAGATAACGTGAAGTGAAACGTGGTTAGCTGTAGTCGTAAATACAGAGTTCGTGATACATCGATAACCCACGCGTTCACATTATCTGCGGACTGTCACCGGTATGTTTCCGTTAGACTCGCCGTGGAACATCTCCTTTGCGGGATGCGGCTTCCTGGGGATCTACCACGTCGGTGTGGCCAGCTGTCTGCTGGAGCAGGCTCCCTTTCTGGTGCACCATGCCAGGCACATCTACGGAGCATCAGCTGGAGCTCTTACTGCCACTGCTTTGGTCACCGGAGTCTGTCTCGGTTTGTACTTTTTAATGTCCTCTGGGTGTGTGTGTGCGCGCGCGCGTTCTTGTATGTATCTTTGTCAAGACCAAAAAACCTAGAAACGTTATGGACTGAGGACATTTTGGGAAAGAGATGACATTTTGTCTGGTCCTCACGCTCTGTCAGCCTTAAAGGGTTTTAGGGTTAGGGTTAGGTATTTAGCTCTGATGGTTAAGGTAAGGGTTAGGCATTTAGTTGTGATGGTTAAGGTAAGGTTGTCTTATTGTGTCTAAGACCTCTCTACGAATGTGTGTGTTCCAATAGTCAAGTCACGTCATATTTATTTATGTTGCATAATTATTTAAAACTACAGGGGTTGAGCTTCTGTCCTTTATAAAAGCAAATAGGCAAAAATGAGACTAAAGTTAAGACAATGTACAATTTAACACATTTAAAACTGTGACATACGATCAGATCAGCCTCTAGATTAACAGCAAGATGTCAGGAGCAGACACAGGGGCTGAATATGGGGATAAGAGATCAGGAAAATATTAATATGTAAACAAAACTATTTAGTGCTTTTAAGTGCTATAATTTTGGATTAAACTCTATACATGACTGGCAACAAGTGCAACTGTCTGGCTGCATTTTGAACCATTGGTAATGTGGAGATGGTTTAAATCAGGGGTCACCAACCTTTTTGAGACCGAGAGCTACCTGAAGGGTAGAGAATAATATGGAGGGCTACCATATTAACATTTTATGCAATTTACCATTGAAATTATGAATATTATGCATTTAATTGCATACACATTAAATCCAGTGCTTACTCCTAATGATTATCACAGTTTTTATAAATAATATCAACACATTTTACTCAGTGATCATTTGGATACATGCAAGTGAGGTGAAGTGAAATGAGCCCACGGGCACCTCGCTGGCTGCTCGCGGGCTACCAAGTGCCCGCGGGCACCACGTTGGTGACCACTGGTTTAAATCATACACCAAGAGTTGCAATAATCAGACCTAGAGGAGATGTTTTCTTTTAGGTAAATAATGTCTTTGATTTGGCTTTATTCTTAACTGATGAAAGCTACAATTCACAACACAAGAAACCAGTTTATCAAAACTGAGAGTCAAGGAGAGTTGTTGAGAGTTATTATAGAGGGGATAAACTGAAAATCATTAAGACTAACACGGCTTATACTGTACATCTGCAAGATGTTCGCCGTCTGCATCTTGATTTTTAGGTGTATCTATTTTATCACGTATTTTGCATTGTATTCACTTTATTCACTTATTAAACCGAGTAATGTCAGTTGCAGTGCAGAGAATAAACAAAATAGAGTAAAATGTACTGAAAACCTGGTCATTGTTCATCCTCTGGTGTTTACATAAACCATTTTGACCCAGGTTTATGTCGCTCTTCAAAATGATAACCAGCTTTTTCTCATGAAATAATGCTGCTTTAAACTAGAGCTGCCCAGCATGGAGAAAAAAAACAAAAAGCATAATGTGATTATTTTTGACACATTTTTTTTACATTTTACCTTCATTGTCATTTTCACAGAAATAAATCTAAATGATGATGAACAAACAACATGTTGCCTGATTTGAGGGTCAAGATTTTGGCTCCTGGGGAAACCTCTGCAACACCGCAGTTACCTTTTCATAATTCTGATTTGTACACACATATATTCATTTAATAGTGTCTCTTAATTTGGATATTGCACCTGATCACACTGCAGTTTCAAGTACTTTGTGATTAGTTGTGCAGCCTTACTTTAAACAGGCAACATTCTTCTATCCTCTGGATTACAATGTAACAGAAACAGTGTAGCCGATTGAAATAATTTCACACTGACTGATACTTAGTGTTTTTACAGGAGAGGCTGGTGCCAGCATCATCGATGTTTCCAAGGAGGCAAGAAAGAGATTCCTTGGACCCATGCATCCCTCCTTCAATCTGGTGAAGATTGTGCGTCACATGCTGCGCCGCACTCTGCCGGCTGATTGTCACCAACGGGCCAGTGGGAGGTTAGGGATCTCTCTCACTCGTGTGGCAGATGGAGAAAATGTCCTGGTATCTCATTACAACAACAAGGAGGAGCTAGTACAGGTGTGCACTATGCTCTATATTTTTCACAGTGCAGAGGAAGACAGGCTTGTACCAGACTTGTATTTATACCAGAACACTACTAATATGATAAAAAATGATAAAACGGTGATAAAACGTTTAGAAAAAATAATTGTGATGATGAAGGATATGATTGATGATTATAAAACAAAAACAAATTGTTAATTATTTGGCTGAAAGCAAGAAAAACCCCACCTCCAAATCAGTGGAGTTTGAACAACAACAAAGTTTGGAAGATAAAAATATGGGTTGGGGGAAAAAGAAGTATTTTCTGACAATGTCATTATTATGTATTTACTTACTTGAAAAATTAACTTTGCAATTGGTAGAATAAAAACTTTATTTACAATAATGTAACCATATTGACCAGCCATAATATGTGATTATATTGTGTCATTCAATTTTAATGTTTACAGGGTGATTGTTTTCATTTCACTCTTTTCCTTGTTTATGTCTTTATTCAGTATTTTTTTCACAACGTTTGAGCTTAATTCCATGTATGAGAGCTGTATATTATGTCATTAAATGATCTTATATTATTATTCATTTTCTTTTTTCTTAAACAGGCGTGTGTCTGCAGTGCCTACATCCCGGTGTATTGTGGCTTTATACCTCCTACTTTGCAAGGAGTGGTGAGTACATTTACTACGATTCCAGCTTTGCTCTACTGAATGTTCTCCATTTTTTTTTGTTTTGTTGATGTTACTTCTGGCTATTTGTTTCTGTATCTGCCCCTGTCAGAGCCCTCCCTTCCTCAAGAACATGTTTGTTCTTAATGGAACATGTGGAAACGATAAATTATACAATTCCTCTAGACAATTCCTCAGTGTTTGCCTGAGGTCTCACACTAAAGAAGGAAGTAGCACTTGTGTACTTTGCTGGACATGTTTCTAGCACAAAGGTTTTCTGGGTAATGTCATTGGGCAACACCAGCTCTCCCACCCTTCCTCTGTGCCCTTTGTGATGGGTTTTAACAGTTCACTTGTGTTTGTGTGTATGTAGGGCATGTGACCAAAATTTAAGAGGGCAGATCCAGTTGGGACCATGTTGGCTCACGCTTTAAAGTTGTTTTGTCCACGTCTGTCATCAGTGGCTTTAATTCCAAAAAAACCTCTGTTTTGTTTGTTTTCACACTGTGTGCTTCCACATACTGGGTGTAAAAGTTCAGAAGCTCCAATAAGAACGAACACTTATCGATATGGAGGACATGATGTCATGTTTCAAAGGATTGACTGTCAATATTTAGCAAACAAAACAAAATCCATTGGAACTTTTAATGATTTGGGGTGATGCATGCTTTATCTCAACCTGTTTGTTTTAAAACAAATAAGTTGGGAAATGGCCCTGGAATGTTCTCAACACTAGATCCGATGTAGGTTATCAGTCATTAGTGACAAAATGTTTAGACCCACCAGTAAATATAAGGCACACAAAAACCAAAATATGAAGACTATAATCCAGCCAGGTTTTTGATTAAAGTTAACCAGTCAGTTGATTCACTTGATTATTAGGGAAGGTACAACACCACTGATACTCATTACCTCTGACTAATTTATTACTAACAACAAAATAAGTCAAGGAATCATCAATTCAATTTTCATATTTTGTTTTTAGTGCTACATTTGTTAAAAATCGGTTCTATTTACTAGTTTATTTGTTTTAGATGACTGTAATGCCCTCTGTGCTGACATTAACCAGATTTATCTTGCTCGCTTGCAGCTTGTTCAAAGCACAGCTACAAGAAACAATATGCAGGAACACATTTACCCCCATTCTGGCCTCCTTCCACTGGCTTCTATTCCACTCTAGAATTATTTTGAACATTTTATTGTTTGTTTTTAATAGTTTTTAAATGGTTTAGCACCTCAGTGCCTCTTTGCACCTTTTACCTCCTCAACGTAATCGAGGTCAGCTGCATCTGTTAGTCCCAGAGGCGATGGTGCCTTTTCAGTAGTAGCTTGTTTTAATATTTACTTTTCTTTTATCATTCAGCGGTATGTCGATGGAGGGATCTCGGACAACCTGCCTCAGTATGAGCTGAAGAACACCATCACTGTGTCCCCTTTCTGCGGAGAGAGCGACATCTGTCCCCGAGACACTTCGACCAACATACACGAGCTGCGATTCACCAACACGAGCATCCAGTTCACTCTCTCAAACCTCTACAGAATCTCCAGAGCACTGTTCCCCCCAGATCCAATGGTAGGTTTACAACACACACACACACATACAGAGAGTCTTGTTTCCATGACTTCAGAGGACATTACATTGACTTAACCAACCTTAACCATAACTTCTAGTGGCCTAACCCTAATTCATCCACAACATGTCTTCATCTTAAAATTTTATAAAAAATGTGTCCCCATAAGAAAGACCGGTCCACATAATATGACTGTGTAGACAGATGTAGGTCCCCATAGCATAAGTAATACTTGGAACACACACACACACACACACACACACACACACACACAGACAGACACACACGGAGAGAGAGACAAATTGATTAGCTCAGTTAAACTGGAGTGAACTCTGTGGACTCCTCTGACTCATGACAGATGAATTGTGGCTTGTTTTGAATGCAGGTTATGAAGTCCATGTGTAAACAAGGATACAAAGATGCTCTGCACTTTTTGAAGAAAAACGGTAAGGACCTGTGGTTTGTTGTTTATGTTCTAACCTTCTCCAGTGTTCTCTTTAGGAAAAAACCTGGTCAATGTTAACCTAAATTGTTTTTCCAACCACTGGCTGGAAAATATTCCTGCTAGTGAATCACACTGATATGCTATCAGAACACGATAGTGTGTAACCAGATCAATACATTTCTTTAGATTAGGCTTGTATTCTTCCTAATCCTTAATCTTGTTGGTGATGTGTCTGTTTTTTAAACTTCTTGTTATGGCTTTATTTCAGTATTTTCAATACTAAGCTCTTCATTGGCATGTAATAGCAAACTGTGTTATAACTAATTTCACATTTAAAAGAACATATTTGCTTTCTTTGCAGGTTTAGTTAATTTCAATGGACCCCTCAGAGACAGAGCTCTGCTTGGTAGTAGAGAAGAAAATGATTTAAAAGAGGAGAAGGAAGCAGACGACACAAGTGACAAAGAGGAAGACGAGACCAGTTCCAGTTCCTCCGTAGAGGATCATTTCTTTGACCGCCTCCCACCAACCCTGCACAAAGGTAAAAGCAGACAGAACATCATTAGCATAAATAAAGCAACATTTAAGAGCTAATCAAGGAATTTATGAACATGATCACAGTGACCACAAGAAGTGCTTTGTCACACATGACATGTTTGAAAGGTCAAACGATTTGACACAACAGATCATTTTAAAGTGTACTTCACCAGTATAATCATCATAGGCATCATAATGATAAGCTTACAAGCAATAACCTCTGACTTCTGTCTATAAATGCAAGTCTGTTGGTCTGTTTACTGCAGAAATACCCAACAAGCTTAGAAATGCAAGAGAACGTGTGCTGGTGCTGCACTAGAGATGTTCAATGGTTTAATTTGTGTTCTCATTCAAATCATTTGAGAGTTTTTTTCCCCCACTTCCTACTAAAACTATTTTTCTTTTTCTTTTTCTTTTATTTGAATTAACGCATAATCAACTTGATATGTTGCACCAGTTTCTGTTTTAGTTTTGAATAGTTCTGCTTGGAAAACCTGTCAGTAGTTATGGTAACTGCCTCTAAGATAGTTTCTGCTTCCCTCTGTAGCTCTGGTTGAGGCCTGCATGGAGAGGAGAAGCCTAATGGAGTCGCTAAGCAACCTGCTTCCCGTTAGGATGGCCTCAGCCATGATGCTCCCCTACACTCTCCCTCTGGAGTCTGCTCTGTCCTTGACTGTCAGGTGACTATATATCTATACATATATCTATACAATTATGTCATATATATATATATATATATATATATGACATAATTTCCCACGTACATACTTTGAGATGCACTCCAAAAGTATTGCATCATAGTGATAGCATTACAACCTAGCTGACTAAACTGCACTGGAATTTGCAATTAGGTAATTCAAATGGCACAAAATACTGACTTGCAGCTGTGTATCTCATGTGTAGACTTCTGGAGTGGCTGCCAGACGTTCAAGATGATGTCGGATGGATTCGAGAGCAGCTATTGAAAGTCCTGCAACATCTTCTTCGCCAGGCTTCCCAAAGCATTTCTCAGAACGTCTTTGTTGAGATGAAATGGTATGAGAGTTTCACTTCTTGATTGTGACTAGCAAAAGCAGACAGTACTGGTACACAGACTTAAATCATTTCATCATATATGCATCCACATAACTAACTGAAGTTGTGAGAAACGCCTAAGATGTCCTTTACTGTGAACCTCTAAATGGAAATCACAATTTCACCTATATATATTTAGGCTGTCACTACACTTGACTTGTTTAGGTCACAGTCACACTCTCTCTGCTATAATAATAATTAGGGCTAATTAAGAATTATAATTAGTTGCTGTTTCAATAATAATCACCGATGTTTTTTTCCTCCAGGTTTTCCTGTCAGTTGGAGCTGCGACGTAACCAATCCCTTCCATCCAGCTTTAGCTCCACCAGCCTGTTTCCCACCTGGGTGAATAGGAGAAGTCCTTCTGTCCAGAATATCCTCACGTATCTCGACCAGTACAGGAACCAGCTGACGTCAGGAGTTCTGTGTATAAACACGGACCTGCAAAGCTTCTTGACAAACAGTTCGATGTTAACATGTAAGAGTTCTCCCATGCTCTCCACAGAGGGCCGCACAATGCAAGGAGGTCGTTTCAGTGTCCCACTTGCTGCTGCTGACGCAGAAGATGTCATCAGCTTTTAAGGGCTTTTTTTAAGGGCTTTTCATGGGTTTCTGCTGCAAATGCTTTATCTCTGAGGTTGAGGTTCAGATCCAAGAAGTACTCAAATCTCCCAAGACAAATTCGGAACTCTAATAAGTCATTTTGTACAGTATACAGAAATGGTAGTTATTTACCATATTAATTAGTGTATAAAGTATTTTCTTAAGCTTTTTGCGTTATCATTTAACTACAGTAAAATCAGTAGGTCTACAGAAGAGCGGTTACATTTAGCAGATGGACTCATGTAGAGTCATGTACAAACTTGAATTACTAACAAAAATGTGCACTGCAAGCAGCATGTTTCAAACATTAGTGTGAATGTTTTTAGTGGAATGTAGTCAGACGTCAGACATGTAGTTAAACAGCGTCTCTGCTCCCGCTGGTTATGAACCTCTCAAGTCAGGAAGTGAAGGATTATGTTTGTTACAGGTAGTTACTCACTAGTGTTACTCACTATCCCACTCATCTTTTACTGGTGCCAATCCCTGCTCCCAGCTGGCAGGTGATTGGTGCACCCTGCACAGGTCACCGTCCATCACAGGGCCACATAGAGACAAACAACCATCCACTCTCACACCTATGGTGAATTTAGAGTGTCCAATTTGCCAAATCCCCAAATCTGCATGTTTTTGAGCCGTGGGATGAAACCGGAGAACCCGGAGAAAACCCGTGCACACACATGGAGAACATGCAAACTCCATGCAGGGTCGTGAACCCAGAGTGCCAACCACTACACCAACCGTGTGGCCAAATTATTCCATGTATTATTATGCACATTTCAATGCATTTTGTGAACACTGTCTAAATGTTTTCAGGTTTGTACTGAATGTGTGCATTGTTGCACTTATTTATATTAGAAACACAAGCTTGTTTTCTTCTTTTCTCCTCAATCATTGAAATGTGTTTCTATTATCTTGATTCACTTGTATGCAAGTTCCAGTGCTTTCAGTTTTATATTTAAAAAAATATATAAATATAACATTTTATTGTACAATCATTTTGATGTAATTACATATTAGTTTGTAATTACGGAATGTGCGATTCTTTTTATTGATCAACGATTGATCAGTTTAATCTCACTTTGACTTTTGTTCGGAGTCACTGTATGACTTCAGACAAGTTGAACTATTGTTGTTGTACTTTGTACAGAAGAAATTTTGACTATATGATAAAGCTCCAACTTGTGCCTTATATGAAACATTTGCTAAGTTAATTTAAAACGTTATTGCTGGCAGTGTTTATTTGATAATTAAATAAAATTACAGTTGAAATGCAGCTTCTGGGTGTTCTTTTATTGCAGTGTATTCCCAGAGATTAGTTATAGTCCTCACATTACCTAGAAAAACAGTGACTTACAATGGAAAGAGCACACAGGACAGACAACAGTACACACGCTTAAACAGTGATCAAACTGTGCAGTCTATTGTCTAATATCCACGGTTGATTTCTGAGTCATTTAGAACACACATAATGCTGCAGGATACAGATGGGACACTAACAAAACTGAATTGTAATATGTTAGTATGTTAATTTTATTTTTGGAAAGCCCTTTGTCAAAACACTGTGATGAGATGAAACAATTTCTACAATAATCCCAATCATGGATCTTTGATGTGTCTAATCACTTAATGTGTTGATACATATATAGAAGATACAGACTGAGCAGCACAGCAAGAGCTTCATATGCATCGTTTTATTTAGGTCACTTTTGACTCAATTTTGCACCCATATTTTCATCTCTCTCTCTCTCCTCTTTATGTATTTATTTATTTCTTGAAGTGTTGTTTTGGAGAGCATGTTTGTTAGTTTTTTTACTTAGCTCCTGAAGGTTAGATACTATGTGGGCTACTATAAATATTTAAAAGATGATGTTATGCACTCTGTTTGTTTGTTTGCTTATCTTGTAAATTGCTTATAGTGTAGTTTATGACTGACATTAAATAGTATAAATATATGCTAAAGAGACACATCCCTCCCATTTGTAAATGTATTTTTTAAATTTCAAAATTGCATTGAAATGTCTATAAATCAAATTTTAATACACAGGACAAGGTGGTATATGACCCTAGAAGGTTTTCAGTTGCTGGTATTTGCAGGTGACAGGGATCACGACCAAATGTTTACACCCACCATATTTGGCAAACATCAAGGACAAACCAAAATATTGGGCCTGGCCTATTTTTTAAAGAACATAATCTTTTGACTAAGGTTTAACAGTCAGTTCATTTTACTGATTATTCCTTTGCTTTGTTTTCAGAGATACACTTGCCAACTGTTCCATTCACTAGTTTATTTGCTCAATAATTATTTGTATAATTATTAATAAAATATAATAATTATTTATTTATTAATCAACTTTAATGATCAGTTTAGTGGGTACTTTTATTGTTTTATTGTGATAATTCCTAACACTAGAAGTTAAATTAGATACTAGAAATATTATACTTTCTAACACACAACAAAGAACATAAGTACAAAACAAACAAACTTCAAAGCATTGGTTGCAAGTGCTCATGTTATTATTATTTTATATATATTTTTTATTCTTTTTTGTTATTTTATTGCAAATGTGGTGTTTCCCTATGCATACAAAACTACTATGTGTTTTAAATAATTAATTAAATAAAAACATAAATAAGAACTATGCCTGCCTCTGAAAGGAAAATGTCCGAGCAGCACTTGAAGTGCTCAGTTAAAGGTTCTCTCTGAAGTTCACTGCTTCCGTGTGTCTCCACCAGGGGGCGCAGCAGGGGGGAGAGGCTCAATCCAAACCTCAGACCCTGCCTCTCTTCGCACCATGAGCTGAGTCTGTCCGGGACAGACCAGGGAAGATGGCGGCCACTGACCATTCCCGGTCCGAAGCTGCCAAACAGCGACGGCAGGATCAGCTGCAGCGATGGTTTGGCTCGGACACGGATCGGACGGAATCGGAGGCCCGGGAACACTCGAGCGGCCCCGCGACGCGGCGGACGAAAGTCCGCTTCGCTCAAGGAGCCGTGTTTATGGCCGCCTGCTCGTCTGGCGACCGGGAGGAGGTGGCAGCGCTGCTGCGGCAGGGAGCTGACATCAACCACGCCAACATAGACGGACTGACAGCGCTGCACCAGGTAAACACTTCAACTTACATTTGTACTTAGCAACTGTGTTAAATAGTTGAACGATAAACTTGGGAGTTAACCGTTGAGTTGCTGCTCACTCAAACTAGCGGCAGAAAATGTCCCCGACGGTGTAGACGAGTAGTTAATGTGAGCGTTCCCGCTGCTTTTAACGGAGCTGCTTCTGTGGATGAAGCCGAACTTAATAATGAAGCTGAGGGAGCTGCAGTAGACCGTGTGTGTGTGGTCAGTCTGTGCGGGGTTTTTAAGTCTGTTTGCAGGGGAACTTTCTTCTCTCAGCAGCAGCAGCAGCAGACGACAGTGAAGGCATCACCTCAGCGTCTGTGTGTCATTTTTAAACTTGGATGTAGAAAGTGCTTGGCAGGCCCGTGACACAGTCTCCGGTTTGGAGACGCAGAAAAACACTTGGTCATTGATTTCGGGGAGTTTTTTTTCTTTCTTTTCTTTTTAACGTCTGATCACCAAGTTTTGTAATTTTGGATCTCGTGGAGGAGAAGAAAATGGATCGCGCAGACATCTACCAGTATGAACAGAAAAAAAACAACTGTCACAAAGACCGATTCATCTCAGGTTTTTTTAATTGCAGTTTATGCCCCAAATAGGCTGCACTCCAGAGCATGATGTAGCCTTAATGCACCTCCCTCTCCTTCACTTTAAAGTCATAACACAGTGGAGCAGCAGTCTGGACAACATCACTGTCACACAAGCCCTCAGTGATGCACTGTTTCCTTTGCTTTTATGATACTGCCACGTAGGGATGGGCCGATGCAATATTCAGTCTTGGTATCAGACCGATGCTGATCAAAAAAAAGAAAGTAAAATCGAATGTCATCCAAAGTCCTTAAATATCATCTCAACAAGTGGCAACTGCATTTAGTAGTAGTTTCCTGGAAACATCATCATCAGGGGTGGGTCAAAATATCTATTTGGTGATGTATCATTGTCCTCCCTCGTGCAATACGATAATCATATACGCCAGGGAAAATATCGAGGTTTTTAACTAATGAATTAAGGCACTCTAAAGTTAACAGTCCCTGCCAGATTCACTCGCTGGACGTCGCTACTTTCATGTGTCCTGACGGTGGTGATGCTCAAATGAATCGGGGAAACTTGGATAGAAGTTGCATGGCTGAAAAAGAGGGAGTTTACGGCGGGATAATACTGGAGAAAGATACGTTAAGAGATGCCCCATCCACGTTCAATACATAGATTCTCTATGTTGTGAATAAATCAAGAAATCTTGACGTTTTGTTTTCTTCAGTTAGACCGATGTATTGTGATATTATTGGTATCGTGGACCATGTATCGTGTATCATATCGTGAGGCACCCTGTGACTCCCACCCCTAATAGATCATCGTGTCTTGAAGAAGACCTAAAACTAGAGATTGAGACCATTAACGTCTCAGGAAAATATGAACTGACTTCATGAATCAAGTGAGAAGTAGCGTCATTTTCGCATAGACTAAAGGGAATTATTTTTGCAACTTGTGGACTTGCCCCCTAGTGGTTATTGAATATATTTTAATTTTAGTATCAGACATGATGAATCGGTATCAAACCTTCCTTACTGTTTTAGGACTGATCCAACACTGACATCTAAGGATACTTGTCGTGTCGACATAAAAGACATTGAGTTAATCATTTTCCAGTCCAGTGGAGCTGAATGGCGGCTGCACTGATCAGAGATCATGCTCAAAGATGGTTGGTGTTTTCCTCCTAATTGAAGCTAAGTCAGTGTGTCAGTTGAAGTTTCTTTCCCATGACCAGTTCAGATGAGTGAGTAAGCGCGTTCCTGCCTGGATGTAGATGATAAATGTGTCCTCCTCTGGTCCATCCATGTGTTGGATCATGCACCCAGTGTGGTCTCTCTCCTGCCCTCCATCCCTCTCTCCCCTGTTGCTCGTTGGTTGCCTGGTAACCAGAATTAAATATAGGCCCACACTCTCCAAACTTTCCATCCTCTGCATCCAAAGCCCTTTTGTCTTCGCCACTACTCTTTCTCTCTCCTTGGCCCCTCCTCCTCCTCTTCCTCTTCCCTGCATCTCTCCTTCTCCTTCTCCTTCTCCTTGCCAATTCCCAATGGAGGGGACTTTAGGGATTTTGGATGAAGAAATGGAAAACATTCCTCAAACAGCACAAACTGCTGTTTGTCAAAGGGCATTTCCACAATGAGTCATTGATGACCCAGTGAAGCAGTCTGCTGGGAGGCTGTATGTGCACCCTGTTAGCGCACTGGGTGCAAGCAATGCCCTCTGTTCATTCATTCATCAGCATGGAGCACCCACTTGTTTCAAAGAGCTCCCCCTTTCGCTGAGAGTGAAGCCCCGCTTTTTTTGACTTGCGCCTACCAGCTTCATCTCTGGCTCTTACGATGACAGTGCTTTTGTTGTTGTTGTTGTTGTTGTTGTTGTTAAGACCTCACTTCCTGACTAATTACCTCACATTATGAAGGAGGAAGGAGACTCGCAGCAGCTTTGAGATTAGTTCATTTAGCCCAAAAGTAAAGCTTCTTAAGTGGCTGAAGACAGACCTGATGGTCAGGGTTCTGTGCACAGTGTGCAGGTATAAGCACTCGCTGCTGTGACGTCCTATGATATGATAATGACTCATGACTGTTTAGAAAATAACAGTATGTTAATGACATACAACAAAATAAATAGTGAGTCATCCGTGTTCTTGCTTATGCCAGCACAAACTAAGCTTTGTTGTGTGTAAAAATGAACATGTAAGTAAGCTGAAAAATCTCGTCAGTCGTCAGTCTGTCGATCAGCTGGTCCACCATTTTGGTCCCGGCTGTACGAATGGCCATGTGTTTATTTTTAAATGATTAATTTATTTGCGGAGCAAAAATCGAGGGCTGCAAGAGTTAATCGATTAGTAATGGAGTAAGCGTACTCTTTTGACAGTGGTTTCTCAAAATATAAAACTTTTCTTTCACTGTCCTAAATGTGAATATTTTGTGTTTGCCTTGCTCCAATGAGAGTAAACTGAATGTTTTTGGTTTGTGGTCGTCATTTTGAGGTTTTTGGAAAGACCAATCGGCATTTTTAACCATTTGCTGACAGTTGTAGACTAACATATCAAGTGGTTGTTTGAGAAAATAATCAATTAATTAATTCACACTAAACGTATCCATTTGCTGCAGCTATAGAATAAGTGGCTTTGGTAATATTCTTATTTTTTGTTTTTTGGTTATTTGTGGTTTTGAATGACAAGTCTCAGCAACCCTTATTTCCCATTACTTTATTTACTTTATTTATTTATTTTCTGGTTCCATCTGCATGTTAGTATATCACTTTGTGCAATACTTTGGTTGTGTATGTGTTGTATTGTCAATATTTGTTATTCATACAGCTGCTAACTGTAACTGTTTTTTTTAACTACTGCAGAGATCATCTGGCAACCTTTTTTTTTTATTTTTTAATATCATTGTCTTCCATTCACAATATGATGGTAACGTAATGCAGATGATGTTTTTTTTTTTTCCCCCTCATAAATGTATGTTTATATTAAAGCAGCATATAGTGCCTTGAGGTTCTCATGGAACTCATTTTGGATCACGTCGAGGTCTTTGCGACACCAGCCTCAGGACAAGCAGTTAAACAGATGACTGTTCACTCACACCACAAAAACAACTGTTTTGGAAAGCACTGGAGGGCCTTTTGTAGCCCAATTAACAGCAGGAGCTTATAACAAGTAGACACAGTAGTCATTGTCTTTTTTTTTTTCTTTCTTTTTATTGTACACTAACTGGACAAGTCTGGTGTCTAGTGGAGGCTCTCCTCACTAATGCCAAACAGCAAACAGAGCAATATCATGCTGTGTCCCTCTGCAGGCCTGCATTGATGAAAATGCAGAGATGGTCCAGTTTCTGGTGGAGAACGGAAGTGACATCAATAGAGGAGACAACGAGGGTTGGACTCCTCTGCACGCTGCAGCGTCCTGTGGCTTCATCCAGATCACGAAGTGAGTGTTGACCGTCACTGACGTCACGATGTATATGCCCAGTATAGTGTGTGTCTGTGTGGTTTTCTGGTTTTACAGCTGCCACCTGACCACGTCGCTTGTTATTCTCTTTGTAGATACCTGATAGAGCACGGCGCTCACGTTGGAGCAGTGAACAGTGAAGGTGAGCTTCCTCTAGATGTGGCCACAGAAGACGTCATGGAGAGACTTCTCAAAGGCGAAATCAAAAAACAAGGTGAGGACTTGCTGTGTTCCCCACACTCACATCATCTCTCCAGCCTACAATTCCACATAGCGTCTTGTCTAGGTAGCAGAGATGAAACTATGGTCTTTATAATATGATAATTACAACATATAACATGTCGTCATCATCATAACTGTGAGAATATTACAGCATTCAAGGCTGAAGATTGAACTAATTTTCTTATGTTACCCACAGGTTTTCTTTTTTTATATGGTTATACATCAATATTTCTGGCTTTTGATGGTATCTAGGGTTTGGGGTATCGATGGTTCAAAGTATTTAAATATGTCACCATTGGCACAAGAAAAACAAGAATGTTTTTAATGTTTACATCTATAGAAAAGAAGCAATTACTGTACTAGGAGGCCGAGGAACCAGCATTTAGTAGTAGTTCTCTTCAACTTTGCCACAATAACACAAGGAGCCTCATGCATCAATAGTGTATAAACACAAAAATGCTGCGTATGCTTACTCTCACGCACGCGACAAGATGTACAAAAATTGGTGAAACTTTGTGGACCGCAGCGCAAACTCTCGAGCTGCCGTGTGAAGTTGTGGAGCAATCTCTTCTCTGGCTCTGGCAGGTGATGACGCTGCCATATTAAGCTCTGAAACTCATCTCAGTGTTTCAAAAATAAGATTTTCAATCTGATACACCATGTAGGTTTGATCATATGTGGTAAAGCAGCAGAGAGTTTGACTTTGAAATAAATTACACAGTGATGTTAATAGACACACACATGTATCTCCCTTTGAGAATTAAGAACATGATAATAAAGGAGTTATCATCACAATGTCTTTCAACAAACGTGAAGACAGTTGCCAAAATAAAGTTATGGAATAATAGCTGCACACTCACCCACTGTGTGTTCATGTGTGTGGCGCAGGTATCGACGTGGACAAGGCCAGAAAGGAGGAGGAGAGGATCATGCTCCAGGATGCCATGGTGATGCTGGACAGAGGTGGTACTCTCACACCTCACCCAAACACCAAGGCAACCGCTCTGCACGTCTCTGCGGCCAAAGGCTACATTGAAGTCCTGAAGTGAGCTTCGGTCCACACACACTGCAGTGGCAGCTTGTTAGCTTTTGTTATACATTCACCTGTGAGTGTTTTTTTTTTTGGTGCCACATGAAGTCA
This sequence comes from Solea solea, assembly GCF_958295425.1. NCBI lineage: Eukaryota > Metazoa > Chordata > Actinopteri > Pleuronectiformes > Soleidae > Solea > Solea solea. Next base: position 13,268,052 of record NC_081145.1, on the reverse strand, counting down.
AAGAAGCATCATTCATCCCCTCTCTCTGTCCTCCTCTCTTCCCCACATATGTCATTGTTCAGGGTGCTGTTACAGTGTAGGGTTGACGTGGACAGCAGGGACACTGATGGCTGGACACCCCTCCATGCAGCGGCTCACTGGGGGCAGGAGGAGGTGTGCGCCCTGCTCGCTGACCACTTCTGTGACATGGGTGCCGTCAACAATGTGGTGAGCGGGAGACAAAGGACCTTTCCTTGGCATTACGCCTGTGACTGATACCGTTGCTTGTGCCATGACTGAAAATACAATGCAAATGTCCTTGTAGGGCCAAACACCTCTAGATGTTGCCGATGAGAACCTCGTGGACGCTCTGGAGGAGCTTCAGAAGAAACAGAATGCTGTGAGTCTGCCTCCACACACAGGCACCTCAACAATTTCCCTCCGTTAGATAAACCTGATGTGATTGATCGCGTTACAGTGGCAAACGTTCTCTGTGTTTATGTGTGTTTATATTCTTCTTCAGTTACGCAGCGAGAAGGAGAAGCAGGCTCCTGTTATTGAGACCAGCCCACCGATCTCCATGGTACCAGTTCGTCCGCGCAGGTCAGTGCCAGTGTGTTGGGGTGTTTGTGTGTGTGTGTGTGTGTGTTTGGGCACAAGCAATGCTGTTCCTCAGCTGATTCCCAGCAATCCCATTTGTCTGCATGCAGTTTTGATGTTAACAGTCCCCGGTAAAATCCACAGTCAAGCTGGGTATGTTTAAAATATCTAAAAGCTTAGCACGCTGTTGGCCAAATGGTTACAGTGCATGCCAGATAACTGCAACGTCCAAGGTTCGATTCGTGCTCTGAACCGATGCTATATGTTGTACCCGTCATCGCTCCCCTTGTTTTGTCTTTAATTATACCAAAATATCCTAAAAATATATAAACGTTTTCCTCAGAATAAAGTAAGGCGGGTATTTACTTGAGGGGTACTCAAGTAAATACTTGATAAATTAAATTAAATTAAATTCAACCCAAACCAAATATTGCTATAAATCAGACCAGCTCGGTGATATAAAATATTTTTCTACATAAGTCACAGTGGCTTGATACAACAAGACCAGCAACAGTAACCACATAATGATAATGTGAGTTCCAACTTTAATTAATTTATTTTAGGCTTTTGAGTTTACTGTGTGTTCAAAACAAGATAAATTAAAAACATGCAGTGAGCAAACAAACATACATTTTTGAGGGCATATTCAAAGTACATATAACGCAATACGTCATAAAATGTGAAGATAATGATCAAGTACAGAATATATTGCATGCATTGAGTACATGGTATAGAATGTGGGCACAGCAATTGTATTCTGCTTGTGTGGGTGCTGCTGCTATTTTATCCCTGTGGTTTTTTTTTTGCGTCGCCACATGTGAAGACGAGACTGTTGGAGCTGTAAAACTAAGGCTACATCCACATTACTCAGTTTCATTGGAAATGCATAAATTCTGTCCACATTTACCATGACAGGAAAAAAAAAATGTTTGCAATGACGACACAGTTTCACCTCCTAATAGGCCATGACTGGACTGTAAAGGAAAAGCTTAAAACTGCCGCAGTTTCGCCTCGTCGTTGGTCTAGTAACATAAGCGTAGCAACACTACGCAAATAACTGCAGAGTAGAGAGTCAACTGTACCTAAAAGTGACATTAATGGATGCAATGGTCATCTTGTCATTTACAAATAAAAACTGAGTAGTATGGATGCAGCCTAAATGATCTAGACAGAACCTGTTTAGTGTTAGGTGTGATAAAGCAGCAGTTCAACACATGGCATCACACCCCACTGATGCATTGATTGTTGCATGCTGGCTCTAATTGGCTGCACATGGAATGATTGCCCTCCACTGATCAGCTCCCTGCATGCCACCTGTTGTTCCACCCCCCACCACCTTGGCCCCGCCCCTGCAGGACTTCTATCTCTCGTATGAGCAGTAAGGAGAAGATCTGCCTCCATGAGCGGGAGAAGCACCCTCCCCCTGCCCTGCAGAGCAGTCCAGCTGAGGACGAGGAGGAGGAAGGCCAGACGGGTCCGAATCAACCTCAGAGCCAGCCGAAGGCCTCCAGCAGCTCCAGCTCAGAGGAGGAGAGTGAATCTGAGAGTGATGCCGAGTCAGGTGAGAGGAGCTGCCGCACCTTCTAATACAGAGAGGACATCTGCGTTGTTGCTGCTCATCAAGATCCGAGAAGCAACATGCTGTAAGACCTCGTGGTTGGATTTCCTTGATTTCTCAAAGCTTTTGTGCGTTTGCAGAGAAAGCAAAAAACCGAGAGATCATAAACAACTTGAACAACAAACGCAACACCACCAGCCTGCTTCCTACCTCCATGTCAACGAGCACCACTTCAGGCCAAGTGAAAAAGGTCATATCAAGAGAGATGTTACGAAGAAAAATGTCTGTATTTGTTCCATAAGAATAGAGGACAACAAAGGTGCTGACTTATTATTGGCTGTGTAGCAGGAACCAAGCAAACCCGCAGTCACCGAGGCCCCGGTCTCCTGGAGAACATCTCTGAGGAAGGCAGGCAGCTCGGTGACTCTCGGCTCAGCTGGACTGTCCGACCCCATCCAGGACCCCAGCAGACCTGCAGAGGTGGGACTGGGCATGACCCGCTCAGCCTCCAGTCCTCGCCTCAGCTCTGTGGTGGACACCAAGGTACAAACCGCAGGCGCTTACATTTAAGCTCTATATGAATCTAGCTTCAAGTACAGTCTACATTAACTGGGTGAGCCTTGGTCCACATCCCCAGAGATTTGCTTTGTATTTCAGCATGTGTGTACAATCTCTCATTCCATTTTAGTCGTTTGGATGTCCTTGTTTTCTATGAACACAGTTGTAGATGTTTGGGTACCAGTGGACTTCCTCACATAACCTCAAGCAAGTTTCCATGGTTACCTTCTTGGAAAGTATTGTGTCAAAGGGAGCATATGATTCGCACATTCGACTGTTTAACTTTACTACTCTACAGCACCTCCAATAAATTGGATTGGCTTTTTCAGTCATCTGCAGAAATTGGTCGCATGTACGACCTCTACGGACACTGTGACCCGGCCCTAAATGAACTAAGCGCACCATTTGCTTTCAGGAGCCGAGGCTCGCTCGGGTGCCACCAATTCCATCCCGGAGACTGTTTAGTATTCCGGACAGCAGTCCTGACAACTCCAACAGGTGGGCCTGTGCTTCATCATGTACTTGTGCACTTCTTGTGAAACCAGAATCTGTTTTGTGCTGCACTGCACTTGTGCTCCCATCACCCTGTGTGTGTGTGTGTGTGTCTTTCTCCCACTCAGTTGGCTAAGCCGTAGCTCCTCTTACACTCGGCGGCTTCATAGTCAAACAGGAAATGATCTCAGTAGCTCCACCCCTTATTTGCTTCACAGGTCAGTCATGCTGCTCACTGCTTGTCTTGTATGTGTTTGCACTGCTGTTTTTGCAGCATCATAGTTTAGTCAATTCCCCTCCCGAGCTGTGAATACTAATCGTGTGGTTGTGAAAAAAGCCTTTTCTTTTAAGTTCTTTTTTCTTGTTTCTAGCTCATCGTATGGAAAGAGACTGGATGACCCCACCTTGACCTCATCTAGCATAGGAACAAGTTCTGCGGGACTTAGCCGTTTAAATAACATCCTGGCACAGAGGTGCGTCATTTTTCTATCCTACACTTTTAGGAAAGTTTGTCTGGAACATTTTCCTCATTAATTTAATAGATCTGATAACCAGCTCTCTCTTCTCTTTGTCTTAAAGACATCCTCAGGACCAGACAGAAAAGAAGGATCAGTCTGCCGTCACCGTGTCCAACTCTCAGAGCACGACCACAAGTGAACAGGAGACCAAACAGAGGCGCAAGTAAGCTTTCAGTATTTGGTATATTTAGTATACTTATGTATTACTGAAGGGGTGATGTTTAAAAGCCTAAGCTTTATTATATTACACACTGAGTCTTTTACATTGAAGTATGTCTTATTTATGTTGGATGCTTCTTTTGACATGTTTTGAATACATTTTTAAGAGAACTGTTTTGGCAGACTGCAGAAATCATAGTTCTTTCTTTTCAGCCGTTAATGTATCTTGTTGAAAGGTTAATTTTGTGTAGTTTTGTGGCTCAGACTTTGATTTGACTCCTGCAGGTCTTATCTGACACCAGTGCGGGATGAAGAAGCAGAGGCGCAGAGAAAGGCTCGTTCCCGACACGCGAGGCAATCTCGCCGCTCGACTCAGGTACAAACATCACCTGCTCACGAGGAGGAAGCTTCCTGCTCTCAAGTCTTCTAATGCTGTTCGTCAAGCGCCGTCCTTGAAACGCTCTCTCCTTTTCCCTTTCTGTGAAGGGGGTGACCCTAACAGACCTGCAGGAAGCAGAGAAGACGATGAATACCATGAAGACGGACAACAAAGGGAGAGAGAAGAAGGAGGAGGAAGAGAAGGAGAAGGAAGCAAAAGCCAAGAAGGCAGAGGAGGGGGTGAGGGCCATGTTTTCAGTTACAGCCCCATCTTGGTTGTGCTTATATAATGTCACATGACATCACATAGCAGATGCTACTTCATTCACAGGAAGTGAGCTGGAGGTCCCGTATCGCCAGCCTACAGAAGTCGGACCTGCTGGGACTCACACAGCCCGCTGGCACTCCTCGGCCTCAGGCGTCCGACAGGAGAGGCACGTGCCACCACTTGCACTTTATCTTATTGCACTAAAATGAAATGTAGAACTCGTCAGTGTCGTGGCGGTTGAAGTATTTGACTTGTGCTGTCTGCCGTCGTTGCAGATGTTGAGGTGGAGAGTGAGACCATGCGATGGGCCAGAGAGCGCAGGGAGAAGAGGCAAGCTCGGGCCAGGAGGAAGGCACAGAGAACCGGGGAGGTAAACACTGAAGAGAAAATCTGTAGCGATAAAAGGAGTAGCAGATGAACAAGAACAAAGTTGGGAGGAAAAACAAAACCAGCTAAATTGTAACTCTTATGTTCTGCTTGCAGAGTGATGACAACGATCCCAGTGGAGAGGAAGAGTTCTCAGGCAGTGGACTGGATCCACAGGTGTGTGAATCTAATGCAAGTTTATGTCAAATCTCTAAAAACGTGACCTGTAACTGTGTGTTGTTTTCGTTTACAGATAGACCAGCACTTGAGTTCCAGGTATGAATCCGGCCTTTGACCCATTTGACTCACCACCTTTTTTTTCATTCTGTCAGCACAGTTTGTGTGATAGCAGTATCTCTGACCTTTGAACTCCTCATCCACTCAGGTCGGTTGCATCCTGCAATGACCGCACCCAGAGAGGAGAATCCGAGACCAAGGATTTTAAGAAGGTTGGCAGACAGACGGGGGTTGTTGTTGTTGTTGTTGTTGTTGTTGTTGTTGTTGTTGTTGAGGTCCCGGTCTGTTACTTTGTCCCAGTTATTTATTGCTTTTGTGTTGTTTTTTTTGTGCCGTGTCAGTTGTTTGAGGAGGTTTCCAGGGAAAACAACCAGCTCCAGTCTCAGCTGCAGGACACCCAGCGGGTCATCAGTCAGACCAGGTTGGACCTGGAAAAGGCTACACAGGTGACATTACACTAGGAGGCACTGAGTGAAACACACACACACACGTACAGACAAAAGGAGGAGTTTTTAAATGGTCACTTTAAAGGTTCTGTTGCTGTGTGGCATCTGTTCTTCTGCTCACTTGTCAGATTATCAACCCAAACCCTGTTCTATTCCTCAATACTGTCTTTGAAGACTTATTGTAAGTCTCTTTGGGTAAAAGCGTCTGCCAAATGACATGTAATGTGATGAAGATTCCCACCTCCAGATGAAAGATGTTTGCTAACATCTGCCACGACTTGATCTCCTTTTAAAGCAACACTGTATAACGTTTGCAGCAGCAACACAATGAGCCCATTTGTGATGACTTCTTAGTTGGTGCTTTGTTCCCACTTCATATCCACCGAATGACACCACAGCTCAGAGCGCGGCTCAGGCTGCATTTTTCTGTTCTCACCTGAGCCAAACCCAACCTGTCCTGAATTCTTGGCTTGAGCCTGAAAACCAAACGCGACACAGTTAGAGTACGCCGAAGCCTCGTCTGTCACAGTGGTTGTAGCCCATGTTTAAAGCGCCAAACGTTATCGTTACCTCCAGAAGGAAAGCAAGAGAACAAACCCGACTTAGATCAGTATCATCAGTCCAACGAGGTCTGATATGAGCCGAGGGTATTTTTAGCAAACTACTAACACAGTGTACCATTGCTAACCTTATTAACTATTTGTGCTGCTGTTACTGTGTTTGTAATAATACGATTGTGAGAGATGAGCAAAGGTTTTTCAGAGCAAAACATACACAGATCCATATCACAGGTTGTGTTATCGATTGTTCGCGTACACGCCTTTTTTAGTTCTAATTGAATCCTGTTGCTGTGGTGACAATGTTGACAGTAGTTGTAATAATTTTGTTTTGTTCCGTCCAATAGAGACAGGAGCGTTTCACTGACTGTTCAGCCCTGCTGGAGCTGGAGAGAAAGGTAACACTTCTCTGCCGATGATGTTCTTTTGAAGCTTCACCTGCCTCACGACTGCCACTTCTGCTGTGTGTTGAGGCTCTCTCCTCCCACACGCTCTCTCCTCACATGTGTGTCACTCAACTGTTGTGGTCTTTTCACTCTTCTTCTTCTTCTTCTTCTCCTGTCTGCTCCCCACCCTCCCTCACGTTTCCCTGGCATCAGGACCGGAGGATGTTGGAGCGGCGAATGGCAGAGCTGGAGGAGGAGCTAAAGGTGAGAAGAAGTAGTGAACGAATCGTCACGGCCACAGACACTGTGCATGTCTCCCGCTTGATTAGCTTGGCTGTAGCTTGTGCAGATCAGCGTTGTGGTCCAGGCAGATCCTGAGAGCGTTTTTTTTAACAGCAGTACATCCTCCCCACTGTATCATCTTCATTACATCCATTAAGATAATTTCTCTGCTGTCAAAGCATGTTTTCTGCCCAACAAGACGCATAACTATTTCAAACGTTATTGTTATTATTGTTTTTACTCTAGGTCAAGCATGTCCAAAGTCCGGCCCGCGGGCCAATCACGGCCCTCGGTGAGATTTTTTTACGGCCCGCAGCTTCGGTTTTATAATGTATTATTTATGGTCAGGGAGGGACACAAAATCTGCCTCGGTCATGTGTCGCCCCCATTAGCTCAGCTGGGAAGGAGTTGCGAAACCAGAGTCCCGGGTTTGAAACCCACCTGTGACAGACAGATACATTGACTCATCTCATATTATGTTATTTGACTAGAGATGTGAAAGAAAGGCAAATCTGGCCCTCGTTTAAAAAAGGTTTGGACACCCCTGCTCTTGATAATAGTTATGGTAATGAGAGCAAGTAGGTCGTATCAGGATCAGATTTTCAGTTCAGTGATTCAAATTTAGATTCAAGAAGCTCTGTAAAAGGGGCACTGGACGTAACAAATGAATTCTCTTCTATGTGCTTTGTTTTTGTATTGTTTTTTTAACATCTCACCAAAGAGAGAGATGCTGTCTAAAGGTCCAGTGTGCAAGAATGAATAAATATTAGTGTTAAAGCCTGTGTTCCATTCACAAGTCCTGATTACGTTCTGTAATATACATATATATATATATATATATATAGAGAGAGAGAGAGATAGATATATATGTGTGTATGTGTATATATGTATATACGTATGTGTGTATATATATATATATATATGTATATGTGTATATATATATATATATAAACGTGTGTGTATATATGTATATATATATACGTGTGTGTGTGTGTGTATATATATGTATGTGTGTATATATATATGTATGTATGTATATATATATATATGTATGTGTATATGTGTATGTATATATATATGTATGTGTATATGTATATGTATATATATATAGTGTATGTGTATATATATATATATATATAGTGTATGTGTATATATATATATATATTTAAAATTCTAGAACGCAACACAAGTTCTTAATTGAACTTACTTCTGCTTTTATGTGTTGACACGTTGTAATGTGAACTTAACTTTTACCACCAGGTTCTGGTGGACCTGAGGGCAGACAACCAGCGTCTCAAAGATGAAAATGGAGCACTGATCCGTGTCATCAGTAAACTCTCCAAATAGATGTGGCGAGGGTGAGCGAGAGAGAGAGAGAGAGAGAGAGAGCGAGAGACGAGAAGAGCAGGGAACCCCCCTCCCCCTTCCCCATCCCTCCCTCCTTTCACACATTCCTCCTAGTGCCAAAGAGTGAGAGGGGGGAGAGGAGCAGCAGAACGTTTATGAGCACCACGAGTTGACTTGGATTGTGATGCCTCTCTGTGAACAGCTGGAGTGGCCTTTGTGTGCCTTAATGCCCGTTTGCCACGGGAAGACAAGGCTCCAAGGCGCTCGGCTTTGGACAGAGGCTCCAACAGCAGCAGCATGAGATTTGAAAACAGCCAAAATACCCACAGCTGGTGGAACACACACAAAAAAACCCACATCATCTACTACGACTATGCATCAGGGGAACCCAAACATGCACACACATTCCTATGCGTGCATCACATACTTCCTCAATGCACATTCCACTGAGCGCACAAGGCAGCTTGGGCCTTAAAGCTCCCACTTTGTGTTTGTTGTTTTGTTTTTCTTGTGATCACACTCAAGTCTCACACTCACAAATTTACCCCACTCACAGTCCAAAGCGAGTGTGTCGAGCAGTGAGGGTGTTGGAGTATCGTTTTAAAAACTCAGCTCTGATTCATGTCTCGCTCCTGGCGTTCGGTGTCATCGCGGCGCGTCATCACAAGTCCATGAAGCTCTGTTGGGTTGTTTTATTTCCACATGCAAGTGTTTGAACCCACCTACCTCTCCACCTATGCACTTCCCCACATACTTTTTTAATGTTTGTGACCACAGACACACTCCATGCTCTTAGGTCATGTGACCTCAGCACTTTACTCTCTGCAAAGCAATAACAGATCGGCGGGGCTTTGCCCGTCCTCCAGACAAACGAGGTCAGAGCAGCACCTTCTCACTTGGTAAAAGTTACCCAGAGCCGAACGGTTTAAAAGTCATTGCACAATTATAAAATTAGCTGTTCTGTCAAAGCCTATTATGCTCTGAATGGTTTTTTTTCTTAATTATCATTGATAAGATATTATTTTTCATACTTTTTTCATTGTCAGTTCCTCTTGCAATGAAGTATAGATATATATTACACATGTATAAATGTTAGTCTTGAATAATAACCCTAATGAAGTAAAGTTCCATGTAGCCTTTTTTCCACATGTTGGGTTTCTAATATATTAAATGGATGTCTGCACCCCAATAAAAAAAAAAATGTGTGTTTGTAGCTTGAATGGCTGGTTACTAAGGAAATGTTATCCACTTAAGTCATATTGGTTCTTTTAAGATACCAAACTAATGTCATATCCATCCTCACCACTGACGCTTGCTCAGGTTTCTGGCTTCTTAGTAACATGTGGCGACTGATGGAGTCATCAAATTGCTCACTTGTGTGATGTCTTGGTTTTTTCTGCCTCGTCCTCACTCTGTTGCACAGTATACTGTCAGTAGTGTAGTGTAGTGTAGTCAGTCGCTCTATTTTCTGGTAGCCAGATGTTTTGCATCACAGGGGAAAGAGGACGAGAACAGCTGCTACACTGAGATGCTCACACAGAGGAAACGGGGCAACACAAATGTATTAACAGTATGTTTGGACTGTAACATGATCTGCTGCTGCTCCCAGGTGGACTGTACATCACGAGTGGTTTGACTGATATATTTGCCCTTACATATGTGGGATGAGTGTTCAGTGGGCGTCTGTCTGTAGGAATTCTGGAGCCGTCTGAGCTCCTGACCAGTTGAACTCAAGTTAACACCAGTCATCCATCTGTTTGTCTCATCTGAGAGAAGAGAGATGGACCACTGTCCTGCAGTGGAGAAGCACTGACAACAAGCTGAGCTCCTAATAAGGAAGGGCAGGCTGACGGAGGCACTCTCTCTGTAAATATCCCTTAGGTCTGAGAAAGACAGAGGAAGGGAGCTGGGGAGGAAGAGGGAAGCGGATGGATTGCAGCCTTATATGGACAAAGCACTGCTTTTCCCAAGGTTTGTGGCTCTGACCCACAGTATGACGCCAGATGCTGAACAACCAGCTCCTCAGCACCACCAAGAGGTGAAACGAAAGTAATGCCACGGTTTTAGTGAAACTCTGGTCTCTCTCCATTACTGTTATTTTCCTCATATTTATAAGTACAAGTTTTTTTTAAAAAAACACAAAACAAACTTCAGACAATATTCCTGTAATCAGAGCTGCTCAAATCTGGATTACCAACAAGTAGAAATCTGCTCAAGAGCCCTGGATCCTCAGGAGACCAACACACTCTATGTGTCTTATTACTTTGTGGTTCAATTCAATTCAATTCAATTCAATTAATTAAATGATCAATTGAAATTTTGTTGTTAATAAGCACTTAAATACAACAAATACTGACCCTGTGACATCATTAAAGTGGTATTTTGTTTTCAGTATAACAGTTGGCATGCCAACACAATACAAATGTATTTATTTTCAAACTATATATTGTATATAATTAAAGTGTTGGGGGGGGGGTTCATACTAAAGCAGCACATTATTACAAAAGAACAGAATTTTAAGCAAAGAATAGTAATCAAAAAATAAAATATGTATGTTTTAAGTCTGTTATTATTTCTCCAGCTCAGAAATGCATAGTTCTGTGATACTGTAATTAATAGTGTTAGGGGTTTTGACTGAAGTAAATAAGGACTTTGTTGCACAATGAACATTTTATTTCAGGTTGGATTAAAGAAAACACTTTCTGCTGTCTGGTCTGCCTCCTGAACACTCTGAAAGTTAAACCCCAAACATCTGTGGCCAGAATAATGTTGCGCATTATTCATTTGATCATTTATCATCAACTACTGGCACACTCTCTCTGCCTCTTGTGTTGTATAATCTACAAAATCAAGATGCCCTGTCATTTTAATTCCTCCTGTGTGAACGCACAAAGCAACTGGTGAGCAGACGACAGATGACATGATTTAGGTTGGAGAGAATGACGTGATATTTCTTGGAAAGTGAGGATGAACATGTAAACACTCTCACTGTGACCTGCAGAGTATTTTAACTGTCTCGGCCAAAGTGTTCCAGGTATTTAACCACATTCATAATGATAAAAAAATAAACCTTAAATCTAGAGTTGACACCACTGACGTCACACGTACAGTAATGTGCTTCATATTTCACTAAAACCATGTGTGCTTCATGGAAGTGGCTTAGTCTACTGATCTGATTTATATTGACTTAATCTATGCCATGTTTTACAGCAGACCAAGAATCCAACCCGGTTTTTCTGTGCAGCACAGGATTTTGGGACCTCCTCCTCCTTCTGTTTTTCGATCAAACGTGACTACTCTTGTAGAAAAACTTTGACTTTGATTAAATATGAAGTGAAATAAAGTCGAGAACATGAGATAGTCTTTACAGGCTTAACTGTAAAGAAAAGGCGGTTTGGGGACTCCTGCTGACTGTGTTTTTTTCCAGCATTTCTCTTTGAGGCAGAAACTGATGATTCTTCCTGCTCATGTGAGGGTGAAACATTCCCATTAGTGTCCGACTGTGTGTCCGACTTCTAATTCTGTACATTAATGTATTATTTAAGCCAATGAATGCTTTAAAGTTACTCAGTAAATTGAGACATTGTTAATTCGCAACGGGTTTCAGTCCATTAACTTTCTTTTTCCTGCTCTTGTGTATTTTTGTTCAGTGACTGGTTCAGGGTTGGGTTTGTTGTTATTTGCAATTTGCAGTAGGATGGCACAAAAGTGTTAAAGTACACAATCTACTAATAATCTTACCAGCAACATGTGAATAGAGTGAGTGTGTGTGTGTGTGTGTACACGTCTTTAGTAGCCTGTGTGGACCAATTGTCAAGTAAGCCTATCTTTGTGAGGACACTTTGGTCCACACAATTTAACACACTTTTTGAGGATTAACGCCTGGTTTTAGGGTTAGGTTTAGAACTGGGTAAAGTTAGGGTTAGGGTTAGGCATTCAGTTGTGATGGTTAAAGTTTAGGTTGAGGTAAGGGGCTAGGGAAGGCATTGAGTGGCCACACAAAGAATGCAAAACCAGCATGTGTGTGTGTGTGTGTCATTCCAAAGTAATCTAAAATCTGTCAGCAGAGCATGATGTTGTACAAAACAACAACATCAGGAAACGCTCTCGGGAGAGTGCAAACCTCAGGCGCGGCCGCTGGAATCCCAAATCCTGAATCCTGAATCCGGGTCTGGATCCTGGTCAACAGAATGTTTCCCTTTGCCACAACATTTAGATTTACGCTGCTCACAATCACACAGACAAACATGGGGCAAAAACACAACCTCCTTGGGGGAGGTAAATATCGTTTGAACCTGCTTTAAAGTTGTAAATGTTTTCACCCGTACAGTGAGCAATATAATTGCAGCTTCAGCTGACAGAGCTCCTGGGACCCTCCTCTCCTCATCATGTCCCGTGATGCAGACCCTTACATCTTCTCCAGTGACACCCTACCCAGTGACCTGCGCTTCCTCCCTCCTCTGGCCAATGGGCTCCTGGGCTGGAGGGTGTACGACAATATCATGCACATGGGTGGTGTGTATAATGGCGAGGCAGGACGTTGTCACAGAGCAGACGTCCCCTGTCCTCTGGCTGCTAAAATGGAGTCAAAGGATCCTGCTCAACATGCCTACAGCTTGGACACACACACAGGTGATCTCTTTGTTGCTGCTGATGTGCCGTAAACCAGCATGGATGTTGACTGTCTCCTCCTCTCATCCAGGCATTTTTACACACACTCTGAGCTCAGCCGCTGTAACTGCCACACAGACTTTGTATTCCCATCGCTACTACCCCAACCTGATGGTGATGGAGATTTTGCTGGTGCGGCAGATGACAGCAACAGAGCCAGTAACTGTAAACCTGGTCAGTGCATTCACACCTGAGAGCAAAGACATTGCTTTTGAGTCTGGTCCTGATTACAGAGGAGGGAGGTATGGTTAATAAAACACAGGGGAAATGCTTACATTTTTGAAGCTACTTAGTGCAAGTGTGATGTTTTACATCTTCACCCTTAGGTACATCAAAGGTCAGGCAGCCTCTGCTGAGTACCCTGGTGGATTATGTCCCACAGTACACCTTATCTGGATCCCCATACCTGAGACTCTGACTCTGCTACCAGAACGGAGCCAGTCTCGCTGGGGCTTCATCCTGATTGCAGACAATAGTTTTGACTCTGCAAAGGCCAAATTTGATGAGGCACTGAATCTGATGGACACTGGCAACATGCTTCTGTCTCACGAGAAGGCCTGGAAGGAGCTGTGGCTCCAGAGCAAGGTGGAGGTGACAGGGTCAGACAGCCTCTGCAGGGCTCTGATTGGCTGCCTCTTCTACCTCCTCAGTGCCTTCCCCTCCATACATGACACATCCAGCAGTTTTGGTGGGGTCAGTCCTGGTGGGCTGTCTAACGGTGGAGATGGCCAGGACTACTGGGGCCATGTTTTCTGGGACCAGGTAAGGCTGGTGGCAGTTTTATCTCTTTAAGCATACAGCATGTTTTTGTTTTTCACACATATGATGATAATGTACCACACAATGCCTCTGCTGCCCTGTGACAGGACATATGGATGTATCCTGGAATAGCCCTTTTCTACCCCAAGTTAGCCCGGGCTGTGCTGGAGTACAGGGTGCGGACCATAGATGGTGCAAAAGACAATGCCCAAAAGCAGGGATACAAGGTATAAAGACCTGTGGTACACTCCTGTGTCCACATCATAGCATTTAGTATTAGATGCACATATTTCTTTTAAACAAAAACATTCATTTTAATGTGTGTAGAAACACATTTTCAGTTCACAGTGTCGATTTTGAAACTGTTACATTTAAAAAAAAACGAGCAAATAAATATTTATTATTATTATTATCAGTATGTACAATAAGTGTCCCAGCAACATGATCATACCATAAGCAGACTATGCAATACAAGTACAAATCACTGTTCTGTATATTTTAAACCAAAAGTAATTCAGCAGTTACCTGTAATGTTGTATAAACAGCACATTTGCCTCAATGGGCTCTCATTTTGACAGGTTACAGAATCAATAATCACAGGTGTAAATAATCAAGTTAATGATGTCTGAGTTCTGTTGTTTGTGTGTGTGTGTGTGTGTACTTGTATTTGTTACCTCTTGAGGACCATTTCTACCATGAACACTGAACTTATCAGAACCAGTAGTCAGAGACCAGACCCAGAATTTCTGGGGAACTGGTTAAGTTAGGGAAAAGATTTGAATTGTGGTTAGATTAAGGTTAGGCATTAACTGGTGTGTGTGTGTGTGTGTGTGTGTGTGTGTGTGTGTGTGTGTGTGTGTGTGTGTGTTCTTATAGATTATATCAATAACAATGAAAGTGTATCTGTGTCTTTACAGGGATTAAAGTTCCCATGGGAAAGTGCTGTGTCAGGGAGGGAGGTGTGTCCAGAGGACATTTATGGAAATCAGGAGATTCACATTAATGGAGATGTCACCCTGGCTTTTCAGCACTATCTCTACCTCACTGAGGTATACTCCTTTCTCCTCTTTCACCATTGTAGTACGTCACAAAGTACGGTGATATGATAACCGAGCCTTTTGTTGCAGGACCTGTCCATGTTTAGAGAAGGACATGGCAGCGATGTGATATATGGCGTGGCAGATTACTGGGTTTCTCGAGCAACATGGAAACCTGAGGACCAGAAATATCACCTACTAGGTGAAAAGTGTTATTAGTAAGACAGTCAATACACAGAATTTATTCAGGTGGACATTGTTGACATTGAAACATGTGCTGTATTTACCTGTGGTAAAAATCACCATATTTCATTGTCATTTAAGATATAAAGATTTTTTTTTTAATAAATTAATTTTATTTTTTAACTTGATTTTATCCATGTTTCAAATACCTTAAGACATTACATCATTTGTTGTTAGCTTAGAAGCAAAACTGCTGATCATAGTCACATTGATATTATCTGTAAAATATGATGAAGCATTTTCACTTTTGTGCTTTTCAGGTGTAATGCCGCCTGATGAGTATTATTACAACGTCGACAACTCTGTGTACACTAACACGGTGGCCAAATTCAGGTACGAGTACTGGAATGTTTCCCAACAGTGCATATTAATCCCTGAATATTAGGTTTACAAAAAGTTCCATAAGCTATATTTGTCAGTCTGCAGTTTGCTGGCGAGTTGGCCGATCTCCTTCAACACACTGCACCAAAGGAATGGAAAGAAGTGGCAGAACACATGAAGATACCATTTGACCAAGAATCTGAGTATCACCCCGAGTTTGACGGCTATATTAAAGGTTACATTCTGTATCTTTTTGGCACTGGTCTACAGAACTTAACGAAAGTGCTCCTGGCTTCATGACAGTCTGTCTTTTGGATCCCTCACAGGTCATCCAGTGAAGCAGGCAGACACAGTAATGTTGGGCTACCCTCTTGGATTGCAAATGTCTAAACAAGTCAGAAGAAATGATCTTGAGGCGTACGAGCCAGTGACAGACCCTCAAGGACCGGCGATGACATGGGTAAGAGACAGCATGTCGTGTGGTTTGCAAAAAACTGATGTAAACCTCAACGAGAGGTTTACTGTGCTGTCAAAATACACTTTAAGTTATACAATTATCTTGGGAAATGGTATTTTACGTATAAAAAATTGATAAGCAATAGAAGCCTTGCTCTGTTTAATACTGTTATGGTTTTACTAACATAACCCTACTCAGTTACTCAGCTATAGTAGGATATTGCATGAATTATTTTGACATCATGGATACAAACTGCTGATACATCACATTATAAGTGACACCTGTGGCCACAGAGACATACACCGATCTTGCCTTAAATCAAATGTATGAAAAGTAAATACACTTGTTTTGAAGCGAATTTGTCTCTACTAATGTCAGAGATGTTTGTGATAAAGAGGAAGCTGTTGTGTATCCATTATAACACTTTTCATATTCTCACCAAGGCTTTTTTTGTTTGTTTTAAATTGAACCTGTAACCGGTATCTTTAAATGTGGTGAGACTTCAGCATTACTTACATCAATGTAGAGAAGCATGAAATGAAAATGAAACACCTTTGAATTTGTACATTTACACTGAGTAAATGTTCTCATTTCCTTTCCTTCAACGTTAGTGGGTGAAATAATAATTAAAAACATAAGGCGCCTTATTATTTACTTATTGCTAATGGTACAGATAATTAGCTTTATTTTACACTGGTTATGAAGGCCTGGTGTTGCTTATTTATTAATTAGTATGTGTTTGCACCAATGCTTTTACATCTTTCCACTGTAAGGGTATGTTTGCGATCGGCTGGCTGGAGCTGGGGGAGGCAGAGAGAGCTCAACTCTTACTGAAGAAGTGCTTCAGCAACATCCAGGGCCCATTCCAGGTATTCCTGTGACTGTCACACCCATAGACATCACTTATACAATAACTGGCTTTATTGAAGAGTCAGTGAATGTGTGAGTACCTGTCCCTCTCCTCACAGGTATGGAGTGAATCATCTGATGGCTCTGGTGCAGTCAACTTTCTCACTGGTATGGGAGGATTCTTGCAAGCTGTGCTGTTTGGTTACACTGGCTTCAGGTCAGTCGTCAGTTTGTCCGTTCCTCCACAGCATGTAAGCAGAGAGGCAAAGTTTGACCATCCATTCTTCTTCTTGTTGTAGAGTTCAAAAAGAATGCCTGGCCTTTTCTGCAATTCTTCCCAATGACATTTCTGAGCTCTGCGTTCGTGGTGTCAACTACCTGGGCAGCCAGATGGACTGGCTGTTGAGGAAGGATGAAGTTTGTATCATACTGAGAGAACAGACGAGAAGTGACGGCAGTGCTAAACCCTACGACCTTCAGGTTGTCCTGACAGCATCTGGGACTGAGATCCCTCTCACACCAGGTAACACACAGGACAATATACACTTTGGAGTGATAACGGGGCCATTTCACACAAAATGTAATTTAATTTCTAGATATAAATGTGTTATTTGATCATCAGACAGTAGATCTGCGATACAGTCCCATGACAACAGAGGAAGTTGGGATTGAAAATAAATAAATAAATAAAATTGACAAAAAGTCCATGTCAAATTCACTTCCTTCAAAAAAATAAAATAAAAGCCCTACACTACTCTTTACTGTGTTTCTGTCAAGTTTAATGAGTAAAAGGTCTGAAAAACAAACAAACAAAAACTGGTCAAATTTGGTTGAATTAAACAGTTAAATAAGTTATGATTGAAAAAAATCACAAGCTGCATGTGTGTAATTGTTTTCCAATCCCAGAAACATTTGTAGCATATATTCCTATAATTCCTTATGTATTATCATGGTGCACTATGGCATATTTTCACTCATGCATCTGTATTTTTCAGGGCAGCAAGTGACTTTTAAACGGGAACCTGGGTGTGTTCGTAAACTGGAATCTACATCTTTCTGCTGGTCTTTGTGAAACAAGAGCCCCTGCACTCCTCGACATTCTCATTATGTATTATTAAAAATGTACTTTGCAAGTTATTTTACATCTACACACCTTTTATGTTGTATCCCAGGCTTGCTTTCACTTGACTGACTGTGGACAAAATATTTGATGCTTAATAAAGAAGAACAGCATGAATTCTAAGTCATTCTTTACTGGAGTTTTGTCTCAGACCAAATAAGCACACAAGTATTTATAAAAAATGTAAGTGCATTATAGATTTTATGAAAGGAAAATGCAGAAGAAATTAAATTTTACACGTTAATGCTTATTTGATTTATGACACCTGATTACCTATTTCATAATCCACAACACATGTTTTGCATCTAGGTCTATTATTATTATAATAATATTATTATTGCTTTTAATAAAGACAATGGTCCATAGCACATGTAAAACATTATATACAGATTAAAGAATAGAAACAGTGAATACATAATACGTAATACATATACATATACATATGTACCTTTGTACATAAATAAGTGTTCTCACTATTGCAAAATACAGATTTAAAAAGTTAATTTGACCTTGATTGGCCATGTTATTAATGTTGTCTTCAACCTCTCAAAATCTTTGTTTCTGTGGAGAAAGGCAGAGACTGACAGTGCACTCTGGGGGGAATGGAGGTGTATTTAAATCCACTTGCAACAAACCAACAAGGGCCAATCATGTGGCACTGTTGGTCTCTGATCATGTGTTGCCTGGTATGTTATTATATTTGTATTACTCATTTGGGCGGGGCTGAGGATATCCTGCCACACATCGAGTGGTTGATTTAAATCTGGGCAGCGCTCTAACACCGCCCAGAACTTCTGTGGGTTTGCACGATTTTTCATACGTGTAGGCCGTTTTACGCACTCCTCTCCACCTCCTTCTTTTGTATTCCCAAACGACAGTCTCCACCTCCTTGGTCAACTTCTATTCACAAATCGAGCGCTCCTCTGGTCATGGAGCTCTATGATTGGCTAGTGAGGTTTTGAAATAGTTAAACGGTTTCAGCGGGTGAGTAGAAGTGCTGTTAGAGTCCGGGACAGTCAGGTTGTGAAGATTCCAAACCTGAACTTTAAATCAAAGTGGATGCTATTTCACTTTAATCCGTTTATTTGCACGTCACTATGCGATAGAGACAGTTTTTTTAAGTTAGCAGGGTACAAGCATCGGATTCCTTCTTTGTCAACGCGGTTAAAAGGTAAGGGCAACAGAGATGACATTAGCGTGAGCTAGCTGACGGCTACATTTTACTCGCAGCAAGAACCGTTGCTTAGCAATTAAAGCATACATATTACTCTTTATACTGTGTAACCCCAAAATTTACAGAGTAACATCTAACTTTACTTGTTGTTGGTGTCGCTCTGGTGTAGATTTTGGTGAAGTTAGTCAGTTAAACTCATTAGTTTCACTGACACGCTGTTGGCTAACTCAGTTTGTCTTTGAAAACACGTCGGTTTTTTTGCTTCGGCTCATGCGATGTTTGTTTTCAGCGCCACAGAGAAAGTGATACCATAGTTTGTCGCATTTGTTTTCAAAATGCCGTCCATACTAACTGATTGTGATATCATGACACTGCGCATGTGCTGACCACGTACAAAGACAATGGAGGTGCAAAATGGACCCTTCAAAGTACAGTACCTGATACATATGTGGAAGTTACCGCATTAATACTGCACTTTCTCTTGGCTTTCTACTAGATTGTTTATTCGCTTAATGAGGAATTTTTGTCTTAGAGATGGACTGATTCACTGTCTTTATGTTGTTGTTTTGTTTTAATTTTGTGTCGTATTTATTGCTCCTAATTTATATTTTTTGCCCAGATCAGAAAAATAATGTCCTGCTTCAGCTATACTACAACGTTACGTTTTTATTATTAAAAAAAAAAAGAAAATTGTGTAAAATTTGTTGCATTTTATGTTCTTCAAAGTTGCAGCAATGTGTTCAATCATTTAGTGGGAAGATGCATTCAAAATTTATGAGAGAATTAGGGCAACTTTGGAAAGTTATTACCGGTTTCATACAATATCAGACTGGATTTGGAATCTGTGACATCAGTGAAATAAGTTAGGACAATTTCAGATGTCAAGTTTAGGTCCACACAGCTGTCTTACTTTTGAAAAGTCAAAATATTACCTACCCTGAGTGATGATCATTGTTGTTGCATAAAGTGACCCATAGGTGTCTTTTTCATACAAGCTCAGATGTTTTGATTTTTACTGTGACTTTACTGTCACTGGTGAGGTTCATGTAATTACACTGAATGGGGAGTGGTATCAAAACAAAACAGAATGGTAAATCTCTTTAATATCATCTCTTTGTGTCTCCAAGTGACATTTTTTGTAAATATCCTCTCGCCTGCTGTCTCCAACTTTGCCCCAGGCCATCACCATGAACTCTGTACTGTCATCGGTGCGTTCTCTCATGCAAACGTTTGATGGAAAAGCAAAGGAATTCATCAGTGACATTGATAATGTCCATGTGGTTTGGCTTGAGGAGATCCAACAAGAAGCCAAGCGCATGTTCTCAAGGTAGGCTTGTAAATGCTATTTTCACAGCTTTACTTCCTCTGAAATGTGCTGAGTCCACAACTCTTTTCTGGAATTGTTTGTCAGGTTATCAAAATTGAAGCCGGTTCTTTTTGTTAACAGGGATTTCAATGCTGAACCCGAATTGATGCCAAAAACACCATCGCAAAAAAAGAATAGTCGAAGGAAGCGTGTTTCTGTGGGTCGTCAGGAAGAAAATCAAACAAGGCGAAGGTTTGTTGCTTGCATTGCTTTTTTTTGAGCGCTAGATTTCTTTACACATTACTTTTTAAACACTAAATTTTACTTCAATGTTCAGGTTTTCAAAAGGAAAGCGTAGTAACCTTCGTGGCTCCTCTGTCAAATCGCTAAACCTTATTGCTGAAGAGGAAGCCATTTCTGAGGCTTGTACCTCAGAGGCCAGCCCCACCACACTGCCCAAACGCACTACCCGTCAAAACCAACAGACTGAGCCAGAGGTATTGGAGGATGTGAGCTACTCGTCTCATGGCAGCTGTGACGAGGTGCAAAACACGAAGCCTGAGCTGGTAGAGGAAGAAAAACTGGATATAAATAACAAAGCAAACCATCCAGAAGTATCACCTGATTATACATGTAGTGATGCCCAGTCTCCACCCAAGATGCCCTCACCCAAGGTTGTTGTCAGGATCTCCTCAGCAGACCGCTTGTCTGCTGAGCTCGCCAAGGGTCTGGAACCTTCTCCTGGCCGCACAGCTTCTAAGATCACAATAGCTGAAGCTGCTCGACGCTCTCGCCGGAGCTCTGTGCGGTGCTCCCTCAAGCTACGTCATTCTCTGGCTGGTCTGCGACACAGTATGACACAGGAGTCCATTCGCCGCGCCTCTCGTCGCTCCATGCTCAAGAGGAAGACGGGTCGCACAGGCAACTCTTCATGCAGCAGCAATATCACTGGTGAGACAGGAGCCACAGTTTTTAGTGTGAAGTGTGTGAAATGCAACACATTTGTTAAATTCTGGTGCACTTTAATTCTTGTTGTGTTACATCTGACTTTATGTGATTGTAGAGGATTTGAGCATGGACTCTGCAGAGGAAGAGGATAAGGAAGTGTAAGTAAAAAAAAATTTGTATCCCGCAAGTACCAGTATATGAATAAACGAAGGCCACCATTTTGGACCACCATGCTTTTACAACAGACAAACTAGACATATTTTGAGTTTTAATGTAACCGAGGGCTACATAGGTTTTCCAACACACTTGGGAAAGGAGGGGTGATGTGAGGGATATTCAGCCACAACATGCACCTTCAACAATGTGTGTTGGGAAATTGTACACACTAGAACTTTAGTCAAATTGTTATGGTGACTGGTAAATTTATCAGCTTTCACTTTAACCGGTTTCTTGACCATATAAATGTGTTCACATCTACAGCATGTCAGACGATGTACCTGTAGACACTGAGGGTGCTGCTGCAGCAGAGGGATCTTTGGAAACGGAAGTGGTATGAATACGTGTTTATCTATTAAGTGCCAAAGAAATATAATTTATTAACCAGCTGATGTTTTAGTGTTGCATTAATTATATCAAATGTATTTATATTCAGCTTAATTGGAGCGCTCATCCATCTATTGGACGTGTTACCCGCTCTGTGGCTGCACACTCTCCCACACTGGCTCCCCCATCGCTGTTTATTGCAGAGCAGAGAGTGGGCACACCAGACAAGAGGATGGGTATAGAAGCTCTCCATTTTATTCATTTGATTTTAATTCATTAAATTTTATTTCATATTTCTTGGTGAACCTATTTATGTGTTGATGTCTGATTTAATTTGTGTTGCAGTTGTAAATGAGAAGCAACAAACCTCCCAGTCGGGCAGAAAGTGAGTGCTTCCTTAATCTCTCTCCCTTGATGAGAACATGATGAGAGATTGCCTTGTTCTTGTTACTCCCACCTATTATCTCAAATGACATGATAATACTCGGAAGGTTGTTGAATATATTGTGTCATGTGTTTCTGTTCCTCCAGGTCTCGTCGAAGTACCAAACGTAAAGCGCCAGACACTGTGGAGGAAAGTCCCACTAAGCGGCTCTCTCCACCCAAGAAAAGTCATAGTGTAAGATGCAAAACTTTTTTATCAAGTGTTAATAATTAAAAAAATGGCAAATTTTACATAAAACTATGAATGGGTTTCTCAATCAAACAATGAAGTTTTTGAATTGATTCTCTTATATTTTTTTTTTTAATGCACAGGCGATGAAGCCCCACATGAAATCTTTTTTCCACACTGTGCAGAAGAATCAGATGCTAATGATGACTCCAAATTCCCTTGGCCGCTCAGGTGTTGTCAAGTCCTTCATTAAAAACACCACTCCGATGAAGACTGATCCCAAGGTAACTCGCAGCAAAGATGCAGTGTTCTGTGTTCTCAGGGGTTCATGTGCTGTGGTGGCTGGGGCAACAGAGGCATTTCAAATAAGTGCATTTTTATGTCATTGTGGTACAATGCAATATTTAAAAAAAAGACACAATAGTAAAACAACTATGCCAACTAGTAAGTGTCCTGAGGAAATTCTTCAGTTTTGTGAGGGATCCCACTGTACATGCACACAAAACCAATTCAAATCAGTGGATTTAGTTCTATAATAATCTCATATCCATCTAGCTGCTCTCAGATATGCACTGAACTCTGCAGAATGTTATGTGTGTGAATACAAATGGGCCGTGTGGGAACGCAGCAGGAGAACCTCTGTAGAATCCATAGCGAGTTAAAGGCCTAGTGTCTTGCTTCCTTCTTAATCCAAGTGTCAGATTCTGCTGCATCTTTGGCTGTTGAAGAGTTTTTCTCTCACTGTACAAAATACTTACTGGCCAAAAAATGATGCAGTATACACTTTATTTGACATCTTAAAAGTTCAACTTGGCTTTTCCCTTAAGGTGTTGTACTTTAACAAAATTTAGTAGCTCATAACATGAGGAGAAATGTAATATTTGGAAAGTTTGTGACTAATTTATTGAGTTTTGAAACTTTAATTCTCTTATATGGATGTTTTTTTTTTCTCCCCTCATCAGTTGAGTATTGGTTTCGTGGTAAGTGTGATAACGACGCACTCACTGTATGTTTGTGGGTTTTTGATGTCCAAATTCCCACCGTAACTGGGTTGAATATCTCTTTTTTCCACTTTACAGTTCTAGCATGACTCGACTTTTTTTTCTTTTGCCTAATTTTGCTTTACCATTAGTGATAGTACCTGGTATCTAGTATCTTAGTAGTCCGATGTATTTATGGGCCACTGCTTTCAGTTCAGTGACTATATCAGAGTCTGTTCTCTGGTCATGCAGGAAGTGCTGAACGATTCACTGTGAACTTTCTAAGTGAATCTTTTTTAACTCACTCACACTGAAAAGAACTGCTTGTTGCTAGTTTATGTATGTTCCATATAAAACAACGTCACGTGGTTTCATGCTGCTGTGCTATGATGGCCCCGCCCACGATGAGGAACAACATGAAAATGACATGCCTGACCTGATATCAAACAGAGTTGAGTCATGCTGGAACTATATAGTGGAAAAGCACCATTGGCACGCCCCTTTACACGAGCCCCTTTCCCACTTTAACACATTTATTTACATCACAGCTGAAATTACTATCTATGGCAGTTGGAGAGATTTGTGTTAAATGCAGGCTCTTGAGCAAGACTGCCCAAAGTTGGCCTGCTAGACTTCTATTTCATAAAAGTAAATAATACAGTGTTTCCCATACATTGACTAAAGACTCTTGGGCCACCACAGAATCAACGTTGACTGCCACAAATCCCATGTATGTAGGTGTGTACGTGTGTACGTGTGTACGTATGTAGGTGTGTACGTACGTACGTACGTACGTACGTACACATACACCCGTGTGTGTGTCCGTCCATGTATCACTCTCGTTGTCACTGATATTGCAGTTGGTCATTTAGTGGGAGTTAGAAAATAAGCAGTGAATTCTTATGTGCTTCTGAGTTACTTGCACATACATTTCATACATAAGTGAAATGTTATGTAATGGAGGCACATTTACAAAAAATAAGGTTTTGTGGGTACAAAACAAAGTTCATATTCATTTACGTTTGAAGCTAAAAGAAAATTCAGTGAAGGCACCTGGGATGCCGGTACTCGCTTGCGTCTTATAACCATACAACACAATAGGTGTTGGCCTGATGCCCTTTTTCAATTTGTAGACCTCCAATTGGAAAAAGGTTTGGACATCCCTTCTCTATAGAAAACAGTTGAGCAGCATTTCAGGCAAAAAGATGAAAATCGGAAAGTGCAATAAGATGGATTATACTCTAAATAACCAAATGTCATTCACTCATTCCATTGGTCACTAATGCTCATGTTATGCAGTTGTTTAGAATCTAACAAGCCTTCAAACAACCTAGTACAGTTTTGGTGACTTCACATTTTTTTGATCGGAACTAAAGGAAAAATCCATCTTAACCAGAATCCATGTTAATTAACATAATCATGAGTTTAATCTTTTATTGTTTTGATGACAAGTAAAACTGGTCTGTGTGCCTCAGTCGAGTAAGCTACACTGAGGGTGGAGATCGATCAAGTATATGACTATAGTTCTACATATAACTGCGCTAATCTTTTGCATTGGTTTGAAGGCTTCAGGCTTTACCTTGTCTTACCTGACATGCCCTTCTCTGTAGATTTGTTCATATAGCCAATTATTAAATAATTTTAACAGGGGTAATGTTCCCATTCAGCTGAGAAATACTAACAGGAGTATAGTGTAAATGTCAATAAATTCATCATGTAATTGTTTTTGTTTTCCACCGTTCCACGAGTAATGTGTAATATTTAATTGCCTTCTGTTTGGTATTAAAAGGGTCTCAAAATAGTTTGAACCTGACAAGAATTTGCTCTTACCAAGCACAGAAATTCAGAGACCAATTTATCACAAGTCAGCAGTAAATCTCCATCACATCATGTGACCCTGTTGTTCAGCTCTTAAAGAGCCACACAGTAGAAGTCTGGTTGGATGGATTTTTGCTTTTGGTGTCTATTCTGGGAGGTGAACGTTTTCTGCATGAAAGCACTCCATTTGCCCTTTTGCATTATTTAGAGTTGTTGGTGTTTATTTATTAATATATATTGTTTTCTTGTACATGTATAGACAAAAGAGCGTTTCAAACTGGAAGCACTGAAAAAGAAGCAAGAGCAAGAAGATGAAAGGATGAAAAAAATGGAGGAGGACAAGAAACGGAAACAAGATGAACTTAAAAGGTTGGTACTCAGTCTTTCACATTTTATACTCTAATGGCGTTTATTCCTGAAACTATTTTTATGGCTATGGATTATAGAATGTATCCTAATGTTCATAATCTGTGTTCCAGGAAGAGGGATGAGAGGCTAAGACGGGTGTTTGAGGCCAAAGTAAAAGAAGAGCAGAGGGAGGAAGAAAAGAAAAAGAAGATTGAGCAGAAAATGGCACATATCGACGAGAAAAATGATAAGGTACAGTAACAACATTCAACCCTGTTTTCTCATTTCTCTCATAGGACTTTTGACTGACTGAAATGATTCAAAACAAGCTAACTCTAACCCAAACCTGCCTGCTGCCTCCAGATGTGTTTTCATTTAAACGAAGTTTAAAAACGAAGTTTTAAACAAAGTTTGCACAGTGGTTTGTACACCCCCCATCTCATATTGTGCTTCTACAACCAGCGACAGGCGGATGAGAAGGCCAAGCGGAAGGTGGCCCTGAAACGTCTGGAGGAGCTTGAGCAGAAGAAGAAGTTGGAAGAAGAGGCTAGGAGGAAGAAGATTCAGCAAGTGGTAAGATTATAGGGTTTTTTCCCTCCTACGTTTTATTGTTATAGTTGACTATTGTAGCTTTGAATCCTTGCACTCAAAAAAACGTACCATCTGTTTGCATGTAAGGAGGAAGAGAAGCGGCAGCAGGAGTTACTCGCGAAAAAGAAGCTGGAAGAGGAAGAACAGCGAGCTCGCAAACTGGCTGAAGCTCGCAAAGCACTGGAGCTGAAGAGGGAGCAGGAGCGAGAAAGGGAGCGAGAGCAGCAAGCTGCTGCTGAAAGGTTATTTATTGCCCTTACTTTTCTTTCAATAGGTTATATTGAGGAGTATTGTACTGTAGAAGAAATTAGATGAACGTTTACTCCAGTTTGATTTACAGGCTGGTTGTCTAATTTTTTTTTATATATTTTATTTCAGGGAGCGACTTGAAAAAGAGAAAGCTCTCGCTCTGCAGCGTGAACTGGAGAAGGCTGCGAGAGAGAAGGAGAGGAGAGAACTGGAGGAGAAAAAAAGAGCACTTGAGGAAAAGCGAAAACAGGTAAGACACAAAATCAAAACGACGTTTCTTCGTTATAGATTTCCCCCTTGACCTTTTTTTTTTTTTATGTGAAGTGTAGCTCAAATCATAATTAATAATTGATTTGAAACAAATGACAATATAAATGTTAATGTGCTTTTTATTCCAGCAGGAGGAGGAGCTGAGGTTTGCTGCAGAGAAAGCTGCTAAGGAGAGAGAGGCAGCAAAGCAAAGAGAGGCTGCTGCTAAGAAACAGGTAAACTAGGAAATTGTTATATTATGAAATTATTGTTATGATATATTTAAAATTTTCCTCATGTTAAGAATTCATTCCATGTCGGAGACCTTTTTTAAAATGGGTGTTCTATGAACTGTCCTACAGAAGTCACACCAACAAAGTAAAAACCAATCAGTATTGCGTTAGATGTTTTCACATTATAATGTGCTAGTTTCTTTTTTATAATATACATGTATAGTTGGGATAAACCCCTCTATATTGTTCTAACATAATGTGAAATTACTATTGTTTTAACAATTTTCCCGTTATAACGTCGTGATACTGATCTGTTTTATGTTGCTGGTGTGCCGTCTATCATTTGTTTACATGAAGTATTTGAACTTGAAAACATGGCCTATGAAATATTACAGTCTGAAGTAATTATCTTTTTTTTTTCCTAATTAAGATATCAAGTAATGTCCTGAAGTAATCACACATTAAATTTACTACTGTAGTTACTGATAATGCCTCTCACTTCCTGTGTGTCCTGTATAAAGAAACCTGCTGCTGCCCTCAATGTGACTGTGGATATGGAGGTAAGACTTATGTTATTTCATTGACTACATTTTAATGGATTTAAGTGATTTGATTTAAGTGATTTATATTTCACCTGAATGTTGAAAGGTTTCTGTGTTGGTTAAGTTGTCATTAAATTGCATTCATATTTTTCTCTGCAGCAGTCTGTGATGAGAACACCAGTTGGAAAAGGTGGAGGGCTCAATGTGACTGTGGATATCGAGGTAAATATTTAATTATATTCTGGTATTTCAAAGGTTTCAAGGTTTCAAGGTTTTTTGTTTTTTTTTGAATGAGGAAAAATCAGTTCATCTGAGAGAACTAGACTTCAGCCTTGGAGAAATGTCA
The DNA here is from genome assembly GCF_958295425.1 of Solea solea. Classification (NCBI taxonomy): domain Eukaryota; kingdom Metazoa; phylum Chordata; class Actinopteri; order Pleuronectiformes; family Soleidae; genus Solea; species Solea solea. The sequence continues at coordinate 13,240,524 of NC_081145.1, read as the reverse complement.
GCAATCTGTGATGTAGCATTACTGCCTTTATCCTACTGCCCTTATCCTTCATGAATCATGTCCTTTTAATCAGAAAGGATTGGTCACACTGGAGCACCATGCCAAGTATTTCTATCTGTGGCAGGACTGATTTGTCATCAGAGTAAAGTCTCCATGTGTGTTTTTTATCCTGTGCAGAAATCTCCACAGTCGTACTCCATCACTCCAAAGGGTGGCAACAAACCCCTGATGAAGTCCAAAAATGGAGACGATTATGGGATGGACCAAAACAGTGATGACTCTACTGATGATGAGTCTGCCCCAAAGAAACCTATTCCATCCTGGGCAGAAGGTATGTACTGTATTATTGTATTAGTTTAGAAGCAAGTGTAGATTCGTATAAATGTATAACGATGATATTCAGTAGCTTATTCCTCCCAAAATGTGGCTGTGTGTAATTTGTTCAGGTTGGTTTGTCTGTTTCTAATTGGTCAATGTGACATTTCTACCCACAGCTTAGTAACCATATCTAGTCAATGCATGCCTGTAAATCAATCGGTGATTATCTGACAAAATATCACGGAAAGATGGCACAACAGGTCATCAATGATACTTTGTTACCTGTTAATATACTTGAAAGAATGCATATGTTGCGTTTTTATTTTATAAAGCATTTCATTCTAACCAATTCATTGGTTAACAAATGTGGGGCAAATACTTCAGAATTATATAGTAGTGTATTATTATTATTATTATTATTATTATTATTATTATTATAATTATAATAATAACAACAACATTGACCTTGTAACCAAAAAAAACCCAGAAACTGATAAAATGATTTAAAACGAGCATAAATAAGGCTGGTGCCTCTAAATGAACAATAATGTGTGTAACCATTAAATACTCCCAACATTGTGAACCTGTTCGTATGGGTTGTGATGTCTGTCTAATGTTTTCTGCCCTAGGTCCCAACCTGCAGCAGATAATTATGAAGCAGTACTTCAACCCTCCTGATTTTGACTCATTCTTTGGAGAAATCGAACCACCAAGACTGGAGAACATCTTTTACAAGAGCAAGCCTCGCTATTTTAAACGCACCAGCTCCGCTGTGTGGCACTCCCCTCCAATTGGATCCAAGTAATGTCTGTGCACTGTACAGATGTACACTGCTGTATAAAGTTTATTTTTTTTCTGTAGTCTGTTTCCAATAAAGTAACATGCTTCCTTTTTCTATTATATTATATTGTTCTTCTTAGGGGTCAACATTTTGTGCAATGTTGCTAGATTGTAAAATATCAGTGACTTATTTTATGGGATACATGTGAGATGACATCTGTATAATAACACACAGGAATCTGGATGTTTGAAAGTTTTTGCTGATTCATAAAAAAAACCGTCTTTCATTTGTATGTACTGAATGTAAATGATAGAATCACTATCTTTGGGATTTTTAAAGTGCATTAAAGGTATTTCTTGCACAACGTATTAAAAAATTACATCTAATCTGTTATGTTTTCTGGTCTTTTAGCAACATGTTTGACAAAGAAGAGACCAGTGTCATCACTGATGGTTCTGCTCAGCTCAGCAGGAGCTGCCTCATTTACAGTGTAATGCTTATTTACTGACACTTCAATACATATACCAGTGATGAGGTTGGTGCTTGAAACTGGCCTCATTTTATCTACTGAGGAAGATCCAGTCCATTATGATTCAATGTGTCAGAACAAAGGTGTTTCCAGGTCAAATGGAATCACTGTTGGAATATTGTCATTAAATGCAGGCACTTTATTTAAAGAGATGATGTGATCACTGATGACAACCTGAAAATTAAAATGTGCACAAGTTAGACGTCATGCACTAAAAGCAGTCACACACTTACAAGAATACTATTACTGACTTGACAAATTTGTTGAAAAAAGAATAACCTTTGTGAGAATATCTATTATATAAGGGTTTTTTTTGGCCAAGTAAAGGCTAATCCAGCATTAGGGCCTGAACTGTGGAGGGCAGCATCACACTTGTGAAGAAGAAGAATGGGAATTGCTGATGTAACATGAGTTGTGTGGGTTACACCGCCTCGTTTCACACCCTGCCTGACTTCCGTCTCCTCCTGAGGATCCAGCCTTAGAGTTGAGACACAGCCTCAGCTATATTGGTTTGTCTATATAGTATCTTTACAGATATGAGTTCACAGGTTCGACAGAACTTCCACCAGGACTGTGAGGCTGCCGTTAACAGACAGATCAACCTGGAGCTGTACGCCTCATATGTGTATCTCTCTATGGTAAGTGACACTTTCAGGCCATTAATTCAATATGCATATTTTCTGCTCAGTGCTTCTTGTGACTCGGCATCTTTCCTTTTGATTGATTTGCAGGCTTACTACTTTGAAAGGGACGATAAATCCCTGCCAAATTTTGCAAAGTTCTTCCACACTCAGTCCAGAGAGGAGCGAGAGCATGCAGACAAGCTGATGAATCTGCAGAATAAGAGGGGAGGCAGGATTTTTCTGCAGGAGATCAGCGTATGTTTTATAATACTTTTATATTTCAACATTATAAGATGCGTTTGCTTTAAACACAGCTGGGTAATTTAAAGGAACACTGTTGATTCACAAAGTCAATGTTCTCTTTATCAATGCCTTTCAGTGACATTTCTTTAATGCTTGCCAAGTTACTGCGAAACCAGAACATAATGGTTATTGATTGTCTTGAATTATTAATGTTGGTTTTAGAAACCAGATAGAGATGAGTGGGGGAGCGGCTTGGAGGCTTTAGAGTGTGCTCTGCAGCTGGAGAAAAGTGTTAACCAATCACTGCTGGACCTGCATAAGACAGCGACTGAACACAGTGATTCTCATGTAAGTATCAGACTGAGAGGCCAATGTGTACAGCAGTGATTCCTAAAGGTCATTCATTCATTCATTCATTCATTCGTCGTCTACCTCTTAATGAAATGTCATTAAATATACATTTTTGTGAGCAATGTTTTGAAATGCAATGTCTTTGTCTTGTTTTTAACAGACGTGTTACTTCATAGAAACAGAGTTTCTGGATGAGCAGGTAAAATCTATCAAACAACTCACTGACTGGATCTCAAACCTGCGACGCATGGGAGCCGATCACTCTGGCATGGCCGAGTACCTCTTTGACAAATACACCATGGCTAAAGAGAGGAGATAAACTGTATACTGTGACACTGATCCCCTGTCCCGCTCACCTCCATATGCTGGCTGATCCTCTCTCTGACAAACACTGCAAAACCTACAAAACACTGCTAAAGCCCCGGATCATAACTATATCCCCGGAACTATAACTATTACACTTTACAAAATGAGGTGCCTGCTTTTGCTAATCATATCATGTGTTGTTTGTGCTTTCAAGGTATGGTGGTTAATCCCTACTTTCTATTGGTGAAGTTGTCGATTGAAAAGGTCAGATTGGTTGTTTGTTTTGAGCTGCTGTAGAAACATGGAGGTGCTTTGTGCAAGGCTCCGCGGTATAAAACTGCTCACTGTGTAGATATTCACTCTAAGCTAAAATAAAAAAAGTGTGTGTTAATATTGTTTTTGAGCTGTGAATGTATGGTGTTATTTGTGGGCTAAATGTGTTATTTACAGTATATAATAATATTTGTAGTTCATTTAATGTTACATACGGAATCCTTATATGACTGGAAAATAAAGTGGTACACACATATAATTCATTTCTTTATTGGAAAAAAAGAAGAGGAAAGATGAATGATCGTGACAAGTAATAGTTTAGGAATGCACATGAAAGCAATGCTGAGTTTAAGAATATATACTTTTTTTGGTTTCTTGTCACTTAGAGTCAGAAGAAACTGTGCATTTTCATAAGGTGCTTTTTTTTTCTTTTGTTCTGTTGGTTTGTCTCGGGAAGTAGAAATGAATCCAGAATTTGCAACATACCCCTTTTTCAGTTGTGTGGCTGAAATATTTTAAAAACCAAAGATATTAGGATGGAGTCAATCCTGCTCCCTCCCTCCTGCCGCCTTGTTCACCCCACCATCCACCAGAACACTCAGCAGGTCTCCATCAGCCAGTGAGATTCCGGAATCTTTGGGTGAGTTGAGCTGATTGGTTTCTTGTTGTGATAAAGCTGAAGTGGAAACTGCGTTATTGCTGAGCCCACCGTTGCTTGCCCTGAAGTTGGCACTGAAGTTCCCATGGTTACTAAAATTAGTGTGACTTGTACCATTGCAGAGACTCCCTGCTGTGCCTGCGCCGTTGGTGCTTGTTGCGTTTATGCTACCAGAGCTGCTGTTGGGATTACTGGGATTTGCAGTGGCTGTTCGAGATGGAGGAGTGAACGAGAACACCCGTTCTCCTCCGCTTCCTGCAGCTCGAGCGCTCGCAGGTCCGGGCTGGCTCTCAGATGAGGGGAGGTTGTCCAGAATAAGGCGAGGAGGGGGAGGTCGGCGAGACAGCAGGCCGTGCCCTGGTCTGAGTTTAGATATTGCACAGAGTTCAGGTGGAGGGTCAGGGAAGGAGAAGGTAGGGGCATGCTGCATCTCACCATCCTCACTTAACCAGGGGAAAGCAGAGGATGGCGGTTGGGGGACATGGCTGGGGGTGTCAGGAGAGGGCAGCTGTGAGCCGACCATTGGCTGGGCGAGGGAGCTGCAGCTGCGATCCCACTCATTTTGGGTTCTCCTGGCAGGACGAGGGCGAGGCACAGCAGGGGGCACACAGTGGATGGGTGTTTGTGGGCAGCTATAGAAACCTGGTCTCTCATACATGGGCATGGTGGAGAAGGCATAGTCTGGATCTCGCTCCTGGTTTAATGGCTGGCGAACTTGACTTGGAGTTAATGGAGCTGCAGGGTGCAGGTAAAGAGGGAAGCGGCTTAGTGGAGCTCCAGGGCGGCGACGCAGCAAAGGAACCCTGGTGGAGCGAGGGAAGTTAGGGGACTGGACGCCAAGAAAACGACCCAGTCCTCCAAGCAGTGGGGTGGAGTAGTTGGCTTCTTCATTTTCTTTGATCTGCTCCAGATTTGACTGAAACTCCATCTCCTCCTTAGGAACACTAGTTTAGATAGATTTAGATTACATAGATGGTTAAATGACAGTGTTTAAGAATAATGTGCCAGGAAATATAACTGAATATATTACTGAACCTGATATCCAGGGCTGAGCCCATAAAGGAGGGTTTGCGGTGTTCAGCGCTGGCTGCAGTGTAAGGAGGCTGAGGTTCAGACTCATTCCAGTACATGTCCTTCTCAACCAGTGGCACGCTGTCATACATCTCATCCACAGACAACAAAGACACCTGGGACATAAAGAAAACCATCGCAGGTTGAAGACGACAGCAGCAAAAAAACAAAACTGAAAACAGCGACAGAAATAGAGCCACACCTGTAAATTGCGATCGACAAGCAAGTTGGTTTCAAAGTCATCGTCATCTTCTCCGAAAGGATTTATGAGCTGCTCGGCCACCTGAGACCAGTGAAGAGAGGAAGGCATCAGTGATACAGCTGAACAACTCCAATAAAACTTGCTTAGTTAATGGGATCCAAAAAAAGCTGATGTTTCCTCACCTTCAGCCAACCAACGTAGAAGAAAAACTGCAGCAGGGTAAACACGGGCAAATAGAAGTCCAAATCATGACCTGGGTAGCTCTGAGCTGGATCCAAGAACTGACGGCCAATCAGACAAGCCAGGAAAAAACTGTAGACAGCAATGGTCGCCACCTAATGGCAGGCAGCATTTTCACAGCAACGTCAGAGAATTGTCATTTCAAATCTTCAAAAAAACAGTATGATTGTTCTCCCACAAAGTTATCTGCGATATGTATTTCATTATAAACGTTTGAAAAAACAAACCTGAGTATAGACAAGAGGCAGGCTGATCCAGTCATAACCATACAGTTTCATACACTTTGCCCGTAAACTATTCAACTCCTGAACAGAGGAGAAAATAAAGACACGCATAACTGACTTGAAGAAAATGCCTCCAAGCAAATATTTGATGCTACTACAGTCTCTTGGCCTGAACAGATTTAATAGCAACACCTACAGTCAGGATGGCTGTGAGGGCCACGTCGTCACCGATGCGACCCTCAGACCGAGCTCTCAAAGCCAGACTGACGAACCACATGCAGGGAACCCAGAACTTGTTATGAGGAGAGGGCAAGTTCTCCAGATGCCTCAGTTCCTCTGGTGTTATCAAACCTGAAAGACAAAGAAAGCATTTAGGAAGTTTGGTTCTGTGTGATCAGTCCTTAGCAGCCCTCAACTCAGTTCATAATCTCAGCTGCTACACCACCACATTGTAACATGGTGCATACAAACAATTTAAATACAAATTTTAAACTTTTCCTAGAGGGAACCAACTAGTGGAAATGGCAACATGAAGGGCATGAAGAACATGTAGTCGTCTTCACGCCCAAGTGTTTGGTGCCAATTTGGACATCTCCAGGAAGTCCAGAAGAACTGTTTGATCCTACCTGCTTGCACCAGATGCTGCATGGTGGGAAACCTCTTGTAGACAGCTGTGCTGACAGAGCGATAGATGAGAACACCAGACAGGTTGGCGTATCGCATCAGAGTTCGGCGAGTCAGCCTGGACACCTCATCAGCCCCGCGGACATGACCGCCAACTAATGCTGCCAAGCGGTCTGGCAAAGGGATGTTTTCAAACTGGCCCCACCAGCGTGACACGACCAAGGTCACATAGAAACCTGGTTAGAAATGTCAAATGAGATGATGGTGCTGCTGAACCAAAGTGAGACATGGAGGAACAGAGGAGAGCATACATCAGGCCCAACTCACCAAGCACAAAGGACACAGGGATGAGCTCTGCATAGCGGTCACAGTATATCGACAGTTTCTCAAACAGCCTCTTCTGGTCGTTATTTAACACAAACCTGGTGGAGGAAACATCTGGAGTCACTCACTACGACGATGACAGAGTGATGTAAATATCAAATAGCAGTATCAGTACCTGTAAACAATACTCAAGAAGTAGTAGAACACAGTGAAGATGATGAGCTCTCTGTAGAGCAGTTTATAAATGCTGCCTCTCCATCGCAGGAGCAGGTGAAAGAAGGTTCCCAGACCTGCATCAGCAACCCTCCGAGAGTATGTGACTGTCATTGCTGCTGCTGCTGCTGCTGCTGCTGCGTGCCGGCCAATCTGCTGGCTGACTGTGGCCTGACATGAAGGAAACCACTGTGGTGGTGTTCTCTTTTCTTCGTCTTAGCTCAATATCATGGATCAGCCTGGAAACCAGCGTGGTCACACATCTACAGATTTTTTATAACGAAACAAGAAGGTTAAGTCCCATACTAAATCAACTGAAATTGGCTTTTCACTTCCTACATGCTTCAACACTCAATCAAACCTTCCTAATTTACACAACTAAAACAAATACATTTGAAGAGACAACAGACTTTTAAACAACAACAACAACATTGTCGAGCCAAAAAAAGGTCAAATTTGCAGTCTATTTGTGGTTGTGGTTACATACCACTGAATATGTCCATCGTACTTGCTGTGGGTCGAGCTGTTGGTCGGCAGCTTCCAAGAGAATGTTTGAGAAAGGAAAACCGTGAAAGAAAAAGAGAGCAAGGGACTCCTACACCTCCGGTCACTTGATGTTTTAATCTGTTGGAGCAACAAAGCTGCATTGTGAGGCCGGGTCCTGTTAATCTGAACAAAGCTGAAAACAGCAGAGCAGCCCCACTGCCACGGAAAGGCTGGCTGAACACGCAAATGCTGTGTAGTTGGGTTTAGATTTGGGACATATGACTTTTTCAAACCAAATTTCAGCCACTGCACAGAGCATTATCTGATATTTTTTTTAATGTTTCAGTAAACTTAGTGATTTTCCATCGAAGCATCTTTACAGCATTTGATATAACTCAGGTTAGACTGTGGAAACTCAGGTTTCCCTGCTGGTAGAAATGCGCACAGCTCACTTGTTACTGGTCAGAATGTGTTAGTGATTAACCCTTCCTCTTCAAACAGGTGACTAGACGCAGGGTGAGGTTCAGACAAGGTTCACCTTCTCAGACTCTGCATCTGGACAGCACTTAAAGTATGTTTTACAGATTTTTGTTGTACCGGCAGCAACGAATTAATGGGGTTTGAGCATTTTGGTGAGTATGCTGCGATGCAGTGTGTGGAATTTGTGTCTTTGATTTGTGTGAAAATATTATTTCCTACCTTTACAAATGTTTACACAAGATAACTGAAAGAAACAAATTCCTTTTGCATGACAGTGTGTGTGAGCTGGAGAGGTCATGTCCTCTGGAAGTCTTTTTGAATATGAAACTCTTAGTTTCCTTGTCATTGTGAAGTTGCAGCATGTAACTTTTCCTCTCCATATTTTAGGGGTTTGACACTCGCAGACACCAGGGTCATCATATGTCGGTTGAACGGTCGTACACGTCATATCTGCTCTGGAGAGGTCTTCCAGTTTGAGATGAGTCTTTGAGAAAGACACATGGATGTCTTTGAAGGAATCCACAAGGTCCAGATTTCCTCGTCTCCACCTTCTTCAGCTCCATCCAGCCAGGGGTATGAAGTCCTCGAGGTGAAGGGATCTGGAATATCAGTATACTCCGCTGCAGTCTTCTTCGGGACGCCTAATGTGCTGCAACAGCCTGGGTCAAGACAAAAGGCCAGCAGAAAAGCTGAGGAGGAAGGCTGTGTTGTTGGACGGTAAGCGGTGAATCCTAAAACCTCACATGACGTGAACAGAACAATGATCACTGTTAAAAAAAAGAAACGTGGCCAGAATGTGGAAAAAGGACATTAACATGATATAAGATGGTTGTTTGGCTATTATGCACAGCCTGTAAAACAATCCATCTTTCAATCTAATGATTAACTTTCCTAAAGTAGAGGCCGTTCTGTAAGCTCTGTAATGTGCAACCAACTCTGTCACAGCTTCTACCCTCTGTCATGACTCACTCAGACTGATCATGGTTAAGTCTGTGACAATTACACAAAGCTAGGAGCAGTGTGTAGGTCATCAGGTCACGTGACGTGCAAACTAGTAGGTTTAAGTATATCTAGTGAAGAAAGTGCTTAAACAGAATAACACTGGTTGACAACAAGAGAGGAAATGATTGTAGAGAGTAAAGTATGTGGTGGATCTCAAACCAGCAGTCAGTGTCTTAAACTCCTCAGTTAACATGGATGAACTCACTCCAAACTAATTTTCAGTTGAAAGAATTTTGCTCTCTGGTGGACAAACTATGTACTGCTACGTTATTGGACAGTAACGTGACTACTTCTTTCAGTGTTGATAATGCCAGAAATGATCACACTTCAGATTTGTAGCCAAATAGTAAAGATAGAAGGAAACATAAATGTTGGAAGTGGAAAACTGCTCTGAGATGTTTGCCCTTTGTCATTTTGGGTATCCAAATGAAATGAATCCCAGACACACCATCATACAGTATCTGCATCTTGTAGTGATGATTAACTATGCAACTGGAGTGTTGAGTGCATCTCTGTGTTCTGCCTGTAGTTGTGTTGATTTATTTCAGCTTTGTGTTCATTCATTCACCTAAAGTGTGCAGAGACTCCCTGAGTGGTGTTGTCCCACTAAAACAAGAGCTTGTATGAAATGCCAGAGAAGAGTGAAAAATACCCCTCCTTTCCCCCTGAAAATCAAGTTGACATGTAAGAATGAATATTTGGCAGTACTGCAAGAAATGTTTATTCAAAACGTTACTCAACAATTTCCTGTCAGTCCACTTATCGTATTGCTACTCCAGGCCCAGATATGGTTTCTTGGAAGTCTGGGGATAAAAATATATCATGATATTGGAGTCAAAATGGGACAAAGAGATTTGACCCAGAGTCCTCCTTATGGGGTCACTCTCACTCTCAAACGACCGATTGACTCGGCTGATTAGATAAAGAAAGGACTGTGCACGTCAGTGTTCTCTAATCTTTTATACTGTATGTGTTTTGTGTTTCGTGTGTGCAAAATTACCAACTCTAGTGTGGTTACCATTTTTTAATAAGCCAAGCATCAATTCCTTATGGCTGGCTACTAAATCAAGGATTATTATGACAGAGATTGTAACTGGGGTATAGAAGGAACAACCTCCCTCGTGTGGCTCAGTGGAGTTTTGGAGATTTGACTCTAAATGAATTGGCCCAGACTCTGTGCCGATGGTGTAAATGTTGGATGTGGAGGTCAGGGACAAGGAAGGTGCTGCTGGATCTGCCTCTGGACTTTGTTGGAGAACATGGTGGGGAGGCTGGGAGTGGATGCGCTGTCATGTGACCTGAGAGAGTAGGCACAGGCGCGCGCACACACGTCCTCAGAGAAGAGAGGGAGAGACTCTTTAACTGCCTGGAAATAAGAACACGGTCATGTCAGAGAGCCACTGAATGGTGTTACCGGCGAATTGTTAACTGCACTCGGAGTTTTCTTTCTTTCTTTTTTATTTATTTTTTAAACTTGAGCCTGCTTTGTGACCGTTGTTGTTGTTGTTTGTTGTCGAGTCTCTACGTCAGCGTCCGCATTCCTCCACTGGCTGAGATTTAAAACGGCTCAGATTAGTTTCACTGAAACGAGCTCACCTCGGTTCACTTTACACGCCATTTGTTACTTTAACAACAACAGCAGCAGCAGCAGCAGCAGCAGCAGCCGAAGGACAGACAGAGAGACAGACACGGAGACCCAGAGACCCAGAGAGCGGGTGGAGGTTTATCTGCTGTCCCGGACACTGACACTGGGGTAAGGGCGGACGCTGAGGGGAAACATCTCTGTTTGTAAAAGTTGTAGCTAACGACAAGCAGCTGGTTCAAAGTGCTGTTTTATGTGTGTGCGGAGTGTGGAGCTGATGTGTATTCATTCACTTTATATGACTTTAAATACAGGGGCTTTAATGAAAATGTAGCTAGATTCTGCCTGAGGTTTTCCAATGAGTGGCCCGCGGTCTCTCACGTGGGCTTTAGCTCCGACGTGCCCCGGGAGTGACACTCATCACATGTGATTGTTCCTTTGTAGTGGAGAAAAGTGATGCAGTGATCTGTGAGATGCTCTTACAACTTTGTTTCCTGTCAGGGATGATGATCAGTCTGATACTGGTCAAAGTCACTAGATCATATCTGATCCAGAAATACTACATATGCATGCTTCACTATACAAATAGACTTTAAGAACGTAGATAAAAAAAATCAGCAAAAGCATTTAAGCTGAGTTGGGGTGTTTATTTTCTTCTTTTTTGGGAGAACAATGTTTGTGACACAGTTGGAGAATTGTGTCTTTGGAATGACTCAGCACAAATGTTGTTAACCGCTTCCCAGCTCGTAAATGCTCTAAAATGACTGTATCAGGCTAATATTGGTATCGGACACAATAAATTGGTATAGCCCTTCATCCCTATTTTCTATGAGTGTCCTTTCACTCAAGTTCTCTACTGTCCCTATATGACAGTGTCCTAAAGAGTGTCCTCAGAGGAAATGACTTTCAGTGCTGTATAGAAAATTTCCATCTCGTTGATAGAAAGTGATGATTGTGCTGTAGAGGATGTCCTTGTATACCTGTGTGACAATGTGGGAAATTATATAATCGTAACGCCTGCCCCACTGATGCGCAGTTGGTGCCCTTTTAATTTAATTATCTGTGCATGCCACTGCCTTAGTTCATGTGATGCCACTCACCAACAATAATGTAGGAAATGTGCATTTCTGGCAGAAAATAATGTATAAGTGGCAAGTATTTACTCACCAGGCAGCACTTATAAAGAATGTGATTGATAAATAATTGAAATCAATAACGTGGACCAATGTTTCTATTATTATTTTGTACCTCATCCGATCACTTACTACTCCCACAGTAGATTTTGCCCATTAAGGTTGTGAAATGTTAGGCTCATCAGTGATAGCTAGGCTTGTATACAGCTTCTTGAAACTCCTCATAGTTTTTGAAAATGTTTGTCTTTTTCTGCCTTTTTTTAACCATTGTAAATGAATGGAGACAGACGCCACCCTCACCTTTGATCTGTGATTGGCAGATCAAGTGTGGATCAAAGGCAATGACGTGAGGCAAACACTCAGCATTCCCGCAGCATTTTCTGCCTCAAATGCTTGTTTTGTGGTAGCTGGGAATGAGAGTAGAAGAGCACTCTCTGCTGTGGAACACCAGAGTGTAGGAGAGAGAGAAACAAACACTGAGAGAAGATGAAAAGGAAAGAGAAGAAGTAATGGATGATGAGGCAGTAATGCATTATTATAGATACCAACGGCCATTTAACTCTACTTCTATCACAGCATTCACACAACATTTTCTGCCATAAATTCACCCTTTTTAACTGGGAAATATATATATATTTATTTTTAATTACAGCCATGTTTGCATCTTAATTCTTGACATATGCAGCTATTTGACAGTTTATCCAAACACCTAGGTAAATGGTCATCTTCAGCATTTATAATTATTATTATTATTGATTATTTATTGTTTGTTGCACTGTAAAGGTTGGTAGATCTGGATCCAGAGCCAGAGTCCAGACTGGAGGGAGGAGGCCCGGCCACCTCAAACAGAGACCATGGCAACCTCTCCCGGCTCCGCAGCTCCTCGCTGGAGATCAGAGAAAAAGAAATCCGAGAAAAAGGCTCGGAGATCCTCAGGGAACAGCTGGATGCTGCAAAGAGGGTGTTGTAACCTACTTCATTTCTAACACACACAGACAGACAAAGCATAGCGTGACCAAAAAGACAAACGTTGACAATGCATATGTGCTTCCTTTCTTAAATGTGATTATGACACATTTCAGGAACTGAAACTGAAAGACAAGGAGTGCGAGCGTCTGTCGCAGGTCAGGAATCAGCTGGAGCAGGAGCTGGAGGAGCTGACGGCCAGTCTGTTCCAGGTCAGCGGCAGTCATTGCTCTTTTTTACACTTTGACACAAGCCTGAGGCCTTGATGATGAGGGAAGTGATGCAGCACAAGCCCCAAAGTTTAAAGTTTTCCCGGTAGTAAAGTTATTTGTTGTAAGTTTTTGTAGTTTTTTTTTTATAACTCAGCAAGAACAACAGTTCAATTCTGCAGCGAGTAGCTAGCATCAGTTGTTCATCACTTCATCCTGGGCAGTGTACAGGCAGTTTCACTTCAACTTTTTCCTCTAACAACAATTGGCTGCAAACAACATGAATGAGAGCAAAGATTATTTAACAAAACGGTGACGTCAAAGGACGCTGGAAAATTGTGAAATGCTGAACAGGACAGAGGGAAAACTGCAGAGTTAGAGGAAAAAGTCATTTATCAGCAGAAGTTAATTTGTGGTTATGAACAGATGCTTTGGTTGTGACAGGAATACACACACACAAGCTGTGTAGTCAGAAGCTGGCAACTGTTTATGTTTATGTTTGGATGAGAAATCAGGACCATGCTCTGTGTCAGGGGTCTGCAAACTTTACCCTCACACCCAATTAATTCATCTGAAGCTGCTCAACCAATTTATAAGAAAATGAAGATAATAAAGCTTAAAGGTAAACTGTTGACATTTCATTGCTGGTTTTACCTTTTATAACAAAGAGAAACACTAAACCCTATAAATTAGGGAGGAAAAACACTCACGGGCAAGTGCAGTTTTGAAGTAAGACACAGAAGGACTTTTTGAGTTTTTCCCTTATTTGTGGAAAGAATTATAAAATAAAAAGTAACATTTATCTTCATGCTCGAGAAAATCTGCTGAAGATGGACAAGCCTCCAAAAGCCTACTGACTATATACTATAAAATAATGCAGCATTCACAGATTTCCTTTCTAACATTGAACAGACTGCAGAGATCTTCAACTTTCATTTAATCTACCACAACAGGAAGCTCACAAGATGGTGAATGAAGCGAACGTCAAACAAGCAGGAGCAGAAAAACAACTCAAAGAGGCTCAGGGGAAGGTGAGTGAAGAGTTGTTTCATTGTACTGTCAGTATAGACTTGACAATGTGGTGCTTTATGAGTGTATTTATTTACGGCGCAGTGAAATTGCTCACTTTGATTTGTCTTTGATTAATAAAAAGAAGCCAAAAATAACGCAGTGTGGATGTCCCAGATTTCAGCTCCGTCACATCAGACGACATAACCTTTTCCATTTTTATCACGATCCCAGATTGATGTTCTGCAAGCAGAAGTGACCGCTCTGAAGACTCTTGTGTTGACATCCACGCCTTCTTCACCAAACCGCCAGCTGCATCCACAGCTGCAGCCTTCAGGAGCGAGGGGAGCGTACAAACATGTCGGGGGACACACCCGTAACAAGAGCGCGAGCGGTGCCTTTCCATCCTCGCATGGAAGCGAAAACCCGTCTTCAGTGTCCATTCACCCTGTGGCTAAAGAGGACAGAGAGGTAGCCTAAATGAAACTGAAGATATGTCCCTCTTTTTTTTCCCCTTAAAATATGGTTCTGCATCTTTGGACTCTTTTCCTATCACTTGTGCTTGTTTCTAGCTGTCACAAGCTTATTGCTTTTCGACTTTTCCTTTCTCTCAGTACTAACTTCCGCCTCTTTCTTCCTCTTTCTCTCTGATGTCTCCTCTCTCAGCCTGCTGTTCCTGCTCTCCTCTCTCTGATTCTCTGCCTCGTTCCTGGACAGTCTTTCAGTATGACCTGTGACTCTTACTGGCAGGAGCGGGGGCGGGGACTAGACACTGATAGCAGACAGGTAACTGCACCTGTCCAATCAGGCCTGATGGAGTTTTAACTTAGTGTTTTGCCTCAACTGGACAGGACAGCTTAGCGTGAAGGAGGTGGGGAAAATCAAACCCAGGTCGCTGCAGGTACCCTTGGCCCATGGAGCACCAGCTCTGCCACCTGAGATCTCCAGCACCCCTGGATCTGCTCTTTTTGGAAAGAGGGACTCAGTTATATTTTTAAATTGGTCACTAATCTCTTTTTAAATGCAGTGTTTACCAGTTTCAAATAGTTTTCTAACTGGTGAGGAGCTGTAAAATATCTACACCAAGAAAACCGAGCTTGCATGTTCCTTCTGAGTGCTCATGGGTTTTGTCTGGGTACTCTGGCTTCCTCACACTGTGCAGAGACACTGCACATTCAGGCGAGTTTGACTCCAACTCCTTCGGTGACCCTCGCAGGACAAGCCGTAGAGAATAAATGAATGAATGTTTTACTTCCGCCAGTGATTGAGTTAAATTTGGGACTAATAATAATAATAATATGCTAAACCCATGCTGCTCAGATGATTCCACTCATAATGTGGGACATCTTTCCTGCCAAATGCGCACGCAAAAGACAATGCATACTCTCGTCATGCATCATTCACTAAGTGAATAATGAACCCAGCCCTGTGTGCCTAATATTTTTGACACGCCCTGTGTGTCTTCAGACGGCAGTGTTGGCTCTGACATTTTGTACAAATAAAACTTGTTTATTTATTATAAAGACAAGGAAAGGCAGTGTGTTACATGACAGCCAAGTGAGAATGAGAGGCAAAGTAAAGTGCTTTGTCCATTAGATAAGTACAGTCCACACATAACCACTATGCACTTTACTTGATAGATTACAATGATATTCAGTACACACATTAATGTTATTATGTCAGGATGACTGGTAATAATTACAGCTGTCACTTTTTAGCAGCATCACTCGCTCGTCATTTCAGTATGAACACTGTACTGACTTCTGAGCTCGTCCCGTGTCGTGTAGCTGCATGTAAACAGAACATCATACAGGTTTTCTGCGTGAGTGACTGATTGTTTTCTGTCTGCAGATGGACTCGGTTCTGTATGCAGAGTTTTTAATGTGGAAGGAGCACCCGAGTTTAGACCACTCCTCCGCCTTCCTGAGTCGCATCTACAGAGAAGACATTGGACCGTGTCTCTCCTTCACAAGATCCGAGGTCAAACTCTCACTGGCAGGAAGATTATGTCCTCTACATTTGTTTGACATTACGCTAACATGATTTGGATCCTTTGCTCCACAGCTGTCCCAGCTGGTGCAGAGCGCCGTGGAAAACAACTCCCTGACTATCGAGCCTGTGGCCATGTCAGCGCTACCAATGGTTAAAGCCTCAGCGATAGAGTGTGGAGGCCCCAAGTGAGTCTGTCACGTCTACATAGAGACTATCATCCTCTGCCCTCTGTCACCATTCACTGCTCAACAATGGCCAGATCAACACCGAAAATTCACTCTTCATTTGGTTTTGGTTTCTCCACTGATGATTTATGGTCATAGGCTTTTTCACTGTTTTACTCTGCTGTCTCTGAGAGGTGTTCAATCGACGGGCACATTTCTAATCACGGTCTGACTTAAAACTTTTCTTTTCCAGTGGCTTTAGGGCAGCGATAGAGACGTAAGTCCTCCCAAGAAATAATAACCCACCACGCTAACACACACACAGCCATCTTAGGTTGTAAATCTTAAAGGTTGCAAACAAAATCTGTAAATAAATGACTCAGTGCATGTGTCTGGTTGAACATTAACATAACTTACAACCATCTACTAATTTGAGTGACTAACTGACTTGTGCACCTCTGTCTGTGCTGTCTGCTAAACTGTATTGCTACCCGGAGTATGTACAGCATTTACTGTGATGAAGCAGTGGCCGTGTGTGTGTGTGTGTCATGGCGCTGTGTTTGTTTTTTTTGCCCGCTGATGTTTCTCTACTTGTAGGAAATGTGCATTAAGTGGCATGTCGCGGCTCTGCCGACATCGCATCAAACTCGGCGACAAGGGGAGCTACTATTACATCTCTCCCTCCAGCCGAGCTCGGGTACCTATCACTTCTCCCCAACCTTTAGTCCAGACACTGATGTCGAGTGCTGCTACACGTCACCTTGTCCTTATCTGACCTTTCCAGATCACAGCAGTTTGCAACTTTTTTACCTACATCCGCTACATCCAGCAGGGTCTGGTGAGAAACGATGGTGAGCAACATGAGTTCACATTTTTAACAGCATGGCATTTGTCATAATTTGGGAAAGTTTTGCCTCCTTTTGCTTCTTGCTTTATGTGTTTTATTTAGCAAAGTGACTAAAATGTTATCTCTCATCGTTGTGTCTTCTAGTGGAGCAGATGTTCTGGGAGGTGATGCGTCTCCGCAGAGAAATGACTGTGGCCAAATTAGGTTTCTACCTCACTGACCAAGGCTAGGAGTAGCGTGATCCCAGGACCTTGATTATTCAGATACATTCTGAGTTTAACTGTGGTAGCAAAAAGATCTGCTTAGATCAGTTTTTGTAGCAGAGGCTGTACAGAGTTGAAACGCCGCAGCACAGGTCAACCAACAAGGGAAGAGGAAAATGCTCTGGTGCCACTTTTGGATATCTCATGAGAAAATTTTAATTGAACCACAGCTAAATACATTTTTTTTGGAAAAAAAACAAACAACAAACAAAAAAAACAGTGTTACTTCAAGAAATGCACACTATATTATTCTGTTTTACTGCAGGGCTTCGTTATTTCTCTCCACTAGTGCTGGAAGTTGTTTTTCATCTTGTGAATCTTACAATATTATAAAAAAAATTGAGATGGATAGTTGGTTTTTACATTAATACAGAACAGATACACAAGCATCTGTAGCTGCTCTCAGTTCTGGGCTCAAACACCGGAGCCGAGATGTCTAAGTATTTCACTTTCACTGAGCTGATGCACCCTTGCACCACCTGTTTGTTCTAGAGGCCTTGTGTGGACAACTCAAATGAAACAAGACACAGTTCATGCCTGTACGTTATCAGATATGTTATTATTGAAGTATTATTCCACATTCAAAACAGCGTTACATGAACAAGCTTTAATACATTATCACGGTATACACACTACTGCAATGAACTGTAGTGTGTACATGACAGCGTAAGCCATAAATGACTATGCATGAATGCAGTACTTAACCATACTATGCGTATATTGTATTTTAGTTGTATCTTGCCATAAAGTGTCATAAGTATGAATCCGTTTTTACAAAAAAAGAAACCGCTTTTTGAAAGTTAAAATGAAGACTATTTTATCAGGAAGTGCAATAATCGCCTCATCAATGGCTCTGAGGTTCTTATCCTGGAAATAACCTGTGTCATCCATTCATTCTGCATCCATATCAACACTCCATTAAAAACAAGCCTTTATACCATGTGTGAGTTACTGGTCGTGTTTGCATAAAGTTGCAGTAAAGCAGTAAAATAGACTAGACAGTGTAGGGACTGATGACTCATCACTGTTAATCATTGCAAAGCAGTACAATTACATGACACAAAAAACTATTACACTTGGAACATTTCTTTTTTTTTTCAATGACGATAAAAGTGCTCTGAGACACTCCCTGACTCACTCATGGAAAACCTTTAGAGCAAACATTCCAGTAAGATTTGTTTGTTTTCAGATTGAAAGGACTCTTGTGTTTCCAAGGCCTCTTCAGTCTGATTACAGCAGACTTTAATAAATAATTGAACCTGTTGATAATGAATGGGTGCTGTCAGGCAGGTCAGAGTGACACTATGTGTAATCCCATGTTATGTGTTCAACAACAGACATAATTATAATCGTCATGTACAACGTTTTTTTGTTCAGCCTTAGTGCGATTATAATTTAACAAGAGAAATGTAGACATTTAAATACATAAAGACGATTCAGAAGTCCACAAATAAATATTTAGGAAGTCAAGTGAAACAGCACAATTTGGCCAAAGTCTCACAAATACGAGTCCTTTAACTTTTCTCTTGGCATCGTCCAGGACTGGTAAACTCTTCTTTCCTGGGGAAACGTCTGCAAGAGAGTAATACACCTATTTAGAATGACAATTATACTATGTTTATTATGTCTATTATGTGTCAGGAATACATTATTTAGAGCTAATATTTCTACCTCATTGAATAGATAAACATGACATGTAAAAAACATTTTACAAGGCAGAGGTTTGTGTGTCTCCGGACTTTGTGGGGAAGCTGGACACGTCTTGTTGTGAGGCGACAGTCTGATCCGCTGATTCACATCCTTAAGTGTGACGCCCTAAAACAGCTAAATATGGTCGAGTCAACACCAGCAGGGACTTACCTTTGATAACAGATGAGGATCATCACCAGCAGGGCCACACCACCAATTACTACTATCACTGCAGCGACTGTGGCGGCGGCAGACAGTGAGGAGGGCTCTGGATTAGTGCACACACACACACACACACACACACACACACAAAAGTGATGTAACAATGTGATGTATTTAGCGCAGACGTAAATGAGCAGAGAAATGTGCCAGAGTGAGCACAGCAGCATCAGGACCAACCTGAGCAAACAAAGGAGCCCGCTGTGTTGAAGCACTCGTGGCTTTGTGGACAAGGAGAATTCTGTTCCTCACATTCATTAATGTCTGTGTCAGTCAGAAACAGTGATTTCTTTTTTAATATGAATATTATTTCCTGTAGTGTCAAAAATATTTCTAAAATAGATGAGTGTTAAAAAAACAACACACATTTTCTCATCTCAAATGAATGCTGTAGAGTTAATTCTTGATCTTACACATAGTGACACTGTTATGTTGATTAATGTTTCCCACAAAAGGTAAGTTTCTAGTTTTAAACCAGCATGGATAAAATGACCTGACACAGTAACAATTTATTCAACAGCTGTTTCCAGGGTAAAGAATTATCGGTCAGTGTCAATGTTGAAGTAAAATCAACATTTCTAGAGTTTTTGTTCAGCTATTCAGCGACTCACATGAACTAACATTACCACGTCAAAAAACATGAGTTCTGAAATAAACATCTACTATAGTCGTGCTTTTTGTACCTTGACATATTGGAGGTGCAGAGTTCCATTGGTGGCTGTTTGTGTCACAGCTCACAGATGAAGGTCCCAGCAACTTGAAGCCCAAATGACACTGATACACAATCACAGAGTCACAGAGCAGCGAGTAGCCAAACTGGATCCTGGGTATTGGACCGCAGCTGGTATCTGAGAGACGGAGAAGTCAGAGGTATATACAACGCACGTCTGACATCGCCCTGTACATCATTTCTCTGTCCTCAGATCCTCACCCGTGTCTGGTTCTTTCCAGGGGCTGAGGTCAAGGCGGGGGATGAGTGGGTGAGAACACGGCAGCATGTCCTCTGGGCTCCCAGTGCGTGAGAATGGGTCAGCAGGGACAGAGGTGATGTGGCTGTTATCACAAATAATGCGGGACAGAGAGACAGGGCGGAGGTGTCTCCTCTGGCTGCTGGTAAACACTCCCTCCCTCTCCCACCAGAACCTTAGAGGACAGAGACAGATTTAAAACTTCTGTAGCCAAAACCCTGTAAGCCTGCAGGGCATCCTGAAAGTACGACTCCAGTTCCATATTCCAACCGTTCTCTTAACCTCTTATTGTAGCTGTTATGCTTCTGCCTTCTCTCCATTAGTCGAGGTGCAAAACAAATCACTCTGTGTCACCACAGACACACAAACACTGCCAGGTTACAGAGACTACAGTCTCACCTACAATGCTCATTCATGTCGTGAGATCAGTGAAAGATCAGCAGCGGGTTTAATGATACCTGTCTCCATCTCTTAGGGCTCTGAACTGCCTGGCCAGTAGACAGGCCAGGAGTGGACCAACCCGGCCTCCGGGCAGAGTGGGCTCCGAAATGGCTCCCACCCACACGTCGATATTGTGGGGCGTCCCATACAGTAGCTGAAATTTGTGAGCCAAAACTGAACTATTGAGGATTTCTGCCAAATCAGCTGTGGAGTTGGGAACAGAGAGGCCGCAGAAACTCCGCCACGAGCCGTATCCTGAAGGAGCGAGGAGAGACAGATAGCAGGAGATTAAAGGTCTGGTAGGAGAAGTGAAACACTGAGGTTAAGATGCGCCAAACAGCCGAAACTTAGTAAGTTTGGTTAAGTTTTATCTAGATGTAAACAGGTTATGACCAGGCCGAAAACATAAAGAAATAACTGTAACAAACAACAGCAAAAAAAATGAATAAACAAATCTATGACACTTTGAGATTTGATCTGAAGCTGCTTCACCATCAAGATGTGATGACACATTCAAAACCCAGGCACTATTAAAATTATTAGTTTAGAATTCACTGCAAATTAGGCTTCACAAGTTTCTAAATATTTAATGTCACCTTTTTTGTTATCCAAGAAAATTATGTTTCCTCGCCACCTGAAATGTATCTAAACCGGCAAAAAGGCCCTGGCTCTGTACCAGATGTTTCTTCATTACTATTATTTTTATTAAGGAAATTGAGAAATACTGAAATAATTCTGATTTAATTAAGTCAAACACAACATACTGATTATGTTATACAGTTAAAAAGTATAACATTAACATTTCGGTGAGAATGAAGAGCAAAGAAAGCTGGTACCAGGCAAACCGTGGTCTCGACCCCTCTGAAGGTTCAGGGCCCCGAGGTCCAGAGGCATCCCTCCCTGTGCCTGAAACAGCCTCTCAGTCAGCTCCTCCACCATCATCTGACCTGGAGTCTGTAGCTTGGCTGGAGACAACAACAGGCCACGCAGCACAGGGTCTATACCACCTGAACAACAAAGAAGGACACAGATTAGGATTAGAATTTGAAATTAGTGATAGTGAAATTGACCTCTGCATTTAACCCATGATGACCCAGGCACAGGAGCAGTGGGCAGCACTTATCTGTGCCCGGGGAGCAATGGTGGTTAGATACCTTGCTCAGGGGCACCCCAGCCCTTGACTTATCCAGGATTTGAACTGGCAACTCTCCGGTTACAAGCCTAAAACCCTTCCACTCATAAAATGTTCTTTGGTTGTTCTTTACCTTCCTGCACTACCCTCCAAGAGGCGAACAGTGAATGATGCAGAGGCAGCGGAGGGTGCTGGGAGTTGGTGGTGTATCCTGGCCCCAGCCTGCTCACCACTGGCTGCACCGTCACATGAGCGAAACGAAACGCAGCAGCTGCGAAGACGTTTGCGATGCTTGGATCCATGTCGGGATTATAACCCTCATAGGGAGGCATCAGACTTGACATGGCGACATCACCGAGGACCTGCGGGAGGTAGTGGTCCCAAGTCAGGATCTGAGATAAGAAGGGGAAGCTGGTCAGAGTGCTGGGAGTGTGCTCGTGTGTGGAGATGAGTGGATGTTAGGGTGAAACTGTGAGTCCCACCTGATGAACGGCTCCTATGATCTTGCGAGCCTCCTGATAGAGGGTGTCTGGGCTCCAGTGAGGGTTGAGCAGGTGCAGCTCATCGACCAGGCGGTTGTGCTCTCTCAGAAAGAGTGTGTGCAGCGCTATCATTCCCAGATGTTCATTGGCTCTTGAATCTCCTGTGGAAAAAACATGTGATGAACAGCCTTCACACCACAGGCAAAATATGTAAAACACTTCTGGTTTTCTGAATGAGGCCAACCAGGAAGTTAAAAAGACATTTTCAAACAGTATTTATGAACGGAAATCTATGGAAATATGAGCCTACTTCTTTCTTAACAATTTCCTGAACTCATCTGCTAGTTTCAGTGTCTTCTGCAATAGCACATGATATAAATGATGTTCCAATTTAGGGGCCACACCGTTGGTGTAGTGGTTAGCACTGTTGCCTTTGCAGCAAGAGAACAGACAGGTCCTGTCATTAACTCACCAGCTTGAAAGCAGGATGTGTTGTTCTCCCTGTGCATGGCTCTGTCTGATGTTCCTGAGGTGGTGGCATTTCGAGGACCACAGGGATCCAGGTGCGACCTCTGGGGAGGCAGGAAGGGCATGTAGGGCAGCCCCTGGTCCGAGTGCTGGGAGTTGATGGCCATAGAGCCCAGCGGAGAGGAGTGGTTTCTCAGAGCTGATGCTACACCGGCGGAGCTGCCGTATACCATGCTGGCGTCGACAAAGGAGGTGATGGCATTGAGCTGCTCTCTGTGGCGATGAGGGAGGACTCCTGCACCACAGCTGGGAGCTGAGCGGAAGAAAGGCATGCAGCTCTGGATGCCATGACGACGATCAGACAGAGGGATCTGGTAGAGAAAGTGACATTTTTTATTTTATTTTACATTTATTTTTTTTTACACTGTCATTGATTGTTTTCCTGACTTGGTCTTCTCTATATTGCAGTCTCTACAGTTCATTTCTCCACATTTTCCCCTGCAAAGATCTTTGTGTTTCAGCTGACAGCTATGAATGTGCACCTGTATGGGGAAGCAGGGAGTTTCCCGGCTGCAGGTGTGTGTACAGTCAGCGCCGGTCTTGAAAGCAGCTGTGCTGGGACTCTGAGGTGTCAGCACCACATCATGGTCGATCCACTGACCCCACTCCACCAGCAGGTGAGACAGAGTGGAGTCCAGTGAAATGTTGTCATTGTGGGTGAACAGCACCTCCTGAGAAACCAGCCGCACCTGGACGACAAACAGAGTGAGGAGTGATGGAGTTTCAGCAGCTGATAGGACAGAGGTGGACTGTGGACCCTTACTGGAGGCAGGCTGACGTTGTGGTAGGTCTGATCTGGGTCCCAGCCTCTGGGCTTCCCCCATATGTCCTCATACTCAGGAGGCAGCCAACGGGAATAAGGGATGTTTGCAGCTCCCCATCTGGGGTGCTGTCTGAAGAGAACACACAAAAAGTCATTTAAAGACAACATATGTATGTATGTATGTATGTATGTGTGTGTGTGTGTGTGTGTGTGTGCTCTGACCTGCTGTTGCACTCTCCTGTAATGGATCGGTAGCGCTCGGACTGACAGTCGCTCTGACAGCTGGGTCTCTGCAGCTCAGCAGAGCAGCCCGTCAACTGCAGCAGATTCTCCACATCTGCTTCACTCAGCAGCTCTACAGGAAATACAGTTAACACTGTTAAACTCCCTGTTTGTATACGACTTACTTTATATTAACTTAACTGTTGATACTTAACTTAAGTGGTTGATCCAATTATTTGTTGTTCCCTTATACAAGAACCCAACCATTATTTTAGTTTTTTTGGAATATAATAGAATAGAATAGAACTTTATTTTCACCCAAGGTGCAGGTTAAAATAGGATGAGATGGTCGCAAAAAACAAGAGCCAATTGTCTGTGAAAGAATAAAACCGTGCTGCTGATCAGTACCATGAGAGCTGGGCTGCACCATAGTGTGAGTGTAGACCATCTCTCTGATCAGCTCGACTGTGTTGTCCAGGAGTTCTGCAGCTCGGATGTGAGTCCTGGTTCTGGCTTCTGTGTGTTTGAAGTGAGCGAGCAGGTCACTGGGTTTCAGTGTGCCTTCAGACAAGGATTTCTTTCCTCTGGAAACAAGAGCGTTTTAGGTAAGTTTTATGGTTCACAGTGGCTCAGCTTTGATTGAATTAATATCTCCACAGCTTCCCAGCATGTGTGACCTTTCATTTGTGTGAGCATATGCAGCATCAGTCAGCTCGGTCGCCCTCTGAAGTGCCTCCTTCACAAACACAGAGCCAGGAAACACAGCTCCTGAGATGAACACAGAGCGAAAATACACATGCTGTTAAAAAAGGAACCTGTTCCTCGAAGTGATAATCAAAAAGACATTCTACCTGAGGTGTTTTCAAATGTTTGGTTCAGTGAAGCATGCTCAGGAAAGGAGAAAAGGACAAGAGCCAGACCAAGCAGAGAGCAGGACACCTGGAACTAAAGGACACATTTAACTCATCTAAAAAAAGAGAGAAGACATTACAATAGACGTTTAAGAAAGACAAACTCACCATGAGTGATCTGTCCATCTAAAGTATAAAACAGCGGAGTCTGTGGGGAGAAGGATTTACTCAGGCAGACTGAATCGTAGTGCGACTCATCTTTAGAGCCAACAGGTGTGAGTGTGCGTCTGAATCGGTGTCTCCTGCTCCGTTAATCGAGATTCCATTTATACACTCGCAGCACGGCCAACAGGTATGTGCAGAATCCCCTTATCTGTCCCTCTGGTGACAGGAAGGCAACATCAAACAACCAGACTCACTGCCTCGACCTAATAACCTATCAAATCAAATTTATCCCTCTCCTTCTCTCCTATGATGAAAACCTTCTGTCATATTTGGATTATTTCATATAAATCCCCTTCAGGGCAACAGGGAATGCAGCAGGGGGCAACAATCACAACGAGAGAAGACAGAAAACACAGGTTTCTTTGTGCTTGAGCAAAAAAAAGAGCTAGATTTCACAAGTAGAGTTTCCTGGAATTGTTTTTTATTAAATGCACATCTGTGACGTTGTCTCATGCCAGTTCAGTTTGATAATTAACCTCTGTACCTGGTACATAGATAGATGAACAAGGAAAGATTCGGATGAAATGAAAACAAACCAAGGATGAGACTGAAAATAAAATTTAGGATCAGATGGAAAAGTCAAGACTGTCTCCACTATGAGACATTAACATGAAGTAGTTTCATTCAGCCTACTCTCTCACTTCCCTTTGATGTTCCAGGTGTGTGATACCATCAAGTGAGTCATGAGTCCCATTTCATTACATTATTAATATTATCTTTGCTGACCCACATAACCCATCTTCCAATGTTCTTGCCTTTGAGGAGGTTTGAAATGTAGAAATTCTTTTGTTCTCAAAAATGTCTCATTACAAGAAAAACGCAGACCTGAAATACTTCTAGAAAAGGCTTATATTACTCAAATCATGGCTGGTTTTAAAAGTTACATTTTATAACTAGTACCGCAAGCAGTTCTGAACGGGATCGAGCCTCTAGCTCATCTCCCATTCATTCACCGCTTTCGGTACTAGTTATTTTTAGTCCTTCCTTATTTTCCGGACTGTCATCAATCATAGCAAGTTTGGTTGGGATCGGACCTTCCATCCCGAAGTTATAAGAGTGTTGTTTTCTGTCGTAAAAAATCAGAATTTGCGCCAAATTTGGCGCCCCCTATCTCGTACGCCATGCTGCATTTTAAAAAACTTTCAGCAACTTAAGCTCGTCAACTTGTCCACAGTGACTGCACCAAGTCTGAAGGTGATCACACAAGGTGATCACACAAAAGCTGTAGGACAAGTTCGTTCAAATACCATTGGTGCAAAATGGCCAAATGTGCTTTTTTTTTCAATTCAATTCAATATTTAACATATAAAATGTTATGAGAACTAATATGTTTATGGATACCAGCACACATCGGGGTTAAAGGGAATGAAATAGCAGACAAGGTGGCAAAAGCAGCAACAGGACATAATAATATAGATTTAGCAATACAATTAAGCAAAACGGAAATGAACAGCATCATTAAACAAAAACTAAAGGAGAGATGGCAAAAACAATGGGAGGAGGAGAGGAAAGGAAGATGGTTTTACAGTATCCAAAGAAAAGTGGGAGTACTAGGCACACGGAAAGAAGCAGGAAAGAGGAAAATATAATATCAAGGATCAGATTTGGCCTTACAGGCTTGAACAACACATTATTTCTCATCAATAAACACAATACAGACAGATGTGATCACTGTGGGCGGGAGAAATCCATTCATCATATTATAACATACTGTCAGAAATACCAAAGGGAGAGAGAAGTAATGATTAAAAAGTTGAGAGACATTGATGAGGAATTGGAGTTGGTAGATGTTGCGGAAGAACCGGAGTGAGTGTTACATCATATTACTTCAGTTTCTTAAAACCACAAAGGTGATTGGAGGGATATAGGGTGTGTGTGTGTGTATATGAATAGGTGTATGTATATGTATGCATATATAGGTTGTTGTTTTTTGTGTTTTGTAGTATGTATATATATATATATATGTATATAATTATTATATACTATATATTATATATTATATTATTAATTGTTATTTTATCTTTTTACTTTTTAAGTAATAGTTCAACATTTCGATCCACACTCCATACCAGATGGTGGCGGTAATGCACCAAATCGTTGTTCGTCTTCACGCAGGTGTTTTTCAATCAGCTGATGACCGCTGATTGCTTCCTCCTCCTCTCCTAATTTAAGCTTCCTCCAGGCAAAAGTCCCGTGATGTTACTTTGAAGAGAAGCTGCACGAGCCGTGGAACGAAAAAAAAAAAGAAGCGAAAAACGTGTCGCTGCTTAACTACTGAAACTGTTCCGGGAGGAGGGAACTTGTGGCGGTAATGCACCAACCGCCCTAAAACCTCAAAAAAGAAAGAGGGAACTTTAAAAAAAAAAGAAGCGAAAAAAGGAAAACTACCGCGGCGTGACGTCAGACGCCGAAAAGGTGGTCGGATGCTGTATACAAATGCAGCAAGGCGCTCCAGGATGGCGTGTTCGACCTGGTCCAGATTGGTGGCCCGTCCAGAATGGTAAGTAACTTTTGTCAAGTTATCTTAATGGTAGTGGTGGGTAAGTGAAGCCTGATGAAGCGCTGAGGCTTTCCTAACAATTATGTCGAAAAAGATTCGAAGCCTCAACGCGTCAGTGATGGTGACATCTGGTGGACAACTGAAGCCATAACAACCTCCCAAGAGCACGACTGAAGCACTGACACTGTTTCAATCCCATGTCAGCTATAAAAGTTTAGAAAAGACTGCGTGGTCATTCAAGTGTTTTGTTCATTCATACTTGCCCATACTGTAAAACATCCCAGATTAAGCCAAATAATAAATCTAAATGATATGAAAGGTTAAATGTTGGTTAAGGGTTTAATTAAATTATTACGGTTTAATTAATTAAACTGTACTAATGTCCATAACAGGGTAAGAGATCCTTCTTACAAATGATCATGGTATTTGTACTCAGAAAGATAATTTGTGTTAAGTGTTTTACTCCAGTGTCCAGATAATAGTTTGTCATTGGAGGACTTATATGGTTGAGGAGTAATGTTTATTCACAGAAGTAGACAGGTTATTTGTATTCATAGGTTTTTATTTATTTAGAATAGTATTTTTTCCACTGTGGCAGGCTACAAGTAGTTGTACATTTGAGACCCATTTAAAAATGAAAAAATCAAATTCAATAATGGAAACATAGAATGTCAGCCATGAACTGCATTATACCTTATTTGGTGGTATAAGATCAAAAATGATCCCAAATTTTTAACGCCGCTTTTTGCGTGTACTCGCCATAACAATCACTCTCCAAATCTCTAGATCTTCTCTCACTCTCCAAATCTCCTCACAACCCCATTTTGAGCAGTAATGATGCGTGTTTATAGCTTTTATAGAGCCAAACCACTCAAATCTGCCATTTTGTCTGGTTACAGCAGTTAAATCATTGGTTTAAATGGGGCTGCAACTCATTTCTATTTTCATTAACCTGTGATTTATTTTCATGTTTGGTCCATAAAATGTTAAATGTGGTTCACCGTTTGTAAATTCAGTTATATTCTTAAATTATTTGGTTTCAATGATTGCTTAAATAGAGCAAAGAAATTAGGAAATATTCACATTTAACAAAAAAAACACTTAAACCAATCCATTATCCAATAGACAAAACAAGACTAAAAACAAGTTAAAATGGCTGCTGTGCTATGTGAATTCACTGTAATGGTCATTACTATTGAGTTTTTCACTGGAAAGACTTATTTGTTTTTTTTATGTTAAATATTTAAAAACAGATTCAGGGTTATACATGTCTTTTATAATTCTAAACTTTTAATGCAGTCATTAAAATACAAACTTTTTTTTTTAAAGGAACAACCTGCTTCCTGCTCACGGAGACCTGGTCGGACCCGCCATATACAAAAGCCTGAGGCTGTCAAAAAAAGGTGAGTGACACCTTTAGAGATAATTTACTACATCATTCAAAATGTTATGGCTAATTTCCATAATGTATTTAACTGATGGCAATATATGATATTAATTTAGTCACACATGTATAATATACGTTTTTTGTGTTTTTAAAGAGTGTGGCTATATGAGGGACTGACCTTTCTATACTTGAATTTAAAAGGCATATCTTAAATCTTAATCAACTTTATTCTACATCACTTGTGATAATGTTAATTTCTTTGTTTCACTGTTAGAATAGAATTTGTGCTGGCAGCAATGTTTTCACTGAAAGTGAGTCTTTATATCTCAGGCTGGGTGAACCATGTCTGTACCTCATACAAACACATTGTAGAACACCTTACCTAGTTATTTGACACCTGTAACAATATGAACTTGAACATTGTCAAGGCTGGAGACTGGACTCAAACATTTTTTTGTTTGTTTTTTTTCCCCCCAGATTGATCTCCATGAAGATATTCAAATAGTAGGTGTCCTGATTTAATTCTGGGTGGCCGCTGTGTCCCCACTCTTTCTTGGCCGCCGTGCCTACATCTCTCTGCATTGTCCAACATGGCCACGTTCTTTCTATTCTCCTGCTTTCCATCTGTCAAATAGCTGACGGTTGTACATGGAGCATTTGCCACAGGTTGGTTTTGTATGTTCCTGTCCACTTTATTGGGTGGTCTGATCTGGTCCTTGTTAGTTATATTTTTGGGGAACTGCTGAGCGAGTGATTTGAAAGAATGAGGTGACTGATGGAGTGTTTAAAATTCTCTCTCTGAATGAACGGGTTGTGTGTGACTGAGATGCCTGGATTGAATAGTTAAGATGGTCTGAGAATATGATTATGTTCAGCAGTTCACATTAAAGTAGATATGGTGTCTTGAAGGGCTTAGATGCTTGATAAGTTATAATGCACTAACATTTCCTTTTTAGGTCCGTCTACAAAGGGTGAGTCCATATTTTTTTATTCCTTCTCTGGGGGCTACGTTCTTGGCCTCCATGTGTGGTAGGGTTTGCAGAGTAGGGGAATAAACAAAAGAAAACTTGTGTGTTGTGTTTTTGTGAAAGTGAAGGTACTTAGGTGTTGGCAACTGACTTGCTAGTCTAGCTGCCCACAGCTAACTACCAAGTCACACTGATAATTTACATAAAAACACGCCTCTCTATGGAGGCGTTTTCTTGCCTTGCCACTCTGCCCTTAAACACTTTTTCTTTCCAACTGATTCTTAAGACGGTAAGTTACACGCAGGCCGCGGGCCATCGCTCTTCCGGCCGCTGTGTCGATCCGTCGTGGCTCTCTTGCCTTTCCTAACTTCTAAAAGGAAAAACAAATATCAACTTGAACTGTTTTCTTTAGCACTAAAATATAGTGATGTTGGAGGACCAGATCTTAAATGAGGTTTAAATGGATGTTGGTGTACAGTTAAAGCTAGATGGTAGGAATAAAATTAATGTTGTGCCTTGTACACTCTGTCACAAGGCTTAGACTTCTTGGCCGCTGTGCCTTTTTTTTTTTCCTCTTTTCCATCGTGGCCATTAATCTACCGTTAGCCCTAGAACGTTAAAATAGATCCTGGTGATCTACAAACGCAGTACCTGGCTTGGATGGCAGCCCTGCCATTGCCTTTGTATGGCCATACGTCCCTTAATGCAAGTAGGCCATGATCGCTAACTGTGCCCGCGCCTTCGTGGTCTACTTGTGTCATTGTACGTGTGGCCTTGCGCGTATAGTCATTTTACATAGGCAAACATGGGTGCCTTCCGCGTCCATGCACAGTAAGTGAACTAACCTGTACTTTTCTTCTAGCATCAGTCAAGAGGAGCACCGACATCACTGCATGTCCACCCTAATTAGATCGCGTTTTAGTTTAGCTAAAATTTCAAATGGTGAGTGCAGTTTTTCTTTGTTGCTTGGCCGCTGTGCCATTACTATACCTGCTCTGACCTGTCTCTTGATTCTTCATGGCCACTCTGTCATGACTGTACTTGGTCTTGGTGCCAGTCTATAATTTCTGATCTGTTTTTCCGACTAAGTTTTCGTGTGCGTGTGTGTGGTCTCTGTCTGTCTTGTGTGTCTGGTCTCCGTCTGTCTGTCCTGTGTGTCAGATTTAGTCACTTTTTTAGTTTCAACTTAAATGGATGATTTTAAAGTTGATTAGTCTTGAGGCGTCTGATTTCTGAAGGAAATTCTGGTACCTTTATTTAAATTTAATT
The DNA here is from genome assembly GCF_958295425.1 of Solea solea. Taxonomy (NCBI): domain Eukaryota; kingdom Metazoa; phylum Chordata; class Actinopteri; order Pleuronectiformes; family Soleidae; genus Solea; species Solea solea. The sequence goes on along the minus strand of NC_081145.1, from coordinate 13,209,768 downwards.
TTCTATTTAATAATCTTGAATCTCAGTTATCATAGTTGCAACTTGGACTGTTGACAAACATGGAAGCTGATGAATCATGTAGTAAATACATGAAAGTTTACTGTAGCTTGTCTAAAGTTCTTTCAAAGTGCTGTAAAAATTTAATTGATTATGAGGAGCTAGACCAGGTCTTCCTTTATTCTCAACTGGTAATTACTTTGATAAGATAACTGGTTCCTGATTTGATTATGAAGCTAAACAGTTGATTTATATGCAAGTGTAGTCACATTAGATTGTAGATGTTATTCAGCCCATGGATAATGATGATGACCAGGTCTTCCTTAATTCTCAACTAGTAATAGCTTTGATAAGATAACTGGTTCCTGATTTGATTATGAAGCTAAACATTTGATTTATATGCAAGTGTAGTCACATTAGATTGTAGGTGTTATTCAGCCCATGGATAATGTTATGATATTCCACAATTTAGGCAGCTTGTAGAGTCATTAGGAAGATGCTTAATCCCAATGTCTTGGTTGCATGAGAAACTGCTATCGCTTAGATGTGTTGGCGAAGTTCCTCCTCTGATTTTTGTAGACTTGCCCGAAAGTTGCTCTCTGCTTCAACTCTTGTTGAGCTATGCATTAAATGATTCCTCCAACTTGTCTCCATATCACTTTTTTCTCCCTGCAGCCTTCCACCACCCACTGCTGCTGTTGCATCTGCTAAAGGTAGCCGTATCCTGATTCACTGCGTCTTCATGTGTTGGGTAAGAAGTGTCATTAGACTACTGACAATGTAAACACCTTTTAAATGCTTGATCTAATTTACCCAAATGGTTCATCAGTTTAGGGCAAAACATCATTGAATTTGACATTCTTGGGGTCAGTAACCTGACCTCTAAATGTTTGGGAAACCATGCAAAAGATCGCAAGCTCTCTGCATGACCCAACAGCACTGATGTTTGAGTGATTTAAGTGCTCAGTTTTTAAATCAGTCAAGATTTTATGAGCTGGGTCTTCTTCACACAACAGAGAACAAGGTAAATTGAGTCGACTCGTAACATGGTAAGGCATATTGTCCTTCCCCTTCTTCTCTTTGTGTGAGGAAATCTGGCCACAGATCCTGACTGAGTGGCATACCATGGCTGTGCAGCTTCCAAAATCAGACAAGGATCCATCTGATTTTGTGACTCAGCCTGTCATGATATGCATTTATCTTCCTCCAAAACAAAGGATTGGAATGGACATGTTTGTAGTGTAAGTCACATCACATCACTTGTAGATGGTGAAGCATTTGTTTAAATTGGAGTCAAGCATTTTCAGGTGTCTGCTTTGTCAATACTCTGGTGCCACGTCTTGCTAAACACATGAGAAGCTCTGAATTGTGAAACTGCTGCCTCTTGCAGATGTTACAACAGCAATGGCTGTTGAAAGGCTGCAGGGAGAGAAAAGGAGATCTGAGGACAGGAAAGTGGAATTGATTTCATGCTTAGCAAAATGAGGGTTTCAGCAGAGGACCTTTTTGTGGCGAGGCTACAGAATCAGAAGGAACGTTTGTCTGGGCAACTGGGAGATTTACAGTTTTTCATGCAGCCAACCAAGACATTGGGGTTAGCATCATCCCAAATGGCTGGCAACGATTGCTTGTAACTGTCAGTGTAGGACAGGAAAGGCAGGCATAGGTTAGGGAGGGCATCCATCGGTGAGCTCTGACTGGATGTGAGGACCTATCACACTTGACCTGGTGAGCTACCTGAGGATTTGTCATTTGTTTACTTTTTTAAAAAAATGTTTTTATTTTTTTATATTTCCTTTTGTGACTTATCAAATTCTTCCTTGTTTTGAAGAGATGAAGGCTGCAGCACATTCCTGGATCATAGGACTCAATGTTGGACACCACGACCTGGAGAAGTCCCGTCCTGGATGGCTGCGGTGATGACCTCGCCCAAGATGAACCGACCCTTCTACGACGAGGACTTTGCCCAAGATGAACCGACCCTTCTAAGACGAGGACTTCGCTCAAGATGAACCGACCCTTCTAAGACGAGGACTTCCCTCAAGATGAACCGACCCTTCTACGACGAGGACTTCGCCCAAGATGAACCGACCCTTCTTAGACGAGGACTTCCCTCAAGATGAACCGACCCTTCTAAGACGAGGACTTCGCCCAAGATGAACCGACCCTTCTAAGACGAGGACTTCGCCCAAGATGAACCGACCCTTCTTAGACGAGGACTTCCCTCAAGATCAACCGACCCTTCTAAGACGAGGACTTCGCCCAAGATGAACCGACCCTTCTAAGACGAGGACTTCCCTCAAGATGAACCGACCCTTCTACGACGAGGACTTCGCCCAAGATGAACCGACCCTTCTTAGACGAGGACTTCCCTCAAGATGAACCGACCCTTCTAAGACGAGGACTTCGCCCAAGATGAACCGACCCTTCTAAGACGAGGACTTCGCCCAAGATGAACCGACCCTTCTTAGACGAGGACTTCCCTCAAGATCAACCGACCCTTCTAAGACGAGGACTTCGCCCAAGATGAACCGACCCTTCTAAGACGAGGACTTCGCCCAAGATGAACAGACCCTTCTACGATGACGCCTCTTTTCCATGGAAGTCTTCAGGTACGTTCTTCATGTTACTCAATATGTTTAATCCATATTTACTTAATACTAAAGTATGCTGACTCTTATTAATTTATTTTTTTGTTAGATGGGTTTGCCAAACTGTACACATGCCTCAATGGCTGCTACGTCACTCTGCCCAACAGGACATGGTCAATTTTGGCTTATTGTTAGCTTAATTATTTGCTCAAAATTAGCCTTACCTCAATATTCAAGCTGTGCTTCATTGTCAGCCAGTTATCTGAATTGGCAGCTGTTTTGTCTGGTAACAGCAGTTAAATCATTGGTTTAAATGGGGCTACAACTAATTTCTATTTTCATTAAACTGTGATTTATTTTTGTTTGGTCCATAAAATGTTAAATGTTGTTCACTGTTTCTAAATTCAGTTATATTCCTCTAAAATTATTTTTTCAATGATCGCTTGAATAGAGCAAAGAAATTAGGAAATATTCACATTTAACAAAATAAAAAAAATCTGAAACTCAAACACTTAAACCAATCCATTATCAAAATAGACAAAACAAGAGTAAAAACAAGTTAAAATGGCTGCTGTGCTATGTTAACTCACTGTTCCACTCCTGGTCATTACTATTGAGTTTTTCACTGGAAAGACTTATTTGTTTTTTTATGTTAAATGTATAAAAATATATTCAGGGTTATACATGTCGTTTATAATTCTAAACTTTTAATGCAGTCATTAAAATACAAATGTTTCTTTAAAGGAACAACCTGCTTCCTGCTCACGGAGACCTGGTCGGACCCGCCATATACAAAAGCCTGAGGCTGTCAAAAAAAAAAAGGTGAGTGACACCTTTAGAGATAATTTACTACATCATTCAAAATGTTATGGCTCATTTTCATAATTTATTTAACTGATGTATATATCATATTAATTTAATCACACATGTATAATATAAGTTTGTTGTGTTTTTAAAGAGTGTGGCTGTATGAGGGACTGACATTTCTATACTTGAACTTAAAAGGCATTCCTTAAATCTTAATCAACTTTATTCTACATCACTTGTGATTATGTTTATTTCTTTGTTTCACTGTTAGAATAGAATTTGTGCTGGCAGCAATGTTTTCACTGAAAGTGAGTCTTTATATCTCAGGCTGGGTGAACCATGTCTGTACCTCATACAAACACATTCTAGAACACCTTACCTAGTTATTTGACACCTGTAACAATATGAACTTGAACATTGTCAGATTTAGTCCCTTTCTTGCTGTCTCTCTGACTGTCTCATCGGTCTGTCTGTCCTGTGTGTCTCTGTCTCTCTTGCTGTCTGTCTGTCCTGTGTGTCGGATTTAGTCACTTTTTTAGTCTCAATTTAAATGGATGATTTTAAAGTTGATTAGTTTTGAGGCGTCTGATTTCTGCAGGAAATTCTGGTACCTTATTTAAATCAAAGTTTACTGTAGCTTGTTTAAAGTTCTTTCAAAGTGCTGTAAAGATGTAGTAATTGATTATGATGAGCTAGACCAGGTCTTCCTTTATTCTCAACTAGTAATAGCTTTGATAAGATAACTGGTTCCTGATTTGATTATGAAGCTAAACATTTGATTTATATGCAAGCGTAGTCACATTAGATTGTAGGTGTTATTCAGCCCATGAATAATGTTATGATATACTTTAAATCTGGCATTTGTTGCCACATTTTGATATCCATTGAAGTCTTAAACTTTATGCACTGCCATCAGCCTTTGTCGTCGCTAACTGAAATATAATTCAATATTAATGCTGACTTGTCTCACTCTGCCAAGTTTATTTCCCTCTAAAGGAGTTGAACCTTTTTGTGTTCATAGTCTTTTTGCGCGTCATGTTGGGAGGCCTCCCAGCAGGGGATTTTTATCTTCCCCTGCAAAACTATGCGTTACTCGCCTTAGGGATGCAGGGCTATCCTGCATAGTTTCTTTCAAGAATTAGATTGTAGGTTGCAGGATTAGAGCGCGTTTCTTTTCTTTAGGAGGACACAAACCTGGCAGAGAGACAACTCAGTTTATTTAAATGAAAGTTGCGCCAAATGTTCTAACTTTATATCTTTTGATACGACGACTTGAAATAAAACTTATTCTGTTGGCTGAATTCAGACAGAAATCAGACAGAATTTGGCTTCATGTTAAAGACTGTTGTGCAAGTACCCTCTTATGGCAGGAGTGAGCAGCTGCAGCTTTTTAATTTATTTTTTGTTATTTGATTTGTTTCTTGGATTGACTTGGTGTCTGGAGCTTTGTGGTTAACAGTGATTATGTAAACGTGTAAACACAAATGGTCTTTTGCCTCTTATTTGCGAAGCTGGCAGCTGGTTGATATGATAGGACATTATGGCTTGCCCAAAGTAGGATTTTTGATAAAGCATAGGGTTAACACCTCACCATGCACTAGCTATTTCAGCGAAGTGTCTGTAGTCCGTAATTACCCATGACTTTCTTTCAAATTCCACAATGTAGGCAGCTTGTAGAGTCTTAAGGAAGATGTTTAATACCAATGTCTTGGTTGCGTAAGAAACTGCTATCGCTTAGATGTGTTGGCGAAGTTCCTCCTCTGATTTTTGTAGACTTGCCCTAATGTTTCTCTCCGCTTTAACTCTTGTTGAGCTATGCATTAAATGATTCCTCCAACTTGTCTCCATATCACTTTTTTCTCCCTGCAGCCTTCCACCACCCACTGCTGCTGTTGCATCTGCTAAAGGTAGCCGTATCCTGATTCACTGCGTCTTCATGTGTTGGGTAAGAAGTGTCATTAGACTACTGACAATGTAAACACCTTTTAAATGCTTGATCTAATTTACCCAAATGGTTCATCAGTTTAGGGCAAAACATCATTGAATTTGACATTCTTGGGGTCAGTAACCTGACCTCTAAATGTTTGGGAAACCATGCAAAAGATCGCCAGCTCTCTGCATGACCCAACAGCATCGATGTTTGAGTGATTTAAGTGCTCAGTTTTTAAATCAGTCAAGATTTTATGAGCTGGGTCTTCTTCACACAACAGAGAACAAGGTAAATTGAGTCGACTCGCAACATGGTAAGGCATATTGTCCTTCCCCTTCTTCTCTGTGTGTGTGAGGAAATCTGGCCACGGATCCTGACTGAGTGGCATACCATGGCTGTGCAGCTTCCAAAATCAGACAAGGATCCATCTGATTTTGTGACTCAGCCTGTCATGATATGCATTTATCTTCCTCCGAAACAAAGATTGGAATGGACATGTTTGTAGTGTAAGTCACATCACATCACTTGTAGATGGTGAAGCATTTGTTTAAATTGGAGTCAAGCATTTTCAGGTGTCTGCTTTGTCAATACTCTGGTGCTACGTCTTGCTAAACACATGAGAAGCTCTGAATTGTGAAACTGCTGCCTCTTGCAGATGTTACAACAGCAATGGCTGTTGAAAGGCTGCAGGGAGAGAAAAGGAGATCTGAGGACAGGAAAGTGGAATTGATTTCATGCTTAGCAAAATGAGGGTTTCAGCAGAGGACCTTTTTGTGGCGAGGCTACAGAATCAGAAGGAACGTTTGTCTGGGCAACTGGGAGATTTACAGTTTTTCATGCAGCCAACCAAGACATTGGGGTTAGCATCATCCCAAATGGCTGGAAAAGATTGCTTGTAACTGTCAGTGTAGGACAGGAAAGGCAGGTACAGGTTAGGGAGGGCATCCATCGGTGAGCTCTGACTGGATGTGAGGACCTGTCACACTTGATCAGGTGAGCTACCTGAAGATTTGTCATTTGTTTACTTCTTTTTTTTTTTTTTTTTTTTTTTTTTTTTTCTTGTGACTGATCAAATTCTTCTTTGTTTTGAAGAGATGAAGGCTGCAGCACATTCCTGGATCAGAGGACTCCATGTTGGACACCACAGCCTGGAGAAGTCCCGTCCTAGATGGCTGCGGTGATGACCTAGCCCAAGATGAACCGACCCTTCTACGACGAGGACTTCGCCCAATATGAACCAACCTTTTCCGCCTCTTTTCCACGGAAGTCTTCAGGTACGTTCTTTCAGATGGTACTCAACATGATTAATCCATATTTACTCAATATAAAGTGTGCTGACTCTTATTTTTTATTTTTTTTTTGTTAGATGTTGGACCTTGCCAAACTGGTCACATGCCTCAATGGCTGCTACGTCACTCTGCCCAACAGGACATGGTCACCGAGATTTTTTTATTTTTTTTAAATGGACTTTAACCCCCCTGTCCCCACTGACCCACAACCACACATGACAAAACACTTTACATGTGATGCATCACCAGAATCACTAAAATACAGACAGTGCTACTTTCAGCCTGTAGTGTTTCACATTAAACACTTGCATTTATTGCCTTCTTTATATCAAGTAAAACTTTTGTTCTGAACTTTATGGTTGACTTGTATTTGTTCAGTGATTCTGTGATGAGTGTTATTTTGACAAGTTAGTGCTTTGAACTTAAAGATGTGGAATTCTTTTAAAATGAATTGCACTGATCTGTTACTGTAGACTTGGCACCTTTTGACACTGCTCCAAGTGTTCCGTTAATCTTAACCAGAAAACTCGAACCCTATATGGATTTGTACAAGGTTTTAAAGGGAATATAATAAATTGGTCTCTAAAGCATGGAATGCTACAGTGGATGGTGATGCTGCTACTTGCCCCATCTCACAACTTCCTTACTTCTAGCCACTAACACTAAATATGGCTAATGCATAAAAATATGCCACTGAACATTAGACTACTTTTCTTTAAAATGCCTTATTTTCACTACAGATGTATTTTATTTCATCTGGCTTTTAATTTTGTCTTTTAATTCTGTCTTTACCAGTTTATGCTTAAAGGTTTCATTTTTCTACTATGGAAAGCACTTTTAAAAGTACTATTCAAATAGTTATTTGAACAGTGTTGCGGTACCATTAACACCAGCAGCAATATGAGCAGCCACACATGCAACGCTAATATTTCTAAAATTCTCAGCCTCAGGTAGGTGATGTGATGAATCACAGCCAGATAACGCTCCACACATTAGTTAGTTAAATGAAACACCAAAGTGTGAGGCACAGATGTACAAGATGTTTCTCCAGTTCATTCACCGCTTGCGGTACTAGTTATTTTCAGCGGCGTAACGTTAGAGGGTACTTCCTGTTTAAAATGGCCGACTTCCTGTTGGGTGTAAGGCGTGTCCGTAAACGTGTTCAGGGAAGGTCCCTTGACTCAGATATCAAGTTTCGTGCAGATCGGACAATGTTAGACTTTACTTCCTGTTTTGGGCGTTCTACTTCCTGTAGGGAGGTCATCTTTTACAGACATGTTCAGGACGGTCTGGGGTCTCACATATCAAGTTTCAATAGGGTTCTACGCACCTTATGCTTGAGCCCTAATGATTAACATTTGGGCATATGTGTGTAGCTCCACAGAGCTGAACATGAGATGTGATTGTAGTGAAAAAAAAACAACCTATAAAATGACATGATGCTTCACATTACAGTTTTATTCATATTATATTATCTGGTTTGGAACACTTAATTATTTACAGTTCTTTTTTTTCACAGCAGGACATAACATATTTGACATGTACATATTGAACAATAATTTGACAAGACAACACATTGGTTGAAAATGTCAGGCAACTGGAATTAAATATAAGTTAATACTAGAAGTACTTTCATTTGAATTAGGAAGCTTTTGATCAATATCACAGTGCACAAATTAAGCCTCAAGGGCTAACCCTTACCCTAAATAATACAGTATAAGTTGATCTTGTTTGGTTTAGAGAAGCTGCTGATCTGGAGTCAGGCGTGCTGAGACCACAGGAACCGATCACAGCGCTCGAGCATCATCTGGATCATCGCCCTGAAACCACAAAAACGGCAGTGGATGTTATTGCGCTGACAATCAAATCGTTACTGAGCTGTCACTCCAAACTTAAAAATACAGTATATAAGATTTTGTTATCTAAGAACGCTTCATAGCTCTGGTGAGGCTGCTCAGAGAAACTCCTCTATCTTGCAACATCCTGAATCTCATGACCAAAATCTAATCATTTCTTCTGTGGCTTCATCACAAACAGTACTGCACAAAGCCTCAGGGCCCCACCAGCTTTGTAGTTTTTATGTCTGTCAAATGCTGCGAACACTGGCATTTAGACTGCAATGACGTGACTGACTTTAACTCAAACATGTTTTGAATAAACCTGGTGTTTTTCACAGCAGATATTTGTTGACATTAAACAGTAGGACAAACACAGATTTGACCGCTAACATTAATTCGGGTTCCACTCCAGTGTAAGGGTTTGTCACAGTAAACACCATCAAGATCTGATCACAGTTGTCAGTATGTGTGTTTACAAAAGACTGAAGGATGTTTAAAGAGTGGAGCCAGTAGCTAATGAGTCAATCAATAACAAAGAAAATATTGTGTCTTGGTGTGTCCCTTCCCACCTGAACCTGGAGATTTGGGAAAAGAAGCAGTGAGCAGAGGAGTCAGGTCCTCTGTTTGTTACAGTCGCACCATTAGATTGTCCGTTGTCTTTAAATACTGTATTAACATAAAGAAATTCTGGTTCCGGTTCACCCACCTCTGTCTCTTCTCAGTGACTCTGAGGAGCTCACAGACCAGTTTGGATTGAGGGGAAAGGACCAACGGCACACCGCATTCCTCCAGGGTGGTCACCGCTCGGTCGGGTCCAACTTTCCGAGCCAGCATCAGGGTCAGGTTCTCCAAAGTGATCTTCCCTCCACAGCCCGCTGAGCCGTTTGACCAGCTGCCCCCGTTTACACCTGGGGTCTGCTCTGTGTCGACCACACTGCTGCACTGCTGAGACAAGCGGATCAAGAGCTTCCACTCATCCAAGGACTGGGGCTCAACTCCTGGAGAACAACAGATGCAGTACAGAGATGAACATTCAAATTCTGCTCTTCTTTCTCACCTTCTTTTCTACTTAATTTCCTCATCTTTAGGAATTTTAGGAAAAGTGGCAGAGCTTTTCTATGTGTTTTAACATTGAAAGAAAATGCACTTGCAGGACAAATACATCTGGGGTAGGCCCTAGTGTGGGAGCAGGTGTAGTTACTCACAAGTGAACGGTAAACCGCTGATAAAGCTGTTTTTATATTGTTAACAGCATTTACTGTCTATGTCTAAACCATCTACGGCTCCATCAAGTCATATTTTTTAGACACTAAAACCAACTCTCCTATCATAGTTGTCATTCAAAGCCAAATGAGTGACAGGATAATATATATATATATATATTTTTTTTTTAAAAAGCCGTTTTACCCTCAGGTTCCTCCAGCAGGCTGATGTCATCCAGCTGACAGATGGTGGAGAAGGCGTCTGTGTGACGCTGCAGCTCACAGCAGAGGTGCAGGTAGCCTGTCCAGTACCTGTATTTGAACACATTATCCCAAAGGTACTGTAAAGTCACAACCAAACGCTCCCATTAACAACATAAGATGACTTTTTCTCACACACAATAATATACATATGAGGTACCCGTGACTGCGGCATGCGTCAGCCATCTTCTGTTTGGAGGACACGTCTGCAGGGAGACGAATCAGCAGAGACAGGAGGCGTCCGTAACCCCAGCTGAAACAATGTGAATGCCACCTGCAGCAGAGGTCACAGGGCTTACAATCGTTCTCATGCTAAACTCTAGCATCAGTACTTTTTTTCTAACCTTAGATTTCTACATTCAATCAAACAGGACTTGGAGTAAATATTACAAAATGCTGAGGAGTAATAGTTTGGCTGCATTTGTTTGTTTGTGAGTAACATAACTAAGTTGTTAGATTTTGGTGGTGATCTGGACATGGACCCAGATCCAGGATTTCTTTTTTCTTTTTCCTCATAACAGTTGTGTGTATTATTTTCCCACATTAACAGAACCAGACCTGGGCTGTCCATCAGGGGTAACTGTATCACAGCATTGAGGAGCATCATGGGTAAGTGCAAGCTGCAGCCAATCCTGTCTCAGTGACTCTGGCTCAAGTAGGGATTGCAAAAATGACAACCTGTCAAGAGAAATGAATAAACAATTCAGCAACTACAGTCGACCTCTTTTGTAGTCGTTGGTTTTAACAAAACAATCAAAGATGTACCTGTGCTCCTCAGTTTGTGACAGGACAAGATTATCAAGGTAGGCCAGGAAGTGGCTTTGCTGAGCCATGTTCATCACGTCAGCAGGAGTAATTGTGGGATAAAACTGGGAAAACGAGCGTACGGCCGCCTCTCCATGCTTCTCATACAGCCTGGACAGTAACAGAGAGAACTTCATAGGATCTGACAGTCAACTTGAGTATTATGTGAAGTGAAGAGAAATGCGGGTACTGACCTGTGTAAGTGAGCGAGGAGTAGCGGTGCGCTCCAGGGCTGCAGCTCTCTCAGACTGCGCAGTGATCTCAGCAAATCACCTTTCTGAATAACCTCCACCACCTTAGAGGACTGAGTGAGTTCTATGGAGGGATAGGCTGGGCATGATTTACAAGGACTGAGCCATACATTTGCATGTTGCATGCTTTAAAATAAATTATCTTCATTGAAGATTAAATAATTACACATAAGTCACATTACTGTATGAACTGTTGAACACAGAGAAGCTTCTGACCTAGTATGGCCTCCATGAAGGAGTGCTGCGCCTCGGCCCGCTCCTGGTAACATAACAGACACATTCTTCTCACACGCTCTTGATCCAGCAGAAAGAAGTAACGGCGCAGAAAAATTGTGCATCCCAAAGTAAGTTCATTCTCCTGTTTTTTGAAGCAGCTCATCTCCGTGTATAATGTGGCCAGCTGGGTGAGAGTAGCCAGGAGGTCTGATGGTACAGGTTTGGGGGACACAACTCGCACAGGCTCTGAAAGGTTTCCATTTGAAACGTCAGACTTCATCTTCGTGGATTCACACGGCTCCTCTTGTTGTCTGAGCTCAGGCGACTCCTCTTTATTCTCTGTAAGACGCTCAGGTGAGCAGGAGGACTGCTCTGGCTGCTCTGTGCAGGGGTTCAGATAATCTATCTCCCATCGCTTCTCTCCTGGTCCATCAATGTTTGAGTCACTGGCGGCAGCTGAGCCCAGGTCTGCAGGTCCGAGTACTCGCTCCAGCACCGGCAGCCACTCCAGCAGTGTTTCTCCGAGGCAGACTGGATCTAGTAGCACCAAAGGGTCCTGGATCTGGGATCTGATGTTTGGAAAAGTATTTTTAACATTTTAACAACAGTAAATGGATTCATTGTGGCGAAATCCTGCAGCAGATACTGGGCAGTACTTACATAGTTCGCTCTGTTGCTGATCGAAGTTCCTGCATGTCGGCCTCTGCGTTAGGCATTTCATCATAAACTCTTTGAGAGTGAGACAAATACAATTCACTGATTATCTATGACTTTCTTTCAATTGTCTGGGCAAAACAAAGGTAAAGGGTAATGGCTATAAATGTGGCCAAAGAAGAAATGACTAATTTTATTTATGTAAAGCTCCAGTGCATAATTTCTATTGTCACTCGTGGACTTTTAAGTAAATATCAAATAAACTTGGTCTCTCTGATCTACTTTTGCCTCCTCGATTTTAGGGAGTACTTGATTTGATTTTCATTGTGATGAGGATAATTGTGAGAAGCATATTTTACTCTTTGTCGTTTTTGTCTCTCCTGCCCATCAGTAACCAGTGTGCATTGAAATTGGATGTGCTTCCTTTGCACAAGTTCGGTTTTCATTTATTTCTCATAACTAACTTCAAGATCAACCCCACATCTGTTCTGTGTACTCACTCATTCTCCATTTCTTCTGAATATGTGGCTGCGGACACTTCAGGGTGTCCTCCTTCTCTCGATTCAGGGCGCTGCCAGAGTTCAGAGTTCATCTGGAGGGTGTTGATCTTCTCCGTTGTTTTCTTAACAAAACTGGAAACACTGTGGAAAGGAAAATTAAAGTCAAACACAGCAGTGAAAATGAACCTTTGCGTAGTAATGGAAAATGACAGAGTATAATACATAACAAGCCACATATGGATACACAGATGCACATTTAAAAAAGTAGATCTGGGTGTTCTGTGGAAAAGGGAAGTAATCTTTCTAAAATCATCACTTAACTTCAAAATAGGTTCCCTGTAAAACCTTCAATCTTCTTAAAACCACGAAAGAGAGACACACAACGACAAACTGTTATTATTTAAAATGATAGACTACATGGCGTGACACACTCTGTTTAAAGCGGTTCACATGTCTGTCCTTTCTCTTTCTGGATGTTCACCTGTCTTTGACGGCCTGCAGTGCTATGCGAGGAGGTTTGGGGCGGAATGAGAGCGGGAGGTGGAAGTGCATTCCTTGCTCTGATCGCTCAGCATCGTGGCGCTCAGTGCTCTGTGGATCTGAATAAAGATGGGGGCAAAAGCCAGAGGAAAAACACAGATGGATGGAGTACTGGAGGGGAAGGATGACGGGGACAGTGGAGAATGCAAGTCGATGGTGCAAAGTTGCCGGGCACCAGTATAGAGCCAACATAAATCAAATGCTGCACAGTACAGAAAAAAAAAAAATACATGATATATGTGTGATAGAAAGAAACACACAGGAAACTTGGTATTAATAATCAGACAAAGTCCTGTGAGGCAACATGTTGATGATTTTATGTATTATTCAAGCAAAAAGCTACTAAATACAGATTTAATCGATTGACAAGACAACAGAGATAAGTCAAAGAGTAAAATGATTATCAGTCGCATGTAAATATTCACAACCCTTTCTATAAAAAGCTATAGGTGCTTTGTTTTTTGTTTAATTATTTGGGTTGTTTATTTTCAAATGTAGACTTAAAACTGAAAATAACTTCACTCTCTTTTCACATTGAATTAAGGAGAAGCAGAGACACTTGATCCTGACACACAAAGAAATCATGTAGAGATCACATACATGTAAAAAATAAATAAAAAAAAGACAGATCAAAGAGAACAGGAAAAGAGTTAGACAGAAAACATTAAACATGTGTCATCCCTACTAAGTGTTTAAAATAGACCTGATTTTCTTCCTATTTGTTTTTGTCTTTCCTGTCATCTGTCAGCTCATGATTAAGTATCACACAGTAACAAACACAAACAACATCTGTCTCTTACCTTGATCCACCTGATCTTCATCCTGGACAAAACTGAACTCTTTGAGCCTCTCCTCCTCTGACATGGAGTGATTGATGAGTGAGCTCGTCTCCTCATCTGACTGACTTCCTCTGCGGCTGATCACGCGGTAAATTCCACAATCGAGAACGTTGAAGCTCTCCTGGATAAAAACATATCACTGATATCAGTACACTCACTGTTTTCACGTCAGTAACAACAGAGGCGTATTATAAATAATTATTGTTCATGACAGTGTTTTACTGTTACTGTAGTGTGTAAAATGAACAGAGGAGGAAATAATTCAACCATGATATATAAATAGTTTACCATACATTTAACGGGTTAATGTTCACTTATCTACACATGTAAATTTAATCCCACTGCTGAAACCAGCTAAGCCTCGCCCACTTTTCCTTCATTAATAACACATATAGCAGTATGATTTAATGTGTTCAAGGTAAAAAATGTTGCACCTATTTTGTAATTAAGCTTCAAATCACCTTAACTTCACTAAAGTTGCTTTTGCAAATTGCTGCGTTCATGTGGATGGGTTATTAAGGACCATTTACTGTACTTACCCTTACGGGTTAGGGTTAGGGTAACTAGGGTTAGGGTACCCTAGGGTTACTTACCCTTACCATAAATATGCAGAAGCCAGATTATAGTGTTAAATATTATTTCCTGCCAGTTTATGAAATAAATAATATATATGGAGATGCTTAGTCCTATAGTGCTGTGTGTTGATCAGAGTTGTGATTATTGTGGGCCAGAACTGCTGAAAATAACCCATGCAATCTTACATTTTGGAATGGCTTCTCTAAAGTGGAATTATCTAAAGTTAAAAGATAAAGTTTAACTCACGTGTGAGGAGATGCTGCTTCTACGGCTGCTAGAGGCGGAATCCAGAGGCTCTAGCTTAGCAATGACATCCTCCAGCTGACCAATCAGCTCTGGGTGTGTGGTGGAGTTGAGCTGGGACCTGAGATGTTCAAGGCGGTCAATAGGAATGGATTTCCTGGCCTGAAATAAGAATTAAGATCTTGAATTAAATTCTACTCAGGTGACAAGCACAATGAAGCCTTGACTATTTAAAGACTTTAGTTCATAATTGAACACACTTTACATTATCTTACCCTGCTGATGATGATTGCGTTCTGAAACATACTGCAGACGGCAGCAGCCAGAAGCCAGGACTCCCTACGCAGGAGACGCTCAACACACCGCTCTGCAGATAACAGGGAGAGGTGGGACAGACGTCCACTGCCATGGAGACAGAAGAGCTCGCTGCGGTAGACCGAGATGTCAACCAAGTCTGTAGAACCAAAACACAAGTGGTGAACAGTGTGATCACACAGTTACTACAGATCAACTGTGCAACCTTTGAAGGAACAAAAATATAAACAAAAAAATGTTTTGAGGTGTCAACTTTTAGATTGCGGTGAGGCAGCAAAACACACCTTTGACCTCAGTCCACAGAAGCAGCTGTCCATTCTGAGGTGTGAAAATATAAATGGCTGAATCTGTCCAGGTCAGCAGGTTTTGGTCTCTAAATGAATGAAGTGAAGTCACATTTTTTTAATGATAATGTCTGATGCAAATTGTATATTTGAGCCTTGATTCAGTATTCCTTTGTAGGATGATAAAATACACAAGTATGTTACTTTACCCCAAATAAAGCAGTTTAGGAAAGACAAGTGACTGTGGACTCTTCTGCACTGGGTTGTAATGAGGATCATTTCTGAAGGTAACAAATAGGAAATTATTATTATTAATTAGATTAACATTTTACAGAAGACAACATAAAAGCCACGAACAAGGAGTACCTAAACGTGATGAGAGGTAGAGGAGGACAGCCTAGCAGCTGTTTGAACTGATGCGTGCTCAGAACTTCACCATGAAAACTGGCCTCCCATATTCGAGACCCTGGGCGGGCACAGTACAGCAGGGGTGGCTGACCAACTAATAATCCCTTATTCTGAGGGAAAAAACAGGCTCCGTACTCCCCATCACGCTCCTTATTCCCAACTCGCCAAAACTTCTCCCTAAAAGCACGTAAAAAGACAACACGAAACAAACACATTGAAAGATTGTAAATTTGACAGATGTCTTCAACCACCAATTTCTCAATTTTTTAATTATCCAAATGAATATAGATTGACATGAGCCGTTCTGCATGGAGTTTGCATGTTCTCCCCGTGTGTGTGTGGGGGGGTTTTCTCTGGGTTCTCTGGTTTCCTACCACAGCCCAAAAACATGCAATATTATTTGGTGTACCCCGTCTTCGTCCTAAAAACTGATGTCATTTAAAAAATATGTCTACTCATTTTTCTATGTCTCCTGAAGGACAGATAGTCACATGCCACAACAGATGCAAGCATGTCATTACCTCTCTGTGTCACAGAGGTAGCAGCGGCTGAGCGAAGACACGAGCAGGCGGCCATCTTGGTAGCCAAGCTGAACCACTTTGGAGTCAACAGTGGTGATGGTCTGCACAGGGAACATTACGAATGCTGAACCCTGGACAAAACAAAAATAAACAAGGCTTTGGCATGAACAATGACATATCAACGCATACAGTATGACGTATGCTTAGTGTATTGTGTGTACATTTTAATTGTATGTTGTACAGTCTAATAGCTTTTTTAATTGAATCTGCCTTCAATTATTTTATTGATCCTGAACCTTATTTAATCTTATTTTCTTGTCACCAAAATGAAATCTTTGTGTGGAGATAGCTACTTAGCAATAACATTAATTGTGAAAGCAGTAGACAATGGATAAATGAATCTAAGACCTGCTGATTGAATTAAAATCTGAGACAATGCCAAACAAAAAGAGAAACTGCAAACTGCTTACATCATTTAAATCTTCTTCATACTGAGGAAATGCATATCTTTTACTGTAAATCAATACCTTGCGCAGTTTGGTGGATCCTGCACGCAGAAAGGACACTTTGCCTCCAGAGTCACCAACAAAAACTCTGAGTGTGCTTGTGTCCCAGCAGAGAGCAGTGATGGCCTGACCTTTGTGTTCCCAGGACACACTGACTCTTTCTGGTCGGCCCCGCCGCTCCAGCTGCAGCTCCCACACCACCACCAGACCCTGACTGGAACAGTGACAAACACAGTTGACAATGTGAACAACACAAGCACCACAAACTAACACACACACTTTCGATGTGTGTCATATGAGAAAAAAGAGGAAGGTTACAATGACAATAGGTTATTATGGCTGAGGTGAATGATGAATTTAAAACATTTATTTTCTCCATGAACAGACACCAACCTTGTTGCAACAGCAATAAAATCTTCATCGTGAGGGCAACATGCCACCTGAGTGATGGATCCCTCCTGAAAAAGAGCACACGGTGGATGTAGAGTTTAAAAAAAAATGACAGGAAATAATACACTGCACTGCAACAATGCATTCCTTAAAAAGTGGTAGTTAACAAGAGAACAAGTGCTGAGTCACATTTTACCTTGTGAGTGAGGATGATCCTTTGTTTCCAGCCCTCCTTCTGAATCAGGTGTAAGCCCCCTGCTGATGTTCCTAATGCCAGCCATTTCCTCGACACTGATAAACATGTGCACTGGAACACAACAGAATCTTCTTCAGCAATTTCATGGTCGCAGGTCCATAGCTTTTTAAATTTCTAGATATCACGGTAATGAAAAGTACACATGCCAAACCCTGTCGGCTGGGTTTGTTGAACAGTATAATTCATTTTGGGTGCATTTATTTGCGTTTGCAGTCATACTCCAACCTGTTTGCAGCCGTCTAGCTTTACTAAACCGAGGCTGCAGTTGCCTCTATCTGTCTTTTAAAACTAATCATGTCCTGTAAGCAGCAAAGGAATGTATCAGGACTGTATAAACTCACTTCACAATATTTGAAAGTAACAGTTTCTCTAAAGTGAGGCTATTTCAGTAGTTTCTTAATCTAAACTGCTATAAAGACTGGAGCTTGTCAATACAACAGTAACAATATACTTTTCTTTAATAGAAACATGTATTGATATGATGTTTATGCATTGTTCAAACACACTTTGAGATATAACATATCATGCCTTGAAAAGTTTTACCTCATTTTTGGGAAATGTGTATCTGTTTGCAAAAAGTGATGTGAACATCAGTATTGAGTTTAGCACGATCATTTGTAATCGCTGATTCGAACGTATTTATTGTGATATCATGTAGGTCAGGTTGCCCAAAAAAATACTTAAATTGAGATACTAATACGCAGTAAACTAACTATGTGTGATTTCATGAAATAACTAATTCTGAGATGTGATGATGAAACCTACCTTGAGCCTGCCAGAGTCTAAGCGTAGAGCAGACAGAAGTGGATCGAGGCAGTCAAACTCTGCCAGCACATGAGTGTGGCTCTCTGGTTCAACTGGTGTCAGTGACATCTTCCCCAGTGATGCTCCAAAACTGAGAAAGAATGAGGGGTTTAGTCAAGTATCCTTCGTCACTCTCTTGCATGCCAGAGCACTGAGCCATGTGGCACCACATGACTTAAGTAAACTGACAAGTCATGACTCCACTTAGTTTGAGAGTTTGTCAAAAGTGCCTCCAGCTGAGTGAACATCCCCCCAACAGACTTTAACAAACCTCACTCTACTAACTAACCCTTTTCATCACTGTCACTAAATGATGTCTTTACTTCAAACATACCTGAATGAAATTCTGTTTTACCCTGAGATTTACATTCAAATAATAGTATTCGTCTTTTAGTGTGAGCAAACATTTCTGTTCCAGAGGCTTTTGGGATTCTTTGTCAGAACAAAAGCGCAATACTGTTCACAGTCAATACTGGCGTTCACATTGAGGGTATTGGAGTGTGAATGCAACAAGAAATGTTGGCAAATGAAAGCATCTCAGTAATAATGCACCAAGACAAGCACTTCAGAGGGAGGTGAGAGAAAAGTCAACTCTGACCTTTGACCTTCTACTTGCTGTCACTCCAGTGTTATGAGAATGCATTTCAGATTTGTTCTCGTGTCAAAAGTAGAGGCCTTTTTTTTCTGTCTCTCTGTGACACTACTGAGTTACCATTCTGATACATTATGATTTATTATTATTATGATGTGCTTGGCTCAGTCATCATTGCATTATTGTGTAAATTATATTTTTGTCTAGTCAAGGTTACATAGAGTTGATTACAAAACTAAGAAACGTCCCTTTGACTGTATACAGAGACATGAAATGGAAATACCAAAGGAAAGTACCTGCATTTCACAAGTCAGTACATAGTGCATAAAATTACATCTTATCTTATCTTATCTTCGCAGTATTTCGCGTGTTGTGTCGAATTCTGTTTCTCTGGCGAGATGTTATGTTGTCCAGTGTCTGGGAAAGGTTGGTTAAGAATAAAGTAGGGAACACATTAACTAAAGGGTGAATTAGATGAAGACACAATAGCGGTGTAATGTGAACTATTGCACACTGTCAGCACAGTCACAGGCAGCTGAATTGCAACTACCAGTAACTTGACGCCTTACTTGCACTTCTGCTTTATTATCGACCCGCACACGGTTCAACGAGATGAAAACCATTCCGCTGGACGGGTTGGTTTGGATTAAAATGTGATAAAATTGGTCTCAGTGAACCAGTTCTCTGCTGAGTGAGAGTGAGGCTGGGACAAATGTGATTCACAACAAATCACGAGACCAGTCTGCTGACACTGATGCTAACGTTTTCTGTGAAAACTAGCAGGACAAACAGAGTCTAAACACAAACAGACAAACACGCCTTTATCAAGACAAACCGTGTAAACGTTTATTTAGGCCACGGTATATTTTTTTTACATTTTGAGTCATTCCGACATCTCGCTCCTCTTGTGTTGAGGTATTTCAATCACAGTTTAGCACATGATGCTAGCTGCACTCCACAGTGATGTTGTCATTCACTCGCTTTAAACTCACCCGACACCGCGAATCACCCTCGTAGACACCTACAAATCCACAGCAGCATCAGTCCAGTTGTGGTACTTTCATTCCCGAGTTTGTTTTTGTTCAGTGTTGTTTTAAAGGAGAAAGCCAGCGGTTTGTCGCTGTCACACCTCTCACTGACTGACTGCAGCCAGCTGAGCTGTCACTGCGCCGCTGTGAGGACGCTTCCTGAATGCGCCACACACACACACACAAAACAAAACAAAAACTGTCTCCCAATGTTATGCAGTGCAGCTACACATAATAAAACACAGCGCATTATCGCTATCACATGCCCTCACACTAACTGGATAGTGGTAAATTCCGGTTAGATGTAGATGTGAAAGGGATAACACTGCAAAAAATGAAAATATGTACTTGTGTATTTGACTTGAATTCAGTGTATTTATCTAATCACACAATTGTTTGGATATATTTACTATTTAAGTCAAATACTTAACATAATTGGATTTGTTTCAAGGTATTTTTTCTTTGTGCCATTTTCTTGCTGCACTGGCAGATCATTTTACTTGGAAGAAGTAGTTTTCCCCTAATAGTGGTTATATTTTCTTGTTTTTTTAGAGACATTTTTTGTATAGAAATCAATTTTGAGAAAATTGTCATATCATGTTTCATGCCTACTCCTGATGCTGTCATTCAAAGATGAATGAAAAAAACACAAGCACAGACTTGATGAAATACTACAGCTTTACACCTCACTTTATTTCACTTACATTTTTTCTCTCCAGTGCAGACAGAAGGTGCAGACGTTACAAACCAGTGACAGCAAGATTTGAGTCACACACACACACATACTAATGCACTAAAGTTTGAAATGTCTTTACAGTATTGCTAATTTCACTTCCACCTTTACTGCGGATTTCCTGGAACGTTGTTCCACAAATGGAGCCAGCGCTAAGACAGGCTTCTATTGTCCTCATCACGTCCGAGCAGTTTCTCTGCTCTGTGCACTGATGAAACACGTTGACCATCCTCTGCTTGCATCTCAGGCCTCAGCTTGTTGTCCTGAGAGTCATTTACTAATTTCCATTGGAAGTTTTGGTCATGTTACACCATTTTTTAAGTCTCTTTGAACTGTTACCAGTCACAGTCTCTGAACCATGGAAGAAACAAAATAAGGAGGAAAAAACTAATAACCACTGTAACGCAGTTGCAGTTATTTTATAGAGCATTTGGGGGTGTAGCAGTATCCACTTATATCTCTATCATTAAGCCCCTCTGGAATATGTCCTATCAGGCTCTGGTCTCTTTACAGCAGTCTGGAGGTCCTTCTTAGGACACTAGTCCATATACTTTAAGGTTGTTGTTGTCGTCCTATTTTTGACAAAACATTGGATCTCAGGTTTTCCTCATCATCCGACGGGTTTGCCAGACATGGAACTTGTTGTAGGCCGTTTGCAGCATGTCCTCTAAGTGCCCAGTGAGCTGTAGGAATTTAAGAGAGATTTAATACATAGAAAGTACTACTTTGTAGAAGTCACTGTGCCAATATAAAAGCTTTCAAGACATACATTTGTACTTAAATACTGGCGCTGAATCTTCTCCTGAAAAGGACGAAGCTTGCTCATCTGAAATCTCTCGAGGTTTGACTTCATTTTCAATACCTGTGTGAAATCAAGACAAATAATATGAGGAAACACTGAATAAGCTAACCACTTATGGACAGCCAGTTGCAGTGTCTAACCTTAATCAAAATGAAATGCATATAATGGAAAAAAGCCCTAATTTTGACATAAAGCTTGACTGACATATTCTGCGGTTCAGTGTCATAAAACATTGAATCATTTGAAAAACATCTGAAGGGCATGAATATATATAATTGACTTGTTATGCTGATTAGTATATATGAAATATCTGTTGACTATACTGTTAAGGACAAATGTGTTTTAGATTGTACCACTTACAAATGCTAATAATTCATGTGTAATAGGAAGACACATTTGAGAGACTATACTGTATTCATTTTACTTTATTCAAATGACGACAGATATAAGTCACCTTTTCCTCTAAAAACGGCGTGTTTACAGGAAAACAGGACCAGAAGTGTCTCAATAACTCTCCAGCAGCTACATAAAGATGCTTCAATTCTCCTTGAACCTCAGTGGGTATCATCTCTGAAAAAGAAGAGCGAAAACTCAAATTATACACAAATCAACCAATGGTTCAGAAGAACATGTCTAAAATATGTCCACTTTGCTATAAAGAATCCATACTTCCATTTACAATACACCCAGAAAGCAGCAGGGGGCAACTGGTTGTCCATTGTGTTACTTGATTGTATGGCAGATGTGCTAAAGGCTCTCACTGGTAACAATCTTTCACAGCCATTAAAATTAATATAATTGAATGCTTACGATTTATGGCTTGCTGTGCTCCTGCCTGCATGAGGACACCGCCTGGAGAAAGTGCTGCTATGGCAGAACTGGCAGCTGTGCTGGACAACACCTGCAGAGAGTTGAACTGCTGTTAAACATTTCATTTCAAAGTTCCTAACAATTTACATATTCCTAACATTTTAGCTAGACCTGGATAAACTGTGGAATAACTATTTCCTATGTCACATGAAAATGCCTGAACAAAATAATCATGTCAGAATAACCTTCAATCACATTTACAGCTCAAAGAAGTTTTACATCTGTGATCTCACCTGAGTGAGGTTGGGTTTGTAATTGGCCATCTCATGGCGGATGTAGTTGACAGAATTGATGATATCCTGACTTGTTGCATACTGCTGGGACTGAAGTGGCACAGGACCATGAGCATATCTGGTAAATAAAGAGGAGAGGGTAACACAGGTGAACATATTCAAAAGTAAATATGGTTGTTTTATCAGTCTCAAATATGAACCGCAAAAGAGAAAGCGTTAATCCCAGTCATTTGGAGTTGCCCAGTAAGGGACAACCAAGAAAAAAATACTTTCATAATGTAAACTAACTGTACCTGTCAGACTTCTTGAGGTTCAGTGGGACTGTTTTTGGTCTGTTCTCCCTCTGGAGATCATCATATTCTGTTGCTTCTTGTAATTTAACCTAGGAAAGTTTCCCAAGAAAGAAAAACAGTTCCTTAAAGCAAAACTAATTTTTTTGAAAATATCAGTGCAGCTGCAGAACCACTGTACCTTTTTTACAGGAGGTTGAAAGAAGTCTGAATCTCTAGAGTTGCCATCGGTGCTGCTGGTCTCACTAGCTTGGTCAGTTGCCGTTTCGCTGTAAACAAAAATAAAATACAGTTAGCGGAAAGAAGAACACACTAAGCATTTGGTACAGTCAAAAAGTCTGTATTCTCTGTACCCCTTGCGTGAACCTGCTGCCAGCACCATGGCACTGTGATGGTTGAAGCGCTTTATAATGGCAGAGTTGCTGCTCTCCTTCAAAGTTCTGTTTGCACTGGAAGTTGAGGGAAGACTTGTGGAAACTCCATAACCCTGTTTCACAGAAATAATACCAATGCTTTGAGTTTGAGGGAGGGAGCAGGAGTAAACTTTTCAAAAAGCATAATGTAGCTGGCTAATTATTTCACTAAATCGCACCTCATCTAATGTTTTGTCATCTAATGACAGGAGGTCAACCAAAGGATTCTTCACTCCTTGAACCACCATCGACTTTAACCCTGCATGAGACAGATATAAAAATGTAATTTATGAGTACAGACTTGTGACTCAGCAGTTTTCTTTGTGGAAATTATGTAACACATGTCCTGTCACATCAACAGAATCCTACCCTTCTCATCCTGCTTGGCACACTCTGAGAAGATATCCTGTGTTCCTGTGTTGATGCGGTCTCTGTGAAAGTAATGGGACTGGAAAAAGCGGGTCCAGAACTCCTTCTCCGTCAGGTTATGAGGCACATTTTCACTATACTTCTGCTTCACTGCAAATACAATGCAAGTTGGTATAAACATATTATCTTTGATGTATCAGATCATGAACACCAGTTGCACATTTATTCATCAATAACTGAGGTGGTGGCTCACCTATTTTTATTTTTACAATAATTGGGTTAACTTCAATGTGGAGATGTAATTGTTTACCTGCAGGATATGTTCTAAAGATGGATTCAATAATGTCCGCTGTCAGATTATATCTCAAGCCATTGCAACCATCTGTCTGGGGTCTAATGTCTGCCTGTAATGTACAAAAATATTAATTTGTTAATAATGAAACATTGTTTATGCCAAAGTTCTCAATTATTAAATCAGTGATGAAATATAAAGGTGAGGTTTTGTAAGGAAAAAGTGATGGATGTGGTCAACTCACCAGAAAGGCTCCAGAAATACCGACTTCCTGTTTGTTGTTGCATAGTGCAGGGTCTGTGTTGTTTACGCCCCCTAACCTGTTGGCCCAGAATTCCTCAGCACTAATCACCTGGCTCACCACGAGATCTTTATACAACTGGAAAAGTACTGGATCGTCTTGAAGCATTCTACAGGAAAAAAAAAAAAAGATCATCCAAAAGTTACATCCAAACATTGCCATAATACCCTATAGTAATCTAAATATGATAATTAGAAAAACAACCTTATTAATTGAAAGGAGAAAGACATATTCTAAATATATAGTTGAATAAAAAAAAAAAAAGACAATTTTTGTAGATAATAACAATCATGGCAGCAACAGACAAGCAAACTTGAAGCTATACATACGTATATTCAATTTGTACAAATAAATATTCCTAAATGTCACACACTGGACATTTATTCTAACACAACAATGAGTCCCACCAAAACAGATGTAATGTATAACCATGTTTGTAGCAAAACTGTGATAGAGAAATGTTTAACTTTAAAAAATTAAAATTAAATCAGCTTAGCTAGGCTGAATGAAACACAAACTACAGCCACCAAAAAGGACCATCTCAATTTCTTGTACATCAAACAACTTCTTCTTAAGAACTTCAACAAATTGCACAAAATTTGATACCTCTAAGTTTGGGTCTTTTTGTGCAATTTGTTAAATAAATTGGACACTCTAAATTGACCATAGGTGTGAGTGAGAGTGTATGGTTATTTATCTCTATGTGGCCCTATGATGGACTGGTGACCTGTCCAGGGGTGTACCCCGCCTTTCACTTTATATCAGCTGTAATCGGGACAGTGCCCCACGACCCTCATGTATAGGATAAAGTGGTAGAAGATGGATGGATTATTGAATATTATCGGACTAATTCTCTCACCTGTTTTTCTCCTCTAGTTCCTTGTTGGCTTTCTTCTTGAACTTGGGCAGTAGCTGCTGCAGCAGTTCCTTGGCAGCTTCTCTGTCTTTGACTGCACTACTCTCATTGGCAAAGTGGAATGTGGTGCTCTCTCCGGTGTGGAGGACAAGCTGGAGCTGAACTTTGGCTTTACCATCTGGGCTGATCTTCTGACCTGTGCAGAGAAGGCATAATAAAATGTGCAGCTTCAGAACACAACCACCCTCAAGTACATTATAATCACAGCAGTGGATGTGACCTGGTGGTATCTAATACTCACAGCGAATATCTGCATAGAGGTGGCTGACTGTGAAGCGGTCCTTGCCCTCTGGACCCCAGGCTATACGTTCAGCCATCAGATAAAGTGTGCCATCCTGCTTCCTCTGGCGAACTTTCTTCACAACCAGCAGCACCTCCTCTGACAATGATGCCATCACCCAACAGAAAAACTAGGCAAACACATTAACTGTAAATAAGTATCATCGATGACCATTATTTGTATATACAGGACACAGATACGCAGATAAAAAAAGATAGTCAGGACAGGTCTAGTAATTATATAGTAAACGCTATGATAATTTAACTGTTTATAAATCGGACTGATGCACATTACACACATATAGCACTTCTTAGCTGTTGGCATGACAACTCCCATGAATGGATGTCTTCTTTTATACTACGCATTCGTCCTCTAAGAGGTTATAAAGCCATCTGAGCACATATCAGTCCCTTTTGTGTTGATGGTTTTAACATATCAACTTGGCTAACCAGTTAGCTCCCGTTAACAGTAACAAGAAAATGCCAGAGGGAGAAGTCGCCAGTAAACTTACTTTATCTCAAAATAAACCAACGCTGCAGCGAACAACCTCGCCTTCCTTCAACACATACTCTTCGAATGCTGCATACGTGGTTGTAAATGTGTCAGAATGTGTTATTTCAAAGAGAATTTTAACTACCCCGACACTTCAGCGCCGACATGACTGCCGAGCTGAGCGCCACAGTACAAATGCTCCGGCGACACAGAGCGGTAGAGAAAATGTTCCGGTCTTGTCTTTCCGGTAGACTCTTGTGGTATGGCGCCTCTCGTGATAACAGTCCTTAATGTCCACATTTTATTTTGCTTCACACGTAAGTTTAAAACACCACATTTATCACAATGAAACAAAAAGATAATACACACACACATACATACAGGTTTGTCCAGCTATTCTTCTTCGTACACTGCATTGACTCGATTTATTTGCACAGCCTAAACAAAGTGTTATCCTAACCATAACCAGCCAGTGCCTAACGCTAACCTTAACCTAGCCACAATTTAATTATGCCTGATTAGGACCAGATGTTGGGCTTCATGAGGTCCTAAAGAGGTAACAAAGACAAGAGCAAACTCTCATAATGTGAATTAATCACATTGCATTTGGAACAAAATACTATCTTTTCGATGTTCTTGGGGGCTATAGCTGCCATATAAAGCCTTTAAGGTTTTTATTTTTAATTGAGGATGAACATGTTCATTCACAATTTATTTCCCTCTTTGTTTCACCTGCAGTTTATATACACATCCTTGTTGCGTCTGCTTTCTCCCAATGATTTTACAGACCAGGCTTATTTGTGCTCTTAGCATTCCATACCACCCATCAAAATTCAAAACCTTTTCAACAAGGCATCTGTAAACCATAGCTAAAACATTCTTACTTATATCACATGAGTCCAGTTTCCTAATGAGATACAGGTGCTTTTTAAAAATTCAAATATGTGTTCCATGATTTTTAAAGTGAAAGTGCAATCATAGACAATTCCTAAATATTTAAACTCCTTTACAACTTCAAAAGGCAGATCATTGATCAAAACAGATGGGAAGTTAAACAATCACTGGGGTGATTAATGAGACCACCTTCTAGGGCTGAATGTGTTTAAATAAATATCTTATTGTGATTATCTTGACTGAAATTGCGATTGCGATATGAGTATGGTACTTACATAATTATTCTCATTTTCATTTGAATAAATAACATGTTTAAAAAAATATTACTGTGTGATATTTGTGCAGATCTGTGAAAAAGAAAGACAGAAAGATGTTTTCTTCAGCCTGTAGAATATGATATGTATAGGCCAAGACATGTGGAAGAAAGACCTTCTTGTTATATTTTCAATAACTTATAATTTTTTTTATATTTATAGTAACTTGTGTGCACAAACTTGGCCTACAAAGTTGATTCTGATTCTGATTCTGATTCTTCGAGCTAACACGATGTCATTCTCCTTGTGTCCTGCAGGTGGAGGCAGTTTAATTTTACCTTGAGGTGGGTGAGCACACGAGGAAGTGGATACAGCTTCCGCGCATGCGCAAATTGCGGCTTC
Organism: Solea solea; assembly: GCF_958295425.1. Lineage (NCBI taxonomy): Eukaryota > Metazoa > Chordata > Actinopteri > Pleuronectiformes > Soleidae > Solea > Solea solea. The sequence continues at coordinate 13,182,585 of NC_081145.1, read as the reverse complement.
TCAGAAATGGAGGCTTTTTGAAATGGTTTGTCGATTGACGAGAAAAAACAGTTATTGTATGAACAAAAGTATTCAGCGTGTTGTCACGTTTACAGACAACGATCACTTATGGGTGAGTAGACAAGAGGTTAAAGTGTGTGACAGTTATATGGCAACAGCGATGACTGCGACATTTGTAGCTGCTAGCTAAGTTATTACAACGAAAGTTATGAGGTGCTAAATTAAATGTGTATCTGCTCTAGAACTGAACTTCACTTGTAGCAGAAGCACATCTAATTATTTACTTGGGCTGCAACTAACGGTTATTTCTGTAATGAATTTATCTGTGGATTAGTTTCTCGTTTAATCGAGTACTATTTGGTCCGTAAAATATCAGAAAATATTGAAAACTGTTAATTATTTCTCAAACCTGGAAATTATGATGTTCTCAAATGGTTTGTTTTCTCCACAAACCAAACAGTATTCAGTTTTAATTATGTATTTGTTATATGGGGCAAATAAACTAGAACATTTTCGTATTTAAGAAGCTGATAAATCAGAGAAATTGTTTTTATTCTTTAAAAATCACACAAACTGATTCATTGATTATCAAAATAGTTGACTATTGAATAATTTGTTAATTGAGTAATTGTTTAAGCGCTATTATTTACATCTGCTTTTACTGTCACTTTGCTCCAATTTACTAGTTAAGAAGAAAAAAAGGAAAGTATATTGTCATTGCAACAAACAGTATGATGAGATTTACCTAAAAGCTCTATAAATGCATACACCCACACTTATTCACACACAATTATTTAGATTTAGATATTACTGCATCAACATCATCTGTTTATCATTCTTCCTAAAAATTAGTAATTTCACTCTTGGTACTTAATTACAGTTAAATAATATGTTTCTTTAATACTGCTGTAATGTAAAAATCGTTTAACTGCAAGGCTTTTACTTTTTTCACATTATTGAATTTGTATTCAAATGACGCACTGCAATTTCAAGTAATACAGCTTAAATGGAGGTATTATTTATCACATGCATTAGACCATTTAGTTGTAAATAATAAACAACAAAGTATAAATATGTTCTGGAAGTAATTTAAAACGTATGTAAAAAGGGTCAGATTGGATGACTACGCCAATAAATACCTATTTCATCATGTCATTGTTGCCCAAATGATATTACATTCAATACTTAGAAACATCAGTTCCTCTCCAATCTGTATCACTGCTTCTAGATTCGAATGTTGATGGTATAGAGGAGATGGAGAAAGAGAGGTCAACGTCTCCAGCTGCGCAGTCGCCTGTCATGCACCGTAACCCATCACCACCCCCAGAAAGTGCTGAGGGAGAGGAAGGTGAAGATGTGGATGCGATTGGAGACACTGTGTACAGCAAGCACTGGCTTTTCAGCACCCTGACGCGTCTCATCCATGTAGGTAGCTGATGCTATTTTTGGTATTGTCCTTTCTCTGCTGCACTTTTTTTTACGACAGCTCACATGTCGTAATGTTTGTTAAATGTTCATGTCTTGCAGATGGTCACTGAGCATTCAGAGAAAGACTCTGAAGGTCCAGTGCAGATCAGTGATGATGAAGAGGAAGATTTATGCAGAGTCTGGGATATGGTAATGGATAAGGTAGAGTTCTTAACTTCTGCTTCATTGACCTCACATTATACCTGGTTACAGCTGATTTTATTCACTGGGATTATTTTTGTTCTGTCATACATTTATCACCAACTTAGTGGAACTTGTCAAGAACAGTTTATGTTTATGAAGGTTATTGCAACCCAACTAAAAAGAGAAAGTGATCAATACTTTTTTTAAATTTTGGATTGTAATGTTCTAATAAAATTACTATGCACGCATCTTTTGTTGTAAAAATTAGGAAATGGGAACTTGGACCTTGGTACAAGAAGTTGTCCTACCAGTGAACTAAACTAAACTCAGTTACCATTTTATTAGGTATAGCGATCTTATATTAATGTAGTCTCATACAGTAGTCCTGCACTAAATCCTCTCTACTTGAAGGTTCGATTGTTAAAGGGAGGATTCATGAAATTGCCACATAACATTGCGTTATACTGACTGTCCACTTTCATGCACATGCTTTAATTAGATTTGAACATGAACTCATCTAAAGGTTTAAGTACTAATTATCTATGATTATTTATTTACTGACTGTCCGCAGGATGTGGCTAGTTTTCTGCAGGAATTTAAAGCTACCGATATCCTTCTTGGGGTCATATCCAAATCTCGATGTCCACGTCTTACAGTAAGTCAACCTTAACTCCAGTTTCCCAAATACAGTACATTGTGTTGTGTTTAGTTTTAGGTGGTATGTCTCAGGATTGTGAGAATTCCCAAGACCAGTCACAGATTCTTCTTGTGCCTCTGTAGGAAATTTGCGTGGGAATCCTTGGGAACATGGCTTGTTTTCCTGACGCTTGTCTGACCCTCAGTCAAAATGAAGACTTAGGGTGGGTAGAAGTCGTCATCCGTCATCATTATTTAATAGATTTTGTACACTTCTGTGGTTTGATCTAACTAATGCAACGCTGATGTGTGTCCACAGTGTGGTGCTGTTGCTTCTTCTCGGAGATACAGATCCCCCAACCCTTCTGGAAACAAGCAGGTGATATTTGCGTTTCCTGTGGACATATGAGAGACTGGGGGAGAAGTAATAATTTCTTCCTGCAATGTTTGCAGATTGATGCTGACCTGTCTATCTCAGAAAGATATTAGTTCCCTGTGGCTTCAACGATTACGCCAGCAGACATCTGTGCAATCCAACCTCTGTTTCATTATGAGCAGCTCTACCAACAGTACTTTGTTTTTACTTTTTACTTGCATGTGAAAAAAAGGTCTTACAATTTGTGTCATCAAGACTATTTTTAACACATGTATCTGCTTTCTAACTGAGGTACATACTCTGTTTTATAGTGGACCTGCTTGAGAAGGTTGGAGAGCTAGTTGACAAACTGTTTGACCTGGATGAAGAGCTGATGAAGAGCTGGATCACAGCTCAGCCAAGTGACGAGGAAGATGGTCATGAAAGCCGCCTGGATCTGGTCTCGTGCCTTGTTGAGGCCTCCAAGCAGCTTAGGTGGGAATCTGAAATGTTAATTCAGGAGAATGGGAGTGATGTTTTCGTGTGTAGGTTTTTTCAGTGGGAATAAAAAAAAATCATTAAAAATGAAGGTAAAGTAATTCACCAGCTTATGAGTTTATATGCATAAACTGCTGGTATTTAATTTTTTAATTTAAGTCCCAACACTTTGTACATGTACGCTACTGGAGGACACATTAATACTATGTGATGAGTTTATAGTAACTGCTGCACAGTTTCTGTATTGACATAATATGGAAGTTTTATAATTCAAGGCACTTGCCATTGACATTATATTAAGGGTATTTACATTGGCTTGTTCTTAGGAATTTGTTTGTTTGTGAATAAGATGGTAACAGACTTGGAATATTTTTATATTTACTTATATTTATTATATTATAAAACAGATATTTATTATTATTCAGTTTAAAAAAATTAAAAACTGATGTCCCTCAACACCCTCAACACTAACAAGATTGACTTTTCTTTACAGACCAGATAGTCCAAATGGTTTAGAGGTTTACCTTCACATCCTCCAGCTCCTCACAACCACAGATGAGGGTATTCGGGCTTTTGGTAAGATGGACTTCAGCTGTCAGCCAGCACTCTTACAATAACTCTTACATAATTAAGTGTACAAGACAAGAAATTGTTTTTATTGTGTCTCCTAGCTTCCCCTGATGGATCTGGCCAAGCAGTGTGGGACTTTATCTGTGAGTTGGTATGTGAGGACTTTTGCCATTCGACTGACCCTTCAGTCATCCTGCAGGAGCACAAGAGCCTTTTGGTCCTGTCCTTTTCAGTCCTTCAGGCTTTGTATGGATGCCAGGATCAGTGGACCAGCAAAGGCGACATCAGTACGTTTTGTACCGGCTCCACTGTTCTTTGTTTCAATGTGTTACGTACTTTATGCCTGTTTGAAGTGGTTACCTGGCCAACAAGCATCCAAATGCTCAGCAACTGACACCCCTCTCAGTGTAAATAAAAAACAAAACGGGAACAAATAGTAGTGTATCTTTTAGTGTCGTAGTGTAATAATAAATGTGCTTAGACTCTACTACTTGTTTGCTTTTGACAGTGAATAAGCAAACAATTAATAATTCAAGTTGTTGTGTAAATATCTTTTGTTTCTAGGCCTGGACCTTATTGCAAACATTTTGCAGGTGCTCCAGCAGCACAGTGAACACACAGATCATAGCACCAGCAATGAAGACACACAACAGTTGCAAACTCTGGCAGAGATTGCAACTGAGTTTCTAGCAGATATCTGCAACCAGATAACCAAGGTAAGTCCACCAATTTTTTTCATTTGTTTTACATTTGTTTCGCATAGATTTCAAAATGCTTTTAAAACATAGAAACACTTAATGGGTCGTTTGTTCCTCGCAGGACACAGTGGCAGATTTGGTGAAGAAAGGTTTCCTGACAGAGAAGACTTGTCTCACAGCTGCAGGAAGTTTACTTCCCCATTTTAAGGATTCAGTAAGTGCTTTGTCAAAGAGATTATGCATGTATTACTTTCAGTTATGAACATATACAGTAAAATATTATAGATAAAGATGATATGATACCAAATGTTTCACACTTAAAAGGTTTTCAGTTACTGTACAATAAAGCAAAACTCCAGTTTTAACTGTTTGAGTTGAATATTAATTATCTAACCTCCATTATTGCTCAACATGTTATCTAAAATTAGATTGTATAATACAGTATTTACTTTTGTTTGTGCTAAAATGATTAAAATGAAAAATACTGCACAACTACAGTTCATTATTGTTGGTGTAGTAACAATTTAAGTAACAGCATTTTTTGTGCACACTTTCGGAAGTAAATCATACATGCAAACTGCCTCTATTGTTTGACATAAAGGATTTATTTTTAGAGCGGGTGTCAGGGTGGGACATGTGAGGAACCACCAGCTCCTGTGGAAAATAAAACATCAAGTTTCCACCTGACCCTTCTTTCTTTTCCAGCTTCAGCACCTGCAGGTCATGTTGTCAGAGGTTGATCCCCAGTTGGCAGACGTGGTCGGGAAACAGTTTTCCTGACTGAGACGGTATTCAACACTCATCCAGACTCTCAACACTTTTTACAGTGGACCTTTATTTCCCCAAGTCAGTCAATTTACATTTCCACTCTGAAGACTCGCATGCCATTATTATTGTGAGTCACTCTCAGTGGAAGTCTGTAACAGTAACAATGTGCTTATCTTGTTGTAGTTGTTTCACAATGTCTTTTTATTAAAAACAATTTATGATCATCTTTTACTGAAATCATAATTTTTTTTAGCTGTAAGGAACCAAACAAATATGATAATAACATTAATAGAAACAAATGGTCTTCGTTCGACTATTTCTGAACTCCATTAATCAAACATTTAATGGACATACTGCATGTATGATGTACCTATTTTCTGAAAATAACCACTTTACAGATTCACTTTGATAATGCATATTTTACCCTTATCTATGGTGTAACCTAATTTTTCAAAAAAAGAAAGGATGATGAGTCTTCACTGCTGTTTGGCACTAGAGCCATTTTAACAAAAACATGAACAAAACCCTTTCTGTTCATTTGTTTATGTTCATCACAGTGTCTGTTTTGTTTTTACAAAGCCCTTCATTTTTATATATGATGAAAATATGTTTCTATACAAGGGGAAACGGCACCGAGTGTGAATTGCGTCACCTTTTCAAGCATATGAGTAATGGTGCTAATGCTGATGACAACATCAAGTGTTTACCAGAGGGTGACAGTCACTCCGTAAGGACAATAAATTAGATGAAAGGCTTGAGCCAGGCAACAATGAACTCATTTGGTTTCCAAATGCACCGTTTCGCCCACTCATGGAGAAGAGCAGGACAGCCTGTGCATTTTCAGTGAGCTTACGAAGGCTCTGTGAATATAGCAGCTTTTTAATTAAAGCTTGGATTGATATGGAGAACACTCTTTCTAATGGAAATTCCGAGGTGGTCACAGAGGGTGCGTGAGACGGAGATCACCCTATGGGGAAAACCTGTCTTTTTAATGCTGCTGTCTCTGGACAGGGTCTGAACGTTGACTAGACCCGTGATGTTCATAGGTGGCTTGTGCCTTAATGTGCAAGTCATATTCTGTTTGTGTTGTAAATGGCTACATTGATGTAGATGTGATCATGCTTGGCCTTTCAAGATCGCTTGTGGCCAGTGACTTGCACTATGCCGGCTCTGACCTGTGGCCTCGCTCGCAGGCATGTTCTGTCACAGAGATCTGGCTGATGCCCGGATGTTTACTGCCGCCCTGCCAAACTTCATTGTCAGTCTGCTGCTCTTCACAGCAGCTTGATATGATCTGACTCCGTGAACACGGCGCATCAGGTCGTTCTTCATTCGACTGGTGCTTTGTGCACATCAGTGGCGCGAGGCATTTCCGGCCCATCTGATGCTGATGCTGGATGTCATTGAATTATTTTTCTGTTTCCCTCTGCCCATACAGCCAACTTACTGTTCTCTTAAGTGACCTGACATTTTGCCTTCAAGTAAAATCAGTTCTATTTTAATCTCACATCCGTGTGAAAATTCACATCCGTTCAAAGTCCTGACATACCCCAGAAAGACTACAACGCTACCCTTCACTTTACATGAAGTAGGTGCTTATTTTTGATTTGTAACATTTCATATAGGTTATTTTGGGGGCTAATAAAACAGCTTCTCTACAAGAAGTGGGCTTTAGCATGTAATGAGAAATGGGATTAGCATATTTAAACTGAGCTCTCACGACGGAAGGCGGTCAGAGGATTATTTTTTTCTTGAAATTTGTTGACTAATTATGTAGTGCCTTGAGTCTCTTGACTGATCTGTCCTGGAGGACAACAATAATGCACCCATTATAGGATGTAGGCTCTTGTCAAGGTTGTATCCGTCACTTGTACATGTTGCTGGGTGAGCGGGGGCATAATGAAGGGATGAAGAATGCGTGCACAGTGTCACGTTCCCACTCCTTTGATTCCAAGGCCTGGCCTATTCACAACCACCTGGTCAAGGCGTGTGTGCATAAAGACACATGATGCTGTTTGGTGCAATCAAAGCCTCCTCCAGCTCATTTCCTGACATCCCTGGCTTTCTATCTCGTGTCAACAGAATGACAACAAAACTTTCCTCTTCGTGATCCCTGAATATCAAAGACGATGACGTTTCCTTGTCGCAAAAGGTGTTTTGGTGACGTCCGTGTTTGCGTTTGTCTCCCTCTTCTTCTGCTTTAACTAATCTCTTGGGATATTGTAACGATAAACCAGACAGCAGGGATGCTTTACAGTGTGTCACAATTGTACGGAACAAGCGTAATCATAATGCTCTGAGGGTTAGCTCTGAACATGAAAGATGTACATAAAATATAAGTGACAATTAAACATTCGATTAATCACTAATCTAAATTATACATAGGGAGTGGGAAGAACTCAAAATTGATCAGGCCCCTCTCCCTGCACCAATAATTTATGTGGCTATTTCATTTTATGTATATATTATACTCCATTAAACACATTATAATTGTCATTATTTAGACATATTAACTTTATCAATATCTCCAAATACACAAAAATCCTGATCATTAATAACAATAATAATACGTATATAATATAATACTTTCCATTTTTACTATATTATCATTATTGGTAATAATATCATTATATTTGTTTGATTATAATGATATTAAGCATTGGTGAAAACATACTGTTTCTACCACCAACACTCTTGAAAATCAAGCAGAGGAGTAACTTCCACTTCTGTTCATTTTCACTTGAAGGGTTCATCATATGCATCACAGTGTATCAAATAACCCAAAAAAAAACATTAGAGTTGACAAAACAAAAATAAAACACCAGTGTCAAATGCTTATGTCGCACTAAATCAACTTTTTCCTGTTTGAGTGCCTTTTTGTAATTATCAAATAAACTCAATAATTCATAAGTCAGTTTCATCCATATCTTATTCTAAACATAAGGGCTTAAAATATCAATCATCAGGCTACCATTTTACTAAAATAACACACCTGGTGCATGATATGAACATATATACGATTAGACATATTTAAAAATATTAAAATTCAAACTGATATATAGATAATTGTATGATACCTTCTGTAACCCCCCCTTTTTTTTCTTTTTTAATTGAATTTCTTTGTCTCCACATAATGTATGACATGTTGATTATGAATGTGGCAGGTGTTTATAGGCGCAGCTCGGTCCTGTCCTCTCCTTGTGCACACAAACGCCTGTCACCAAGTGGCATATGTTGCTGTTTGTTCTGCAATGAAAGAATTGGAGCTAATTAAAGAGACACAGTCCTGCCACAGGAAGTGCACGCAGGCAGACCATTCACTGTTCAGATTAGTTAGTTGTTCAAACAGGGCTCAGGGTCAGATGAAAGAGGAACTCTCATTCATTAAGTGCTATTAGACCTTGACTTTTCTGGAGATTCAAATAACAGGCTTCTGGAGTGGAAAAGCTGCCTCAACACCCTACACTACCACTTGTATGTACTATATAAAAATCTGTACAGAAAATTGTTTTTAAGTGGGGACTCGCATTTTAAAGATGACAAACCAATAACTTGTGCAAAATATTACCATTACTATTTTTGTAACACCTAATGTAATATATATGTAGGTAAATCAGCCATTTTCAACAGAAATATGCATGTTTAAAAGTAGTAAAAGTAGTAAATGACAGATGGTGATCCAAAATAAATCCTCCAAAACCAGTCTGTGGATTCCCACACAGTGAATGAATGATCAGGACAGGTGAATGATTGGGACAGGTGAATGATGAGGACAGGTGAATTAGCACTAATTAAGGTCCCTGAGTGATAAAGTTTTGACCGTTTTGACTGATAAATTATGTGTTTACATATTTTATTTTGCCAGCACTTTAATTTCTGGAGGTTTGCCTTTAATTAAAAACAATTGATGTGAGATTTGTGTCCTTCTTTCCCTTTTGCATAACACAAGAAAGAAACCCAACCTTGTTAAAAAAGTTACTAAGTAACTTTTACTCTGAATACATTTTAAACAAGCTACTTTTTTACTTTAACCTGAGTACATTTTTAGACCAGTACTTTTACATGAATAGTATAGTTCAGTACTCGTTCCACCTCTGCATACATATGAAAAAAGGTAACTGTGATTATACTGTTTATATCTATAGAAAACATTTCTAAATGTCTGTTAACTAAATGGGTAAAAACTGCTCTCATGGTTTTAGGCGGTTAGGTTAATTTCTCTGCACAACAATCACAAACAAATGTCAAATTACTATTGCAGAATATTGATTTTGATGTTTGGGTTTGTTTTTTTCTGCATTATATTTCATAATAAAGTTTTCTCCACATGCTCAGTGAAATGTGGCGCACCTTTAATGCCCAGGTTGTGATTGCTACTTAGTATTGGAGAGATTAGCCAGAGAGATCCCTCACAGCTTGATGCTCAGACACTGTGAGTAAATCCCTCTGATTGAAGTGAACAGAACTGGGACAGAGTGGCCTCAGCGCAGCTCTCACACACTGAAACACATCTGTAACCAAACTCCCAAGAGTGATCAGGACCCAGAGACAAGACAAAAGATCTTCAGAATAACAGACAGACAGACAGACAGACGACTTTATTGACACACTTCCTGTACAGATTGCAGATGGCGGGTTTCTGTAAATGTTAGGTTATGTTTCAGCACTGATGAGATGAGTTGGAGCCAAACCCAGGTGATCAATCACATCACATTAATTATTTGTAGTCGGCAACAACGGTTTGAATCTAATTTGATTCAACAAAAGATACTCTCAGAGTGAATGTATTCATAATCACAGTTTAAATGTTTGTGAACTGGATGTGGTGTGAAATATAATGACTCTAGGAATATGAGATTAAGTAAAGCAGATCTGCTCCAGGACCTTTCAAGACACAAGGAGATCAAAGACGTGAAGCAGGGCAACTGCAGCATGACAGTGATGCTGTGAAAATGTAGTTATAAGTAGATTTGGATGTGCTTGGTCCTTCTCTGTTGGAGGCCAGCTCACTGTTTGGACTTCATGAAAGGAACAGTTCATTAGTGGACAAAGACATGGTCATACTATTCTAGAGGCTTTGTCCTTTTCCTGTGTTTTCTTTTCTCGTTATGAAGATGCAAGCCTCACTACCTACTCCAGGAAAAAAAAAACTACCCCTCTGTCCATATTAGTCATAGTTCACATGTATATAAGGTCCACAGTGCTCTTTGTTTGGCTTTAGGCAGCAGCAGCAGCAGCCGCCTGGTTATTGTGACGCTCGCTGACGTATGGTTGTGTCAATGGATGAGTGCATTTTAACTGTCAACTTTCCTTCACACAAGCTGAGGACAACGATGAGTAATAGTTTATGTTGTAGAGGACGTCACAACCATATCATGTTTGTTTTATCCACATAAACAAAAAGTGGCAAAAGTGAATCCGCGGTTTGCTTAAGTCGGGCATCGGCGTCTTTGAAATGTCTGGTTTCCACAGGTCAAGTTTGATCACTGATTAAAATCTCTTCATTTCCACAATCATTAGCACTTTTCAACACATCTTTGTACTGCTCTTGAAATTCTTATATAGTTTACATCCTTTTAGTTGGCCATTTTCTCAGTGGATCTGTTATAAGATGTATACATTAAAGGTTGTTTTTTGCACACACACCAATTAGTGATAGTGAATTTGTCCTCTGCATTTAATCCATCCTTATTACACACCAGTGAACACACACAAGCTGGTTGCAGGAGCAGTGGGCAGCACTCAGGGGCACCCCCATTTCTTGGCCTCAACAACAACCTTCCGGTTATGAGCCCAAATCCTTTCCTCTTGGCTGTGCCATTATTTCTTGTGATTCCTGGGTCAACTTTTCACACTGCTTGATATATCTGCTCAACAGTCGAAGACATTACATTTACAATTGTATTGCAATAGAGAAATGTCTAATCACATTTTAAAAGATTGAACTAAGAAATATTTAGTCCAATGTATACATTTCAGATTATCAAAAGCATTTTAGATTAAACTGATGTTAAAAAATTTCATTTTGATGGACTCATGCTAATCATATTTTAGCTGTTACTAAGAGTATGATATTATTTCTATCACACTGGCATCGAAATAAGACAGTCAGTAATCCAGCCTACTATCTGGATAATATAATCTGTGCTTTATTTGCTGTGGTTATTATTTATAATGTGACTAAGACGACTAATAAGCAGAGGAAACATGGGGGTGTGGTACAGTTTTGTGGCTCAGGCTGCGGTTGTGTTTGCGCATTTAAGCAGAGACTGTCGCCCTCTATGTGGACGTGATAAGGAGCTTAAGCAAACAGCTCAGTATCAAGTTGTGCGTGCATGTGTGTGTGTGCGCGCGTGTGTTGGAGTTTGTTCCTGAAAACCTTATGAGCCAAACACAGTGAAGGAGACCACTGGCTCCTCTGTCAGTGTATGAGTGATGCCAGATTCAATGTTTGACTGGCGCCTCACACTCATAATTAGTGCTGAATTATAACTTGGAATCTCTCTCTCTCTCTCCCTCTCTCCCAAATGCTTTTCCATTCGGAAACATGAATGGATAAAGATATATTGTCTTGTCTGCTGCTCTGCCTATAACGGCCTGTGAGAGTAAATCTGGCTTCAGCTCCTGAGAAGAGGAAGTTCCCTCCACTGCTTCGGTGGTTGTGTAAAGCCTCTGTCAGTGTCACGAGTGAAACAGGCCAGGACCACCTGAGACGAAAGGCATGTACATCAGACACGTGTGTCTTTGCTGAAATGAGCTCAAAGTAACAGCTAACAAACAAAGACACTTCAGCAGCAGCAGCAGCAGCAGCAGCAGCCTGGTTATTGTGACACTCGCTGACGTATGGTTGTCTCACTGGATGAGTGCATTTTCCTTCACACAAGCTGAGGACAACAGAGAAGACGTCACAACCATATCATGTTTGTTTTATCCACATAAACAAAAAGTGGCAAAAGTGAATCCACGGTTTGCCCAACTTGAGCAAACTGTGTCCTATTTCGTAAGCTTAGACGACACATTGTGTTATCTATTTAAAGTAATCTGGTCTGGTAGGTCCAGTGGTCCCTCGTCTCCAAGGCCTTTCCCACTGATTGTCTTGATCTTATTAAATGGCTCATGGTGTTAAAGAAGGGAAAACATGCAGATTATTTCTGCCCTGTGCACCAGAACCCAGAGGTGCTTACAGTGCAGAGGAGTGGATTTTGAAAAGGGGGCCAGGGTTTGTTTGGCTCCCGACACAATAAAGATTGGTGGGCTACATCTGAATCCGCTTATACCTTGACCTCTTCTTAGTCTCAAGGTTTTAACTAACAATAATGGGTCAAGGTGAAATCCATGGCTTATACACAAAGTGGTCTTAATAACCTGTTTTGTTTAAAGCTGCAGTGTGTAACTTTTGGTGATCTTATTATTATTATTGTTGGTGATGATGTTATTATTCTGCCTCTGTTTTTTTGTGATGTTTGTGAGCCGCACTCATCTGAAAACAGACCCTGTCAAGCAAAACTATCAGACCTGAGGGAGCGTTTCAAAAAATGCACACGCAGAGCGGGGCTGCCAGACCTGCAGCACAATAATAACCTACAAAAAGGTGAATTGTATTAGAGCTGAAACAATTAATCGATGAATCGATTATTAATCGATTACTAAATGAATCGACAACTATTTTGAATCGACAACTATTTTTGAATCGGTTTGAAGCTTTTTTCATGATTAAGACAAGGTTTCCGATTGTTTAAGCTTCTTAAATGTGAGTATTTTCTTCATTTCTTTACTCTGGATTACAAAGAAATCATTAAAAGTTAATCATTTTGGTTTGTGGACAAAACAAGACATTTGAGAACATCATCATTTTTCAGGTTTGACGAACACCGATCAACATTTGTTAAGGTTTTGTGATATTTTATAGACCAAACGACTAATTGATTAATCGAGAAAATAATCGACAGATTACTCGTTAGTTGTAGCAAATGAGTGTTTTTAATGAAAACGACAGTCGTCTCCACTTTTTATTTGCCATAACAAATTACATGAGTGCATTTCTGTCATACGTGCACATTTTTAAGTGGTTCTTTGGAAATCCCAGCTCTTTTGTAGTGGGTTTATATGCATCACGTAGACTACACATCAGCAGAATTCACCTCCGATGGTTTTCAGTCATACGCCAAACTGTTTGCAGCCGTCTCGCTTTACAAGTGCCTCCGTCTGTCTTGATATAAAATGAATCACTTCCTGTGTGTGGAATGGGAATGTTGCCAGGCGACATGAGATCTCATTACCTCTGTGTACTGAGAAACACACAGAGCGTTGTGTGGAGTACTGTGTCATCGGCACTGAAAGTCACACACTACAGCTTTAACCAGTATGCTGTCTACATATTATTCTTCACTGATGGAGATTTTCTAATTTCCATTAAGACCTTATTCAAGAATGTGTTTTGTGGCTGCATCGGGCAGTGATGTGTCTGCATGATGTACTCAAGTCTGATTTTTACGAGAAATCATGATTTTTTTTTTTTTTTTTGCAATGTCTGTCAAATCTATACTGAGCAGTGAAGTGCACCCGAACTAAACATTCAATGTTTGTCCCATTTTCCATATTTTACTTAAATGTGTTGTTCTGACAAATGCTGCACAGAGAACTGTCTTGGATTCACTGAAACGAGAGTGATCTTATCTTAAAAGCAGTTAAATCAGTTGGTTTTATTATTTCAGTAAAATCTGAATTTGTGATTGATTGATTTTCTTCTGGTTCTGGTCCTGGACGAAATTAAAGAAACACATGTTTCCCCGGTGACGTCAGCGCCGCTGCTCTTTTTCCATTTGCTGCTGTGGGTGAGATTATTGCCCCCCCTGTTTCTCTCTGTGATTAAATAGCAAAGCGCGCAACTTCCCGGACTAGACAGACTAAACTTTACATAGCGGAGATTATTCAGATAAACCAGCATCGAGGGCGACATATAAAAAAGACAACTTTAACATGTACTCAAACAAAATCGATGGACCACGTAGAGGCAGATCCTTTGACTCCATGAACATTGGCTTTGAAGAAAAACTGCTAAACAATGAGGTAAGGATTTAAACATTTGTCAGCAGAATTATTGCTTTTTCCTGTTATAATTTGTTCCCTAATATAACAGCACGGGTTCTCAGAGGTTTTCTTCAATGTGACTTTTTTTTGGGACAGTGGTTTTAGTGGATCATCTCAAAGAATAAGCCTTTAGTTTGTCGTCAGCGCAGACTAATTGAAGCCGTTTTGTTATAGTGTAATTTACGTCAAAGACCTAAGGTTACTTTGGGATTCCTTTCTCATTTTCATCCAGTAATGAAGTTGTTATTGGACACTCATGCGTAAAGATAAGTGTCGAGCTCAGTATTAATATTAAGCGCATGGAAAGCACTTGCTTACTTATTTGATATCATGAATGCAGACATTTAAAAAAAAAACACAATTCATTATTCTTCAATCGTCTCTTTCAGGTTATCTCTCAAAATAATGTTCAGTTACGGTTGAAAATGTTCAACAAACAGAAGAAACAACACAGCAATTTGTCAAATATATGAATCGTGTCGAGCAGTGAATTGTTGCATGAACCTGTGACTAAATTCACGTGACTCTGGCAGCAAATCCGATTGTCTGCGACCTTCAGCTATAAGCCTTTACGCACAACCACACGCTAAACGCATTGTGAGGACGCGCAAAACAAATGCTGTTTGAAAACTGATTTAGAATAAACAGTGAAGCGACAACATGTGTTCTACAAGGGAAAAGAAAAAAAAAATCACAATAATAATTGTGCATGACGCATTCGTGGTTTTAAGAAAGGGAAAACGCTTTGATGGGAAACATCTGTGCGTAAAACTGCTCCACTCCGCGCGCCACAACCTGCGCACTTTCATTCAGTCCGCAGGGAGTCAATAATAGGCTTTATCACCGTCTAAATGAGATTGCACTAAGACGATTCTTCGACACAGAGACACGTTCATCTTCATTAAACCGAGACACAAAAAAGAGTTGACCTCGCTCAGCGTCCTGATCCAGATCCAGACTCCCTGCTGCTGTCAGGGATGCGCACCACGAGACTCCACCGAAAACTGCTGTGCCGCGCGGTTTACACAATGCTGGAAGGGCGAAATATGGTAGGAAGGAGTGACTTGATTTCCTCCAGACACCAGTCACTTATATGCGTTAGACTGTGTGGATATTATATCTCTAAAGCAAATGATGATGAATGCTGCAAATATATTGTGAGAAAATATTTAGTTGAAACAAGAGGAGATTATTCATTTTTGTGCTGATGTTGTGGCTGCATGTTGGATACTATAAAAAAAATCTGATGTGGGATAACTTGAATTTTTTGTCTGGTGCGAGCAGCGCGTGCACGCCAGCGTCAACGACCGCTGTCCAAGGTGCTGAAAAAGACAAGAGGGTCGGTGGTCACTGCTGTTACACAGCTGCAGGGGGCTCGAATACAAGAAGGGAACCCCCACCCCCCGCTCTCATAATTAATAATTGGAAATTAAACCAAACCATTACATGATAGATTGATGCTTTTGGGATACAGACCAGTAAACCACAATAGAACATATGTTTCACCAAACTATTTATGGTGTTAGAGGATAAAGTGGTAGAAGATGGATGGATGGAGGCGCAATTCTTGTTCAAATGTATTTATTTCAACACAGAAATGACAGTTTACAGCTATTTATGCTGTGGGCCACAAAGAAAATATCTAGGGCGGAGGACACCACCTGGGGTGTTTTTGTAGAGAGTCACCGTTTTCTGTAGATCAACATGTTTATAGGACTTAGGTGAAGTAGTACCCTCACCTGTACTGGGCTATGTTTTACTCAAGAGGATGATTATCTGGATGAGTCTATTTTCTCTGTCTACTGTAAACTCTTTATTTTTGGAATATTTCCAAAACGGTAGAATCCTAACACATTTCCTTGGGTGAGATTAAATAATTACACATGCTTTAATAGGTTTGATAAATAGTGGCATATAAAGGTACAGTGGAACATTCATCTGCTTACATACACATTTATTTATTTTATTATTTTATTAATTTATTAATTTTATTTTCTACAAAATTACTATATAAAAATGCCTGCTGTCTCACAAAAATCATGAAAAAATGAATAAAAAATGTCTTTCAAGTGCTTGAGCACCACCTGGGATCCATCTGTGTAAGTTTGTGTTAATAAATGTTAGATATCTCAGAAGAGAACAAATGTTCATTGTTGAATGGTGATGATGACATCTTGCTATTATGCAAATTAAAAATCTATCTACTTTTATTATTGTTCGTAGATAAACAAATCAACCTTCACCAAAATTGAAGAAAACACTGAAAAGAAATCAGAGAAAGGGAGAGCAACAATCATCTTTTCCCTCAAGAATGAAGTGGGCGGACTTGTAAAGGCCCTCAAACTATTCCAAGTATGCACAATTTATAATGTTTACACAATCTACCTATTAGTAGTGTCTCCTTTTAACTATTTTTTCCCTTGAATGTGGTTAGATGGAAAATAAGTTAACTCAGAGTTGATGAAATTGTACTTACTGTTTCTTGCAGGAAAACCACGTCAACCTTGTGCACATAGAATCCAGGAAATCTAAAAGGCGCAACTCAGAATTTGAGATATTCGTGGATTGCGACAGCAACCACGAACAACTGAACGAAATCATCCAGCTGCTCCGGAAACATGTGAATGTGGTGGATATGGAGCCTCCAGATAACTCCTGTATACACGAGGAAGGTGGGACAGCAGCTAAATAAAATGCTGCAGATTTACAGTATCTGAATAAATCTATTTAATAGTAAACATGTTTTTCTGTTTTCACCACTCAGATATGGAAGATGTTCCTTGGTTTCCAAAGAAAATTTCAGACTTGGACAAATGTGCTAACCGTGTCCTGATGTATGGCTCTGATCTGGATGCCGATCACCCTGTATGTATGGTCCAAATATGTCAGTATGCATGACTTAAAATTGTCAATTCATTAAATAAGGAACACTCTAATATCACTGTTCTCTCCTCTTCATCAGGGTTTCAAGGACAATGTGTACCGGAAAAGGAGAAAGTACTTTGCAGATCTTGCCATGGCCTACAGACAGTAAGTGAACACAAACCAGGAACAATTTCATTTCCATTTATTTTTTAAATCTAAAAAAGATGTCACTGGATACTACAAGGTTTTTGCTTTCTAATTCCAGCGGGGACCCCATTCCTCGTATTGAGTTCACAGAAGAGGAGGTGAAGACATGGGGTGTTGTGTATAGGGAGCTCAACAAGTTGTACCCCACCCATGCGTGCCGTGAATACTTAAAGAACCTGCCACTGCTGTCCAAATACTGCGAATGTCGGGAGGACAACATTCCTCAGCTGGAAGATGTCTCACGCTTCCTGAGAGGTGAGCTGTCATTTTTTATTCCCTCCACCAAGGAAATGCATTGTTTTGTTTGTCTGTGAGCCGCATTACCCAAAACGTAAAAGTCTGATTTTTTCTTTATAAACATTTATAAAATAACAATCAGAGGAGAATATGAAGGAAAAAAAAGAGAGAGAAAATTACTCATATGGGGCAAAGTCTCTCATCAGATCACTTATAGGGGGTGCATTGAAAGAGAGGATCCCTGAGTGGCTTTGGAGGATGTTGATGATGTTCTCTGATTGATTTCTCTACTTTCATGTGAAACATTATTCTTTTGCTTCAAACACAAAATTGAAAATGATTCTCTTTTGACCTTCAGTTGCTCATTTGTATTTTTAAACATCTCCTCAGAACGTACTGGATTCACCATCAGGCCTGTGGCAGGTTATCTGTCCCCACGCGATTTCCTTGCTGGTTTGGCCTTTCGTGTTTTCCACTGTACCCAGTATGTGCGGCACAGCTCCGATCCCTTATACACACCAGAGCCGTGAGTAATATGCAGCACTTGACTATTAAAATTGGTACTTATGTACATTTATGGCTAATGGGACTAATATTCTATTGTCTTTTGTTGTCCAGGGACACATGCCATGAGCTGCTGGGTCATGTCCCTCTGCTAGCAGAGCCCAGCTTTGCTCAGTTTTCACAGGAGATCGGACTCAGCTCACTTGGGGCCTCGGATGATTCAGTTCAGAAACTGGCCACAGTGAGTGACACTCATTCAGGGGAATGTAATCAAATGAACTAAATGCAGAATAACTTTAATAACCACCTCTTTTCTTAATCCACTCCTCTGTTACAGTGCTATTTCTTCACAGTGGAGTTTGGCCTATGCAAACAAGAAGGGAAGCTGCGAGCATATGGAGCAGGACTGCTGTCATCTATTAGTGAGCTTAAGGTAAAGGCAGTTATCATGGACCACAAGTTTTTATGAAATAAACTCATATTATTCTTCATACTATTGTATATACAGTATATACTGTAAAAAACAAAATGCCCCAAGAGCTAAAATGTCTTCTAAAACCAGACAGAAACGAATGAAATAGCAGAATAAAACATATATATGTCAATAAACATTTTAATTTGAATAACAACAGATTGGAGCTACTTTATTTTGTCTTGTAAAATGACTCATGTTACTGTATTTCCGTCTTACAGCATGCACTCTCCGGAAAAGCAAGGATAATGCCTTTTGATCCCAAAGTCACATCCAAACAAGAATGCATCATCACAACATTTCAGGACGTATACTTTGTGTCAGACAGCTTTGAGGAGGCCAAAGTGAAGATGAGGTGAGGAATTCAACACAAGACATGTGTAATTATATACCAACATGTTTGTTGGGGGTGTCATTAAATGCCAGCATCAAACTGTGATAATTATTCAGTTTATTCTATTTTTAGGGAGTTTGCCAAGACCATCAAGCGTCCCTTCACAGTGCGATACAACCCTTACACCCAGAGTGTAGATGTGTTAAAGGACACTCCCAGCATCAACAGCGTCGTAGAGGAGCTTCGGCACGACCTTGATATTGTGGGTGATGCTCTCAACCGGCTGAATAAACAGCTGGGTGTCTGACTGCCCACGTACATTAATCACCACTTAACCAACAGTGCATCAGTGATCACAATGTCACCCCCCCCCCCCCCCCCAGCTTCGCTGTAGAGATACTGGTTGTGTGTTGCCCTTTTGTCATTTCAATGAATGCGCACTGCTTTTGGCAAAATGCTCTGTGTTTCCCATTGCATGATATACGTCATATACAACGTACAGAGGCATGTTTAGCCACTGATATCATTACATTACACAAACCCAAAGAGCTACTTAACAAGATACCCTATTTCACTTCCTTTGTTCTTGGCTGACTGGGCGTCTGTGTTGCAAACAGTTAATGTGCTCTCATCTCAAGATAGTCTCCTTTAAAAGCATGCCCAGCTGTTACAAACACAGATGACGTTTCATCCTCCTATTGTTAACCCCATGTGATCATGTTAATTATTTTGTAATTTTATTCTTCACATTTAATCTTTCTCACGTCAGTGATTTGTATAACATGTACCTTGTTTGTATTAATTTGGTGTATGTATCATGCTTGTTGTTTTTGTGCGTGCTGCTGTCGAGGGAAATTATAATATAAGTGAAACACAGTGTTAAAGAATGTTTTCATGACTGATTATGATGGATTTGGCCCATGTACCCTGACCTATTTTATTTTGCAGTGATGTTTTTGAATACACCCCCTTAAAGTGAATATAATTGTAGCACTCCTGAAATCAAAGCATTATTTTTCTACTGTAAAGAAATATAGGAATTACGAGTAAGCTCTGTATCAAAGCATTGAAAAAAAAATAAAGACAAATGTTCATTGTGTCCTCACTCTGTCCATTGGTTTGTTGGTTTATTGGTTTATTACCATTTCGTGTCCTCAAGGTGTAATGTAGAAGATCCTAGAGATGCAGAATGCAGAATTATGACAAAAAAAAGATAATTGTTATCATGCAGTGTTTAGACTCTGTGTGACTCTTTGACAATGATGATGTTTTTGCACCTTAAAATGGTTAAAAACAATTGCTGTGGAACTTTTACTTTTTTGTCCACCGAGTCCCACAAATGGACGGCTGACATTGATCAAAATTACTGCACAATTGTCTGTTTTGTGACAAATGCATTTGTTTCTGTGTCATATGTTAATTGTGGTGTGTTTTTTAAACAATGCGGTCATTTTAAAAATGTGTGTGTGTGTCTGTGTGTGTTTTGTTTTGACACCCGGAGCGGCTCAACGTGGGACTAGCTTGCTTTACGACAGTGTCGTAAATGGAAGCGAGGTGGCGGTCAGAGTTTTGTTTACTCTCTTGGGTAAGTTCGTCTTCTTCGCCGTTTAACTGATAGGTCAGAGTTACACGAGTGTGTTTGTACTCTCGTGTATTTAGTAATGGATTCATTAAAATAGTCGCCTAACTGTCTTCAAAATACACAGCACGGCGAAGTACGGCGAAAACAAACGCCTGTGAAATGTGAACATGGTCTCGAGTGTGTCACGTGTCCCGAGTCCTGACCTGTCAGTGACTGTAGTCGTTAATGTTAACGTTAAAGGGAGCCAACAGTTACGGACAGCTGGGACAGGGACATGCGGAGGACCAGTGTGTGCCCCGGTTCTCTGACACCGCTGCTCTGCATAGCAAGACTGTCCGGGCTGTGGCTGGAGGCGGTGGACACTCGGTGTTCATCACCGGTAAGTTACCTTTTTCCCCTGGGCCATAACCTACTGTACATCCCACATTTCATCGAACTCCTTTTGAAAAAGTCCTTCACATCATCAACTTATGCTCACAGACAAATAGCCAACACTGCCAAGCTCATAACCTCCTCAGTGTAGGTAAAAATGAAGCATGAACATCAACCTAAATTGTATTATTATTATTATTTTTTTTAACTTTTGGTAAATGAGGGAGTGCAATTTTATACTGCTAAGACATAGCACATGTTAGCTTTCTCTATGTAACCTCTGAACCTCTGTTTCATATCCAGCTTAGTGTTTTGTGCTTTTGTACTTAAATCATCCATATTTGTTCTTAGCTATGCAAACATTTGCTTGGTTTTAAATAGGGATGGGACATATCACTTTTTTGTGTCCGATACCAATACCAATATCACAAACTACCAAGACCAATATTAGTTTGATAACAGTAATTTCAGAGCATTTATGAACTATGAAGCTGTTAACGTCACATTTGTGCTGAGTCATTTCAAATACATAATTCTCCAATGTGTGTTGTTCTCACAATAAGAAGAAACAGCCCAAACATGACTAAAATGCTTTTGCTGATTTTGATTTACATTTTTACAGTATGTGCATAGTGAAGCATGCGACATATAGAATTTTTTGTATCAGATTCTGCATTGACAGATACTGATTCTCATCCCATCCCTAGTTTTTAAATTTGTATATTGTATTTTTGTTTTGGCAGAGAATGGCGAGGTATATGTGTGTGGACAGAATCACAGAGGCCAGCTTGGACTTCACCAAAGTGCAGACTTCTCAACTCTTCAGCTCTGCCCCACCTTAGATCAGAAGATCACAAATGTAGCCTGTGGTTGGGATTTTACTCTCTTTCTCACTGGTGAGCAGCATTTCACACTAGATACAATAGTTACACTCTTTTTGTACTTAAGGTTGAAAATAATTAAGGTTGATATTTTTAAAAGTGTAAAATAAGCCTTTCCCACAGGTGGTCCTTGGCACATATGTTTGATTGGATAAGATGTAGAATAGAAGAATACTTTGGGTCTAATAGTAGACACAACATAAATGAAAAAGAGTGAACATGGGGGAAAATGGCTATAATAAGCAGTTTTGGATTAGTAAATAAAAAGTTATAATATAGCATTTGTAATTACAATCAGGAAACCTCAAAATCAAAAGACCCCTCACATCAAGTCCATGTTAAGAGATAATTAAAGTGAAATGTTCATACTGAATACAATTTCTATAAAACTCCAACAGAAATACATTAGAATGACTTAAAATGTTTCTTGAGTTAAGATTATTAGTTAAATTTGTGATGAAAAACCAAGGTGGTGTTTGTGGAGTCTCAGACTGAATGTGGTGGGTTGTCAGTGATTGGGTGGATCAGCCTTCAGTTGTAGACTTTCTCTGCCCTTTTCTATAGTGACAAGTACCAGCACAGTATTACAAATTCTCTGCTCTGTAAGTGTTTGTTTGTATTGTGAGCCAAAATTAAACCAGATCATTTTTTTTATTCACGATGTACCTCTTTAAGATCATTGTCAAATCAATCAGGACAAACATTTTCATGTTGCTCTGGAGGTGCTGTATTTGTGAAATTAATTGTCCACAGAAATGTGCAGAGAATTTCCCTCCAGCTGAGGTCAAGTGAGAATGCAGCAGTCTGCAATCAGACTGGGTTTTAAAGATGTTACACAACATTCATAGTCATAATAGAGTAGGGATAATAGAGATACCTTTAACCTGACATTCATTTTTTTTTAATATTTCAGTGTTTTTTTTTTTTTTTAAAGTCATGTTCCTTTTGTATCATATATACAGACTATGGTCAAATACTGGCATGTGGCTCCAATTCATTTGGACAACTGGGTGTTGGAGAGATGGTCACACACTCTGCAGATCTACTGTTTGTTAAGGTGAGCACAAATATTGAGTGTCAGGTCATACGTCAGCCTTGCAATATGATCGGTTTGATCTGTTTTTTTGAAGCTTGTGCAAATGCAATGTTTATTCTTAGTGTTTGAAGGATCCGGTGGTGAGTGTAGCAGCAGGTCTCAGACACTCACTCGCTGTAACAGGTAAGCACTGTACACTGTACTCAGTAATATGTTGTCTTTGGGCTGTTAATCCACAAATCTTAATGCTGTGTTTGTCCTTTAGACTCAGGCTGTGTGTATCAGTGGGGAACTGGCCTTTTCACACATGCCAAGAGAGCTCTCAGTCCACACCCTGTCCCATCACACCTCAGCTCTAAAGTTCCCTGTCTGGTGCCAGGTACATGCACTAAACTGAAATACAGAAAAAATATTTTAAGGCCTCAGGTAATTTACAGTGATTCTGATTTTCATACTCGTGTTGTAGGTCTGGATCAGAAAATATCACGCCAGATAGCAGCAGGATCAACGCACTGTGTGTGCCTTACAGGTATGATGCCAGCATAAATGGTCATACTAATAACAATATCAATAATAGTAATGATAATACATTTTGTAATAATAATAATAATAATAATAATAATAATAATAATAATAATAATAATAAATGTGTGGACTCAAATTTTCCCTACCACTAAAAAAAGGTGTGCTTTATTTTGCTATTTCATTTTACATGTAAGCATTTACGTGAAATGTAAACAAGGTTGGGATCTCTGTGCTTTAAAAAAAATAAGACAAATGTTAGTTTTCACTAGAAGTGTACAATAAAAACATTAGATTTCACACATTAAAGAGCAAAATACAAGTGTAAGTCACATAATTTAAAAGATAGTGAATTTCATGCTGGTCTCTCTTGTGTTTAGCTGATCTGCTCTTCTTATTTACTTCTTATTTACTCTGCCTTTGTGTTGTTGCCTTGTCTTGATAACAAATAGTATTTTCGTCTCGTTTGCACTGCAGGAGATGGTGAATTGTTTCTGTGGGGCAGCAACAAGTATGGTCAGCTGACTGCCACAGAGTCCTTCGTGTCCTCGCCATGCCTTCTGAAGCGCTCACTGCTGGATGGAGAGAAAGCCATACATGTGTGGAGCGGCTGGACACACATTGTTGCTCAAACAGGTAAATCGTTGTTCACATACAGTATTGTAAGTCTATCGCCTGTTTCCACCAAGTGATGCAGTTCTGTTTAGTTTGGTATGTTAAGCGATAGTTTTTGTCTAATGTCACAGGTTGATACCTAATGTAGCTACAGTATCACCATCCAAGATCAAGGTTTACCTTTCCAAACTGTACTAGTGAATGAACAGTTGCCTTATCTGAATCAGGTCTTAATTCATTTCAGAGAGTGGCAGAGTGTTCACATGGGGCAGAGCAAATTATGGACAGCTGGGTCGACGAGCATCCGCCAGTCAGAACCCAGAGCACCAGTCAGCTGGTCCTTTAACCAAGGGTGCAAACCAGGAGGTGTGCCTCCCTTCAGAGGTTAAAGTCCTCTGTGGGGCAACACAGGTAAGACATATCAGTATTTGACACTGCTGCATACTCAGATGTCCACAGGGCAAACGTCAACAACAATGAAGTGTGTTATTCCTATGGCCCATGATACCTTACGTGAATTATGGAATTATGACTTCTGCCGCTTCCTGTCACTATAGCAGAGCTGGCGAGTTAAATTGACTCTTTTTGAGTTACTTTAACACTGCTAGACTGCTTTACTGTGTGTAGATATCACATTAGAACAATGCAAGGCAGCATTTTCTCTATTATCCAAATAATAATAAGTGTAAAAAAATAAATCTACTCCGTTACTACAGATGTTGAAGCTATGAACAATGTGAAAAGCTCTGAGGCGTATCAGTATTTACATAGCAATAAAGTCACATTTTTTTTAAGGAGGTGAGACAGTCTTATTTATTTAAAGGCAGACATGTTTTACCACTGGAAAAAACTGTACTAAGTGTACTGCTGCTTCTATTTCATTTATCAAACTTGTGTAGAAACTTGTTCAGGTTCAGGTGTCACCTTACACCAAGTCTCATGTGTGCTTCATGAAACGTGCATATGCCACCTGATCAGCCTTTGATAAATGCGGCGGCTTTATTTATTTTCATTAATTTTATTAATTTTTATAACACGCCCCCATATATTCATGGCTTTGAGACTTCGTCCCCCTGAGTTAACCACACTGAAATGCAGAATATGACTACTGGAAGAGACACGTCAGAGGCTGAAAATGAGCATCATAGCATCAGGATTTTAAAATAACAAGGTGGTTCTGTTTATCCAGTAGCATCTCCAGGAATAAGGTAGTTTGGCTCTTGTTATATTATGTTTGTTGAGCATTATGTGTTTCAAAACTTGTAAATCCAGCAGGGGGCAGCAGACAACCACACATAAAACCAAAGAATATTGTTTAGTGTAAGGTGAAACCCATTGCCACTGATTGAGAGCCCAGCACACCCGGAGAAGGTTCTGTAATGATTTGCTTCATAATATCTATCCTGAAGAATGACACACTCTCATATACACTGCCATTATCTTCCTCTCGGGGAGGAACCTCTTACAATAAATGAAGGCAGAGGTCTCTTCTCCCAGAAGGACAATTATGTGTGAGCATCACAGGATTGCAGCAGTTAACCTGCGCTCTGAATGGCAGCTATATGGTTGTAGATTGTTGCCAGTTAAGTGGATGTCAGGGACGGGCTTTGCATCGTTCTCCTACTGTGCATTGATCATTGCTGCAGAGCTATGAATCTCTCAGCCTACCCGAACCTGTTAGTCCTCCTATAAAGGTAGACGATTTGTCAGGACCAGAAACATTGCTGAAGTAAATTATAATCTGTCATTGCTTCAGGAATCTGTGGCTGTTTTTGACACAGTGAATTTGAATGTAATTTTTGTTAAATGTAACTATGTTTTTCAGCTCACAAAGAACTTTAAAATCACAAGTGATTGACGTTTAACTCAAAAATCTATCTGAAATGTATCGCTAAAGTGATTGATATTGACTGATATGCACATCTGCAGTGTGATATTCGTGCCCTGGTAACAATTTTGGTTATACTGTATCACTCAGCACTGCTGACACTTTTACAGCTTGATTTTGTACAATGTGGGATTTTATTCTGAAAAGAAATCACCCCTCCTCATCACCACCCACGTGGTGGATAGTTTTGAAAAAAGTTGAATAACTGCATCTGCAACATTTTAATTTATTTTATTTTTTTAAGCAGGTTTGGTTTCATAGTATCATGCTGACATAACATTTCTCAGATATTTTAATCTTGAAATCATCAGCCTGATTTATACGCATGCTTCTTGTAAGCAGTTAATTTTCTTTTCTCTGCAGGTTGCATGCGGATCTGAACATAACCTTGCCATTGTAGGTGAGTGTATTCTCTCAAAAATGTCCTATATAAATGTCCATTTAGCACAAATAGTGATTCTCTTGTGATTTTCTTTTTATATACCACTATCAAAAACGGCCACATCTGACAATATGTTTGTCAATAGAACAATCAACAGGAAAGCAACATTATGCAACTGCACAGACATAATTCCTGACATGACTCTGGCTCCTACAACACAAGATAACACAGAATACTCATAGGTGAGGCTAAACTCTGCCAAGTTCTTATTCTGTTCTGAACCAAAGAATTGGTAAGGGAGATTTCTAATACGTCTCAGTTTAACATCAGTATGAATTATTATAATTATCCTTCTGGGAATGCTGCTGAAGATTTCAGAGGTCAGCTCATTGCTCTGTGGCCTTTCCATCAGGAAGTAATTACAACATGGATACATGGGCGTCACTGAGAGAAGCAATTATCCACACAAGCCTGTAAAGGAGCTGAATTAACCACACACCCATTTAGAGGTATGGTTTTATGTCGAGCATTGGAAGAGCAGCCTCCTTATTCTCACAAGAGCAGAACACGGATACAGCAGTCACAAACATCCTTTAACGATCCTAAACGCACTGTCAATTTAATTTCTAATGGGATTAACAAAGAAATTACATGCACATGTATGTTTTTTAAAAAGCACTTCTTAGTTCTCTTCGAAGTTCAGGTTTGTCATTAGAAAGCAGGAAAAGTAAAGGGAGAACCTCCTGCACCGCGCTCCTCTGCTCACCCACGCGCTCCCCCTTTTCTCCTCGTGTCTCGAGCGCGATGACAAGGAGCTAAAAAATAGCAAAACAGGTTTGGAAGGAGAGACCTGACTGCTGCTATTTCTGGTGTTGAAGTAGGTCAGGCAGACAGGAACGGAAAGAATCGCATGCTGCTCATGATATCTGTCGCCTGCTCAGCCTTTGCCCGTTTGCACCTGAGGAAGTGCGCCTCACGTATGAAACTCCTCAGTGGTCAGTGAGGGGAGACAGGCCAAAGATGCTGTGGCCGTGGCTCATCCAATCTGAGGAAAGATCTTTGTTAATTTTCAACAAACACTTTTAACATAAACGTAGAGGGATGAACACCTTAGATCAGATGCTATTTGAAAGTGTACCTGAAGTGTCATCTGAGTTGAGCTAGAATCCAGCAGATTGTGTCACTGATGTTTGTCGTTTGTTGTAAAAATTTTAATTTGTCAAAGACAAAAAAATGTGTTTTCAAAGAAATAGCTTATTGGATTATGTGTTGTGATTTTTATCCTTTTGTTGTGAAGGAGATTGTGCATGCACTTTGTTGCCCTGGAAACACTGATGTGCCGTACACCATTCAACAAATTAATTTACCAAAACTGTTTATAATAACTTTTTTTTACTCAATAACCTTAATCAAAGATTAGAGAGAGATTCTGTGAAGTTTGAAATACATGCAGTATCTTTTAGAAAAGACCACATGTGTTTGTATTGCATAAGCCATTTCTGGCAGACTGTCACACTGACATAAGCTGCTGGCATGATATCTCGGCCTGTTAATTGGCAAAAGCATATGTGTCTGTTGGCAAATCCAAATCTTTGATGGTCCCTATTTTCAGAGAAACACGCAGAAACAAGCGCAAAGACAAAGAAGCGTCTTGGTGACATAAACGAGGAAAAAGAGAAATGGCATGAAAGACACACAACTGCAGGGTAGGGAAGGCTTGAAGATGTGTTACCCTTGAGAAAGCTAACTCGTTTCTGTTGCCATGGCAATGGAGCCTATTAGGTAACTATGTTGCCATGGCACGTGTCTCCTTGGTGATGCAGACCTGGCCACACCCACCAACAAGCTCACCAGCTGTGAAGAGCAGGGAGGCTTTAGTACTAGGCAAGTGTCAGCTTTGGGAATAGAGGCCGTGTGTGTGTGTGTTATATAATGTAAACAATTATATTATAGAGACTTGTCTTCCATAGGGGTACAACAGTTCCTCCAAAATAAAATTATATAATTTTGAGGTAAAGACATGATTATGGGTCTCCAGGAAATGAATGTAAGTCAGATTTGGTCTGTGTGTGTGTGTGAGACAGAGCGACATTGCATGCTTTTTGTTCTTTGCATACAGTCTTGGCTGCTAATTTTAGCCTCCATGGTACCGGGCTAGATCCCCTTTGTCTCCTGTTAGCTCCACTGACCCGAGACCCCTCTCCTTTTTAGGAGGGAGTCTCTTTTCCTGGGGCTGGAACGAACATGGGATGTGTGGAGACGGTTCACAGACGGACGTGGTTCAGCCTCAGCTCATATCTGGTCTCAGACCCCGTCTCATTGGCTGCGGAGCTGGACATTCAGTGGCAGTGTGCTGCAGTGTGTGACTACTGGCTTAAGACGAAGCTGCAGCGACTCCAACAGGGACAACTCATTCACCATGGAACAGTCAGATGAGATAAACAGCGTGACTTGAATGACAACATTTCAGACTGATACAGCGACGTATGACACAGTGTCTTTGAATAACAGCAACTTTCATCTTCTAAAAGACTCCCTGAGCTGTTTGAAGAGGTCACATAAATATGACAATGTGGTTGGACATGGGCTGAGGTATGTTTCATGTGGACGGAGGCCATCATTTCCCTGAGCCGCCCGTCACTTTGACAGACATGACATGGGCGTGTCTAAAGCCCCTGCTCATCTTCACACGCTTTCCTGAAGGAAGCTGTGAAAGATTGCGTGAGGGATGGGATAAACTGTTGCTATAGCTCTCTCTTCCCATGTCAGGGGTTTTATTGCTGTCATCTTCAGTGTCAGGAGGCAGTCAATCTCTGCACTCACAAACAGGACAGTAGGCTATTTCTTCTTTTCTAACTGGCCATCACTCTTTTATGTTCTTGTCAATTTGTGTGACATTTGTCAGTATTACATGGTTGTTTTTTTGGGGATTTCATACTGAACGGATTTCCCTTGGGAGAAACTTGTCCACTGCCTACTTATTTATATGCTTTGGGCTACTGCAGTGCAGCGTCGAGAATTAGCTGCTGCTTTTAAGCCAGTGTCTTGGTCAAAGGCGATGACGAGACTCAATAAAAATCAGGGATAACCTGATTATGATTATTGAATTGATTATGAAATGATTATTTCTTTTTGGATTTTTAGATTATAGTTGATGCAAATTAACTGTGGAAACCATCATTGTTAGTTAAATAAAATAGCTTTTATCGCATTAGTTTGAAGAAAAAATAAAATCAACACTCGGTGAAAATGATCATATCTCTGTTTTTTATTTTTTTCACTATTTATTGTACAAGCCTGGACTGTACTGGTCAAAAAAAGACACAAAAAAATCCCTAAACAACAAACCAATCAAAATTATCACTGATTACCTTGTTGAAATGTCTAACCACAAAAAGCACGGTGTTCAAAACACACACACATTCTGAAGTCTCACTAAACGCCACACATTAGTTGCCCTTTTGTTGCATTATTAATGCCATTAATGAAAACAGCTGCTGGTTGTTTTTCCTTTTTTTAAACCGTTAGAAAATGATCAGCACACTGTCCCTCGATTTTGCTCACATATTTTGGCAGATCCAGATTGGCTGCATCTGACTGCACACAGTTGTCAGTAAATTGTTGGCAGTGTTTTTGCAGTAGTTTGGTAAAAAGTTGGTCCCTTTTTTGCAAACTTTCCACACAGATGACTAATCTGCACAGTTGAATACTGATGTTTATTAGGTATTCTCACTGCTTGCCTTTAGAAACTGATCCATATGGGGACCCTGAATGTATGCTGTGTGCTTTTTATTTTTTTATTTGTTTATTTTTTTTTATTTTATAAAAAAAAAAAAAAATAGTAATAAAATAAAAATTAGAACTGAGTTAATGTGTTTTCAATGAGCTGAGCGGGTAATTCAAAACAAACATGAACAATAGTTTATCATCTTGATTAAGCTATGTATCCTGAATGGTAAGAATAATTTATATAACAGAGGCACTTGTCCAGTATGAGGCATATGATGATTTGGCAAATATATGCTAATACATATTTTTATGGATGTGTGCAAAAAATATTAATCCAATTCAACATGATTGTCATAATGACACAATGTCTTGGCTGTGATGTCTTTGCTAATCAAAGAGCAGCAACAAATGAACATACATGAATATCAACATTGAATTAATGCTCAATGGTATTGGTCATCTCTGAGCAAATCATTTAGCAAATCCTACTAGCGCACCACTCCTCACTAGGTTAAGAGAGGTATTTTTTTGTCTCTTTGACGCCTGACCACATATCAAAAGAATAAAAAAGATTTCACTGGTGCAAAAACTGTGCAAAAAAGTCTACTAAGATGTGACCATGACAGTGCAAAATGGATTTGTTTCCAACTGTTCAGTCTGGTTGACATGACAAGTGACATGTTTTGTACTGGAGGCGGTGGAGTGGGGTTTTAAATTGGAGCAACATTTTTTTTTCTTTGAACAGAAGAAGCAGCACACAAATATTGGATGATCACTCAAAAACATTGGTACACACAACTTCAGCACACAGAAAAGCGTATTTACAGCACCGGCACACACTAATAGGCACACAAAATACAACACAGTAACCAGTCACAGATACTGAGCTATATAAGGCTTGACAACAAAACTTCGTCAGTGCTACATCTACGCTGAGTTTGTGATGTACAGGTTGTCACTGTCACACCCATTTAAAAATACTAAGTAATACACACAACAATGCTACAGCACTATCAGGTGGGTGATGGGCCGTTATGGGTCATACACATAGTGGTTGGTACACCATGGTTCATAACACAAACAGATTCTGTTGGTTGTCTGCTCCGGTGCTGTCGCTGGGTCTCTATAAACATATAAAAAAAACAATAACACAAAGAAATTATTACACAAAGTATGTATAATGGTGGTAATGATGGTGGTGGAGATGGATAGCTCTGCGGTGAAAAATGACACTAGCTTGAAGAGTAAAGAAAATGTGCTCCGTTAGTTCCTCATGGTAAACGACAGGTTTACCATGTGATTCCCATGCTTAGCCAAGGCATCAGACAACAGTATACTGTGTGCCGTCTGTGTGCAGAGGTTTGACTCGGAGTTGGTTAATAAACATGCCCAATCATGCGGCGCTTTGCGGGTTTATGTACAGTAGTTCAGTCATTGTCATGCACGTGTCTACTTTGCGTCATGCTCTCACAGTCACCTTGTTATTTTAATGCTCTCTTTGACCCGAACACAGGTAGACAGAGGGGTCAAACACGAGCCCTTAGCTCGTGAGAAAGGAACATTGTTATGTATGCACATGTGCTGCTGAATAAAAACGGAGGCTAAACACTTGTTGTGTATAAAATTTATTTCATGCAAGGACTTGTATTTACATATTTTACTTGAATACTTTTCTTTTGCATAACTGTAAAATACATGCATTTACCTTTCCCCAAGTAGACCCACATCCCATACTGGTGTTTTGTTGTTGTTGTTTTGTTGTTGTTGGTTTTTTTTTTCTCACTTGAATTGCATGAGCATATAATTCACCTGTATCTCTTCACATCAAATCTTCACAAGTTGTTTTTATTTTGTTTGTTTTCTTCAATATATAACGTCCATCAATTACCACAAGAGACATAACTTGAAACGTAAAACTGTGCTCACTTAGAATAAAAACAAAACTTAGATGAGTTGCTATACTTATATCTTCTTTTTCTTCTTCTATAAATGTGTTTAATTTATTTTTTGATTGGTCATCATAAAATTTAGTAAAGTGCCCTGAAAAATTGTGCATAAGTACTGGGACAGTATCAATACATGTAACAGTAATATTAGTAATTTTTAAAACCAATAGACATACATAATAACTTGATATATTTTGGCCCTGTTAAGTTGCCTGGTCCCCTTTTAGTAAAATGTTGTGCTTTATGTTTGCAAGTTCTTGAGTAATAAGCTATTAAATCAGTGTTTTTAGGTAGTTTTTTTGCTTGAAGTTATAAACCCTCCAGAGGTCAAGTCCTGCTATGGATTGTGTAACACTAAAAGCCAAAAGGGCATTTTCTAACTGTGATTAAGGGTATGAGGGTGGTGTAAACCTTGTAAAGTAAAGCTTTCATTACACTGTTATGAGCATGGTATAAAGTGTATTCATGCTACAATGGGAGCTATATGTAATATCATGTCAATTCATTACTCACTTTTACTTTGCCTCACTGGGTATGAAGGCACAATTTAATAATCCTTGAATATTTGCTTTAATTTAAGCATCGCAGCAGTTGTTAAAGTTGCTGCAGACTACAGTATACAGACACTTTATAAACTTGTAACTATCAGTAAGTCTATTTTATATAAAAACCAGTGATGTTCATGACAGCATTAGTTGGCTTTTATGACAGATTGTTCGTTAAATCACACTATTTTACTCCTTAGTCAAATAGGCAAAATAAATATATGAATTTGGGGAAAGGCAAAAAATGGCAGCTACATAAAATCTCTGCTATGACTGAGTCTCTTGTAAAGCTGTCTGAAAATGCATAAAATATGACAAAGCTTTTTGAAGCTTTTTAAAGAAAAAAATGTCATTTTTTTCTGACAAGTACTGCAACACAATTAGCTTCTCGTTGAACATAATTTTTCATGCAGGTCATGCAAATGAACAAACAGTTTCTTTTGACAGTAGGTGTTTTCATCACTAGTATCATAGGAATTGTCATCATCTCCGTATTGCATCGGACATCGTGAACATCATGTTGAAACATTTAATTTGTGTGGATTGCACTTTCAGAATGGTAACGTCTCTACTTTGCAACGTACAAAGCACTTTAGAGGAGTTCCCTTAACAGCTGGCAATGTTAAAAAAAAAGCCATGTATTGTAAATGTCCAGCACGTTAGGCTGTTAGCAGGGGTTACATCTTATGAAAATTTCTTTCACAAAATTGTAAAAAGCAGATGAGAAAAAAGTTACTGGCAGAAAAGTGTGTTGAGATCAAAAGCAACAGAGCAACAGGCAATGATGTAAACACAGGAAAAGATTGGGGTTAGCCTGTGGTGGAAATACAACAGTGCTTTGTCTGCAACTGAGGTGACCCATGCAGAGTGGCATGTGCCAATGTTTTCTTGTCTAGGATATGATGACACACCCAAGGAGAACACTTGGGAAGTTTGATTATCAGCACAATTAAGATACACTTTTCCAGAAAATAAAGAAATAAAAAAAAAATGAAGAAAGCAGCAGTGTAAAAACAAAATCTGACAAGAAAAGATAAGGAGGAGGAGTGTGGATTTGCCTTCCAATGGCATTGTGTCTGCTACTCAACCATGCTACATAATGGATGGGATGGGAGAATGTGAGTGCTGCATTAGACAGGGTGGGCTGCAGGGCAGGGCGGACACTGAGGACACTCCAGAGGCATCCCCGCTCATGCCAGACATGCTGTTAAGGCTCCAAGGCTTTTCATAACCTTCAGTTGAAAAACAGAGAACGTTCTGAGTACACTGTAGCGCTGGATCCATGACAAGATATTTTGGTGTTCCTCACTGGTAGTACTACACCTGTTGCTTTCTTGTTTTTGTCTCCAAAGAAACAGGTCAACACAGACTTGAGACACATTATTATTCTCCATGCATTGAGTGCATCAGGAGTACAACAGCATGCACCGGGTGGTACTGGAATGGTTTGGAGTATAACACGATACAAGACTTGAAAAGATAGGCACCTCAGGCAGGGAATGTGTTCTCAGCTACAGGCAGAATTTTGTGCTGTATGCCCTCTACAGCTGAAGAGTAGTGTGGTTTTCTCAGGAATGTTTCAGTTATTGAAATTAGATCAATAAAAATAAGCAAAGAGCTTAACCCTGGTTTTAAATTGTGTAAAAAAAAAATCATGGAGGGAGAATTTGGCTCTCAGTAACATTTATAGTAATATTAGACTTTTAGCCTTCCTCCATTTGTGTTGTGCTCCTTCACCATACTGATAGCACCCATCAGCAAGACACTTCATGCACCTTTATGATCGAGAGCAATGTACTCGTAAGTCACCTTCCCGCATGGTATTTATCATTAAAAACACATACACATAACATGGTACACATAAAGCACATACATACTTTCTTAAACTTGTAAGACAACACGTTCTAGATCATATAAATCTCAAAAAATAGCTTTCTTACTGGTAAATAAATAGGGGTATTACATTATGCATGGTATCAAAAAATAAATTATGTAGATGTGAACAGTTATTATTGACATTTGTGGTGATTGTGCTTGGCCTGAACATATGCTATTATGACCTGGAATATTTACATTTCCCAAAGGGATGATTGAGGTGAAGCAGCTGCTGTGAAGGCTGTGTGTAGTTGTGAATGTGTGTGTGTGTGTGTGGGTTTGTATACCTGTGTAAAAACTGATAGGAAACACTCAGCACAGATGGATAAAGGAGAGTGTCCTGTCTATGGTCAGTAAGGTGTCAATGTTTTGCGGGGGCCTGTGATTGGCTGTTACTGTACGTACCCCTCCTCACTCTGCCCCCTGTGTGGTTGGGGCGTTCAGCAGTGGTGACCAGGAAGCAGGGCCGCTCTCTCTCACTGGGGCTGAAGATTTCCTCTGGAGATATTGCCTGGTCTATATGCGGACAGTCTTCGTTGGCCAGAGCTGCGTTAGCTGCCTCACCGTTCAGCTTGGAGTCTTAACAATAACCAAGAAAATAAAGAGAGTTTTATATTTAGCCGAGTGCTATATTTGTCACATATTTGCTATAACGTGTACAACACTGTCTTTATAGCTATGGCATCTAATAGTTATCTTGCACCGTCCCCTTGTTCCATGTGTTTGAGTACATTTGATTTAAAAGGACCCAAGAGACTTAAGTGTCTATTTATGTGTTTTTGATATAACAAATACAGAGAGGAGATCTGAAGTGGTGCTTTAATTAAGTGCAAAATCAATAGTGAGATTACTCACTACCGATTCAGTCTTTGTTTTCTTCTTTTCAGAATCAAATATGCCTTTAATTACATCTTTTATTGTGGGAAATTATCATCTGACTGAAATGTGAAATGGAAAAAGTGAAACAGCTGTGTCATGGATAGAGTTAGAATGTTCATCACATTTGTCGCTCACCTTGAAACTTTATCTCAAAAACGTCGTCATGGGCAATGGGGCTCTGATGTTGGGAGCTGATGCTTGACTTGCAGAAGTTAGGAGAACCTGGTTGAGGAGCACGAGGGATATGCCTATTCTTTTTCTTTGGTAGTTTCTGTTTTGCCATGGCCAGCGAGTAATACATTCCAAAGTTGTTGACAATCACGGGGACGGGCATGGCAATGGTGAGCACACCTGCCAGGGCACAGAGGGCTCCGACGAGCATACCAGAGGTCGTCTGAGGGTACATGTCCCCGTAGCCGAGGGTCGTCATGGTTACCACAGCCCACCAAAATCCAACTGGGATGTTCCTGAAGTGCGTGTGATCACTGGCTCGAGGGTCGTTGGGGTTTGCGCCTATCCGTTCAGCGTAGTAGATCATGGTTGCAAAGATGAGCACACCGAGTGCGAGGAAGATGATGAGGAGCAGGAACTCGTTCGTACTGGCTCTTAATGTGTGGCCCAGCACACGCAGGCCCACAAAGTGACGTGTCAGTTTGAAGATACGCAGGATCCTCACAAAGCGCACGACTCTTAGGAATCCCAGCACATCCTTAGCTGCCTTGGAGGAGAGCCCACTGAGACCCACCTCCAGGTAGAAGGGCAGGATGGCCACAAAGTCGATGATGTTCAGGGCGTTCCGAATGAAGTCAAACTTATTGGGGCAGAAAGTTATTCGCATTAGAAATTCAAAAGTGAACCACACTACACAGACACCCTCTATGTAGGTGAGGTAGGCCGCAGTCTCAGTCTCTTGGTAGATGTGCTCCACCGTGACGTTGTCCACTATCTCCACCTCTGTGCGATTGATAATGGGGTTGAAGGCCTCATGGGTCTCCAGACAGAAGGTGGTGATGGACACCAGAATAAAGAACAGCGAGGCCAGAGCTATCCACTGAGCAGGAAGTAGATATATATGTATATACAGGATGCAGGAAAAGAGGAGAGGGAGAAGGGGAGAAGGACAGAGGATAATGAGCACAGTAATACATGCAGGTAATCAAGCTCCATGGCTGAGCAGCCAATCTTAGCACAGCACAACACAATTCAATCTGAGACCATACCAACTGGTTTGACACACCCCCCATCCTGTTCTCTGGCTCTCTGTATGTCTTGATTCACAAGTGCCATTGTAAAAGGAACAATCAATGTTCTTTCCTCCCATCCCTCTGCTGTATCTCAAGGTCATGGCATTTTCAAGGGTATGCTACATGTTGAATTACAAAGAGCCAGCAGCAGCAGCAGCAGCAGCAGCAGCAACAGCAACAGGGACATTAGTGTCAACCCCCATGACTAAATTTAGCTCGGGCTGCTCCCTTCAGCAGCATCCGTGTGGTAGGTTTCCCAATACAAGGTCATGCTGTCCAGATGACCAACTCTTGGGAATTGTTTGGAGCTGAGAGGCTCACCGAGATGACGACTGACTTTTATGAGAAACCTTAATGGCAATAGAATACTTAAGCCTGCATTGTGTATCGACTGGATGATCACATTTCATCACATTTATGTTCTGATATTTCTGGTGCATACTACATAGTTGTAACAGATACGCTATCCTCTCCTGGGTATTTGTGGCATCTCTCTTCTTGTGTTATCCCCTCTACTATCACCCTCCTGATTTACAGTATGTGTTTCCGCTCATGTACTTTCCTGTCGTTTCAATGAATAGAAAGCAGCATTATCTTCTCTGGGCTCTCTCCTACAGATCATAGTTCTTGGAAAGAGAAGCAGACAGGGAGGGAGGATAATCTACTTAATCATTCTATACATCACAAAAAGTTGGATCAATAGAAGTTTGTTCATGCATGAAGATGGTTTTACAAGAGTCAATGGGCTCTGCAGTGCTTCTCACACTAATGCATAGCATTGTTAAGTAGCTAGGAGGAATAATGGCATCAGGAAGGAGGTAAGTTAGAGCAGGGCACGTCTGGGCATGAGACAGTCATATACTTTATTTCAGTGTTCAGAGCAAACTCAGCATCTTAGTCAGTCATGTCCATTCATAGTGTGTCAGGGAGGCAGGCACACAGCAGGAGATTGAAAACAGGCCCCCCCATCATCGCATCTCATCACTGGCAATTCATCACATTCTACTGAGGAAATCACTACTGCTGATGAATGTCTGGTTCCCTTCCATCTTAGTGTGGTGCTACAGAGGAAAAGTGTCTCACCACTGACTCCAGAACACTGACTCCTTCCTCTCTTTGCTCAGACACACACTATCATCCAAAACTTGCAGCTCAATCATCAGTCTGCACTGTCATTTGTGGAGAGTGGACAAAAAGCAAAATGCAGCAATGAGAGAGAGAGAGAGAGAGATTCTGTGTCCTTTTTTTTAAGTAGTAGTATGTGGTGTTCTTTTATCAGATTGTATAATGTTGTTTTGTCCGCCCACTCTATAATATGTGCTGTGCAAAATAACACATGGCATAACAAGTACACATTCAGCAAAACTATGATCTCATTAAATAACTCTATTACCTGCCCTTGGTGCATATTCATTAAACATTTAGGTAAAACTTAAGTGCCTTTGGACTTGAAGAAAATGGAAGTTAAATATTTATTCAGTTAATCGATTAACCACACAATAACCCCCCCCCCCCCCCCCACACACACACACAATAATTAGCTCTAGCATCACTGCCAGCATCCTCTAATTAGGGATGAACAATGAGGGGAAGATCCGACCTCTCAAACTGTTAAACAAATGATCCAGCTTATGTGCCAGCTTATCAGGCAGTCGCCTAAATAACGTGTCTGTTTTGGTGACAGTTAGGAACAGTCTGCCGTGAAGATAGGGTGACAAGTGAGGATTGTTTTTTTTTTTTTGGTTGTTATTGGCTAATTCTCACTGTTGCTGCTAAACTAAAGCCCACAGTGACATACAATGACAAGGACTTTCCACTGATGTATCCACTGTGAATAGAGTATGTAATTAACTCTGAGGCTCACTTCTAATTAATCATCTTGCCAGACTCGATGGAGCTCTGTCAGTCTTCACTCTTCTTTTCTCCTGCTCGTTGACAAATGTGGGACACTTACAGTACGAGGAGTTGTACGCTTTGGGAAGGAATGTGAAAGAATGTGTGTAAAAGATGGTTAAATCACTTCCCCCTAATGCTGTAACACTGACGTGTCAATACAGTTTACACTTGCTGGATAAGGTAAGGCAAGTAATTACACCACTCAGGCTGTGAGAGCTGTTAAAGCAGCATGCAACACAGCGGTGTTTGTGGAAGAAATAAATATAAGGTGCAAAGTTGATTCCTTCCTTGTGCCCAGATGGAAACATGCCCATGGCAAGGACCAAAAATGTCACATCTAACAGCAACCCATTTTTGTCTGGAGGTGAGCCACTAATTCCAGTGGTGCCAAAGATCTGGCTTCCTAACATGGAGCTGACCTACTTTTAACCAAAGAGTCAGGGACCCTCATGTCCTGGAAATATCAATCCAGAGACATGGGAGAGTCCAAATCACTCTCTTTATCTCCTACTGTCAGACAGAGGAGGTTGTGAGAAATTATTTGCACATAAATGGTTTTGATGGATGAGGTTGATTTTTTTTCTCTCTCATGCTCTCTCTTTGTGCAGTCACATCCCTGCTGTGGAAACCCAGGAGAGAGTAACTCCAAGGTCATCAAAAGCTTCTCAGATCCATCAGTTGTTGCCTCAACATGAAGGTACAGAGATAAATAAGATAAATAAAGTGCACAATAGATTCCTCTACATTAGGGCAGCGGAATGAAAGTGCAATGTGCAAATCAAAAACACTGCAATTATTTTAATAAGATCGAATCAACAAAACAGCATCATAATCAAATTCTCTAGTGCTGCAAACATTCACTGATCCAAATATCTTTCTATTTAGATGATAAATGTCAAATCATCATGATTCAGATCTTTAAAATGAATCATGACAGGATTATTTGCACTCAGAATAATATAGGTTTTAAAATAACCTTTAATTAATAACTATTATTAAATGACTTGGCCAATTGTTAGACATCACACAGAAACTGTATTTGACAAAGTTGTGTTTTTTTGATGACGTTTGTCATGTATATAATATTTAGTTTATAAGTCATTTGTATTCAAAATTGATGACAAATTGCAGATTGTAGACAGGCTCTGTAAGTTTTGTTCATCACTGACTTTTTAAGTCAATGAACATTGTGTATCATTTGTAACCATGAAATTTTTATATTTTATCAAATCGGCATCACACATCGGCCAGTGGCTGCACTGATGTATAATCGGCATCGACTATCCCCAAATCCAGAGCTGGCCCAAGGCATAAGCGAAATAAGCAGCTGCTTGGGGCCTCCCTGATTACCATGGGAGCCCCAATAGTGAGTGGAGAAATTTATTTTTTAATATGTTAAAGAAATCTAGATATCTTTAGATAGATTTGGATATCTAAATAGTGTTGAGCTCAAGTTGTTTGGTTTTATGTTGTAGTTGTAGCTGTTATAAGTTTTAAAAACCAAAGTCATTAAACTGGTTTACTAATTGAATTGAAGTTCAGTATCACCAAACTTAGTGCTTCACTTTGAGTATTATTATTATAAAGTGCACATTATTGATTTTCCTGCCTTCTAAGGTTAGAATGTTAAAAAAAAAAAACACGACACAGCTATAACACAACTATAACTAATGCAATTCATAGTGTTACATTTGTATGAATAATTGTCAAGCACCGGCTCCTCTGAGGTGGTGGGAGGGGGCCCCAAAAACAAATTCAGCCTAGGGCCCCATAACGGCTTGGTCCGGCCCTGCCCAAATCTGAAGTAAAATAGTAAGGGGGAAATAACATAGCTTAATACAAGTAATAATCTTATGAAGCGCAAAGCGCAACTCACCCTTGCATATTTAGAGGAGTAGGGGTCCTCAAACAGGGCCCACACATGTTTCTGCCACCGGCTCCACAGGCCCCTCCTGCTGTCAGCGGAGTCTCCCTGCGCCAGCCTCCGTGTCATCTCATCCACATCATCCTCAGCATGCTCATGCTCTGGCTCTGCGTCGTCGTTCCCCAGGTTTAACAGACCCCCCCCGCCGAAACTATCAAGGGCCTCCTCTGCCTCCCGGTGCTGGCGATATGTCATCCAGCAGCATGGCTCCACGTCAGTCTCATCAATACCCCAGAAGGCCAGTTCTTCCTCATAGAGGGGCCCGCAGACATCAGCTGGGCAGTGCAGTTTACCTGTCCTGTAGTAATTAAGGATGTGTGAAAAGACGCCAGGGTGGCGGTCGAAGAAAAACTCGTCGATCTTGGCGTCATAGTCAAAATGGTTGGGTGCATCAGGTTCGGCCAGCCAGGACAAGCGTGTGCCAGGTACAGTGCGCAGGGTGCTGCGGTATGTCTGATGTCTGATCCCTCCCACGTTTATCACAATGCGATCCGTGTCGTCGCTCAGGCCCATTGCGTCCCTTAGGCATTTCTCCAATAAGTTCCCTTCATCTCAAATATTTAAGCGCACCGTGCGACCATGCACGGCAGTGGTGACACACTCACGGAAACAATCACACCAAGAAAGCAAGAGCGCGCGCGGCGAGCCGTCCTTTCTCACCAACTACATGAAAGAAATCAGGATTGAAGTGAGAAACACTGAGCGTCATATACTCTCTCTCGAGTCTAAACCCTGTGTTTTTCTGCACGCACCTGTCTCATACAGCTGGAGGATCACAACAGCCTCAGACTCACTCTGGAAGGTAGAGAATGAAAATCCAAAAATGCTTTGCAGCCAATGGCATCACATTAAGAATAGACGTCACATCACTGGTGTGCCCAAGATGTCGAGATGAGAGGACAGACGCTGGCAGTTTCCATCCCCAGCAGCAGCAGCAGCAGCAGCAGCAGCAGAATAAGTCCTGCTCATTGATCGGAGCAGGTTTATGACTTTCACAGCAAGGTGACTGCGGTGGTGATGCTGGTGCTGAGCGGACAGCGCCTGTCCGGCTGCTCCTTCCCCTGATGGAGGCTGCTGCTTCAGTTCCTCCTCCTCCTCCTCCTCCTCTTCCTCTGTTGCTGCCTACATTCACCTCCTTCACACCGACGCTCACTGGCCACAGTCACAGCAACAGCAGCAGCGGCAGCAGCAGCTCTTTGTCTCAGCACGCAGTCACTCGCCCTTTCCCACATGCATCACGGAGAATAAACTATCAACACACCTGTACTGAAACTATTATTATTGTTATTACAGGAGGAAAATCAGAGATGAAACAATCCTTATAATAATAACAATAATAATAATTCAAAAAAAAAACAAAAACAAAACGCCCAAATTGACTGTTATTCACACCCTGATCTTGTCGCCTCTCACATCACATGGATCATGCCCAGTGAGCGGAGGAGACTGCATTTGTTACCACGCGCTGTCAACTTCCCCAATCAGGGCTGTTCAAATTGTCATCGCTCTCGTTTAACGTCGTCGCTCGGGGGTTACGGTCGGTCAGCGACTCTAACAGTCAGCGGGGACTCATTTATTGTGTTGATGCACAACTCGCTCTCGCTCTCTCTCTCTCGCTCTCTCTCTCTCTCTCTCTCCCCCTCTCTCTCTCTCACACACACACACAGGCAGGCAGGCTGTTGCTCGGAGAAGGTGTGACCCTGGAGCCGCCAGCGGCGCGCGCTGATCCGCCCATATGATCAACAAGAGTCAGATCATGCAGCTTCATATAGTGTCATGATTTACGGGTTTTAGGACACCAGCCTGAGGTCAGTCTGCTGTCAACTGTCCAGACACTGAAGATGTTTTATCTAAGGGAAGAATAGAACACTTATTTTTAGGGGCCGACTAAACGTGCTTCACTTTTTAAATAGGATCTAATCATCATCATCATCGTAATCACTCGACAGGGTCTTTGTATGTGTTTAACATAACAGCAGAGGGCGCCACTAGTCACAGCAAACACAAAAACAACTTAATTGGTCCTGTCATCATTTTTTACAAGTACAGCAAGAAAAAAGGAGAAAGAGGAAAGGGAATAACTGATAAGGAGAAGAGAAAGTTGTACATAAAATAAACAATGCAGTGCAATGTTTGAGCTGTTGTTTTTCTTATAAGACTGCAGCTCTGTTGCACTTTGTTCTCCTATGATATGAGGTGTAGAATCTGTATGACAAATACACTCACTGACCACTTTATTAGGTACACAGTGGCACCCAGTGTGGTCTTCTTCATGTGCTTCAAGGTTCAGAGATGCTCGTCTGCATTTAAGAGTGAGGGGAGAGAGAGAAGACACGCAGTGAATGAGTAGTTTTACTGCAGGTGAGGAAGGAAACATCAGTTAATCACAATTTTCTTTGAGAACTCTATCCTTTCTTTCTTACTTTCTTTCTTTCTTTCTTTCTTTCTTTCTTTCTTTCTTTCTTTCTTTCTTTCCTCAAACCACAGTTGTTCCCTCAGCCTCCCTCTCTCCTCCCGTTCCCTTCTCTCGGTGG
Source organism: Solea solea (assembly GCF_958295425.1). NCBI lineage: Eukaryota > Metazoa > Chordata > Actinopteri > Pleuronectiformes > Soleidae > Solea > Solea solea. The sequence continues at coordinate 13,139,890 of NC_081145.1, read as the reverse complement.
GCTGTTCCTCGTCTCGGTTTTCACTCATGATTATAAAGGAGGAGTTTCCAGCATTGAAACACATATACCCCAACTGGCCTGAATATAGTCTTTTGGCAAAGACTGCGTGATCCTGGACTGGCCTCACAGAGTGTGCGATTTAGGAAAAGGGACGAGCTGGTAAAAAAAAAAAATACCCCAGAAAACATAGGCAACATGGCTGTGGCTGGCTGCACGAAATGCATAAAATATATGTTATTCTTCTTTAATTTCATTTTCTGGGTGAGTTGAATGTATTTTTTAAAATTGTTATTGTTTAAATTTAGATTTTGCGCCTTTGATGTTAAAGTGATGTTGGATAGACCATGTTTGCTCTTCCTTTTCAAGTGGCCTAACAGTTGTGAATGTACACATCTGTATTGATCTGTGCTGAAGGACATTCAGAGAGTTTCCCACGCTGCTCTGTGTGAGGCTGTTTGGTTTAGTTAGAGAGAGGAGCAGCCACAATGGACAGGCTGGTTGGACGTCCCACAGCTTTGTCAATCTCAAAGTTGGCTTCAAACTTCAGACAATATAGTACAAAATAATTATATTGTGATTATTTGTGACGGATATTGTGATAGTGATATGATTCATAATTGGTACGACTTGCTACGATCAAATTCATAAAGATTTGACAAACAAAACATTTTCTCATCTAAAGAGCAGATTATTTTTTGCCATTGACATTTCAAGTAATTTGAGTTGTTCATATGTATGAATTTGGATATTGCACTTGGTCGTGTTTTGTGATTAATTGTGCAGCCTGACTCAGCAGTGGGGGACTCACTGCTGTTTAGAACTCCCTCTAATTTAAAACCTCCAGGGAAGAGAATAAACAGAGCTAATGACTTTCAAGGGAGAGGAAAGAGGTTTCCCTGTGACATTTACTTTCTTCCAACTTAGTTACCAGATTGTTCAAAGAAATCAGGAAACCCCTCATGTGTCGGTGCAGTTTTTATTCAATTACTATCTGTCCCTGAGATTCCCTCTGAAAACTGAGCCGTTCTCATGTCCATCGTGGTATTTCAGTAAAAAGGGACTTGCCACAGTAAAGCCCACTTGCCTAATGCATCTGTCTGCCTTTTAAGCTTCATTACATCCATTCAGACTTCCTGCATATGTGTCATACCCTTACAGTATCACTGATCACTTGTTTGTGAATTGCTTTGTGGCTCAGTCTGTTGTGAAGAGTAATCTTTTTTGCACAGAGTCACCATATCCTACACCCTCTGCCTGTGATTGAGTGCTTCCTCTGTCAGTTTTGCCGCTGTCCCTATTGTGGCGACAATGCTGAGCCCTCTCTTCCTCATTTCGCTATTTTTCAAGTCAAGGATTCGGTTTCCTGTTTCTCGGGGAACAATGGAGTTCAGTCGTCGTACTAAAATGTGCAGATATCTTGATATAAATGTTGGCATAAGCAAGCGATTAGTAAGCGAACAACTCACAGCACTGGATGTGATCCTTCAGTAGTTATTGTCCCTCATTTGTGCATCAAGGAATGAAGAGTAGAGGAGCGATCGAGTTGCACAACAAAGTTGTTGTGTTGGCTTTTAACAATGATGTAGAGGCATGGCAGAGCAGAGGTCACTGAGGTGTCAGGATATCCTCTCTTCGCTCCTCTAAAGGTCAGTGGACAGTTCACTGCTTCACAGCAGAGCTGCAGAAACGGGTGAAGAAATGTTACAGCAGAAAGGTTTGGACACGGATTAGAGCGGCTCTCTGGCATCTGAAAACAGTAGATGATGGGTCTTGAAAATCTCCTAAAAATGTATAAGAGCAGGTTTGGTTTAATATTCATGGCACCATGTTTCCTGAAATCAAATGTTTAAATTGGCTGTGAGCCCTCACAGCGTCGAACCAAAGTACAGAAACATGAAAAGAGAATAATGAAAAGCTTTTTCTCTTTCGGCACAGCTGGCCGGAGGAGTGATCCTGGGAGTGGCCCTGTGGCTCCGCCATGACAGTCAAACTGCCAACCTCCTCATACTGCAGTTTGAAGGCCATCAAGCACCAGGCACTTTCTATATCAGTGAGTATACACCACCCTTAATGTGAGAGCTCCCCAATTACACCAGTATTACTGTAATAAAACCGAAAAAGGGATTGTTTCCTCACACTGAGCTAATGTGAGTCTTCCTCTTTGGGCTGTTTCTACATCACATGTAAATGCTACATGTCCACTGACCGCGGTGACCATAGATTAAATATAAGTTATTACAACAATACAACAAACCCTCAGGATAAAATGCTTTTATGTGTTTTAAAAGATGCCATGCCACTACAATTAAAAATGTGATATTGTTTAAAGGTTTCTGTTCAATTGCTCACAAAAACACACAACACTTTTTTTTCTTTGTTTGCTCCTTGGTGTCATTCTTCTTCACATGACAGGAAGCGCACAGTTAACACTGTGCTGGACGCTAACTAAGTCAGTGGAGTACCTGTCTTTCAAGCTCAGCCGGGGACCTGTGAGTAATAATGTCCTAAAATAGTAGGAGCAGAACATGACCTCTAAGAAAAGATCAGGAAACAGGAAATACGTCAATCCGCAGCATGACTTAAGAGTGGCACAGTCGGTGCCTGCGCCTAGTGTTTTTGCTCAGCTGTCATTCCGAAACATACAGGTGCTGATTTCTGAATCGGATAAATGTTTATTGAAAGTTCCAGCCCTGAGTTTATTTAGAGAGAGAGCTGATGCTCCAGACAGATGTTGAGACATGCTGTGCAGATGGGGGCTCTGAGAAAACTAACGTCCCGTGAGAAAAATAAAGTCATCATGTTGCTTAAATTTCCTGGAGATTTGTGTGAATGCAGCACAGCAAAAGCCTCAGAGGTTAAACTGAATCCCAGAATCAGGAGAATATCCCTCAGGTTGTGCTCGGTGTAAGAACTAGAGTCATCATGTCTCCTTCACTGCCCTCAGTAGTCCAGGGATTGGCACCAAAACCTACAATACATGATATGTTTGAAACTTTTCAAAGGTCCATCCTCTCAGTTTGTTGTGGTCGTGAACTTCAGTGAGCCCATTAATTTAGATCTGGGCTCCCGGTTCTCTCCCATACTTACTCCTCAGTAAGTATACAGAGCGATGGCGAGCTCATGCTTTTTATAGAGGAGAGGCCCGCTTGTGATTTTAAAGGCGGTGCGAAGAGGCCCACCCAGGCAAGATCAAGGGAATGTTTCTTTTTTTTTCCCCTCCCATGAACATACGCCCTTGCATAATTCAAATAACCTTGTCCATCTGCACTTCACTCAAATTAGAGTTTGGAGTGGATGTTTTTAGCATGTTGGCACACCAAAGGGGTATTTATCTCGGGCTGAAAATACACAGTCTCGTCCCTCTTAACCAGTGCCTCAAATCATTATTGGTGGCTGTTGTCTGTCGTCTGGTTTGGTTGGTGCGACAGTTTTTGTTAAACAAGTTTAATATAGCCCGAATACTGTAGCTGCACATTTACATGAGTCTGTGGAGGAAGGCAATAATAATGGTGACGTGAAAGTGCATGTGTGCATCTTTGTACACAGCGGGAAAGCCGTTATCCGATCTCTCCCATGCTGGTGATAATTTATTATTTATTTTATTTGTTTTATTAAGAGAATTAGTTTTTGAGAACTCAGTTTGGTGTATTAGTCAGTAATAACCCTGTTTATTAAAATTCTAATCAATACTTACATCAAGCTCTGACCGAATATGATTTAGCTTAGTCTGCTCTTTATCTTAATAATGAACACATTTGAATCTATTTAATGTTTTTAATTTAAAATGAGGGGCTGGTAAGATGATTGCATCGCACTGATTCTATTTTATTTCATAACGTTTATTCTGCCTTTCCTACTTCATTTCCTGTTGTTAGCTGGTTCCAGGTAAAACTAGCCTGATTCTGATGTAATTATTGTAATTCAACGTGGTAATTAGTCTTCTGTTAGGTTGTGTTTGAACAAAGCCCGACCTAATTGTTTACCTGTTTCTGTATTTATGCTAATTTAACTCACTCCCTAGTTTAGCATTATATGTGTGTACAGATATAATAACAGTGGCATTAACCATTTCATTAAACATTCAGCAATAGAGTGAAGATATAATATCATGTTATTTCCCATAATCACAGAACAGGGCAAACAAATGCCTGTCAGCTTTAGAGCATAATTGTGTGAACAAGATGAGAAAAGGTTAACCCCCCTAAAAGCAACAACAAAAATAATTGGCCTCCCATCATTGTTTATTTCATGCACATAATAAGACAAATGGAAATTGCATGAACCCCTAACTTCATATTTTATTGCACAACCATTAACAGCAATCACTGCAAACAAACGACTTCTGTAACTCATGATGAAACTCGTGGGTCGTTTGGTCCGGAGCAGACTGCACTTGCTGTCTTAGGTTTGAATGGTTTTTCATTAGATGTTCATTAAGACCAGGACTCATAGAGGATCATTTCAGAATAGTTTTTATGAGCCATTTTTATGGGCCGTACTAGCTGTGTGTTTTGGGTCATTATCCTGTTGGATGAACTGCGACTGAGACTGACCTTTCCGACACTAATCTTGAGATTGTCATGTGCTCTGCACAGATTCAAGGCACACCCATGCAAAATATAGCAAAGCAGCCCCAAAACATATCCAAGCCCCCTCCATGTTTGACAGTAGGTATGATGTTAGCTTTGCAATTCTCTCCATGAACATAGAGCTGAGGTGATGATGTAAAATGTATGTAATGTATGTAAAATCTAAAATGTTCCAGTTTTGTCTCATCAGTACAAAGAATATTATCCTAGCAGCTTTGCAGCTTGGCAACATGCAAATTTAAGTCTGAATTTTATATTCGTCTATCTAATTTAATTTATTGGTGTCTGGCAGTGTGGAAACAGTTTGTAGCTTTTGGTTGGTTGTTAAAAATGGACGAGCAGAACAGGGAGAAGTCCAAGTCGGGCTTTTAGCTGGTCATCACCTTTCTTTTTTGCCCCTCAGGAGATTACACACACACAGACAAGGAATAAATGAACTTCCCCTGTGGTAAAATTGCCTGTCACCCTTACAGTCTCAATAGCCTTCAACACTTAAAGGGTGTTGTCATAGTAATGGAAAGCAGTGGAAATAATGTCTCCTTTGCTGCATTGCCAGGTTACTGGCACTGGTAGCCATTTCTCACTACAACAAAGAAATCAAGTCCTGAAAGAGAAGGCGAGATGGAGGGAGGGAAGGAGGCAGGGAGGGAGGGAGGGAGGAGGAGGCCGAGCTGAAACACAGAAAAGAGAAGAAAGCGAGTGATGTAAATGAAAGAAGGCCTGTGCATGATACCGTGTTTGAGGTGTTGAAGGCTCGCAGACGCAGCAGCGTCAGAGTCTCTTACTCTCTGTTCATTTCCGACCGCCGTGTCAGCCCACATTACAGGCTGCGTGTGTTTTGTTCACATTTGTGTAAGAATAGAAAAGCCTGAAGCAGACTGCTCCCAGACCATCTCACATCCTTTATTTATGTAAGAGTGCCACCAAACTACTGGGTATAATGTTGTTTTAGGCCCCTCAATTCAGAGGGTGATATTCTGTGATATTCTTCAGTTAATTATTACTTTACGTGTGGAAAAACAGACCGTTTACCTCTTGAGGCTTTAAAAGTTTATTTTATTGTAGACATTTAAAGTATTTATTAGTGGTTCATTGTTCTTGAGCTTTCACTCATATCATTTGATTTATATCATGTAAAAGAAAGATAAGTAATACCTATAGTGCTTTGGAAATTTCTAATTTGTACATAAATTGCAGTGTCACGCATTGATAAACTTGAACGAAATATGATAAGAGTTCATGTTTTGTCAGTGGCTTTATGTAGATTTTCTGTTCAAGAATGCAAGTAAATAACTATATTTGACCTCTTAATCAATAAATAATAATGTGCTTTACTATTTTTTCCAGTTTGAAAATGAATGGATAACAATAATAATCATATTTAAGCATTAAAAATGAAATTTCAAGCTTCTACATACTTTACCGTTACAGAGACATAAAAAAAGTGATTTTGATAATAACCAATGCTATTGATGTACGGCAGCAGTGGCTTTGGCTTTGGGTGGTGGTCTAATATGTATACATATATATATATATATACAGAATATATGTATATATATATATATATACATATATTCTGTATATATGTATTACAGATAGCAAATGTCTAATCTACCAGTGTTCTTTTTGTCCTCGAAATTAAACTCACAATACAACTAATGCAGCACAATGTTACTGTGTCCCGAGCTTCTTCTTTTTAATTTTTTATATGCATTAAACGCAACTTAGGTTTCTTCTATGTCTGGAGCTTTTCATGGATAATAATAGCCAAACATACATTTTTCGGAGTGGAAATATTTTTAGAGCTCTGGTAATTATAGTCTTCTGTTTATCAGTGTGATCACACAAAGATGTGCGTGTATAAGTGGGTGAGAGACTGTGTATTCACATAGTTCCCCCTGTTTCCTGGGGAAGGATAATGCTTGGGGTCTAAGGTTATTGCAGAGGGCGTGGGTTAGTGGGGGGGTTGGGAGTGTCTGGAAGGCATTTCCTGGCCTGGCAGTGGCATAGAGTCAGTTCCACTTCTCTCTTTCTCTCTCTCTCTCTCTCTCTCACACACACATGGATCTGGGAGCAGTTTCGGATGTCAATAATGTCATGTCATCCTTCAGGGAGGTGGAGGAACATCCAGGCGGCACACTGCTCTGCGCTGACACTGCTGCTCTCTAGTGGTGTTTATGAGTAAGTGACCAGCTTTCATGTCGCCTCTGTGTTTACAGGTGTGTACATACTGATCGCTGTAGGAGCTGTGATGATGCTTGTTGGCTTCCTGGGATGTTACGGTGCCATTCAGGAATCTCAGTGTCTGCTGGGGACAGTGAGTGTTTGTTTGTTTTTTGCTTGGCAGGAAGTATTTTGTACATTAAAATAAAAATAACATTAATTGTATTATGTTAGAGACTTTGAAAACACTCACACTGTTTTTCTCTCTTAAGTTTTTCTTCTTTTTGGTGATCCTCTTTGCCTGTGAAGTGGCTGCAGCAATCTGGGGTTTCATGAACAGGGACACAGTAAGTAATGCGCATGCACACACACCCACCCACACACACACACACACCTTAACCGTCACAATTAAATGACTAACTAAACCTACCTCATTCTAACCCTAAGTCTTAACCCTCAAAAACCCCTTTAAAGTTGTGATGTCCAGCCAAAATGTTCCCACTTTACCAAAACATCCCCACTTCCTGTGGTTTCTCTGTTTTCTTTGGTCCTCACAAACATATATACACTCACACAGCTCGCCATAGTCCTGGCCGTGTTTGATCTTTGCATAGATTTTTCCCACTCCTGTTCCGGTCTGTTTGCGCTTGTGTCTCTAAATTAAAAACGTCTGACTCCCTGCTGTCCTCAGATCTCCAAAGAACTGATCAACTTCTATGACTCTGCATACATCAAGGCTGTGGACGTCTCTGGGTCTCCCAGTAAAGACGCTGCTGTCAAGGTCCTGGATGTTTTCCACAGTACGGTACTGTGCCACTTTATATGGAACTGATATCATACAACATTTATTTGGTTATGTGTTAAAAGTCAATTTAAACGTTTTTTTTCTTACTCTTATGGAGGTTTATACACATCACGTATAGTTAAATAAAATAAACTACCTTAGATTAGAATGACTGAGTGAGAGAGTGAGAGTTGATTCTCTTTTTCAGCTCGACTGCTGTGGTAAAGGAGATGACACAGCACTCTTCAAACAAGTTGCCACGGCGTTGTGTCCAAGAAAGTCTGCAGAAGATTTTCTGAAATCTCAGGTAACATGAATCCTCCTAACAAGTCCAGGCATTTCTGTCTATCACCCCATGTTATGTAAAAATGTAAATGTAATGTAAAATCCATGTTTTATAGAATTATAACTTGACTGTAGCCTCCTCTTTGCCCTAGTTTGGATTGTTTAATAACAGCCTTTGAAACACTGCATTTATTTGTTTTAATAAGAAGAAGCTTGACCGTCTGCAGACTGTCCAGAATTCAGCAGCTAGACTTTTAACTCACACCGGCAAAAGAGCACATACTGTATTTCCCCTATTCTAGCATCACTTCACTGCTTACCAGTTCATTTTAGAATACATTTTTAAGTCCTTGTGACTACTTTTAGAGCTTTAAATGGTCAGGCTCCTTCATACATCGCTGATCTGCTGCACCTTTACTCCCCAAGACGTAATCTCAGGTCAAAGTACAAAACTAGAGGAGACTGTTCCTTCCAGGTAGCAGCACCTAGACTTTGGAATGCTTCACCGCTTACATAGCGCTGCATAACGTGTGTCCACTCTTTCAAAAAGCAGCTCAACGCCTGGCTTTATAAATAAGCTTTGACTTGAACGAGGGTTTTAAATGATTGTCTGTGTTTATGTTTTATGTTTAGTACTTTGACTTTATATCTGTGAAAGATGCTATATAAATGAAATGTACTTATTTACTTCCTGTGGTCCATGTCTTCCTTTTGCTTCTGTCTCCTCCGCAGAGCTGTCACGATAAACTGATCGAGCTGTTTTCAGAGAAGCTTCACCTGATTGGTCTGGCTGCCTTGGTGGTTGCTGTCATCATGGTGAGTGTCAGACTGAGGATGTAGACGTATACGCTTCGTTCACACGGCCGTGAAAACGCTTTTAAACCATTGCTTTTATCAGCCGTGACACTGATGCGAGTGCTGGAGTCGAGGCCGATTGAATTACACTCTTCTGTTTCCCATTTAGATCTTTGAGATGATCTTCACCATGGTGCTCTGCTGTGGGATCCGTAACAGCCCTGGAGTGTACTAGGAGTCCAGCCAACAAGCAGCAACAGTACACATCCAAAATCTAATGGAATTAGTTTACCATGTGCCAGCTCTTTTTTCCTTTTGATTATAACACATGTCTTGATAGATATCTCTCCTTTTTGTTTTAGATTAGAAATAATAAATTGTTGTGTTTTTTTTTTGTTATCACTTAATCTATCATCGCTCTGTTTTCTTACACAGAAATGTCGCGTCTGTTTGTCAGAGTCTTTATTTATCATACAAACCTTCAGGAATCTTCGATATTTACAGTATGTGCGTGTGAAATGTTTTCTCTCATTGAACTTAAAGCTGTTGGATGTATAAATTGTATAAATATATAAATATGTACTACATTTGTACTGTTCAATATCTCCCGATTGTGTGTGTGTGTGTGTATCACAGTATAATTTAAGCAGCAGGGTTTTGTGATCTAAGGTTCTGTCTTACTTTGTACTCAAACATCGCGTATTGTTTTGTGCTTCATTAACATGTGAAATAGCCCTTTAATTGTGACAGTGCTACATTTAATCACTTATCCTGTTTTTATATATAAATATATATATATATATATATATATACATATGTATTAATGCTAAGAAATGATCATGATGTCACTTTGCTTGTACTGCTACAACCTTCTCTTCATTTGTGATACTTTAAGAGGAAGAAAACGGTGTCGTGTCTTCACGTTTTCAAAACAAAATTGTGACTTTATATATTCATTACTTTTAGAGGCTTCTTTATTTTCCAAAGTAAGAAGTAAATAAAAAGATACAGAAAATAAACATTTTGTGTATCAGAAGATATCGTTTGTGCAATACTTTCATGTCCTTTTAGCTTCTATATATTTTCTTTTACATCAAAATAATCCAAATCTTGTTTCCTCTCAGAGATCAAATGGTTTGAGGAACTAATTAGTGTGTATGTTTGCCTCAATCTCTGACAAGTTATTTACTGTACACACCTGCAGTATGTGCCTTGTGTCACCACAGGGGGGCAGTGTAATAAAAACGCCTCTCTTGCTCAATCAGCCCTCCCACTCTCCCGCTGCAACTAATCTGAATACATTCAAAAAGTGAACCGACCTGTATTTCTGGCACAGTGGCAGCCGCAGCAGCAGCAGCAGCAGCAGCCACACCTGTCTGAACCTCCCACAAGGTTCATCTCCTCTTTAACACTGAATGCACTTCACATGTTACACATAAAAGTATCATTCAGGAAGCAACACGTGTTTTATGATGGACACATGTTTTATAAACCAAACTTAAATCAATTCCACTGCAAATCAAATGCCACGCATGTGAGTGATATGTCACACAGAGATAAGCTTAAAATGTGCTGATGTGAAGCTTTCCACAATATGTTTGAAGGAATCTTTTTACAGATTTACAGACATACATGTCATTTACATACAAAGAAACAATACTTTTATTTTCTCTGTGTGTATTTTTTATGTTAGCAGATTGTATTTAGAAGTACAACCTTTTCAAATTAATGTTTCTTGTGTTTGGGTTACCTTAAAAGCTTTATATTTATCATTTCCCTGTGAAGTGTAACAGTTGTAAATTGTTCTTTGTAACGGGCAAAGAGTCCTCCTTGGGTGATTTACTGTATTTTTTTTAAAATTGTAAAAAAAAAAATACATAGAAGAAAAATATTTTGCATTTTAAATCACAGTTAAGCAAAAGAAAATGAATAAAATGTAGGAAAATACACTCAAAAGTATCATAAGTTGACTTCTCTATACTCAAATATATCACTTTATAACACTGTTTTCATTCATGATATAACATTATTTTGTGACTGAGTGGTACAGCGAGTTGTCTCTCCACTGCAGGGTCGAGTGTTCGATTCCCGGCTCTGCTACTTTACCGTACATGTGGATGTCTCCCTGGGCAAGACACTCAACCCCAAGTGGCTCCTGACGTCTGTGGCAGCAGAGTGTGGGAACAGCTATGAGAGAAAAAGCCCTGCACATGGTGTGAGCGAATGAGTGAATGGTAAAAACTGTAGCTGTAAACTGTAGATTTTCAGTGATCATATTATCATTTCATCACGGATTGATTGAAGTTGTAAATCAATGAGTTGTTTGGTCTGTAGAATGTGCAAAAATATTACAGTTGTATTCAGTTTATTATCACATAATAGAGAAAATTGTCCCAATTTAAATGTTTTGGCACATTTATGGCTGGGAACTTATTGAAGAATTAAAATAAAAGTAGTTTTTTTTTTGTTAGTTTTCCTTTTCAGAACTGACTAAATACTGGAGTTATTTGAAAGCAAGAGCAGAAGTGTTGTACCTGTTCGTCTAACCAGGTCTGATGTGGTGGAGCATTAGAAAGTCTTTAAAGTTTTAAAAAGTTCCCACGTCAGGTGAAATGACAGCAGCACAAACCCTCAAACATTTTAGCCCTGCACTGTGATCCGAAGACAAGTGGTCGAGTTGTGACGCACAAGACAGCAGACAGAGCAAGGGTGTCACCTCTGTCATGCAGTGACTTTCTCTGATACACGCACACGCACACGTGCACACACACACACAGAGCTCTGAGTCATCCCATTTAGCTGTTTTGTCTCCTGACATGACATCTCAGTAGAACAGCTGCTCTCATGGATCCTTTCCATTGAATCATCGATAAAATGTCGCAACAAGGTAGAAGAAGAAGGAGAAACAAATCCACACCGAAAACTAATCACAGACAGTGTCATGAAATTCTGAAAAAGAAAACTACCCCTCTTCTGTAACACACCCCATGGTGTCACGGTCTTGACTCATCTCTTTTGTTTTGTGTGCGTCCCACACAACTTTAATCTTCAGGGAGGCGACTGTTAAAAACTTTTTAAACTTTCTCATACTGCACCACATCAGACACCCTGGTTAGACGAACAGGTACAACGCTTCAGAGAGAAGACAATCGACACACCCCAGTGGTAATGGTAAGTCAAAATTGATTGATTTATTTTTTTTTTTAGAACAATTTATTGTCTTTTTGTAATAAATATATTTACAGTATATCAATCAATCATGAATTAAATTTGATTTCACTCAGGACATTTGTTAACCATGTCACTGAGCAGCAGTGTGGTTTTACTGAAATGAGAAAAACCGGATTATTATTTCTGTCCTCACACAAACTCTCTGCTGTGACAGTGAAGGTAAAGTCGTCTTCACATTTTTATGGCTTTTAAATTGAATCCAAATTCATTTGTGTGAATCATGTGACTTTAACCTGCTTTGGCTAAATGGAACACATGTTTGTGTCCTTAAAGGCTGATTGCATAAACATTAGACAGAAGGAAATGTGCTTGTTTTCCTTAAGGTTTTTCTTAATTAAGGTGTTTAAGAATCCAGGGGACAAATAATCTACTGACATTTATTTGATCCTGTCAGATAATTTATTCAGCTCCAGTCATGATTCACCTCCAATTCCAAGAAAGAAAGAAAAAAAAAGTAGAAAGAAAAAAAATCAGCCTGGTGCAGATCACAGATAAACTTCTCTATGGGCGACAGTGACTCATAGTTGCTAGGCTCAAATAAAACAACCAGATAAAAGTTAGGTGTGGCTCTGACTTAATAGAGTGAGAGTGCCACACCTTGTAACAGTCCTCCAGTCAGACATGCTTTCATTTACAAGATGGAACTTGATATTTGGGATCATTTGAATAGACGTCGTACACAAAGACCTCAAAGGCTTTCCTCTGCTGCATTCAAAGTTTATATGTACACATGTTCAGCTAATTAAAACATCAGCATATATAGAGCCACATCACAGACCAGAGTATGGTTACATTTGTTTCTACAAGAGAGCAGAAATAAAGGTGGACGTTTGTGTGTCGGCTGACAACAAATTGTGATCACACTGTGACACATTTTAAGGTGGTTAAACCTTTAAACATTTTCCATTACTATGTTTAAACATACAGTATATACAGAGGGTATAAGAATGGGCAATATGGAGTGTCTTATGTCCTTTTTTTCAGCACAACCTAAGCAATGTGATGAAAAAAAAAAATCATTTTCACCAACTATATTAACACACCTGAGCAAAAGGTACTCAAAAGGTTTAAAATTGTCTATTTTGTGACTTTTGCACAATTATTGCTACTTTATATCACTACTAAAAAGACGATATAAAATGAATCATAACTTTGACTTAACAACACATAAGAAGGCATTTTTAAAGCCTGAATATGTGACCTGTGACATTGTCCAATACATCAATGTGGAAGTGGAAATAAAAGTGCAAATGCTTTACATGACTCTTCCGTGCCTTGGTGATTGAGGAATAGAGACAGTACATACGAGTCAAGTCCAACTTTGAGTGGCTTTAAATTAAGTTGAAATTCCCGACTACAGAAAGGTTTTACTTCTAAACTGACAAACATTTGTTGAATGAAAAGCTGTCACTTTTGAAGACTTAATAACTGCAAAAATCATCATAAGTGGTGTTTCAGATTACTTATTACTACACTGTAAATATATATATATATATAAATGTATTCAGGACCCACTTAGGTTCTGTATAAAATTCACATCCACATGTTAGTTACAGGGGACTTGCAGTAAATACTCACATAAATATTCAAACATTTTTGACACAGTATTATTGCAATGGGCTGCTCTCTCTCTCTCTCTCTCTCTCTCTCTCTCTCTCTCTCTCTCTCTCTCTCTCTCTCTCTCTCTCTCCTCTCTGTGAGTGTGAGTGTGTGTGTGTGTGTGGGTGAGAGTGGATTTTTCACACCAGATGTGTCACTGAGCTGTTGATGTAAAATTAAATGATACGTAACATGCGAGATATCTCTAACACACTGGATAACACGTGGTATCGTGATGTTAATGAATTAGACCTTCATGTCTCCACACACATTATTCATGTAACTATGACTCTACTGACAGTGACAGTTAGATGGCACTGACTGACTGACTGATTATTTAACCAGGTCAAAAAACAGTAGCTTGTGTGTTAATAATTATAAAAATAATTTTTTTTTGCCACATTGAAAATGAGCAAAATGTATGTATACTGTATGTCCTGAGTAAGCATAAGCTGTAGGAATAAAGTGCTGTAAAAGTACCTTAACTCAAATACTTTGTTGCTGTATACATCTAGTCCTTTAGTATTTTATGTGGCAGCTGATAATCATATCAATACTATATAAAACATATGATCACTTCGCAAAAAATTGTCATCAATATTTTAACTATAAGTTCTTTAAATGATCTCTGAACTCTGACAACATCAAAAAATCCCCAATGATCACGCAATGTTATTTCATTATTATACAGATAATGTTTTTTTAAAAAGCATTTTTTTCATAGTGAGTACTTTTACCTTAAAATCCTTTTTTCAGCTAGTTCCTCTGTACTTTTACTGTCATGTAACACAGTACTTACTGTGACATTGTCATTAGCTCAGTGTGACCTCTGTGTACTTCACTAAATGTATCCAGTTTTATTCTGATATTATTTGAACATGAAATGCAGGTTGTGTGAAGGTGATAATCAAGCAAACAAACATGCACAAACAGACTAACACAACACAACTCAATGCAACACATTTCAACTTAACGCTATGCAAAACAACACATTATTTTTTTATTGAGTTGTAAATGATCACAACTCAATAAAAAAAACTCAACACAACACAACACCACACGCCTCAACACTATCCAACACAATGCAATTTAACACAACACGGCACAATGCAAACAACTCAACACAACATAGCACAACTTGGTGCAACACAACTCAACTTAATACAACCCAGCGCAACGCAACGTAACACAACACAGTGTTAAACAATGTTACACAACACACCACAATGTAACACAACTTAACACAACACAATGTAACACAACGCAACACAACACAGTGTTACACAACAAAACACATTGTAACACAACACAACACAATGTCACACAACGCAACACAACGCAACACAACACAGTGTTACACAACAAAACACATTGTAACACAACACAACACATTGTAACACAACACAACACAATGTAACACAACGTAACACAACACAGTGTTAAACAACAAAACACAACGCAACACAACACATTGTAACGCAACACAACACAATGCAACACAACGCAACACAACACAGTGTTACACAACAAAACACATTGTAACACAACACAACACATTGTAACACAACACAACACAATGTAACACAACACAGTGTTACACAACAAAACACAACGCAACACAACGTAACACAATGTAACACAACACAACACAACACAGTGTTACACAACAAAACACAATGTAATGGCTGTTTATTCCACTGGTCTTTGGTCTTAGTGGGTCATTTATAAGTCCACACAGACTGTTTCACAATAGGAAGCAGTCGCAGGTGAGTCACTGCTTTATCTGATCCGTATCTAAAAGCAGACATATCTCACCTGTAAAGTGTTTTTAGGCCCCGCCCTGTGCCGCTGCTCTCTCTCTCTCTCTTTCTCTCTCTCTCTCCCCCTCTCTCTCTCACCTCCATTCAGCGCGGACTGCAGCGACGCAAACAAACTTGTTCCCAGCAGTGTTCGGTTCACTCCGGACGCCATTCCAGCGTCGACGCTTCTAAACTTTTTTTTTTTTGACCATGAGTGTCGTGGCCTCTGACACCGCGTTCTTCTCCGCTCTACAGCCCAGCACCTCGGTCACCACCTACGGACTTCCGTCTGACAGCCAGCTGGAGAATGGAGGCTCCGTGTCGGACGAGATGGCGCGGTCGGTGCGCGTCCAGCAGCAGGTCAAAATGAGACTGGCGGAGAAGTCCACACTTCCGCGACAGAATGGATCGGCGTCACATTACGCCATGTCAGGTAAACATCTATACTTCTCTAGAAAAAAAACATTGGGACACACTGAGACTTAGATGTGTCCTCGGCTGCGAGCTGACCTGGGACTCAGTGTAGGAATTAAAGGGTAAACCCACCAAAAACCTCACCGCACAGGTGCAGGTGCAGCAGCCTTTGTCTGACCATAAAGCTCAGCCTGTGTCTGTGTTATAAGGAAGTAGAGCTGATCTCAGGTCACGCAGCTGTAACCATGTTTTCTTCTGCATGAACTCCAAATAACTGACACAAAAGTGATGTTATATAAGAGCAGGTTATTTGATTTGATCCGTGCCAAGAAGAGCAAACACATGTGCCAAAAGTGCTGTGGCCAAAAAAACAGATTCAACTGTTTTCAGCGTCATACTACACAGGTATAACTGTGTCATAGACATATGGGATGAGATATGATGTGAATATGTATCTATATGTAAGCAAACCAGAATATATTCACATTTATGAAGCAGGAACCAATGACATGTTGCAAGTTATCCTTAAAAAACATCTAATCCAGGTTTAAGGGAGTCTCTGTTTCTGTATCAGAAGGTAATTAAAAATGTCTTAGCACGACACAAATCAGAGGTTTCTCTCATGTTCGTGTGTGGTTGCCTGTGCTGCTCATGTGAATTTGATTGCCATGGAAGAATTTGTCTATTCAGCTGCTTTGCTGGTTTGTAGGAGATGAGCGGCAGCTTCACGCAGCAGAGAGTTTACAGTAAACTGAGTATGTGTGTGTGAGAAAGGGTTAATATGTAACAGGTCCAAACAAGTGCTGCTTTCATGATCCACACCAGATAGCAGACTAAAGGTGAAAGCCTCTCTGTGTGGGGTTGGGTTTATAACACTGCTTTATTGAGCAAAGGCACTTGACGGGAGTTTTGTGAACGAAACACAAAAACAAGATGTCACAAAAATGTGTCCTCGTCTTGGTGCACAGTCGTGGAAGAATTTTTTTTTCCAGCTTCTGTCACCACGAGCAGCCAAGTAAACGTACTGCCACGTCATATTCATTATCTTTTGAATCTTGGACTAGAAGGAATGAGGAGCTCTTCACAATGCAGCAGGGGAATGCTGGGGTTGCAGTGGTTTGTGGCTTTAGAGAAGTTCACCGCAAGTGCATGCATCGATTCTCACCAGCAGAACACTCAGACTCTTCTGAATGCGGCCTTAATGTTGCAACAACTGTCTCTTTATGACAGTGATAATTACTGTTCAGTGTCAACAGAGAGGGAGAGTGGAGGAAGAATACATGTATCTACACACACGTGTGTGTGTGTGTGTGTGTGTGTGTGTGTGGTGTTGTATTGAGGAGCAGAGTGCACTTTTCAAATGATGCACTGAAGTGTTCAAAGGAATGGGTGTGTTTCCTCAGCGTGTTGTAAAAACTCTGGATGTCAGGTGTGCTGGGCGTGGCTGCAGTTGAGCTGAGGGATGTGCCAGTCAAATGTTTTCAGGATCTACAGAAATCCAGCGTGACAGCAAATCTCTTTGGCAGGCTCAGCACATGTAGAGGTCCATGCACAGGAATCTGCATTTATATAAATATATAAACAACTACTAATTTTTCTTTATATCTTGAAACAGTCTCGCTTCATTCAATGTCTGGACTTCTTCAATGCAAGATTTCTTTTGTTTTGAGGCCTGGAATACTACTATTACTACTACTACCACTACTACTACTACTACTACTACTACTACTACTACTACTACTACAACAATAATAATAATAAATGAAAGCCCTTATCTTTATGCACAGAAAGGCCCTTTAAAGGCTTTCTCTGTTGCATGCAAACGTTTATGATATATACACGTTCAGCTAATTTGTACATTTCCAAAATAACTTTTTCAACACAAACAATCAGAGAAATAACAGCACTCATAGTATAATTAGATATGTTTCTACAAAACAGCAGAACTTAAGCCAATGTTCATTTCAAGATGGTTAAACACCTGCTGCCTGAGCTTGATGGTACATATTGTTTCAAACAGAACTTAAAAACTGACACTATTTAAATTAAATGCTAACCAATTGGATACAATTCATAATTGATCAAGACAATTTCAGAACTGAAAATGTATTTAAGACTTAATATATATATGTATATATATATCAATATATATATATATATAAAATGTCCAGAAATCATATTGATAAGTGGTATTTAAAGTAAGACATTACTTAACATAACTTTTACAGCATATTTATAATGTAGCAGTGTCGTCAAAGTGATATTCTTGACCCACTTAACAACATTCTATATGTATAATCCACATTTTTGACACATATACAAAATTCATAAATAACATTGTCTTACATTAAATCCTAAAAGAAGAGGATAATAAAAAAAGAAAGCCTGATTATGGGTTTAGACACGGGTGCATACTGTGTAGTTAACGTTTAGTCTACTTTCAGTTGACCCAGATTTGTTAGTGAGCTGCGTCTCAAGGCTCCCGCTGTTGTAAATGTAATTTGGCTGCACACCTGCTTTTATACTGACCTGACAGGTAACTATTATCCATAATGACGGCAAAACAGTCTCACGCTTTATGCTGACAGTGACTGATTATGTATGCGTGTCAGATATATAGCGATGTGAGCGGTAACAGGAGACATCGGACCTAGTGACCACTCGGGTCCTTTGGTTACAGACTGCGTGCAATCGGACCTTCAGTTGTCGTTGCAACGCGACACTTGCTATTCATTTCAGCAGGTATGACACCTTGGTGAGACCAAGGGGTTTAATCTTTACTGTGATCTTTTCATAGTTCATAGTCTTTTGGGTTTTTTTTTCCCCCCACGTTTTTGTATTCACTTGAATCATTGATCAAGGTAAAAGCAATAAAGGATCAAACTGTAAGGGATGATTTAATGCTGCATTATTTATACACGCAGCAAAGCTCAATGATCAGTTGATACAACAAACGCCAGTGAGTGTGTGTGTGTGTGTGTGTGTGCCTTATTCTCATGGGGGAGGCATTTGCAGGAAGTACAGTCACAACAAATGTGCAAGAACAGAAAAGACAATGTGTCACTTTTTCTGTACGGCCTTAGTCGTTGGTTCGGGAACAGAAACAGCTGAGTCAGCCTGAGTCTGCTTCCAGGTTAAAGAACTCCTTACTTGCAAGAAGATGAAAATCATTGGCTGACAGTTGCAGTTGCAATTTTGAAGTATTGCAATCCAAATCAAACTTTTTGAGGGACTAATCCCATGGAAATAGGTTGATCTATGAGGAACTACGTTTAATTTACAGCCTACGATTTGCAGGCCGTAAATTACAATTAGAATTGTGAAAATACTGGATGCACAACATTTCAACATGTTTCCTCCATCTCTGATGACATGATCATTACAGTGCCCTAAATAGTCTTTAAGTATAGTATTTTGCTACACTTGTGTCACCACTCTGCTCACATGTGCCATATATAGTAATCACGTGTTACTCTGTTTTGTTTGTGTATTTCAGATTACGGCGGTTCTTCGACAATGAAATATCAAAGCTACAATCCAGGTTATAGCTCAAAGTCGTCCTACATGTACACAGGCTCCAAAACAATGGTGAGTAGTGTACAACAGCATTATCTCACTGCTGCAGTATGTATTCACCACTGGCCCTGTGCTGTTGTCACGCTGGGTCACCCAGGACACAGCATGTGTGGTATTTCACAGTAGCCTGTGATGGGATCAGCTCAGGGTTTTCAAGTCCACCCTCTAGATTCTTCAGACACTGGCTCTATGCCATAGATGTTTGAGCTGTGAACCCAATAGCTAAAGTTACACTGATGATTTCTAAATCCTGTCCTTCCACCCCTAAACAAACAAATTCAATTTGATGAAATTTAGAAGCCAGTGAGGTGATGATGGGCCGTGACTTTTCACAAGTTCACCCACTCCTACGGTCACAATGAGTAACTCTCCGTGAACACTTGATTCTAACAGTTACTCATGTCTTTATCCTCAGGGCCCGCGTGTGTCTCAGAGGACTAATTACAGCTGCCAGTCTGCTGGCCCGGATCTGGCCCAGCTCCACCATATCAGTGTTGGAGGTGGTGGTGTAGCTGGTGGTGGTGGTGGTGGTGGCGGCGGCGGCGGTTTTTACAGAGAAGACATGCGCATGGGCGGCTACCAAGGGGGGACCACCGGACGTCAGAGCCGACTGGACTCAGACTACTCTATACATTCGATGCGACAGCAGGCCGTACCCGTGAATCCATGGGTGATCGATAACAGCGATGCCGGCAGCTTACTCTCTGACCGTGATGCCGCCTACGGCCGCCAGTATGCCCAGAGCGCAGTCAATGGCTACTCCACCCAAATAAGGCAAGGTGGAGGTGCTATGACCCTAGTACCGACCATGCAACGCTCTCTCAGTAGCACTCTTTCCCGTGGTGGCGGGATGACGGCAGGAGACGTAGAAATGATCCAGCAACATTCCTTCAAAGGCCCGGCTCACCGCACGATCAGCAGGATCACAAACCGTAACCGGATGCCTGGGAGCGGCTACGTTCGAGGGGGGGACACAGTGGACAGAGGGTTCATCACATGCGGAGTGTCCTCTGGCTCCCAGGGGAACTTGCAGCGCCTGGGCACCATTTCCCGCGCAATGTCCACCAAAAGCATGCAAAGTGTCGGCAGGGGCGGGGACATCTACATGGGGCAGATGGAGAGAGGAATGAGCATCGGCAACCTCAGCGGGTGAGAAGCTCACAGGCTCTTATTTGTGTACTAGCACATGTCGATGTTGTGTGACACGTGGAGATAAGATAAGATAAGATAAGATAGCTTTATTTATCTCACAGTGGAGAGAAAACAGCAGCTCAACAATAGATAAAAAACAAACAAACAATATACAAGTAAGTAATACAAGTAGGAAATTATTTACATATATATAAATATAAATATAAGTATAAATATACATATGTAATAAGGTGCAGGGTATCACGAGATTATGACTCGTGTTATAGTCTGTAACTTTCAAACTGCTCTCAAGTCGTCAAAGTAGGTGAAGAGTGAGGTTTGTTGAACCTATTATTGCATTTTGGGAAGTAATGTATGAAACTCAATATGTGAGTGTTCTCAAGCTTAATGTCATCAGTAGGAGTGGATGACTTCAGAAATGAGACCCACAGTCAGAAGATATTGAGACATGCAAAATCCATGTGGGTTAAGCTCTTTTCATTTTGATTTACGCACCGTTAATGAAGTATCATTTTTATTGCCAGTGAATCCCAGTATAACCATCCATTATTCTTTAATTACTTTATAATACTAAACGGCAGCTGACTCTGTTTTGTGTATTTCATTTCAAATGTCAGTGACAGCCAAGTGAATGAAAGTTAGGCAACACAACAACCATGTGTCAGGAGGTTTTAGTGAGGGAGTGCGTGAGGTGTACAGTGCATCTACTAAGTGCTGTGGATTGGGAGGTGGCTCAATAGTGGCAGAACTGGTTTTGGGTGTAGCAGCTTAGTTTCAGTCCTTGCATTTCACACATCCCACAGCGTGTGGTTCACAGAGCGGGTTTGCAGACCGCTGTGTGATTTGGAAGAAAATCAGCAGTCTAATTATTTCAGACAAGAAATAAATTACTGTATTTACTGTGGCCACACTGTTGCTTTCCGTTCATAACACAACACAAGACACGCAGTATTTTGCGCTACCAAACATAACAACTGTGCAATACTGAAATGACAGTGTTGGCTTGAATTTGTTGATTTGCTCCTTGGGTAGGATCAATTCCTTGGACATGCCCACAGCTGTGCAACACCTGAGGGAGCCCGACCACGATCTGCAGGTCCTGGGCGCAGCCTACATTCAACACGAGTGTTACAATGACAGCGATGCCAAACAGGAGGTACTAAAAACAATGGTTGCAATTCCTCTGTCCTCTGTTTACTCTGAGATCCCTATTGACAAACTCTGCCCGCCATGAACATTGTTCCAGTGTGGACATCTGAAATGGTGGATGTTTCTTCATTTCTGGTGACATGTTTTGCTGCTGTGGCGCAGTTGTTTTTATCACTGCTGTAAAGTGGACTTTGCTCCATACAGGTGGTGAATGGCAGACATGTTGTAAACTCTTCTCTGTGCCTTAGTTTGACTTAGTTTGAAATGCTTTTTTTTGTTTAGGTTATGTGCAGTAATGTGGTTTTAAATGGAAAAAGAACAGTGTGATATTTTGGGAAACGCATACATTCAGCAAAACGAGCTCAGCGTAAAAACAAGATAAACGTCTCGTCAAACAATATTAATCAGCTCCTTTTAAAAAGTGATTTACAGCAGACATGAGAGCGGATATTATTTTCTCTCTTACGCTCTGCAAAAAAAAAAAAAAAGTTTTAATTTTATTAATCCCCTTAGGGAAAGTATTCCTCTGCATTTGACCCATCCTAGAATTAGGAGCAGTGGGCTGCCACACTGAGTAGCGCCCGGGGAGCATTGGGGGTTGGGTACCTTGCTCAGGGGTACCCCAGCCCTTGTAACCCTCCGGTTACAAGTCAAGTTCCCTTTCCACATGGCCACGGGCTTCCCAAAAAAAGTGACACATTGATGCCACAAGGATAACATGCCCCCGCGTGAAACGGTATACACACACACACAAACTCACACTAATAGACATTTTTCTCCAGGTGCGTCGCCTGAAAGGCATTGGTGATCTGGTGAAGCTGTTCAACAGCGACAGCCAGGAAGTGCAGCGCTACGCCACCGGTGCCGCGCGTAACCTCATCTATGAGAACATGGACAATAAAGTGGCCCTGATCGAGGAGGACGGCATCTCACAGTTGATCGAGGCACTTAAGGACTCGGACGACGAGCTCCACAAAAACATCACAGGTCGGTTAAAGAGACGAACGCGCGACACAACATGAAGAAGGGATCTTTTGCTTCAAGCAATATGCAAATGATCTAATTCTTGGCAGTGGTGTCAATGAATAGTAATGTGAGCAAACACTAGGCTTTGAAATATTATCCCATGCCAGACCAAGGAGGAGGATATCAGGAGGACTCAGACTGTCTAGTATTTTTTGTTTTTGTTTGGTTGTTTTTAAAGAGGAAATGGTCAGACGTACTGTACTTTATATCAGTAGTCTTTGGTTGAGTTAGTGTGCAGGTATTTCATCTGTGCTTGACATTTAAGGTCCCTTATTGGCCGCATTACCCATAACATACTCATACACATGTTTGTCTAAGTGTATAATGGTTTAAAATGAAATAAGATGTGGTTTCCGTAGAATAAGCCTTCTATTTTTCACTTTAGACACCGGCCTTGCTTTACTGAGGCTGCCATTTTGCACTGGCATGTTGGTACAGCAGTCAGACATGTTTGGAAGCGGAAGCTTAATACACAAACGAAAAAGAACCTCAATCATTTGCAGTCTCCCTTGACCTAAACATCTGTTTACAGTTGTGGACACAGCCTTCAGCCTTGAGTCTTTCTGCCGTCTGCGTCTCCACAAATGTCTGTTGTCACCAGAGCTGAAATGGATGATTTATTTTCTAAATTGCGTCTTGAAAAAAACCAAAGAGATGGACGCCACAGCGCCAAGTCCATAGTATGGAGATCCGTCAGGAATGTAGTGTGTACACAGAGAGCAAAAGGTGGAGCTGCTCTCTTTTATGTAAGGTGTGTGAGGAGGGGTAAAGGGGAGCGTGAGGGAGTTTTCAAGCGAATCTGTCAGATCTCAGACAAGCTCATGTTCGTGTCACATGTACAGAAAGAAACAGGCAAAAACAAATCTGCCTCTGGATGTTGGTGCCCGGATTTGATCAAAGATCTCACCAACTAACGTTAACATTCTCTGAAGTGTAGTTCCTGTCGTCGGATAAGGAGTGGTTCAGCAATGTGCAAAGTACACCGTTTGATATCTGTCCAGCAGGTTTGACTCACTCTTGTGTATATATGGGAACATATGAAAATTGCAGCTTCTCTTCTCACCTTAAAAAAATAATAAGACGTCTCTGACATCCGTGTTCAGAATCGAAACACATACGAGATAAAAGCGACTGGCAAAATGAGAAATAAATGTTGAATGTTGTGTGCAGGCATCCTGTGGAACCTTTCATCCAAGGACAATCTGAAGCAGAAACTGGCCAGGGAAACGCTTCCTGATCTGACTGAGAAGATCCTCATCCCTCTGTCTGGCAGTGGAGACTCTGAGGACCTCCATCAGTCCGCCTCTCAGTCAGAAATCTTCTACAACACCACAGGATGCCTTAGGTGCATTTAATTTCCCTGCGTCATCACTCTGTTGCTGCAACATGCAAGTTTCCATTCGGTGTGCCTATTCTGTTCTGGTTCACGTGCTCGTGCCTTTTCTCACACGATGGCATTTACATTTGGCAGACGTGTTCTGGCAGCACACTTCAGTGTTCATGTGTCAGCTGATTCTCGCCACACCTATCACTTCTTCACCGTTGTTTTCCAAACCTGCATCACTCCGGCTTCCATTTATTACACTAATAAAATACACGGAGTAACTGTCTGACCTCCGTCTCTCTTGGCTCTGTGTGTCCTTAGGAACCTAAGCTCTGTGAACGAGAAGACCCGTCAGCAAATGAGAGAGACACACGGACTGGTGGACTCTTTAGTCAACTACATCAAGGCCTCCCTTGAACAGAACAAGGCAGAAGACAAGGTGAGAAGAGACAGAGCTTAATCGAAACTGCTCTTTTTCTTTACTTGTACTTATACTTGTCTCACCTTTATTGTGTGCATTCATTTATCTGCACGTGTGTGTTGTTAGGGGGTGGAAAATGCAGTGTGTGTCTTGAGGAACCTCTCCTACCAACTCTACTCTGAGATGCCTCCATCTGCTATGATGCGCTTGGAAGGACCAACCAGAGATCAGGACTCGGGGAAGGGTGACGCCATTGGTTGCTTCACGCCCCAGAGCAGGAAAGCCAAAAATGTATGTACAGTACAAGTTCTAATGTATTCACCTGCAGGCTGTTTGTGTGCATAGACCACGCATCCATCCATCCATCTCACTACTCTTCCAATGTCGCCATTCTCTAACAGAGCAAGAACCAGGATCTCTCCACTTTCACCGAGGTCGCTCGAGTGCCAAAGGGTACGGAGTGGTTGTGGCACCCTCAGATCGTCGGGTTATACAACCGCTTGCTGCGTCAGTGTGAAATTAACTCCACCACCCGTGAAGCGGCCGCTGGAGCTCTGCAGAACATCACCGCCGGCGATAAGAGAGTGAGCAGCCCGTTTGTTGGTTTCCCCTTGAAAAACATTCAAATCTCAGTTTGTTTCATGTATGAATTGTTTTCCTTGTTGTTGCTCCAGTGGGCGTCAGTTCTGAGCCGTGTGGCTCTGGAGCAGGAGCGCGTTCTGCCTGTGGTGCTGGACCTGATGCGTACCAACAGTGACCTGGAGATGCGTTCCCTCACAGGCTTCCTCAGAAACCTCTCCCGCCACACCAGAGACAAGGGAGACATGGGTTAGTCTTTTCTTTTCCTTTCATGTTTTTCATGAAAAAAAATGTGATACTATCTGTCTATAATGTTAAAATATTTAATAATCAAGGTTTGATGAAAAATAGGGGCGTGGCCACTGTAATTCTGGGAGACCATAGTGAAAGGCGCTGCAAGCTTTTATACTGACTGACCATGTTTGTGGAGGAGTTGAGCTAACTGTGACTCCTGTGCGTCATGAAGCCATATTTTTAGACACGCCTAAAAAAAACTTTGAAAATCCTACTGGAGAGACAGTTTTTAACTCCATAATTCTTTTCTCGGCCACTATTTTCTAACATACATATTGTGTGAAGAGAAGAATTTGCTTTATAGGGATCTTTAAACATTAAATGGCTCAGGAATTCAGTTATTTTCGGTAATCATAATTGTGTGTGTGGGGGGGGGGGGTTGTTTTGTCATATGTGATTTACAGCCTGTTAAAGTAAGCGTGCAACACCGCAAGTCTGATTAAATCTCTGTCGAAATGTTAGTAAATCTTTATCAGTGCAGAAAAAGTCAACTCCAACCGTTTCCATTTCCCAACCAGTGACTTAGCATAAAGAACACCAGAAAGGGTCTCTTGTGACTCTCCGTGTGAGAACAGGTTTTCAGGTCGTTTTTAAACGTACAGTGTAATACTAATATTACATATTTGTTCAGCAACAAAGGTGGTAAACAACCTGGTGACTAAACTGCCAGTGGATGGACACCAGAAGGAGCCCTCCAGTGACGTGGTGGTCAACATCTGTGGTGTTCTCAACAACTTGGTGACCAGCAGCTCTTTAGCTGCCAGAGACATCAACTACTTTGGCGGACTAACGAAACTGGTCGGCATTAAGAACTCAGGTGACAGCAGGTGAGCGGTCTGGAACAGCTATTGTGATTCAATGCGAGTTTACATGAGCCCTGATGCAGACATTTGCACTGTCATAAGACAACTGATGCACAATGTTACACAACACATTACAGCTTATCTTCTCAAATAAAATGCTTTGCATAAAGTGTCAACCTTGGATGAACTTTTATTTCTTTTTTTATTTTCCCAGCCCTGGGAGGATGAAAGCAGCGAAAGCAGCAGCCACAGTTCTCAGCAACATGTTCCAGTACAAGAAGCTGCACAAACAGTACAAACAGGTAAATAACGATAATAATGCAGACAAAATCAGTAATATATCAGCGATGTTGTGTCACACAAGCTTTTTTTCCCCCCTGAATCATTAGGTGAGCTGATCTTGTTAGATCGGTTTAACCATTGGTGCACAGGTAAAGTCAATTATGTGAATGACAGGGTGTGTCACAGCTGCTAGAACAGGTACAACCTTTATAAACCAGTCTTGAAAGTTTTTTCCCAAAACCTTTTTTTTTTTTTAACTGCAGAAAGCTCCGCTACATTTATTTCTTTCTGTTGTCTTTCAGCTTAGTTTGTACTCACACAGTATATATGTAGTTAAGTCATAATGATGTAAAAAACACACGTGTTTCACACTTCAAAAATATTGAACAGAAATATTTAGTCACTGCCATTTTAGTCCCGATTTATGGTTCTTTTTTTTAATGACAGTCATTCTGTTCAACCAAAAACTGCTGTTTTCTAAAAGACGGAACAAGTTAGATTCCACATACTCACTTCTCCCCTAACGGGGCCCCACCCTCATTCTTATAGCTGTGTGTGTGTGTGTGTGTGTCTGTCTGTCTGTCAAAGTGGGAAAAATTGTGAGAGTGAAAGATTGTTTATGTGAAAGGTGACATTCCAGGCTTTCTGCAGTCAAATGGTTCATTTTCAGAGCTTGTATCACTGGCTGTTCACACTGTTGCTCTTTCAACACACACTCTCTCTCTCACACACACACACACACACACACAGACAGACACACCCTGTCAAGCGGGTCCTCATCTCGTACAGCAGCATGAATGCTTAGTGCCTTCTGCAGATCATGACTTGCCCCTCCCAAGGGTGTGGTGCTGAGTGTATTTCCTAATGAACAAGTCACAACAGAGCAAAAATGTGTTATTGCATGTCTTACACTTTTGATTTAATACCCAGAAACTGCATTTGTACTACACACACACACACACACACACACACACACACGCAAAAAGGTTGACATGTGCAAATATAAAACTATTTAAACAGTGAATTGTGCAACCGTGCAGTGGAATGTATTGTGTGCTCAGTCTGTCCAGGGCAAAATTCAACTTATATCAACGCTTCATTCTCCTCAGTCATTGCACGGTGTTTCATATCCTTTTTGTCTTCTTCTCTTTACAGAATGGGTTTACAAGAGTGGATTTTGCAGATACTACGATGTAAAATGATGGTATTGTAGTTCTCTTCTATAACAGCAATCATCCTGCACACTGCCAGCACCTGACAGGACAAATCTCTTCAGGTGTGCAGGGGCACATAGACTATTCATACTATTCAAAGGTAACTAATCCTAATCTGCCATAATTTGTAATAAGAACATAGACACACATGTCATAGAGGATGCACTCGATGGAGAATGTTTTTTTTTTTTATTTACAACTCGATGGACATCTGCAAGAATTGTGGTTCAGCGAAGTTGGACTAATAATAGACTCTTGATACAGATAAGTGCACCAGGGATTTATTCTTTTTTCAAAAACATGTATCCACATAAATCCGCATCTGTTATTCTGCCATTCATAAACATTGTCCGGTTAATGGACAGTATGGTGCCTTATGATTGTCTCTTAATTCACTGCATTAATGCAACAGCGTTGGTACTGACATGGCTGGTTTTTGTAAATATTGTTTTCTCTTTTTCATAGAAAATCAAATTGAATGTTTAATATACTGTAGCTCTGTACTTTTTGTAGTTTCGGATAACTAAATGTGTTTATAAGTGGAAAAGATTATAATATGTAGTCAAAACTGACTGTATACAGAGGAGATATTTAGAAATACTGGTAATCTGGATTATAATTTGATATATAGATTTTGGGATAAATATTCTGCCTCCAAAGTTAACTTTTGTATTTACTTGTGGGTTTTTCTAAGTTGCATCATCTGTTTCTGTATTTAGCACTCACCTTAACTCATAAAACACAGTTGGAATTGGACAACTGTTTATTCTTCGACATGCCTCATGTTTGTGTAATGTATTATAGTGTGTGTGAAACACCGGGGTGAAAGAATATGGTCTGAACGTTGTTGTCAAAACAAATGCAATATTTGTTTTGTATTTGAGGCCAATTGCAACATTGAACAGGTGGCAAGTTGAACACTTTTGAATTTACTTGTGTCATTTATAACATCAGTGTGTCTGTGTTAGTGCTTTCAATGAAATTGTATTTTATATTTGCCTTTGTTTTGTATAAAGGAAATATATCATCTGGATTTTTTTCAGCTAATAAAGAGAAATGTCATTCCTTCAACATTTCATGAGTGTGTGTGTGTGTGTGTACACACAATACAACATTTATTGATGTAGCTGTAAAAGACCAAATTGGTGAAATGTCAGCCGCTCCCTGTACTTTTATGTGATCCTGTTTACATATTTGATCCTGCTCAGACAGGAACAATGCTAGGTCTTCCCTGCTGCACCCGTATTTAGGCTCTTACAGGTCGTCATTTCAAGGACGCAGATTACCAGTCAGCGTTTAGAAAAAGGGAGAAATAGCCTGGTTTTATGTCAAAATGCCCAATTAGCTTGAGCACCATGTTATCAAGGTCAGTTGACATCCAAAAACAAAGCAGAAATGCCAAGAACGGTTGTGTTTCTCAGTCCTGCATATTCTGCTCTTTCAAATGACTGGAGTGCAAACACATTTTTGAAGTTCAAATATGACAGTCACGTAACATTTTCCCCTGTCAATCCAAACCATCTGTGTAGTGTTTGCTGATACTTAGAAAAAATAAACAAACCAAAACCAAGATTCCTGCAGGTTATCAGACTCTACTCTGCCCTCTGCTGGATGACAGAAAGAGGCTGTATTTATTACATTTTTTTATATCCATAAATTATTTCCCTAATAAAATAGAGGTTTTTACTTGATCAGTTTTCTATAAAACATTTTACACAACAACCCAACTTTACGATTTCAACTAAACACAGGAGACGAGTGTCCATGAAAGACAAGAAACACGAATGAATACAGTAAAAAAGCCATTTTAAAGGGGATTGGCAAAGCTGACGGGAATGTGGCTTAAATGTCCTCAGTGACTAAACAGTAGAAGTCTGAACGTGTTCCGTAGTTGCGGGATCCCAAGTCTGATACGTCGACATCCAAGGGTTTGGGCTCAGTGGCTGTGACGGGAGCAGAGGGGAAGATCGGAGCTTTACGGGCCAGAGTCCTGTACACAGGGAGGCGAATCCCTGCAATGCAAAAAAAAAAAAAAAAAAGGAAGAATTAAAATGAAATAGATGCAAACACACTTGTAATGAAATAAATCCTTCATACAAAGCATGTTTCATGAAGATAATACAGTAGATGGACTTTTGGGAACTGCAAATAGACTGATAATGTTCTGTAATCAGTCAGACAGATTAATCAACAGCCAGGAATCACTGCACTTAATTTAGCAAACTGAAAGCAGGGGGAAAGAGATAATCTGGTATAATCCAAAGGTAACAAAGGTGCTGTCTTCATTTATTCTAATTAAAAATAAACACATTACAACATGTCTCAGGGTAAAAAGGTTTCAAAAAAGTAATTCCATTTGGATTAAAAACAGTCAGGCACCTGACCCCATGGGATTCTCTCATATCAAAGTTAAACATTCACAGCAGTAAGGTCTTTGTTAGTTCAAACTCGTTCCAGTAAAATTGTACTGAATCTAATTCCATGAATCTTAGTTATGGTGGCTTTGTTCAACATGAATATACTTGTGCCAGTATGGTGTTGAAACTTTTATACAAATACTGTATGTGCAAGATATTACAAGTGCATTATATTTCTTATATTGACATGTTAATATTGTGATTTTAGAGAATAAAGTCAGGTCAGGTCACTTCTAATCCAGTGACTGCTGCTTTTACCCAGATCTCCAGCAGGGTCTGTGTCTGAGTGGCAGTTCAAGTAGTCGGGTTCGAGGGTCAGCATGGGGTCTTTGTCGTCCTGCAGCACTATCTGTGGGTCGCCGGCGTACTCAGAGTGGAAGATGAGCAGGCGAGGCATCGCTAAGGCCAGTTCCTTCCAGAAGACTGAGGACGGAGTCTGTGGAGACCAAACACATTACACATTAAACACATAGATACACTAACATCATGCTGTCACGAGTCAGAAGTGTTAAATTACTGATTACTAATTTCAATACAGAGTACACAAATGACATAATAAAATAAGCAAATAACTGTACAGTTTGTTGCTGTAAAATGTTTTATCACAAAAGTCTTTTTCTTTTCTTTTCTTTAGAACCTTCAGTCACCTATTTAAAAAAGCGCTTTCCTAACTTGCCAAGCAGGTGTTCATAAGCATTTTGTGTTTATATGAAAACACTGTTAGCCAGCGACTTCCCTTATCTATCACATCTCTTTTACTACATTGTACACTGCCTTGTGGTTTTGAGCATATTATGGCTGTTTGTGGGGTAAGTAGGGTCTGATAAGGTCTGTGCTGCGGTGCCTCAAACAAGTGCAAACAAGGCTAATGGTGTTTAAAATGACTCTCTCAATATTTTAGTTGTAGGTGTGCTCATAAACTATTGAAGCAGATCTTACCACAGAGTTGTGTTTCCAGGTTAGTATAGTGAGGCAGTGCTGATGCTCTTTGAGCTGCTGCTTGACCTCAGGCCTCATACATTTGGACTGACCCTCCAACATGATGAGGATGGGTTGATGACATAACTCCAGCAGGTACAGGAGACCCTGTCTGAAGACACACAGCTACGATATGTCATGACAGCAGAGAGACACTGCAGTACATACAGTATGTAGCTGCAACAGTGACCTCAAGTGGTGTATAGGGTTGCTACCGCCTGTGTGTTCAATGTTGTTCGGTCTGACCTGAAGTTAGTACAGCACCAGTCCTGCTCGAGGTAAGCATGAGAGAGCAACACGATGAGACGCCGAGAGCGACTAATGTTCATTAGCAGCTCTGCAGAAGGTTCTGGAAAAAACATTGTGTATTGTTCAATGTAATTAATAACTGGCAACCCAAAGCATTAGTTAATAAAAATTGCGAAATGTCCCTTTAGTAGATACACATGAAAGATGACAGGCAGAGTGTGTTAAAGACAATTTATGAACGTTCCTCCTCGTGAAATTGTGTGAAAATAAACTTACGTCCACCAGGGAGGACGTCATTTTGGTTGAGATGCACTTTGTGTCCAGTTTTACTTTCCAGGTGAGGTTTGAGAATAAAGTTGACAAACTTTCTGTCATGATCATTGTTTACATAGGAGATATAGGCGTCATACAATTTTCCATCTGAGAACACAGATAAACACAAAACATAGTAATGAATTCACTGCTTCATTGTCATTATAACATGTTTATAGCTACAGCGTGTCTCTAGTACAGCAGTCTTACCATTTAGCTCATAGTCTCCAAAAGAGTTCTTGTACCAGAGTTTGATGTTCAGGTGACACCTGGAGTACACAACGGCAGCTACAGACAGAAACAGCAGCAGGATGATGGCTGCAATAACAGCAGCTGTGTGGCTGGGTCTGTCTGAGCACATGCAGAAACAATTTAAAAAAGCAGATGGATTTCAATGATTTGTTTTGTAATGCAGGTTGTGGCCCAATAAAAACATTTTGGTGGTGATTTGATACTGAAACTTTAGCGGCATTGGCAGAGATTCCAATATACAGTTATTATATTGTCTGAGCAATAAAACATTTTACAGATAAAAAATACATTCTTGATACTAAATAATTTACAGATGATTTGTTAGTTTGTGTTTTTTTCTTACTTGAATTTTGTAGGCTGAAATCCAATGACACATTCCTCACTGTGCAACTGTAGAGCCCAAAATCTTCCTGCTCCTTGAGTGTAACCACCAAAAGACTATTAACCACCAGCTGGCCGGCAATGGGAGACCTGGAAAAAAAATTAATAAATAAAATAGAATTGATCTTACATTCACACTCAAACACTTGTATTGAAGCATGGAGATGATGAAAGTTGTATAAGCTTAAAATCACCATGAGGAGGTATTGTGCATGTAAAGTGTGAGGTTGGTGAGGGATTGACCGTCTTTACTCCACTGAAGCTTGGTGTCACATTGCTCCTCATTTTGGTCCGTGAAAAGCAGAGCAGTGCAGTTCAGTTTCACAGAGGATCCCACATTCCTCCACAGTGTGTCCGGGCCTCTGTTAGGTTGAAATTCTGGGGGTTTGGAGCACTGGGACTCTGTATAAAGACATAGCATTGTTATCGGTGGTCACTGCAAGACCTCTAAATAAAGGAGGCCTTCTTTGCCAGGTGGTGACTGCTGAAAGGCACTGTTTGGTGCATCTGTGTGGGTGTGTCTGTGTAGGTGTGTCTGTCCCCGATTGACTCTCCACCCCCTGCCCTGCACACAGGAGTCTTGGGTTAGTAATCAGTGGAGGTGAATAAAAGGAGGGTGAAACGCCTCTCCGGCCTCTCTTGGTGAGCTGAGTGGAGCTGCTGCAGTTTGGTGAGACTGTGACAGTTGTGATACTCTTTTATGTAGAAAGGAGGGTGTTTTAGTAGGGCTTTTACCTTGCTGTACTGTGTTGTATGTTTTCTCCTTCCAGTTGTCATGTGTAGTAACCTGGTTCTTTTGTTCCCTTTTGTTTTAAAACCAGCGCTTTAATTTTTAACTGCCTCTGTTGCCCTTCTTTTTCCCCCCTGGGTCATTATTTTTATTTGTTTGTCCCTTTCTCCCCTGAGCCAAAGCCAGGGACGTAACAGGCACGCTGAAACAAATTGGCTCCAACACAATTACATGACCAGGTTTTTAATGACTTCATTCAACTTACACTATCACACTTTTCTATAAAACATACCTTTAACTATAAGACGGACAGTGAATGAGGTGGAACTGTTGCCTTGTTGCATACATGTGTAATTGCCTTGGTCTTCAAGTTTGAGGCTGGTAAACTCCAGAGAGACTTTCCCATCTTGATTGTGGAGCCGCTGACAGTCTTTCTGCCAGGTCAGTTGTATGGATTGCTGGGGCTGAATAGTTTCTAGAGGGCAGTTCAGGTGAAATGGGGGCTTCTGCTCCCCCTCATTAAGCACCTGCTCCTTCAACTTGCTCTCATCCACACAGGTCTGAGCTACAAATACAAACAGAGGACATTAATACACAAGTCCTATGTATAGCAAGGATGCAGTAATTCAACTTTTCCTGCCCTGAAAGTGATTCTTCAACTTAGGAAACCAAGTATTAACCACATACCAGGACCTGCTTCTTGTCAAATTTCTTTAAATAATTTATTTAAGGTATTATCATTACACATAAGTATATAAGGGTTTATTTATTGTCTGCTGCTGCCTTAAAATTATCCAAGATTCCTTGATGGTCATTTTTCATTCTATTCTTTATGGACATATATCCAGAATCTAGGGCACAGTTTTCTTAATCAGGAGCTAATTGGTGTATTTGTGTTCTCCAACAGAAATAAATGTGCTGGGAATTAAAGTTCTAATGACATTGCTCTCCATGTTATTTCAGGTTAAAATAAGCTGCGAGTGAGGAGGGTCTTGTGGCCACATTGATATTGATATGTAAACATGGCAGTACTAGATGGAAGCCTCCATAGAGCAAGGCCTTGCCTAATATATTCACTTATCTCAACATATTTATGGGTAGTATATTACATTTTTGCTTGCA
Source organism: Solea solea (assembly GCF_958295425.1). Taxonomy (NCBI): domain Eukaryota; kingdom Metazoa; phylum Chordata; class Actinopteri; order Pleuronectiformes; family Soleidae; genus Solea; species Solea solea. The sequence goes on along the minus strand of NC_081145.1, from coordinate 13,105,970 downwards.
AACCTTCCTACATGATACACACAGGACATTTCATTTTTATAACAGGGGAAATACTTGATCCAGCTGTGCAGCATTTGTGCAGATGCCTTATTTATGAAATTATCACATTTTTGTGCATTATTAACATTCCTCAGTAATGGTTTGGCTTCCTTCTGAAGAAAACACTTTTCACACAGGAAAACAGTGACTCTCCACTAGAGCATGGAGACCTTGTTTACTCTTTCACGCTGGCAGACTCTGAACAAACAGACGTTTTGCAGACTTTGAGATAAAGGTTTTAGGTCAATATGATAATGCAAACATCACAATTGCCAGATTGTTTACCCGCACATAATTGAAATGTATACACTAAACTGAAACTGCCGCAAGAGAACTGCCCTAAAAAAATCTGGACAGTCCCATCCGGACCTGTTCTTCAACATACTCGGCGCATGCTCACAACGTGACCAAAACCTACAACCTGCACAACTGCCCTCTCTGGTTCCTCTAACTTTGCATTAAGTTTGTTTTACTCCTCATTAAAAAAACGTCTAACCATGACAGAGTCAGGGACACATCCGGGTCAAAAGTCCGGGTCTAACAAATGTTGCCAGGCAACAGCACATGACTGCGCGACTGTGAACCTGTGCACACTGAACTGTTTCACCATCCAGCATCACGTTAGGTTATAATGACAAACAAGTTAGTCACAAAACATGTAGCTGAATGTCACAGTTACGAAAAATAAATTAGAATAAATAAATAAGTCTGGAACTTCCATATAAAGTGTGTAGTTGTTCTATTTCAGGGAAGGAACAGTAAACGTGTTCAGTCCTTACCGACAGTGAGGGAGGTCTGGCTCCATGATGAGACCGACAACATTAGCATGAATGCGGCTAAAGTCACAGCCATGACCCGCAGGAGTTCGTCTTTCCCTTCTCTTTTTTTTCTTCCTCGCGTGGACAAAAACACGACAGTGGGATGTTTACTGCTTTTACATCACAGCTTATTACGGTTTAGTAACATGGATGTGGAACCAACAGCGCAGACCTGCGTCTTCCGCCTCATCAACTGCACCTGTGTGGTTGGTAAACCGAAAACTCTCCTATTGGCTCCGCGCGGTCACGTGTCGTTTGCACTAACTCGCACCTGCGGTTGCATTAAAACTTTTTATGTAACGCAATTGTTATATTATTCACGTTTATTATTATTATTTCACGTAATAATAAGCAACATTTTTGTAAAAGACTGTTAGGAAGCTCTCTGTTTTTATAACCTCAACCTGTGGAACAAACATAACCTTTTCCTTGCGTCTTAGAGGAGATATATTTTTAAGATGATATAAGATTGATCTTTTTATTAAGGCAGCCTGACTATGTACCATTGTTTTATTCTATTGTGACCTGAATTGATTGGAATATTATTTTTTATTATTTTATTTATATTTCTCTAGAAATACAGATTATTTTTATTATTGTTATGATTAAATGACTAATCACAACTTTCAATCTCTTGTTGTAGAATGTAAAATAAATTAAAACTTAATGTAAAACAAAAAACTCCCGAATAGAAAGGGGAAGAACACCTAGTGCACTAATGTTACTGAAAACCTCTGAACTACACCCAACAGAGCAAAATCCTTATTTGAGTAGTATCTCCTTTTCTTTTTCTGTCTGTTAGTTTTGTTTGTTTTTTAAGTTTATGACCTTGTTCTGACAGGTTTTTGTTGCTCTTGCCATGTCTGTCCATGTCCTGAGTTTATGTTTGCAAGTTTTTATTTGTATACACAGTAAATTGGTGAATAAATAAATAAATGTAATTTACTCCAGAGTAAACACCGTCGTTTCACTCTAAACACCTTAAAATTAATTTAAAAGTCATTCACTTTGTGTGGTGTGGTACCTACTTTCTGTACTTATGTATGATGTAAGCACCTGTAAATAAAATGTATTATTACTATTAGTAGTAGTAAAAAGGCAGATTAATAGCAACAAAGACCCATTTTTCAACTGACAAAATTGAATTTAAAAGACAGTTAATCAGGACAAAGGTTTCCTTATTTATTCATTATTACAAAGTCATAATGCAAAACATTGTTGTGCCTGATTTACAAAAGACACCATAAGATTATAAGTGCAATAATGCAACAATCATCACAGCAATTTTTTTTGACAATATAAGGCAACAATATAACACACAATCGATGCTGTATTTGCAGTAGCAGTATAAATTATCATTAGGCTTTTAATAAAAACACTTGCATACAACGCACAAATAAAGAGATCCAACAGAAAGTTGTCAGTGCATTCTTAAAATAGAATAAGAATAGTTTCATGAATGATATGGTCAGTAAAATCTGTTTCTGTAAACTTCTGTCTTCAAAGTCCATGTCATGGATGAGAAAGCAGAAAGCCAGCACTTCACATCAAAACATATACAAAAGAAAGTGAAAGGCCTCTGTCTGAACTATTTATGATTAATGTCTTTGAAATTGACTCAACACTGATAGTCTGGACATTTAAATAAACAAAACACTGGGTTTGTGATCTCTGGGAAAAATGTCTTTCTTTTACGTGTTCAAATGCTGTCACACATCATATGACCTGTAACAAAGAAATGCAAGAATTGGTTAGATGCAATAGCTCTGTCAAGGAACCTAAATAGTAAGGTACAATGACTTTTCACTTTCAATAAAATTGCTCATGAGATCTTACATTAACAGTATTTAAGCAGCTCATACAGTATTTCAGATAGGGGTGCATTAATGCACACATTTTCTCTCTTGAAACCAACTCTGATCAACTCTGACATGTATAAACCCTTTCTCAAAATGCAATAACAACTTAAAGCTGTAATTATTTAAATCACTTAGTTGAACCTTTGTTTAATAATCAGGAACTAGGGAAAAGAGATAACATCACTCCAGTGCTGGGCTCATTACACTGGCTCCCTGTTTAATTCAGTGTAGAATATAAAATCCTAATCTGAACAAGTTTAATCTGGTTATGAACCAAACTGAGATTATAACTGAAACCCTGACGGGCACTCTCTCTCTAGCTTGACTCCTCTCTGTTAATCCGTCATTCTCTCTTTCTCTCTCTCTCCTTCTGTCTCCCTTTCCCTTCTCAGCACTCACTCTTTAGCTCTGTTTTCTTGCCCTCGCCGTAGTTCAGGGGTCTGCAATCTGCAGCTCCAGAGCCACATGTGGCTCTTCAGCCCCTCTGCAGTGGCTTCCTGTCGCTTGTCTTTCAGAGTGAACGCCTCTTATTTAGAGATCAAGGTTAGAATAGAATATCGCGTCACACCCTCTGTCAAGCGTGATATTTAAAAAAACCTCGACAAGCTCAACAGGCCTGTGTTTGAAATATGGAAAGCCATTCCCAACACTTAAATGATGTCATGTGTACATGAAGAATTACACAGAATTATTGGATCCACGTACTTATGCCAGCAGGTTTTCTCAAGCATGAGCGACATAACATCCAAACGTTATTTTATTTATTTATAAGTGGGTCACTTTTTATTTTTTTTATCAATTTTCCACAAATATGTCAACAATGTTCTGTGTTTTATTTAAAAATAGGCCAACACATGCACATGCCAACAGTGTTTTTTTGTGTGTTTTCCGTTTGTCAACAGCTATGAAATGTCAACAGTTTTCTTTTTTCTAGTTCTTAAATTTCACAAATGTTATTATACTGTATTTATATGTAAACCTTTATACATGATGTCATCTTCATTTTATGGGTCAAATAGGTTTTGCGGCTCCAGATTATAACTATATCTGTGTCTATGACACACGCTGATGCTTTTACACAAATGAAGTTCCTAACGGAAAACAAACTGAATTGCTTCCTGTGGTAATTACTAATTATTTTAGCGGTAACATGGGAGATGAGGTAAGAGGTTGGCCAAAGATGACAGTTATGTTGTGTGACGTTGCATTACGACAGTGTGAGAACCAGCTGCCATGCCGGTCAAACCACATTCCACCTGACACTCACCTGAGTTCCTCTTTTAGCCTGTTAAGCTTGTCAAATAGTCTGTCATTCTTGACCTGCATGGGAGCACTCGGTACAAACCAGGCTGCAACAAATTTGCATATGACAACAACATGCTGCAAAGAGAGGGGGGTAAATGTTAGGAATGCGGTCTACCTTTCCATTTACGAAAGTAGCATCATTCTGTGACAATGAGATTTTATTTCTTTGTTCAGGTGTTGAGTGTCTTACCTCAAAGAGGATGACAAAAGCAAAGCGCACAGCTAATATTAACCAGAACTGTGGGGTAAAACTGTAATCTTCAGGGCTCCTGTAGTCTTTATAGCTGTGACGTGGAACAGACCAGAAAAGTATGTCATCTCCGTCATCAGTCATTTTTTGAAGAATATTATGTGATAAAAAAAAAAAAAAAAAATTCAAATAGAACAAACCTGCAGTGAGTTGCATTTACACCACTAGGAGTTTGGATCTGATAAAGAGAAAACTCATTATTCAGGTTCTTGTCGTCCATTCTTGCAACGGAGAGAGAGTTGTTGATATAGCCGACCATGCAGCTGGAGAAGATAAAACAGGAATCTATTTTAAGACACTGTTGTGCACAACATGGGACAAAGCAATTCAAGTCAAATACACTTTCTCACTCAATGCCAGTATCTGTGCCATTGGCACATGGTCCATAGTGGAAACGGTACACCAGTCGGGGGATGAAGTCTGAGGATATGCCAATGACCAGTCCATTAGCAATGACAGCTAAGACACCGATAGCCTCCAACACATCTATCCACACACCTGAGGGAGAACAACAGTGATGTGAAGAGTGAACATGCACACAAGACTTATCACAAATTATAACAGAACAAATCATTTAAAACGTTTAAATCAATTTTCGAACAACTTGCTTCTTTCATCCTCTTTTGAGTCAAACAAAGCTCACAGTTTAAGAATAAAGTTGTTCAGAGAAATGTTATTATTTTCCTCAAGGGAATAGAGAAATAACTGACCCCACTTTGGAAAGGATTAAAAACTTGATTACAAACCATAAAATGTGATTTGATGAAGAAAGAATAAGAGTGTGGAAAAATGTGGAAATATTGACTGTATCGTATTCAGAGCCTTAGCCACTCAAAAAAAACAAAAAAACATACATATTATTTAGTGCCATATTGACAGCTAAACATAGTTCATCATTGGTTCTCACCAATATCGTTGGTTTTCTTGGGAACCAGTCTGCGCTCCAGAGTGACCATCTTAATGGCATCCAAGCGTATCTCAATGACATTGTTAATAAGCGCTAAGAGAGGAGCGAGAGGAAATGCTGCCACAAAGATGGTGGTGAAGCTGAACTGGATCACTGAGGAGAGAGCAAAGAAAAACATTACATCTATTTTATCGACTATTTTTGTCTTTAAAGCATTCTGCAGACTACATACCCATTTCCAGAAACTCGTTGAACAAGCTGAAGGAATCGACATCATTGAGGCGGTAGTTGTTAAGCCAGTCTCGAAGCTTGCAGTTATCACACAATTCAGCTCCATGCTTGTCCTCTGACTCATTTTTCAGGTAACAGTGGGCACATTTCCTCCGTAGCTTCGGAGTTCTTCTCCTTCTCAACCACCTGCAGAACCAACTGATTCAAACAAGAGACAGCTTTCACCAGCCTGGGATCAAAAGTCAGGAGAGCGGATCGTACACTGGATATGTACTTTATGTACCAGAAATCTGTTTTGTACTCACGGGCCAGTGAACTCAAAGACATTGCTGATGGTTTGCTTGAGTACCATTATAATTGCCATTTGGATGAACAGGTCTGTGAGACATCCACTCGGGTGACACTGAAGAAATGAGAATCAAATGTTTGAAATAATATCAGACACTTTTTTTTCTGGTCCAAAAATAGTCACAAAATGTAATAGTTACTCCAAAATATTGACAATTATAAATAGACGATCACTCACTTCCTCCAGCCTCCATTTCCCTGCAATTCGTACATACCCGCCAGGATGACCATTTATTCTGCCAATGATGTAATAATAAAAAGAAAAGATGATTAGGCTGTTGTAACTCAGGAAAACATTGAAACAACACCTGACTATTATTGTGTCACCAAAATGTCATTGGCCTCCAATAGAGTTACAATTTTATTTTCAGTGACATATTAGACCTTACAAAGTCTGTTAATTGGGATATCCATAATCAATATTACATACTAAGGCTTTCTTTAAAAGATGACAAACATTGCTACAAAATGCAACTTGAATTTGACTAATTAAACCATAATGTGTGGATGTCCACATAAACAACGCACAAGCACTCAGCTCTACACATGATATACACACAAGAAAAGATGACTCATCAGACCAGCCTTCACTCCATGACTGTTCACCGGTTTGATATTCTTAGATTACTTTTGGTGACCTGCTGTTTAGATGCTCTGACCCAGTTGTATAGCCAGAGTTGAGCCCTTGTCAAAGTCACTCAGATCCAAACAGCTGCACATTCTCTACTTCCAACATGCACACTGCAAGAACTCCCTTGCTGCCTCATATATCACCAATCATTTTTTTTCCTCCAATTGTCAGTGGGTTTTGAGTCAATTGTGTCTGATCATCCATAACTTCCATAAAACAATTGGCCAACTCTGTCTGAGTGAAGCCCTTACCTGCCAAGAAAAAAGGCCACGTAGAAGAGTGAGGAGAAGTAAGTGAAGAACTGGAAGGTGAACATCTTTACGGTGAAACTCTTTTCTGTAGCAGCAAATGATCTCGTTTCCTCTGGACAGATAGAGACAGATAGGTATTATGTCAGTGAGCGTTAGTGTGCCTGCATTTAATTATTTGGCCAGTAGATGGCACAGTCTCACACATTAAGCCCCAGAAGCCCAATTATATATATATATATAAGTTTAATTGTTTACAAAACGTGTATTTATAGCTTTCAGTGAGTAACTCTTGTAATTAAACCAGTCTGTGCTGTGATATGCATGTTGTGGTCTCATTTTCTTGCAGCTCTTTTGTTGTGACAAGTCAAAATATCAAATGGGACTCTGGCAAGACGTTCCATGCAACACAACCAAATGGCAAGGATAGATTAAATAATAATACAAAGCCTCAGCCTGCCTTTCTCACGGTCTCTACAATCATTGTTGACTTTCTGGAATAGCTTAGACTCTGCAACATCTACTCTGTTGCTGCCCTGGGTGTGTTTCCTTCCTACAAACATCACCTGACCTATTACACGTCTGCACCAATACACTGATAAGGTGGTGCAGGTCCAATGTCCCTCAGGAGCAAAGCTGTCATACTACAAAAATAAAGACACTGGTTAGGGCTCTTCTTAGGGTGACATTTTTGTTTTGTTAGTTTGAGTCTTTCACATCATTTATGTTGTCAAGCTCCTGTAATTTGTTATACTCTTAGCTGCCTGTAGGATGTATTCATTTGTATTCAACCTTCATTTAACCAGGAAAAAGTCCCACTGTGATTAACAACCACTTTTTCAAGGGAGACCTGGGCAAGACAAATAAAACCTCCTGTTGCATACATAAAAGGCATAATGGGTTACTTCGAAAACTCAGTATTTTCTCAGGTGGTACTCGGTATAAAAGGTTTTGAGAACCGCTGCTAGATAGGGATAACGTACAGTGATGTGTCAGAGCTTTAGAATTTGTAGTAAACCTCAGAAAAGTGCGGTAAACTGTGTCAAGCATATGGAGAAACGGTGCTGTGCAGAGAACCTCAGGAGGAAAGAGTGTAAGTTCAGGAAGGAAAGTGCAGGTATACAGAGTGCTCAAGACAAGTTTGGGTTAGTTGGTTGGTGGTGGTGTCAAGAGATTTTAGTTAGAAGGTTTTCTTGAGAGAGATGAGTCTTCTAGAGTTTCTTGACGATAGAGAACGACTCTACAGGTCAACAGTCCACCATCGGGGAACCACAATGAGAACAATCTGGTCTAAGGTTGCCCTTGTGTGCAGGGAGGGCAGAGAGAGAGACTGCTCTCATTGACAGAATGTAGAGGTTAAAAATGAGCATGAGCCTGAATAGTTCAAGTACATGGGTGCACACGCAGACAGCTCCCTGGAGGCAAAGGTCAGGGACTTGAATGTGGCCGAGGAGCAGCAGAGTGACATGTGTTAGGCAGTTTAACTGTACATGAAGGGAGACCTGCCAGAAGGGTGTTGCAGTACTTGAGACAGGAAATACAGTAACCATGGCCTGTACTAAGAGTCGGTTGACATACTGAGTCAAGTAAGATATTTCTGATGTTGTGGTCATCAAGCATGACACCCAGGATTCTTGCAACTTCGGCTGGTAAATGAGGAAATGCTTAGCTGCAAAGACCAAGACCTCAGTCTTAAAGAGGTTTAGCTAAAGGTGGTGTCCCTTCATCCATGTAGCTATACCTACAAGACAAGCTGAGATTCATGCAGACTGTGGAATCGTCTGGCAGAAATGAGAGATAAACTTGGGTGTCATCAGCGTAGCAGAGCAGATGATTGGACCCAAGAGAAAAGGTGTCGATTGATTACTTGTCTTCCTGTTGCAGCTCTCTAATTATAAATTATAATCTCTTAATTATAAATCAAAACATGTAGAAAGAGTAGGTAGACAAACCTATTTCACAAAGCTTCATGGCGACAATCCTGTTAATCTGCAAAGACAAGGTCAGAGTCAAAAAGGAGTTTGACGACAAGGACGCGCATGCACATTTAGAGACCTGTGTACCCGTGTCATAACAGTGATGATGAAGTAATGGAGGACAGCCCCCAGCATCATTGCTCCACTGTAAGAGTTGTTGCTCAGGAACTCCCATGATCCTTCAGCAAAGAGTACAGCTGCAATAACCCTGAACACCACCAAGGCATGTGTCAGGCCTATGATCACCAGTATCTGTGGAAACACAGTATCAGTCGTTTATCTCACACAGTCATATTGTGACCTTATTCCAATGATTATTCTTCTTCTAAGTTTAAAAACTGGTTTCTGTATGAGCCCTTTACATATGTGACCCACCATGGCAGTGACACAGATCAAAACCAACGTGGTGCGCAGGTAAGAGTGCTTGTATTTCTTGGGTTCACAGTCTGCATTGTTTACAATCTCCAGGATTAGTTCCTCCTGCAATTGAATTGGAAATAAAACAACGACAACACATAGCTATGCATTTTACAGTAGTAAAGTATTGACCTGATATCACTAAAATGGCTCATCGTGTGTAAAACTGATCTTACCTCTTCTTCACACCAATCAGATACTTTCCACTCACACACATAGGAAGCTCGGTGCCGCTTCCAGAATTCCAAAAACAGGGTTGCTGTAAAAAATAGTTATTGTTTTTAAATTCTAATGGTTTAATCATGTTGAATTGTATTAGATTACACTGATATAATATTACGAGAAAACAGTGCTGAAACAGCGTGGACGTGGAGTTACAGTAAAACTGAGGCTTGGTTTGGCTGTAGAAGTTATAAAAGTAATACTTTAGATAAAAATGCAAAACTGAGTGACAGTAGAAACTGAGCTCTTCTTCTATGGTCTGACTGTAATCTGATTTCAACATGCGAGTGTTGAATTTCTTTTAAAAGATGTGACATTGAGGGTATTCAGTTTCACAGCTATACCTAAAAAGTGTCATTTCATACATTCATGCTATTTATTTAACCTTATTTAGTAGGAAGTCGCATTGAGATTCAAATCTCTTTTACAAGTGAGACCCAGATCACACCCAGACATCATCATTGCCCCATATATACATATATTTTTTTCCTTAAGGAGGTATGAAATTGACGTGAGAATAGGTGGGAAAACAGAATGTCATCATTTAAAAACCTACCAAACACAGCCTTCAGAGTAACGTGTCCTTATATAAAAATTGTGACCACCTCCACTGCCAGATGGCCAGGGCTGATAGATACGAGTCGCCAGGACAAGGAGGTTGTCAGTGATGTGGCATCTTTTTGGCAGAACATGTCTCAGTGTTCATAAAACCTCCAGGCAGTTGGATAAAATATAATTCAAGGCGAATAATAGACTTGTGTGCTCAATCTGCACTCTGATTTAATTATTTATTTGATTTATTGAGTTAATTTTGCTGCATGGTGTTTGGTGGCTGCAAAAATCAACTTGACTGGATATACTTATTACAATCCATCATCAATTTAACAAGAGCAAATGAGAGAAAACTCACCCCACACTGCCATGAACATTGCAAATAGCACTGTGCCATTATTGTCAAACAGCTGGCTCACCTGTTGACAGACCGTACATGACCATCAGTGAGCACCAACAGTCGGGAGCATCATTCGACTGTTCTAACAGTAAATGCACTGACGTACCTTGGCGTATGTGCATGTGTCGGAGAGCTGCCAGACTTTGCATCTCTTGTCACAGAGTGGACACATGATGGTGTCGGCCTCACAGACCTCCTTTCTACAACACAGTAAACACTTACTTCACAGTGTGGATGCTCTACTGTACATCAACACAGAACACTGTGGAGCAGGGGGAGACACTTACATGAGCGGTGAGCTGTTGAAGAAGGCGAGGCCATACAGGAAAACGATGACCCCGATCAGAGCAGGCGGGATGAGCAGATACGTGTACCAGCCCAACCACAGGTAATACAACGCCACCTTCTCCCCAAAGTAGTTCCTGACATCAGCAAGTCCACATGCAAAAGAATCAGTGATGATATGTGTTTTTTTTTTTACACATATTATAGATACAAATTATTTCCAGTACACAGCCCTAATAATCTTTTATTTTACATTTTAGTAAATCTAACATACAGTATGTTCTAAGTCCATAAGAACCGAATTATATCCAAAAATACTGTCAAGGTATAACGCCTAAAATCTGCATTACATTTTCAATCAATGATGATTCTGTGGGCATTTTCTATTTAAAACAGCACGACAGATGAGAACTGAGTCATTATTTCTGTTCACTGTGGTATATTCTGTTAATATGTGGACGTGTGAATGACATACGCTTTGTCTCCTGCTCTTTCTCACTATAGCTACGATTCAAAGGACAAAAGGCAGCTCTTAACGGTACCAGCCTTACTGTAAGTACTGCACATTCTGAACGATGAGTCTGAACAATACCCGCAAAATATGTGAGCGGGGGCGGCACTTTGCGCAATTAACCCTTGAACCTACGTCTCAGTAAAGATGGCATGGTAAACAATGGATTCTGCAATATCTACAGCTGTACACAAAGCAGAATAATGAACAGGCAGTTGTGTTGCAGTCCAAACCTCACGGCAGTTATGGGTTGCCCTTGGAGACAGGCTGTCCATCGTGCCCAGCTCTCCTTCAGCTCTCTCTGTTTCCTTTTCTGAGAGCGGGAGTGGGAAAAAAAAGAAGAAAGGAAAAAACACCAAACGTGAAGAGCCTCATACGGCGAACACGATGCTCTCACGTTAAATACCGTATGTAGCGATGCATAGTATGTTCCCCCTCACATATGCAGCTGATGACTCATCACGTTAACATGACTCTAATTAGAACTCTGAACAAATTATCTTTTGGCAGCAATGTATTGTTTTGGAAGGCTACTGCCAAGTTTCACTTTAACAGACAAACACTTTAGCAGCATGTGAAAAGCAGTGGTGTACCAACAGACAACAGTGCACACCTAGGATTAGGAAATGACAGTCTCACAGAAGGATTATTATGTATTTATATCGGCTGTGTGCTATAAAACCGTTTGGTGTTAGTATTGTATCTGTAACATTTAGAGGTTAAACCCTGATGCTGTGTGTGTCTTTGTCGAACACGTCGTTTTACCTCGTGTAGGCAGAACTTCGCTTCAAAAACCTTCATCTTCATGAGATCCCGCAGGCCCTCTGGGGAGATCAATCGGTAAAACAATCTTTAATCAATTTAATGCGGAACTACTCAATCATATGGCAGAATTTGTAAGATGAGAACCATTCTTTATGGAAAACACAACTTTTCTTTAACATTAAATGGGATTCAAATCAAATTATAAAGCATCACAGAAAAGCAAAATTATAATGGCAATATAGAAAATACTGAGATGAGTTCTGTTTTTTTAGCTTTTATACCCTTGGTTCTTCACACTTTAGCAGAGTCAGGAGATTGTGCCCCATAGGCTTTGTAGACTTCTCCCCAAACATAGTGTGTATGTTTTTGACCTTAAAGTTCAATTTTATTCTCATCATTCCATATGACTTTATTGCAGAAGTCATGAGAGTTGTCTAGATGCTGTTTGATGCAGTGTCAGACTTTTTCCTGAGAAGTAAACTGAGTTCACAATCTGTAAGCAGAACTGAAACCTGAGTTTCTTGAGCATTTTCTTGACATTGTGACCAAACAGTTGCAGCTGAAATCTCTTCTCTCTCTGACGTGACTGTGTCTCCTTATCAACAAGACTTTAGACTTTTCCACTTCTTTATCTACTGATGTATCTACTACATTTTCGCTTTTTTAGATTAATAAGTGTTAACTCCTTTTTGTCAGAGGACCTTTAATAGTTCTGTTGACTGTTTACACAGAGACAATAAAGCTTGGAGGAAGGTGTGGGAATTACCCCAAACTGCCTTTTAAACTTGTGTGTCAACTTAAGTGTTTATTAGTCGAGGGCATGTACACTTTAAAACGGGGCCAGTTCGGATGATTTTTGAATGCGCACACACAACAATCGAATAACCACTACACCTAAGAAGAAATATGTTTCTTGCATGAGCAGTATTTTTCAAATTCTGCCAAGAGTAAGTACATTTACGAGCACTGTAACTGTAAGGCTTCCTCACCTCCTGAAGGGATAGGGGTGTGATTCAAAATGAAGTGGACAATCCTTATCCTGAAAATAGAATGTATCACATGTGTAAAAACAAACAATGAATGTGGTCGAACGTTGACGAGCCTTTAAAATACATGTTTCGGCTTTAAGACAGAACAAGAGCATAAAGTTCACACACACACAATACAATCTTCAGATCACATAGTTTTAAAACAGAGACGCACTGTCTAAATGTGTGAGCTTCCCAGATCATTATGTCAGGACAAGCAGCCTACAGTTGTAAGTAATGATAAGATCAAAATGAAAAGCATAAACAAACATGAACGCTGCAAATAGCATCTGTGAATGACAAAAATAGAGACGGTGACACGGTTTACCTGGTGCTGAGGGGCACAGCATTCTGATCCGCGCTCCAGTTACAGGCATCAGATACTTTGAGCAGATACCTGTACTTCTCAAACATTTCTTTAGGCGCTTGAATCCCATAAAAGACAAGATCGTCGTCTATGATTTTCTGAGAGGACCGTAAAAGGAACAAAGATTGAATGAAAAAGTCCACGTAGCCTCTGTAAAAGAACAATAGACACGTTAGCGTATTATCAAAGACTTACTGTGACCCTCATGTTCTTCTTTTTCAGTTCTTCAATGTATTCAATTTGCTTCTTGAAAGCTGCTCTCTCCTGGTTTTCACTCATTTTGGCAACCAGGACGTAGTCATATGATAACGGAGTTTGCTGTGCGACACAAAAAAAACATTTGCAAAAATCACACCTGGCTCAAATGTCATTTGGTAAATTGAGGTAAATTGAGGTGACCACCAAAAATCTTAAATGGTTTTACCACAGGAGGAAGTGAAGTCAGTTCATTGCCATTCTCTCGTACTATCCCCATTAACTCCAGTAGTTCAATACTGGGCTATTAAATAAAACAAATGCAGTAAAAGAAAATACGAGATGTCACTCATGCAGTGCTAGACAGAGCTGGTATGGTTTGCTTAAATCACAGAGACACTCACACACACGCATATAGGTGTAAGTACAACGTATTGACGATATTAATGTTGTTATTGCCGTTCATTTGCAACAATAAAACATGTTTAAAGGTTATTATGTACAAAAGAATCCTGTCCAACTATAATATGGGGGTGTGTCAGTGAATGCCACTGTTCTGAGTGAGACAGAGAGAGAGAGAAACCTGTGGTGATCCTGACTCACTGTGGAAGACTGTGTGCGAGGAGGTTTCATTTGAAATGTCTGAACAATAAGATCTGCTGTTAGACTATACGCTGTTACATTTAGGGCCAACAACTGTCAAGGTGTGGCACAGTTAGAAACCCAGTCTGTACGTCTGTCAGATATAAATATATATATATATATATATATATATATATATATATATATATATATAAAATCATATGTATTCTTGATTTGTGTAAGGGTGCGTCTTGTGTTGCAGCTATTGCCAGAGTAGGTGCAGGTTTATCAGGCATGTTACTACACACAGCTGGTCTACGGCAACTCAACACAAAAGCTGGCCTGATAATAGCTATTTACATTATACAGGCTTCGTACAGTAGAGATCATATCTGGATGTACAGGATCACCTACCTGCCTCTTGTGGACTGGCATGATAAGAATGGTAGTCAGTGCAGATGCCACTTCTTTGACTGGGGCTGGGGCTGGGGGGGGGGGGAATAAAGAAGCTTCAGTCCTTAATCAATGATCCCACGGCCGCTCAGTCATGTCACCGACATGTCAAACTGTTACATGACATGATGGCTCTTCTTGAAAAGGGACTGGGCTACTTCCGTACTTCCTCCAGGAACTACAGCAGCGTGTTGTCGTCTTACAAGCTGAGGAATGTAAAAGCGACTCTACCTGTTGCTGGTGGTGTCACAGCGGGTTATTGTCCCGGCAGCCTCCACCTACTCATTCCCTCATCCGCCCAGCCAGCGTCAGTGGTGACAAATAAATCATTACAACCGAAATAATGAATGCATTCAAAATAAAAGTCCCGCGCGTGTTTCCACGGCTGCATTCACACAGAGCAGAGCGACATCGACATGGTTTGTCAGGTGCAAATGGAATGGCATGTTCAACAATGTTGCCTCCTCCTCCTCCTCCTCCTCCTCCTCACTGATGGACGAATGCCACTTATCCACCGCTAGATGGAGCCAAACACTGACTCCAGACACCTGTAAATAAATCACTGCCTTTGGCTCTGACTGAATCATCCTACACACATTGGTCATCACACTCTGACTCACTCATTACTCTTTTTTTCCCCCCACTTTAAAACACTGCTGAGCAGGTTCCGCTGCCCGGCAGCTCCATTGTCAACATCTGCGATTATATTGTGTTTATAAAAACACTATAACACACATTATTCTCAGGAGTAACCGTCCATTAGAGCTGGAACTTCTTGCCACAGAGTTTTGTATCAGTCATTACTGAACAGTGGCACTTCAAGAATGGATATCTTTTAAATATGAACAAATAATGTAATGTGTGTTTCAATGAATGCTATAAATCCAAGGACTACCGATGGGCCACAGCGCACCCCTGAGGGCGCACTGATTTACTGCATTTACATCTACACTAGTAAATGTCCTTTAATAATAACACAGATAATTGGACATCAGGATTTACATATCACCACAAAAGCCTAGTAAACTATAGTCTCACTTCAGCACACTCACTTGTGGGTTTTTAAAGACAGCCTTCATTCATTAATGTCTGCGGTGCAATTCTTCAGTGCATTCACATCTGAACAACACCTTTGTAAACACAACTATATCATTTTAAATAATAATGAATGCAGAGTTGCTTTGCAGAAATGCACCATTACTGAGATCAATATTTTTGTTAATAGATACTAAATAGGGTCATAAAAATCTATTATAAATATTAGATGTAATAACATATTTTGTCATCATTTTTGATTCAAATAACCAAAGCCTGCTGAAAAAGGCTGGATTTATAAGCTATACTGTATCATCTTAACCTGATCCATGCAGGATTGCCACAAAATTATTCATCCATCCAGTCATTGTCTACCACTTTATCCTCCACATGGGTCATGGGGGGCTGCCGGTGCCAATCCCAGCTGACATAGGGTGAAAGTTATAGGGGTACACCTTCGACAGGTCACCAGTCCATCACAGGGACACACAGAGACAAAAAAACCCTGCCACAAAATTAATAAAAAGTAATATTTATTTGTTAAACTCGCCTTATTAGACGATATCTTGTGGCATTACATCGAAAATGTAAATCTTATTCCCCTCTAACACTGTGTTACATGAGCTTCACTTCAGTCCCACTTCCACATCAAACAGAGTCATAAAAAAGCTTCTTCACTGTAATCTGTGTAATTTTCAGTGGTGGAAGCCATACTTCCATTTCTCTGTGTCTGATCAACCATTTCATACTTGAACTCCACTCCATTACATTAAAAACAAGCAGTGGGATAAGGCCGACCTCATACGTTTGTGAGCTAATTATTTGATTTCCCATCATAGAATCCCCAGCATGTGAATTCTACTGCACTGACCTATTTCTGTTACTCATCCTTTCTCTTTGACGGTGAAAAGAAAGAAAAACTAACATGTCAGACGG
Source organism: Solea solea (assembly GCF_958295425.1). NCBI lineage: Eukaryota > Metazoa > Chordata > Actinopteri > Pleuronectiformes > Soleidae > Solea > Solea solea. The sequence continues at coordinate 13,089,610 of NC_081145.1, read as the reverse complement.
GTGGCCCACCGTGCCCTGTTATTAAACCTGATTTTTTACCATTAGTCTTGGAGCCCTTGGAAAGGCGTGCACACCCAGGAGGAGAGGACCCACATGTCAGGAGCAGGAGCAGAGGTGATATGAGACTGAAGAAAAAGTGGTCAGGAAAATAAGCGCCTGTATTTCTGTACTTGGCCACACCCCGCAGTGGAGGACAACATACAGTAATTACACCAGTGCAGGATTGTGTAAACCACATGAAGGGTGACAGAGGAGGCTGCTACTAAATTTGACTAGAGCTTGAAGTACAGAGTGAGGAGGTGACTGGGAGGAGCAAAGAAAAGCTGCTGACAGACCCTTTACTGGACTCCCTGTCCCATGGAGGAACAGACATAAAAACTGTGTTAATGAATGAGAGGAAGATGGAGAAGAAAGAGGTTGATTTTAAAACAACACCCTGAACGAAACAACCAAACACTGCCAAATGATCCATTAGAGTCCATGATCTTCGGTCTGATTTCTCTCTAAAAATCCCAAAGGAATATACTCATAAACCTTTTAAAAATGCATTTATTGTAGAATCCTTGATAAGACTCAGTTTGAGAAAGGCACGAGTTAACAGGCTAATGTGGTTGCAGCTCCTGGAGGCACTCACTCTGGACATTTTGCTAAACAAATTGAATTTATACGTAAGCAAATGACTTATCTAAGGGACACAGAGCATCTTATCTAATTCAAATGAGTATCTTTTATTTGTACTGACACAGAAAATTGGCTGACCTGCCTCTTTACCCATGAATTATATGTTTTGGGGTAACAGTTCAACATTTTTAATTAATGTTCATACAAAATCGACACAAAATAAATGTATTTCTCAGACTTGGAAATGATGATGTTCTCAAATGTCTTGTTTTGTCCACAAATTAAAATGATTCAGTTTAATGATTTCTTTGGTACATGGAGCAAATAAACCAAAACATTTTTATCAGAAAGTTTGTTTTGAACCGATTAATCGATGGTCAAAAAAGTGACGATTAATCGAATAATCGCTGCAGCGCTAATTACGAGCTACTGTAACATGTTTTTTTAGGAGTGCATGTAGACGTGTGTGTGTGTGTGTGTGTGTGTGTGTGAGAGGAACCGTTGGTCCGCAGAGTGGAGCAGCCACTCCCATCACTGAACTCCCTGAGCTGCAGAACTGATGCAGCCGCAGTCCACGCTGTGACTGTCTGTGGGTGAAGGAGAGCCACTGTGAGCCGGTCTGAGCTCAGGCGGGACAGAAATAGTCCTAATAGCTCGGGAGTTTTTCCACGCTGTCGATGACGACAGGTCGGCACGGCTTGACTACAACTTTACACTCAACATGCATCGAATAACGGGCAAAGCGGGAGGAGACAGTCTGATTGAAATGAGCCCCACAGAGTCTTTCAACGGTGAGTAAAACAAACCACCTTCATTAGAAAAAAACAAACAACAACATAATGCGGCGCCTGTGAAGTAAACAAGTTCATTTGTGTTCAGAAATTGGCGAATATATAAAATGAATTCCGACATAAATGTAAGGTTGGCATACGACAAATATTGAAATAACATGTAAACTCTTTAAATGTCAGCATTCACAAGCTTCAAGAACTGAAATACCACAACATTAACAACATGTGAACTGTTCCTTAGACATACAGTAGGTAGGACGTTTAAAACTTTATTTTGGTGCCGTTTACTCCACTATTTAAAGTTTAAAAAAAACTTTCCACTGTGTCCATTCCCCCCTGTGACCACGTCACAGTCTGTATTTCTTGTTGGTTGAAGTGAGACCGTGGCTGGCTGCTGGCCTTCTCACTGGAAACACTCAGTCACTGTAGGCTGCCACTACTACCCTTCTCTGCTCCTGCATGGTTCCGTTTGAAGTTTGAAACATGTGTTTGGACAGAGGCTTGAGTTTTGACCATCTATGGTGTTTGCTGAATGCAGCATGAATCAGCCTGGATGCTCTCCAGTGAAAAATGAGTATCAGTATAAATTGGATTAAAAGGTGTAGTATTTCATCTGGGGCATGGACTGAAATGTTTTGGAGTGTGAGAGTGGAGGTAAATAATCTGTACGGGATCATAGACTGTATTATTCTAATTCTAATGTGTTTATGGTGTCTTAAAATAGTTATCAGTCGAAGCATTTTCACACATCACACTCACGACTACATTAACAGCTAATGGCCATTATTTGGAGGTAGAGATCATACAGTGGTGACTGCGGATGGAAAACAGCTTGCTCCTGTATTACCATTGTATGTGAAACATTTGTTTAGCCTGGTGCTACCAAACATACATTTTAAGAATGTAAATACTCAAAAAGTCATATTAACTATGTATTGTCTAGTGTAGATAACCGATTCAGACTTGAAATAGACAAACAACATAGAGTTTAATCTGAGCCGAAAGCCATAACAAGGGCACGACTGAAGGTCTCAGTGTGCTCACAATCTCTCTGTACTGTATTTACATAGAGATGCCGTCTACACTGAATATACTGCTAATTATCTGTGGTTCATCCAAACAGAACAAGTCATAATTGGATTGTTTGCTCGCTGTACTGTCTTGACATGTGACCCGGTCTGTTAAAGCAGGTGTATATTGTACATCTGCTCCTCAAACTGGCCTCTCTAACATGAGGGAGGATGGATGACTTCCTGCCACAGGAAATCAGACAAAACCCACCCACTGTGTTAATTTACAAAGTAATTAAAGTGAGACTACTAAATTTTCTCTGCCCGGCCTCGGAACATGGCAGTGGTTACATTAAAAATAAGGGATATCAGTGATATTTGCAATTTATTATCAGTATAACTGATGTAGCTTTTTTCCGTGAATAATAAATAATGCACTTGAGGGATACTGTGGTTAGTAAAAACAGGAGACAGCAGCAGCAGCGGCAGCGGCCTTGTGGCACTTCCACTGTGATCAGCTGCTCCTTTAGAAACAAAGCCTCAACTGTGGAGTCCACTCAGTAAGAAAAGACTCCTGGCAACAGCTGAGTGGCAAATAGTGAGAGATGAGTGTAATGCTGTGACCAACTGTGCAAAAATATGCCTAACTGTTGGAGAGGCATTCTCATATGTTATGAAAGAAAGCCATAACAGAGTTTGTCTCATAACAGTTCCTGTGAAAACATTTTTACTGTCTCGCATAAAGAGAATATACATGTTTCAAGTGCTTTCGCTGTACTGCATTATATCAAAGGAGGAAGTGGATAATCAGCCGTCTCCACTGCATTTCCATTCTGTCACATCTCAAACAATGTTAGAATACAGTGTCTACAAATGAAAATAATCATTGCATATTGGATGGTGTTTTTAAATCAGTTTTTTTAAAGAGACAGGGGTACACGGTGGAGCACTGGTTTACATCCCGGCTCAGGCCTTTCTGTGTGTGCTTTTATGAAAATAATCATTAGTTGCAGCGCTAGTGGGATTCTCTGATTTCCTACCACAGTCTAAAAACATGCAGGTTAACTGGAAACTCTAAATTGACCATAGATGTGAACGTTTGTTCTTCTCAGTGTGTTTGTCCTGAAATGGACAGGCGACCTGTCCATGGTGTACCTCGCATTTCACCTTATGTCAGCTGGAATGAACATCGATAAAGTCTATGAATACAAATAAATCAGTAAATATGAGTAAATATGTCCGATATTAAGTATACCTAGCCAATTTATGTTTAATTCTTCCAATGTCTTCATTCATGCTTGCGTTTCCTCCAGCTGTTACATTTTAGTCTGTGAGACATTATCAGAAGTCCAACTAAATAACCACTGGAGAAACCGTCAAGCCACAGTATATAAAGTTGATATAAAAAGTCAAGCCACAGCACATTCCAGTTTTGCTGCTTCTATAGAAGATATTCCTCCATCGTTGTTGACTTGGTCTGTTGTAATATATAGATGGAAAACGTTGTAGGCTTGAATGTTCATTTCAAGTCTGGTTAAGTGCATTCTCTGTGTTGAGCCCAGACTAAATATAACCTCAGAGAGACTTTCATTAAAGTGCTTGCATTTCTATTTAAAAACACTGACACGCAAGCTGAAACAAGCTTTTGCCTCCTATTTTTTGTTTTTTATTATACTTTTTATTGATAATGCCTTTGTCCTCTACTCTGCCATTTGTGTATGCAAATGCTTGAATGTACACTGGACAGTTAAAAGTTATTTGAACAGGCAAAAGAAGATCTTTATCACAGTTAATGCCATGTTTCATCTCACACTTTCATTCCCAAACTTATCTGGGAGGAACATTCGACTTCACAATGTCAGTCCCGCTGTGGTAGAACTGCACCACAGCAACATGGCTGTGTTTGTGTTCTTTCCCAGTGATCTTGTTAAGTCATGGTGTCTGGCCTGTGGGTGCAGGGCCACAAAAAGCTGCTGTACAAATATAGACCACGACATTCTCTTAACACAGGCAGCTGTTCACATACATGAAACTCACCTCAAACTCACCTGCAAGTGTCTACAGATTTTTACAGTGGTCATAAATAACATGTATTTATGTTTCATGTGGCCTTTATGTTATTGTCTTGCAGATGATATAAATGGCTACCACCAACACGCCTCATCCAGCTCAGGATCGCTGCAGCAGGGACAAGCAGCGGTAAACAGCAAACTCACTGCTTGCTTTCATTTGCTCAGCACTGTCACACACTCATTCATGTTATGCTCCTCATTCTGATTATTCTGCATATTTTTTGATGTTGTGAACATACTGTGTATCAGCAACCTAAATATGTGAAGACATGACCTTCCTAAACAGCTTCCCATGAATAATAAACAATAGGTCTCTGTTCGGCACTTATCGTAGCTTCATTTCCACCTCACCTCCTGTTCACATCTTAGCAGGAAGGTCATTGTGCATGTGCCAGGAGTTGAACTTAGACTTTCTCCCTCCCTTGCCTTCCTCCACTTTAGAGTTTAGTCGTATCATTTGAAACAATTTAAACAATTAATATTCCAATTAACTGTGGAATACTTGTTTGAAACAATTTATATCTTTAAGTCCTCAACCTTGCATTAGAATATTATTTTATCACATCATGTCCAGTGTGTAGAATTTCTGGGACTCTACTGTAACAACAGAAAATTAAAAGCAGTCACGTTTTCAATAGCTGGTTGCAATATATAATTTCACCCCTAGGTGTCACTAAATCCCACATCCTGGTCTTGTTAATGTTTTGATGGTTTTGTGTACAATAAATCCATTACATGAAAGTACAATAGCACTTTATAGTTTGGCGTAATTGAAGCACTTACTTACTTGTTTGTACCCAAATGTTGAAATGCCCTTTGGATAAAAGCGCCTGCTAATGACATGTCATGTAATGTAATGTAACAATAACCTGAAGCAGACAAAATTATATCACAAATTAGTCGAAATTGCAATAGCATTTCACTGGAATCGGATAAACAAGAGTTTAGCTTGTTCACACCACAATGAATAGTCTCAGTTTTGAGAGAAAAATGTGTTTTTATAATTCCACATAACAGTTTTAAACCTGTCAGAGATAACTCTTATGCTTCTGTCCAGTCCTCTTTAACGCCTGATGTGTGTTTTGAGACCTGTGAGTCTCTCTGCAGCAGCCTGGCCTCCCTGGCCCAGTCTGACCACAGCGACAGTCTCCAGACTGAGGCTGAGACGTTAGAGCGAATCAGTACTTTGACCGGGGTAAGACGCCAGTCAGGGGCACAGATGCATGTTGCTGTGTCAGTGTCTGTCTGACTGAAAATATTCACTGGTTTCCTGAGTGAAGTGTATGAGAATAATCCATATCTAAACACAACATAAGTGTGGAGTGTCTGACACTGCTTCAGTTTTAGGTATATGTTGTTGAATTTGTCACGTTTTTTCGACTTTTCCTCACTCTCCACTCAATTCTTCCACAGCTGTGGAGGAAGCGGGCTCTCTTTCTGAAGTTTCGTTCCAGGGTATGGCATGGTAAAAGAGGCTTGTGATGTGATGCTTCTTTATGCAAATGTCTGCCTGCCAGGCTTTACTGCCCTCTTGAAAAAACAAAAGTTTGTCCAGTGCAATGAATCCTCAGAAATCCCAGCTTGGATATTGGAGCTGAAATCAATATGCACATCTAGGCAGAGAGCAGATAGTGGTTTCAGGGGGGAGCATGTTGTTTTCTGCAGAGAGTAATGGAAAACATGCTGGCATGAGCTATACTCAGTGTTGGTGTGTCATGAGAGTTCATTAAATATGGAAAAGGCCTTTTCACTTGCTTTACTCTCACCTGTGATAATCTTCTGCTTCAGTGAAGACAGAGCAATGGCCTTGTTGTATTACGGTGTAATTAGAACACACACAGGCGTGCACATGCTTTGTACACTGTAGTTGCCGTTTGCCTGACTGTATTTGTATATGCTTTTGTGTGTGTGTGTGTGTGTGTGTGTGTGTGTGTGCTTACACAGTATACAGTCTATACTGTAATCATGACTCTGCCTTGAGCTCAGGACAGGACAGACTTTTGCTGTGGTTAACCACATACTGTACTGAAGGGCTTATTTTTATTTCATAAAACATGGTCTTGCTTAAACAGTGTGTACCCCCCATTTTAATGAAAAGTCTAATCATTACCCTTTCTAACAGTGGCTAATCTTAAAAGAAAATAAAAGCCCTGCAATCAGCATTTCCAGTAATCTGGCTCCCTCAACTAAAGGCTACATCAATGCTCAGTAGAAGATCACATCAAGGGGTTTTCAAGGAGAGGCAGCTTCACGTCCATAAATTGTCTCTGTGATCAAGCGGACTGTATAATCCTCCTCCCAAAAGACATGGGAGTGTACACGTCTTGTTTCTTTACAAAATCACAACTCGCAACTGTGTGTGTTGATTTTTCATGTGTATTTTTAGACACTCTTGACGAACCAGATACAGTTTTCCTCAAATCCTGAACATAGGAGTGTCCAGTCTTCACTTTTAACTCGACAGAAAAACACTCTTCTCTTTGTTAAGCCACATTTTGAAGATCGTAATGATTGTAACATAGTGAAGCGCTAGCAGTGTAATACTCTACCACATACTTGGAGAAAAGCATATATAGAGATGCTAGATTTGAAAACCACCCTGCCTGCGACTGAAAGCCTCCATATGTTACACCATGTTCTACATCTGCCCTTCCTACATGAGATAAAATGGAAATGTCAAACGCCCAGTAGTTATGGGTTAGTTAGTGAATGTATAGGGGTCTGTGGCCTCTACCAGCTTTACTTAGCAGAGGCTGCTCCGTGCATATGCACTGATTCCATATGGCTGATCTGTAATTACGGCAAATGAGAGAGTCTCTGCAGCAACGTCCCATTTAAAGACAGCACCCAACCTGCCATGGTCAACATGGTTCAATCTAGGGAGGTAATGCAGACCAGTGGTTAGAGCATATTTATAACTTGGGCTAAGAAAAAGGAAAGAAAGGAACACATAGACAAAGAAGCTTAGGAGAGTTAATACAGTAGGAACCATGTATGTAGAGAGTTTCATGAACGATCATTTGCATTCATAGTATTTATTGGCAGGTAAAACATAAAGGACAACCAAAATGCAACAAACAAACAAATACACAAATAGAAAGAGGCAAATCAAATCAAATTTTAGATCAAAACTGCAGTTTGAAAAAATTGCAAATTGCAAAGGCCACAATTGAATTATTCTACTTTAGATTGTTCTATGCTCTGTGTCAGTTTAAATACGTAACATAAGAGTAAGAAACAATTGATGTTTCTTCACCCGTATACTTTAATTTATTAAGTTCTCATTCTTGCTTTAGAGTATAGTAGTAAATATTTTGTGATATCGCAGTAAATATGGAGCTAGAGCTTGACTTCATAATCAAATTGTGATGATTAGCAGTCATTTTAGAGAAGATCTCAGCAGCAGCTGGTGGCTGCCATTCCTCCACCATGCTGATGTCATCTATAGGAGTCTCCTTTCTCCTGCCCTGTGCTCCCTCCTCGTCTCCATCTTTTTTCTTTTTTTTTTGTCTGGATGTCTGAGCAAGTGAGGGCTTGTGGTGGGAGGTGAGTGGATTGGCTGCAGCTCCTCTGACTGCGGGATCAGAGCAGGGAGAGTGAGAGGAGCAGTGCTTTCAGAGCCGGTTTCAGAGCTCTGATCCCTGAAGAAAGGCACTTTCCTGTTGGTTGTTCTATTGATGCATCATAACCATAAAGGGAATGGAATATGGAGGTAAAGTGATCTTCCTTTCCTCCCCCATAAGCATTAGACTGACAGATCTGTTCAGTCAGAACTGCAGTGCAGTATAGGAGGGTCGTTGTAGTTTTTGTTAAATGTGTGAGTCACCAGCGCTCCTGTGTAGGTTGTTTCTGTTGTGATGTGTTATGATGACAGTTGGGTTGCATGGGTTATTTTTAGCTTTGTGGACAGCTGAAGCAGAGAGTCAGGGCTTCCCGTCCTGCCGTAAAGCATTTCCCTGCAGTTCATTTCTCCTCAAGCCTGCAGCCGTTAGCATTAGCTCATGCTTGGAATTTCTTGAGTCACCATTACAAGTGCTTTCACTGAGGGTTTCATAGAGAAGCACTGGCAAATCAAGCCATTATCTACTGCATAGTGTGGGCGTGTCGTCCTGTACAGATCCTTTCACATATAATCTTCTGTTAAACTAGTTGACAGATCTAAAATCAAAGCATTCTGGATATGCTATGATACAAAATACAGTTTTAAAATATGTTATGTCATTCTGTATAAAGAGCAACATGACACACCTGAGCCATGTCCGATTCCCTTCATTTATCTCATGCTGCGTTTGGAGTGAATTTATGATGATTGTGTTTTTGTGGTGTGGACGCCTTGTTTTGGGGTTTTGCCACTGACATAATTGTTTGGCCCATTGGTCGATTGCGGTGAATGCATCCATCTGTTGAGCTGATGCTGCACCAGTTCATGTTTTAAATGTGGTGACGTCTCCCCTGTCTGTTTTTGAACAGATTGACAAACATCAGCAAAGTAAAGACTCTGTATTCTTCCGCGATGGGTTACGTAGGATAGATTTTGTCCTGTCCTACGTCGATGACAAAGACGGCGAGAAGAAACTGGTAAGAAATAACTTAATAATAACTAACTAACTACTTTTTCCCAATTCATTGACTGGAAAAAAACATAATGCTTCACAATCAGAATCACTAGCTATTAGAAGTAGCTAATTAACATTCAAGGAATGCACTCACAGCCCACAGTGTGTCTCATAGCATACCCTAAATACCACAACACGGATAAAACGCGATAATCTGTTTCCTCAGATTGTATCAGTTGTTTTCTCAGTGAATAATTTTAGGAGTCTCACTGCTACACTGACATAGATACGCAGACACATTTTCTTTGATAATCAATTTCAAGCTATTTCCATGGCATCTGTAGTCACATGGTTGTGTGGCTCTGTCAGGAAATAAAGACTTGCTGAAAGACTTTAAGTGTTTAAAGCTTAGCTGTTACTCTTCTCATGTGGATGTTACCACTCTTCAGGTATGTGGGAGTATGTCACAGCTGACTCAGATGTTGGCTTCTGCTTCATCAGCCAGTCAACACGTTGACCTCTAGCCTGGTCAGGAAGAACTCATTTTTTCCAGTGACTGAGGAAGGCCAAGCAGGAGGCCACTTCCTGTGATTTATCCCTGTGTTGTGTAACCGGGGTTGCATATTTTAGATTAGATTTCATGACAGTTTATACTATAACAACATGGACAAGTAACCTTACTCATTTTAATTTAGGAGTTAAAGCAGTGTGAATCTTGTAAATAAGTGTGATTTACTGTAGTTGTTCCTTTAATTTTTCTGAGAAGTATATCTTATATTATTATATTAACCTTTTTAGTTTTAAGTAAGTGTTGTTATTTTAAATGTGTAGACTTTATTTCAGTTTTGTACATATTGTGTCTGTATGTCTCATAATGTAAATACTGTTATATTATCTATTTTATTTTATTTTGAAGGAGAGGAGGAAGTATTATGAGGACAATTTGGTAAAGGTTGGTCTGGAGCTTGAGACAGAAGATAAATCGGTAAGACATACTATATTTACTTATCACATATTTATGTTTTTCACTTGCTTGTGCTATTTTCTCACATCACTTTGTGACATTAATTGTGTACATTTTCTCATCGCTGATCATCAGGAGTCAGAGGATGGAAAGACTTATTTTGTGAAGGTCCACGCGCCATGGGAAGTGTTGGCCACCTACGCAGACGTACTGAAGATCAAGGTTCCGTTCAAGGTCAACGACATCCCCGACAACAGCGAGATGCCCATGAACTGGCTGTCCACCCCCTTTCGTCTGCCGGAGCAGATCATGCATCCTGAGCCAGACTTTTTCACAGCTCCTTTCAACAAGAGCAAGTCTGACTTCTTCCTCATCGATGACAAAGACACATTCTTTCCACCATCCACTCGCAACAGGATAGTAAGAATGCTTTTCACTCATGGCTCTCTTATCTTGTTTAAAACCTTGAAGTTGAATTTATTTGCAGGAATTTTGGAAGTAAGGTTAGGAAGTGGAATAACTATTAAATTAAGTTACTCCTATTTATTGCAAAGAATGTAAGGTCAATGTTCTTCAAACGTTTGTGAATAGAGAAGCAGTTTCTTATGCTCTGTTTCTCTCTCCCCACTCAGGTCTACTATATCCTTTCCCGCTGTTCATACTTGAGGGATGAATGTGCAGATAAAGACAAGAAGGGAATCAAGAGGTTACTCAACAATGGCACCTACACTGCTGCCTTTCCCCTGCATGATGTGAGCCTCTTTTTATGGTGAACCTTTGATTCGTTGTCACTGGAGAAAGAGAAGTTTTCACTGGGATGTGTGCTCTTCGACATCTGACAGTAACATCCTGTTGGAGGCAGTGTTACGTGTCACAATGCATGGATGAATAATGCACCAAATGTGGTAGTGACCGGTGTTTCTGTGCCTGCAGTGTCGATACTGGACAAAATCGAAGGATCCCAACTGTGAAAGTGAGAGAAACAATCTCTACAAACACTGGGCAGGATTTATCTCTTTCTTCAAGGAGCAGCCCCTCAATCTCATCAGGCAAGATCTGAAAACGAAGATGTCATGTCTGATCTCATGTGTACTCACTCATCATTTGACGTTGTTTTTTGTCCTTTTTCCCTTCAACAGGAAGTATTATGGGGAAAAGATTGGCATTTATTTTGCGTGGCTAGGTTTCTACACGGAGATGCTTTTGTTTGCTGCAGTTGTGGGGACAATTTGTTTCATCTACGGACTCCTCACTTACGACGACAATGAGTGGAGGTGAGTTTCACAAGTCACACTAGCCTGTTATGTAACTGTGTCATTAGGAGTGGATCTACTGCTCCTTTGTAAATAAACACAACCCTCATGTCTCATCAGTAAAGAAATATGTAGTGAGGAGATTGGAGGCCATATTGTCATGTGTCCACTGTGTGATAAGAAATGTGGCTACTGGAAACTCAACACAACGTGCCACTCCTCATGGGTGAGACTTGTTTATATTCATGCATTCATTTTCTGCCTTCGTTTGTGACATTAAAAAACAAACAAAATGTAAACAAGTCTGGTTTTCATTACCTGATCGTTTGTTAATCATGCTCTCCTTTCAGCAATCACACCTGTTTGACAATGTGGGAACGGTGTTCTTTGCCATATTCATGGGGATTTGGGGTGAGTTAAAATGTCCCCTCTTTGCATTATTTTTAAACCAGTGCACCACCTAGTGGGAGCTGTTGAAGAATTAGCAGTCATCATTTTGTTTTCAAGGAACCAGTTCAGTCATTGACAAATGACAAAATAGCATCTTGTCTTATTTGCTGAGGTTTTTACAATCTGACACTCATATATGTCAATATAATAGTGTTAAGTGGGGTCAATGTAGAGTAACTAATAAATCAAGGTTGTTTTTGTTTGCTTGTTTTGTTACGATGCATCTGTTCTTGTTGAATTTATTTTCAGTGACTCTATTTCTGGAGTTCTGGAAGAGACGGCAGGCCCGACTCGAGTACGAGTGGGATCTGGTGGACTTTGAGGAGGAGCAACAGCAGCTGCAGCTTCGGCCCGAGTATGAGACCAAGTGCACCAACCGCAAGATGAACCGCATCACGCAGGTGTTTGTGTTCTCATGAAATATACGAATATACTGTGTTATACGTGTCCATAAGGCTTTACCAGACAGTATACCTTCATAAATCTACTGTATAGAATGTAATGCAGTTAAAGGATCTGTTGTATTCATTCAATGTAGGTTCTTCAGGATTGGTTGCATCCAGTCATTAGTGCAGTCCCTGTGTAAAATGTTGGTTTGTGGCAGACACAGACGTGAAACAAATACAAACCGGGTGCTGTAATTTGCTGTGACTGCATTCACCTCATCTTTAGGAATCAGAGTGGGTTCTTAACAGGACTGCTACAGACATAATGGGGAAATTGTGTCTGTGCTGGGCCACCGTGATGCTCTGGGTAAGGGAGGAACTTATGTGGAATGTCGCTGTTGGTGAGGGAGAGGTTTTGGTGTGGTGCATTTGCGTGGATAACAAACATATCTGGAAAGACTTTGGGGCACAAATTTCCCTCTCCACTGCATTACAGTTTGTCTGGTTGGTCGGTGTCTTTTAAATAAAGCATAACTTCACTGGGAGAATGCTACTGTAGATGAAAGAAATTGACTCGGGCTAAAATGTCTACATGCAAACACAAAGTCTGATTGGGCTACTTTTTTTTTTTTTTTTCTCTTATCTGAGGTTAGTGGTTATTAAAGGAACCTGGCCTAAAGCTGTCTTTTCAGGATATAACAAGTGGTTACTGACAACTGTGTCCATGCTTTGCTTGCTTATGATGTAGGAAATGGAGCCATACTTACCTATAACAAGCAAGTGTGCACGCTTATGTCTGTCTGGAGCCACTGTCATTTTCTGGGTGAGCATTGTGTCTTTGGTACACTTCTATTATAATTTTTTTTAATTTTCTATCTTCCACCCAATGTTGTTTGTGTTTCCCATCATACTGTTCATTATCATCATCATCATCATCATCGTAATTACAGTGAACAGTATCATGTGATCAGAGCCAGTATGTGTAAACCTAAGAAACACAGGTCACTTCACTAAAGCTGCTATCAGTGATCCTTTCTCTAACCTCATGTCTGTTGCTGTGATCAGGATTCTCCTCTCTCCTACTGTATCTATGTCACCCCATGAATGCACGTCAACAAACTGCCTAAGGCTACATCGATACTACTATATTGTCATTTTAAAATAAGATGAGTGTTTTAGCTCAAAATCAGGAGAGAGAGCAGAGCTTGGCATTCACAACTGATAGTCCAGTTGTTAAGATAGTCAAGATCCTGGCAGAAAGTGAACATGGATAATTGTGTCCTCATCCAAATGTCTGCTTTAGTGATCATAATTAATGTATTTCTTATAAAAAAATGGAGTAATGACGATGTAGCCTAACCAGAAGGGCACAGATGATCTGACTCGATTGTGAAATTGTGAAAACTAGATGAGATGAGAGACCACAGTGATAGAAATATAATATATATAATATAAAGAGTTATTTAAAATTTTGAAAAAAGGATTTCACTGACGGCAACTTTAAAAGTGGGGACCAAGTCACGTGTCAAATATTTGTGCTTGGTTTTTACACTGAATTCAAATAACAATGTTTAAATTCCAATTTTTTGAACTATGATCCATTAAGACCTGCAGTTTTACACACACCAGCTCAGAATCTGTTGATGATGGATGGTTATATGTACTGTTTTTTTGGGGCATGCGTGTACAGCTCAGGCTTCACCTTGTTGATGAATATGTCTTCATATGGTTGTGTGTGATGTTCTCACTTCTTACTCGTTGCCTTGTGACTCGCTCTGCCGTGCAGTTGTCTTTCATGTTGCCACTGTTGTCTCTGTCCTGAAGATCTCATTGATCATTGCCTGCATCATTGGGGTGATAGCGTACCGCCTGGCAGTGTACGCGGCCTTTGCCAGCATCATGAAGGACAGCCCCACCACCAAGGTGCAGGTGGTCGGCGCCTATATCACGCCACAGCTGGCCACCTCTGTCACCGCCTCCTGCATCAACTTTGTCATCATCATGATCCTCAACCTCATGTATGAGAGAGTGGCTGTTTGGATCACTGACATGGGTGAGGGCCAGAGTGGGAGAATGTATCCAAAATGACTGCATGTATCCACACATCAATGTGTGCAGTGCTGGTGAAAATATGTTGTTCTGTGTATTTAAAGTCTTTCATTTATTATTATTATAATTTTTTTTTACTATGTGGCAGAGATTCCAAAGACACACCTGGAGTATGAGAACAAACTGACAGTGAAGATGTTCCTCTTCCAGTTCGTCAACTACTACTCCTCCTGCTTCTACGTGGCCTTCTTTAAGGGCAAGTTTGTTGGCTATCCTGGAAATTATGCTTATATGTTTGGCGAGTGGAGCCAACTGAGGAACGAAGAGGTACCAGATATAACTACATACAACATAAGCGTTGGTTATTCAGCCTGAGCATATGTTTGAGTTAATTTTTTTTTTTTTTAATTCCTCTGATCCCTGTTCCATCTCAACCTGAATTCAGTGTGACCCTGGTGGCTGCCTGATTGAGTTGACCACGCAGCTGGTGATAGTGATGACTGGTAAACAGGTGTGGGGCAACATACAGGAGGCACTGGTCCCGTGAGTACTGCGACTGACTGTCATCTCTTCATAGCCACTGTTAACAGTTAAAAGTGCTTTATGTAGGAAATGTTGCAGGCTGAAAACTGATTTGGTGTTCTGGTCTGTAGCGCCACCCACCGCCGACCTCCCAATATCACAGCTTGCAGCGCTTCAACATGCAGAAGGCCAGCAGCTATGAGTCAGACATGCTGAATGTCACCAAACTTAAAATGTCACTCACTCTCCCTCCCACAGACACCTTAAACATAGAAAAGCAACATGAGGGTGTGCAATATAGATGTGTAAAATATAAGCAAAGAGGAATTTTAAGACATTATGCCGATGAGGACAATATTCTCATGGACAGGAAAGCAAAACAAGACGGAACAGAAAACTAATATGTGCACTGCTTTTAAACAGTGTGACATGATATATGATATGTGATATGTGGCATATTTTACATACGCCACCTTTAAGTGCTGCTGTATTTTAGTTGACAGAGGATGTTAAATGCTGCCTAAAAAGCTCTCTATCACCCCAATTGCCTCAGGTGGCTGATGAACTGGTGGGGCAGCAGGAGGTCACGAAACCACCCAGAAAGTCTTTACAGCCGCTGGGAGCAGGACCATGATCTGCAGAGCTTCGGACAGTTGGGTCTCTTTGACGAGTACCTGGAAATGGGTAAACATTTATCACTAAATCGATCTGTTTTGAGGAAAAACGTGTAACTTAGGCTGCAATCGAGTCCACTTTAGTGGAGTCAAAATTACAACACCAGGTTTAGTTGTCAAGTAGTTAAACTTATAGAGGCTTTTTAAATGCACAGTATGTCATTTCTGCCTCTAAAATGTAATTAATTCAGGAAGCAGTGTGGTATCATTCATTCATTCATATTTTGGTCTCTTTTGGTTCCCCTGTGTATTTGTGCTTTGCAAAGAGAGCTCATGGAAATGAGTAGTCATGATCAATTAGTAAGAGAAACACACACAATTATTAACTGTCTGTTACCTTGAACAGAAATCAGTTTTCTTGAATGCAGAATAACATATTATATCTTTAATTTTACATATATAGATTATCAAATGAAATACTTTAAATCATACGACTTGGATTACAGTAGCAGCATTGTTATTACCAATGTAATATCATTTGATGTAATGTGTAAGTAAATTGGTTAATAGCTGCAGTGTCCTGAGATCCTGCAGATGGTGCTGTTTCCATCAAACTCTCACACTAACCTTTCCCTTCTCTGTGTCCCAGTTATCCAGTTTGGTTTCATCACACTGTTTGTTGCCTCCTTCCCGCTGGCGCCACTGCTGGCACTTATCAACAACATCATTGAGGTGAGAGTGGATGCCTGGAAGCTCACCACTCAGTTCAGACGTCCAGTGGCAGCCAAGGCCCACAGCATCGGAGCCTGGGAGGAAATCCTCAGTGGGATAGCGGTCCTCTCTGTTGTCACAAATGTCAGTACAAGACGACGTGTTTGCTGCTCATTTGCTAGCCATATATTCAGCTTTATCTGTGGTTTTCCTTCAACTGTTTTGTTTCCTGGCTTTCTAGGCATTCATTGTGGCCTTTACCTCGGACATGATTCCTCGGCTTGTGTACATGTACGCGTACAACGCGGAGAATGAGATGAATATGAAAGGCTACATCAACAACAGCCTGTCCGTGTTTAATATTTCTGGGATCCCTTTGGAGAACAGACCTGAGGAAGGAGAGAGCCCACTGTGGTTCAACAGCTCCATCACTACCTGCAGGTGTGTGTGTGTGTGTGTTTTTATGCGAGACAGAGATATTGTGGATATAAAATGTTATGTGCTATTATATGTGTGGCAAGAAATACTCTGATCATATATTGAAGTAAATGAATTGACACAGTGTTGACATATTATGTTACAAGTAAGGGAGATTAATATTTGAATTCATGTACATCCATGCTAGCAAAGTGTAGTATTTGTTTACAGAACTCTTCATGTACAAAGATATATTACACCAGGTTTATTTAAGACATGCTTGAGCATCACATACACGTGTTGTACGAGTTAATAGTATATAAGATAAAATACAACCTGAATACCTATGATGATTGGCTTTTGCACGAAAAATTCACATTAAGCAACCTTGAATTTGACGCTGTTATGTTTAGAAATCCGCAGACAAATCTGTTCTTTCTTTTTTTACAGGTATCGTGATTACCGCTATCCCTCTGGCCATGAGAAGGAATACTCCCACACCATGCAGTTTTGGCATATTCTGGCTGCCAAACTTGCTTTCATTATCATCATGGAGGTAAGTCTAGGCCTCAGTTTCCTCACAGCACCAGCAACACTTACTGACCACTTCAATGTGTTGAAAATAATAGTTTGCAAGTTGCATTGGGAATTGATGTCGAACTTTTCTCATTCAGCCGGGATTTTGAAAAACAATGGTGCGTTTCCACTGAAATTATCTGGAAAAAAAACTTTCCCTCGACTTCAAACTTTCACTCAAAGAAGTTCCTACTTGCAACAGTTACAGATTACCAGGAACTCTAGAGGGGCTGTGTGCTGAAGAATGCTGATCGGTGGAACACATTAAACAGTCGCAACATTTTTGCGCCTGTTTAAGCCAGTTTGACTGCAATCCACCTTTGAACAAGACCATTCAAAGAAGATGAAGAAAGGAGAACTTCAGGCAAAAGAAAAGACATTCTCGTTCGCAATTGTCTTTGCGAATAACTGTCACACAATTTATGATGCTTGTTCGGCCTTCAACTTCTTCTTCTTACCGCCACCTACTGGACTAAAGATGTAATGTACTGTAGTTTTATTTATAAAGTTGAATTTATTTTTAATTTCAATACATTTTCCATAACTTTGAGGTGTGGTGGAAACGCAAACCACACAGATTACCCAGAATTCTTTTCCTCAGGTAAATTAGTTCCTGGTAATAAAAGTTCCTGGAAATATTGGTGGAAAAGGGGCCCTGCATCATGATGTTGTGTGGAATCAAAAATCAAATCATTGACATGACATTCACATTTAATAATATGCAATACAAATCATGTCGTGTTCTGTTCTTCTACAGCATGTTGCGTTCATGGTCAAGTTCTTTGTAGCCTGGATGATCCCAGATGTTCCTTCTGACGTGAGGGCTCGGGTAAAGAGAGAGCGCTACCTGGTTCAGGAGTATCTTCATAACTACGAAGTGGAGAAGCTGAAGATCCAGCTGAGCCAACAAAGCAACAATGACTGTTCCTGTGAACCCACAATCTATCCACATTTATCTCGACATGAGGTGCTGTCCGAGTGTCTCTAGCCCAACTGACAGTCAGCTGGACACGACAGGATGACACTCTGATATAGTTTGCCCTGCTGGTTTATTATAACACTGACCATCACTTTGCTGTAGTGCCTGTGCTGTTTGTGCAGAACACACACAGACAACATTTCTAAAAGAGCTACGTGGACATCATTCTACTAATCTGCTGATTGTGGAAGTACACACAGGTAAAAGACCAAGTTTCCTTGCATGCTGAACGCTGTCTCATACTTATAGCTTGTCATTCTCTGTGTTGTAGTTAAAGGTAATAAATATATGAGGATACATTCGCTGCAAGGAAAGAAAGAAAACACCAAATAACTTTACCGGTCTTCTTATGACTGGATGCCTTATTTTGAAACCCATTTACCACTGATATCATTTATCTGCTGGTGAAATAACTTTAGGTTTGAAAATGTGTTTGTATGTTCAGCCATATGAAGGGTTCAACTGTCATTTACAGTAAGTTCTACTTGGTTTATTTTTGTTTTTACTTTAAAAAATGCGACTTTTGTCTACTGTGGTCATCACAAGAATGCCTCACACTTTTACCAAATAATTTTTCAGGATAGACTGGCAGTTGAAAGGCCTGGTCTCCTTTTGCTGTGATCTTTTAACAGCCCAACAGTAGCTCTGAACGTTACTTGACATGTGAAGTAGGTTTTGATGAAGACAAATGTGTGCTGCTGTTATTACTGTGAGTAAGGGCAGATCGTGTCCTGCAAGGGCCAGTTGTGGAGCAGTCGTAGCAGCAGCAGCTGTTCACTGTTGACAGTGAGTTTGTGTGTCTGGAGAGAGAAGCAAAAGCTCAGAGAGAGAGTGAAGAGATCCCTTTTTAATGTGCCTCTGTTTACCAACAGATTGGAGCTAATGAAAGCCTGCCCCCCTGTCTACTCAGCTATGTTTGCTTCTAAACACAAAGCACATCAGCCATCGTCTAGTTCTTGTGCCTCTGGTTTCCTCTCTATAGTGAAGGAAAGATACACTTTTTTTTGCACAAAGCACTTAAAAAAACTCACTCCTAAGTGTCTTTGTTGTCCTGAGACAATCTGTCGAAATATTTTTATTTAACTGCAACTGTAATAGTTTTACTGTTGTAAGTTTGTTAGTAGGTAGTAAGTTGTAAGTTGTAAGTTTCGCCTTCTGATTTTATTTATATCAAAGTTGAATGCCAACCTAACTTCTTCTTCTTTTTTTTTTTTAAACTAAATAAAATATATATGTCATATTTATTAGGCTGCACACACATTCAAGTATGGAGAAGATTTTAAGTATTTGAATTTAAATGTAAAGTAGCCAAATGGCTGTGCTTTAAATAAACTCAGGCATCTAAATTGTGTTTGTTTGATGTATGCAGTATATGAAACCACTGTAGCTGAGAGCAATGTTGGACAGTTATTGTTTGCCTTTTGTTTCCATGCCGTGCACTTTGCTAAAATACAAATGCCTGTTGATGCCTTAATAAATCCGGTAAGTCCATTTTCTATTGAACTTCTTTAAATTCACTTTTTCTCATGTCTATGTTACTATCACCATAAATGAAAAGGGTGAACCTGTTTACTGTATGCTTTAAACCTATACATTTAATGTTATCATTTGTTTTTCAGTAATTCTTTTGTAACGTCCCATATAATATTGTGTAATGTAACAAAGACAAAATAAAGAACTTGTTCAACTTCAGTAGTTTGAAATGTTTGGATCGGTTCTAAACACACAAAACCTTCTTGCAGAGGAGAGGAAAGTTTCTGTTCACATAACAGATGGAAATTGAAAAAAACCCCGCTGATAATGTAGTGTTTGCTCACACTCATGGTGGGTGGGATTTATGCCAAAATATGGCATACACACAGTAAACCGCAAACCACACAGCAACATTAAGATAGGAGTCAAGTATCAAGGAGTAAAAGAGGTCATATTAAAAAGAAAACTAAGCAATAAGAGAAAAGGGCAAAACAGTGATGAAAATCCAGTTACCACTGTTGTTATTTATGACAACAACAACTCTGTTACAAATACAGTAATTACAGTAATTACAGCTGTACCATCAACACCTGATTACAGACATTACAGAGAAACCCTCGAGTGAAAAGCAAGAACCAGCTCATCAGAAACAACACAAAAACCTCATTACTGCAAATGAACCTGAATCCACTGTCTAGTTGTCACTAGTTTTGTTTACCTAGTTAAACACCTACACTACAGTATATGACACCCTTTTTTGTAACTAGTGACACTTGAAAAATGTGTTCGCAAAAAGGTCACACAAGTTACCCCAGTGACCCAAGAAACAATGTAAATATTTAAGATTTTTCTGATGTCACCTGTGATTTAGTTTCAAAAAGCCCAAACTAGATAAGGAAACCGTATACCTTATCAGGGATATGCTCCAAATATTAACCAACATGAGAATCAGAATAAAGTTTATTGCTTGTAGATATTAACAAACATGGCATTTTCTTTGGTATTTTGGTGCAGAACAAAAACAGTAACAAGAAAACAGAATAAAGGTTAAAAAAGCAGAAAGGAAAATAAATTACTTTACAAGTGTAACCCACATGGTTAAATAAACCCATTTTTGGAAGACATACCGTGGTATGACTTTTTTTTCACATTTTGGACGACACACCAAAGTAGTGGTTACCATGCCTCACCACAAGGTGGCGCACCAGCCCTTTAGCCACTGTCAAGTGTATGCCCTCTCTGACCCAATAGCTAACTCGAGAGACCCCAGTAGTGATTGACCTGATTAAACATCTGAAAGAAAAACAACTAAGAGTTTGAAACCCATGATTTATCACACCAAAGCACTATCTCATAAGTCTTTCGCTTATTAGGAACGAGTCTTGTGTTTTATGTTGGATGAGGGGAGCCGTTTCGCCGTGTGAGCCCTCTAAGAGAACGCCGGTAAGCATGGCTGTTACATGCTAAGAGGCTAAACCTCGTTGTTGGCTTGTGATGTAGTTGTTGTGTGAAATGCCTTTCACTTTCACTTAAACCAGTCGGAGCTACATGAATGTGTCCTACGGTTTGAACCCACCGTGGTACTCTCTGTATCACTATGAACAGTGTAAACCTACTCTGAAAAGATCGCTAGCTAAGTTAGCACGATATTAACGCTAATAGCGAGTGGCGCTACTGCTACGTTAGCGCAGGCATTCACTGTAAAATGTAACGTGAGCGCTAACAGCGTGGCTAAGTATGCTAACCTGCCACTACTGTAGGTAAATCAGAGCGAGAAACAACATACGATGCATATTTGTGTTGATACGATGCCTGGTTGTAATAGTTATTGTTCTTTGATAACTGAGGTACAGTATGTGTTGTATTGCACTGAAGCTGTTGAAATATTAATTTATGGTTTAAAAAAGTTAAAATATAAGTAGTGCTTTATGAAGGTTTATAAATGGATTTATGTTGAAATATAAGTTCATGAAGGATAATTATCTTGGTTAAAATCGGTCGCAGCTGGTGAGTTTTTCTTTTTGGGGGGGATGTGCAATCGGCAAGTCAGTTTTTCACAGACTGTGGTTATATAGCCCAGTGGTGATATGCAGTATCACTACTGGGACACGCCAAAACACCATTCTAATGCCTGATACCATTATTTAAAAAGATTCACTTAAATGTAAATACAAATACACAACAAATATTTTTTTAATATAATGTTGTTGTGTATTTTCAGGCATTTGAATTTTGCCCATCTCTACATGCAAGCTTCTCTATCACTCTTGTTTGCATAGCATTGTCCATATGTATCCTTGTCTGTGTTTTTTTGCTCTTTCAGAGAAATCTTTTAAGCCTGTAATACCTGGCTGAATCCAGGTTTGTTCAGTGTCTGGCATCTGAAAGAGGAGGCAGGGAAAACAAAACATGGCACTGGTCTGAGGGCAACCAGTTAGCCAGTCCTTCTTCTCATACCAGCTCCCAGAGAAAGAACAAGTGTAATTCCTTCCCTCTGTCTTTCGTTTGCTGCTTTATGGCAACCTTCGGCTGATCGGGTCAGAGTTCTATAAGCCGAAGCTTTTCTTCTATGAAATGGCTTATTTTGCAGCAAGGGAAAGGTGTTTTTCTGCACTATGTGTAGATTGGTTTATTTGCTGGATTATAGATTGATTCAGATTCTGAACCTGTGGATGTTCAGTGGCAAGCCAGGAAGGACGATCGATTGGACGGAACAGTGCATGGTGTGGCCAGCCATGGGATCCACTCCGGAGAACCCCAGACATCGTCTCATTCCGCTTAGTAACACAAATAAGGAAATAATACACAGAAATCTACACAAATCTACCTGGCTAGTCATAGGAAAAGAAGAGGAAAGAAGGGACCATTTTACTACAATAATTATTTGTGTGTGACAATAAATTGTCAAAGTTTAACTGTATGTCCTGTTATTTGAATATTTCAGGGGTCCATCTCTCCGAGCCTAGGAAAAGTGTAGGTGTCAGTAGTGTGTTTTTTCCAGTCAGGCTAAGGGCGCTACACAAGAATTGGCAAAATGGAGGGACATTGCACTCACACACATTGGAAATTATACTAGTGTTGTTTAACAATATCATGTCATGTATTACAACATAACGCTTCCTTGGAGACAGAACTTTTGTTGAGGTAATTAGGTGATTACGTGTTGCCTACTGTCCTGGATGAATCAGCACTGACATTTGCTGTTGTACATGAGTGACTATACACTCTCTTCATCATACAGCTGTCTTCCACTGGGAGTGGTCCATAGCCTTATTTGCACTTGGAGGTGCTGCAGTTGAATTCAAGACCATGCTGAACCTCACGTCATACAGAATGGGTCTCCAGGATATAACCAAAGATAAGACAAATGAGTAAACAACTCCTGTAAATGATAAAGATGGCGAGATCAACTCACCAGCTGGAGTAATTGATAACCTCTTACACTGTATAACTGCTTTGTTTCCTCTTGCACCAATGTCAACTTTCACTGTGATGGTATGAGACTTCAGGTACAGAGGAATCCTTTATTTGACCAGGTAAAGACTTGTTCAGTTTCAATTAAAGTCACAACAATGATACAAACAAATTCAACTATCACACGCTGAAAATAAACATGAACATGCAGTAAAAATAATAAAATAAGGTAAAGTATTAAACACAAACTGTAATATGACATCAGTCTGAATGGAACTTTTTTCTTTGTTCTTAAAAGCTTTTTTTCCTAGTTCTGCTCTGACTTTGAAGACTGACATTTGACATTTCAGACCCAGAAGAGTTTTGTAGACAAAAGTCATCCAGTCATTAAATCTGCAATGTTGGCCTCATATTGTCACCTGCATATGATTTTTCCTTGTTCCAAAAAAACCACAAATGAAACCTCATTCTCCTAAAATCTTAACTTTTTAAAACCTAATGGGACAAAGATTTAAACCTCATTGTCATTCTTAATATTGGACAATTAAAGTTTCACATTACTTAATGTCTTCTTCATAATGAAACTATATTTCCTTTTCCAGTTAAGTCAATGGTTAATGATTACATTTTAATTTCTGAAACTGTTCAAAGATTATTTAATCTTTTTAAATGGTCCTGTTGTGTATCCTTCAATATGAAAACTAATAGATTATAATTACTTATGCCACAGAGGTTTATTTATTTTGAGTGTTTTCTCTGGTTGAGTTTAAACATTTTAGTGATTAATGCCACATTCTATTTCCCTAACAAACGACCATGTTAAATGATTTTACAGGGTGGAGTGGCTCAGTGGCTTCATGGTCGCAAGTTCAACTCCACCCCTGGCAGGTTGTACTCAATTCCCTCGTAAATTGCTTTGGATAAAAGCGTCTGCTAAATGACATGTAATGATATTTGTGTAATTCCAACAATCCCTCTTTTCTGAACAAAATGATTGACAGTTAGTGTACCAATTTACTTAACAGTGTCTCAAAATCTAAGCTTGTAGATCATTAAAATTATTGATTAGTGATGAATTATTGAATGCAATTTTATAAATAACTTTTTAAGTTACAGATTTTCAGGTCAGGTTTTTTTTTATATGCAAACGACACATTGTCATAAAATGTACAACCTGTTAAAATGTGTTAGGGACATATGCAGACAATTTCGGGGCATAAATCTGAACAGTGGCATCGGAAAAAAAATATTGTGAACAGCCTCAATTATTTTGCCATGTTTTACTATGTCAAAATAAATCTTATTCCCATAAAAATATTGTTGAGTTTTTTTCTATGTATTTTGTTACAGTTTTACAACAATATTGTTATTCTGATTATTAAATAATCGGAAATGTGTCACGTCATTACATCCTCAACAGCTGATATTTTGGAGCACACCAGCCTTTTTTTTTTTTTAATTGATGCCTGATTATGTAGAAACTGCAATTGAAGTGCAGACATATTTGTTTTAATTGAGAGATAAGGAGGGTGTAGAGGGGATTATACTGGGTGAGT
Organism: Solea solea; assembly: GCF_958295425.1. Lineage (NCBI taxonomy): Eukaryota > Metazoa > Chordata > Actinopteri > Pleuronectiformes > Soleidae > Solea > Solea solea. The sequence continues at coordinate 13,065,196 of NC_081145.1, read as the reverse complement.
AAAAGGCGTTGGACATTGTTTCAGTACATATTTGTCCTAGCAATAAAACTTCAGTTTGTACTAAGATAGAAGGTGGGAGGAATGAAAAAAAATGCCATCTCAATATAAAGAGATGCTCAGAGCAGTTTTGAATGTAACCTGCTTTGGCAAAAGCAGCACACTCGCGAGAATGAGGTGGAGATGTGTGTGGTTGAGTTTCCTTGCTTTGTCTGTCGATATCGTCACAAATGTACAAGCCAGGCTGGGTGAGATACTTTTCTCTATGGTTTGGTTATTTTACTTAATTAAGTATTCTGGGAACGTACTCTGAATGTACTGTTTTCTACTTGTACATTTTTTTTCCTCAGTTCGCAACCATGTCAGCAGCATCTGCAGCACATGGGGCAGAAACCACTTCAAGACATTTGACGGTGACATGTACGAGTTCCCCACCATGTGTGAATACAACCTGGTCTCTGACTGCCACGATTCCTTCCAGGAGTTCTCTGTGCACATGAGGAGGAAAGAGACTGATGGGAACCCGACAGTCAGTTATGTGGTGGTTACTATCAGTGACCTCTCATTCCACATCAGCAAGAGTGTGGTCACTGTCAATGCTCAGCTGTAAAAAAAGTAAAAAGCCAGAGTATGTAACTTATAAGAGAAGCTCTGCTCTTTTTTTCTGACATTTGTTCATAATAATAAAAATTGCATGCCCTTGTTCCCAGTGTTGAAATGCCATACTACAACGCAGGAGTACAAGTGGAAAAAAATGCGGTGTACATCAAACTCCAGTCAAAAGTTGGCATCAACGTCATGTGGAATGGTGACGATGCAGTCATGGTAATAACTTAAAATACAATTCTTCGGATATATTTTAAATTGTTGTTCATTCAAGGGACATCAAAGCTCTTGTGATATGATGCACTGACAGCTCTGTACAATTCATAGAAAATTGACCCAAAACAAAGAGATTAAGAGAATAATTGCAGTGATAGTCTTTGTCACTTACTCTTAACAGGTAAGAATAAGCCTCTTGGCTAATAACTAATTCTAATTAATAAAATAAATTGACTTGGCACCTGAAAATAAGCAATAGTAGTGTATTCAGCTCTCCTTATGAAACAATAATGATTCACTGGTGTTTGCGTTCCAGTATTTTACGCTCAAATAATCTCTCTTTGTGTTGCTCTGACGTAGGTGGAACTGGATCATGACTACGCTAATCGAACTTGTGGACTTTGTGGAGACTTCAACGGTGTTTTGCTCCACAATGAGTTCATACATCATGGTATGAGGTTGCCGTTCACTTTGTGTACATTTTTATATATAATGTTCCTTGTGTATGACACAGAGAATATATTTAAATGCAGGTCGCAAAATAAGCCCATTTGAGTTTGGCAACAGACACAGGGTCCATCGTCCAAATGATGATTGTGAGAATCCCAGTGAAGAGGAAGATGAAGCACTGGCTGCTGAACAATTGTCAGATTCATGCACCCAGTTTGTGAGTTTATGATCCACTACCCTTTTTCACTGGTGAAATGCAGTGATGTGTGTTTTCAACAGAATAACTTTTTTTTTTTCTATCTCTTCCCTTTCTATAGCAACCCTTTTGTACGCAGATGTTGAGTTCAGGGTCTTGGAGCTCCTGCACCAGTCTAATTGACCCTGAACCTTACATCCAGGCCTGTGTGCAGGACATGTGTGGCTGCAACGTCACAAATGACTTCTGTGTCTGCAGCACGCTGTCCGAGTTCTCTCGACTATGTTCCCATGCAGGAGGGCAGCCTCCTAACTGGAGGTCGCCTCACTTCTGCGGTAATATATGCTTTCTCCTCTTTGTTTAATACAGAGAGAGCAACAAGAGCAAATAATTTAAACTGTTTGATAAAAAGTACTGTAATTGTTTTGACCATTTTATGTTGCTTTAAAGTTGAGATTATATGTTTACATCTATGTAGCTAAAGAAACATAAATGAAAGTAAAACAAACACATAAAAATCTAATTTCTATTGTCCCATGTCTTCACAGATAAACAGTGTCCATTCAACATGGTCTACCAAGAGAGTGGTTCTCCTTGCATGGACACTTGCTCATATCGGGACACAAGTTCACTGTGTGAGGACCACAAAATGGACGGCTGCTTCTGTCCTCCTGGTTAGTGCACTTTACGTGCTTCTTACTGCACAGCACAATGCTTCGCTCATTCTTTAAACATTAATAAACTGTCTGCTGCAGGAACTGTGTTTGATGATATCTCTGAGAGAGGGTGCATCAGTCAGTCTGAATGTCAGTGCAAAGACGACAAAATCTATAACTCCGGTGAGGTTAACCGCCAGGGCCAAACTGAATGGTAAGTCACGTGTTGAACTGTGTAAAAATAATGCACCACTTGCGATGTGTTAGTGTTTTTTCTATCTAAAATTCCTTGGGTTATTTCAGTACATGTGTGATGGGAAGCTGGTCTTGTAAGAAACAGCTTGAAATGCCTGCTACATGTGCAGTCGAGGAGGGTTCACATGTAACGACCTTTGATGGGAAAACCTTCACCTTCCATGGAGAATGTCACTACACTCTAGCCAAGGTGCAAAGCAAGGTGAGTCACTTATTGTCTTGTATAATTCAATTGGAGAATTTTCTTTATCCACAGATGTAGAATGATTTTTAAAATGATGATAATCATTTTTGTATATTTCAGGATGACAAAAGTCCAAAATTTACCATCCTGGTCCAGCTGATACCTTGTGTAAACCAGGAGTACGACACGTGTCTTAAAACTCTCAAGCTTTTGCTGAACAATGACAAACACAATGTGAGTAGAATCCTGTCAGTAAAGAAGACTGTAGTCATGCACAAGCTCACACTAATATCTGCAACACTCAATCGATCAATTCTGTTTTTTAGGTATTAACGTTCACTTCAGATGGAAAAGTGAAGCAAAACTCACAGATAATGAGTTTGCCATATCAGGTACAAGGTGAGTGACACAATAAAATCTCTGAATAGAACATTGTATTATCTTTAATTATTTATACCTTATTTGAAGTGGCAAACAAGTTCACTGTTTACTATTCCTTAATTCAAAGGTGTCCTCTACATATTTCGTGCCTCATCCTTCCACATCTTGCTCCAGACCAGTTTTGGGTTGCAAATTCAGATTCAGCATGTGCCAATGATGCAAGTCTATGTCAGCCTGGAGCACAGCTACAGGGCAAAGACACAAGGTCAGTTTTACATTTGTCATAACATCATTACTGGAATACATTTAGACATAGGCATTACACATCCGATAATGATGACAGCAATGCTAATTTAAGAATAATATTTGTCATATGCAGCCCTGAAAAAAATACAACCAACAGATTGAACTGAAATAAACCAGTTTTGTGAGACTCTACTGTCCACAGTGAACCATGAAACACTCGTAGTGTCCCAAGACATTCAACTTAATTCATGTGTTAGAGTAACAATTGACAACTTTCCCCCATAGAGATTCCAAAAAGACACCAATTTTGATCAACTCCATGATGATTTTTTTTTTTTTTTTACCTCTCACTCCATTTTGAGAGGCTGTCGCAAGAAAATATGTTCACTGAACACTGACACTGAATCGCCTGTTTATGGCAGCTTAAAATCTAATCAAAGTCTAATGTGTTTGTTTTCCTTCAGGTTTGTGTGGGAACTACAACATGGTCCTGGCTGACGACATGAAGACACCTCAGGGAATTGTGGAGGGAACAGCAGTAACTTTTAGCAACTCGTGGAAGGCTAACCACATGTGTCAAGACAGGACGGAAAGGCTTGATGACCCCTGTTCTCTTAGTGTGGAGAATGGTAAACAAGTGCTTTTTTTTTTGCATGTGTTGCTGACAGCAAAATACTTCAGTTATAATCTGTGTTTTATAGGATTAAACACTGTACTTGACGGACCTAGAGAGTTTTCTCAGTGACATGAGGATCTTTTAGGTGTCTGACAGTAAATGAAAGGGAAACTATTACAGAATCTAATCTAACAATCTAACACTTTCCCACCGGCCAGCACCAACGTGGTTCCTACTCGGGCTCTAGTTCTGTTCCAAACCATTGTGCTCTAAACCAACCAGCATGTGTTCGCACCAATTAAGTGGAACCAAAGCTCCTCTGTATTATGTCATTAACAGTGGGCAGGAAAGTAAATGTGACTGTGTGCAAGCTTGCCTTCTGCTAATTCTCCTGGAATTCAGGAGGGATGCTCAAATCACCACCAAACATGCTGTCACTACATTGTTGTTTCCTTTGCCATTGCCAGGAAAAAGCAAGTATTGGGAACCAACTTAGCTTCCAAATTGATTTATTTTCACTGGTTGATTCAGAATTTGGTTTGGGAAGTGAAGCTGTGCCAGGGCCACACTGGTTTGAAAGATGACCCTGCTCTGCTTGTGATGTTAGGCTATTTGTCCATGAATAAACTCCCCCTGACTAAACATGTTCATGAGGACAATGAGGAGGTTAACTGCAGCACCAGAAAGGAAGTCAGCCAATAGATGACTTTAAAATAAATGGACAGTCTATAACTCACATAATTGTATACACTGGAAATTTAAGAGTCACCTTTTGCTCATTCTCAGAGAAGTATGCCCAGCACTGGTGTGCTTTGCTGCTAAAGACAAACACTACATTTGCACAGTGTCATTCAGTGGTGGATCCTGAGCTGTATCACAAGGTATGGTAAAAATCTGTCTTTTATTTAATAAGGCTGTGATGGGACAGAAGCTCTGTATGATTTTTTTTTTTTTTTATCTCTCCTCTGCAGAGGTGCACCTATGCAAGCTGTAACTGTGAGAAGAGCGAGGCCTGCCTGTGTGCTGTCTTGTCATCTTATGCACGGGCATGTGCATCAAAGGGAGTGTTTTTGACAGACTGGAGAGACAATGTGTGTGGTAAGTATTTCTTTAATTATGTTAAGTGAGGTGATGCTTTCTGCGGATACATTAATATTTACCTTTTCCTTTGATAGTCTTCAACTAATTATTAAACGTTTCTCACATTCTGCACAAACAGATAAATACATGAGGAACTGCCCGATGTCTCAGACCTTCTCTTACAAACATCAGAGATGCCAGTTGACTTGCAGATCTCTGAGCTCAAAGCAGCAGAGCTGCATCACTGACTTCTTGCCTGTGGATGGCTTCTCCTGCTCTGAGGGTCTCTATCTGAATGAAAATGACATATGTGTCCCCATGGCCAAGTGTCCATGCTACTATAATGAAGTGCAAATCAAGCCTGGGAAGTCCATCAACATCAAAGATGAGCACTGGTGAGTCTGTTGTCCCCTATTTAGTGACATTTAACATCAAATGAATTATCCTACACTCAAGTTGATTTAGTGCCGCTGTAAAGAATGTAGCAAATAAATAAATGGCACTTTTAAAGTACTTTTGTGTTGCATCCTGTGTCTCTGGTGTCTTTTTCTAGTGTTTGTTCAAATGGAGTGCTTCGTTGTAATTCTTGGAGAGCCCGTTCAGTGTGCCCTTTTCCAAAAGTTTTCATCGACTGTTCCACTCCTGGCATAGCAGAGCGTGGAGTCCAGTGTGCTCGAACTTGTTTAAATCTGGACAACGATGATTGTGTGAGCTGTTTTTATTAAGTTGTTAGTCCCGAAACTAAGATATCATGTATATATTCTGGAGTTTAAGGGTGGAATACTAAATATGTAATTCACATTGTGCAGTTACACTATAGTTTATGAAGTTTGAAGACAGCTTTGGACAACTTTTTCCCATAGTATTATTAAAATGTTCTCTCTTTTTTTAACCACTGTGGTGTTTCTATCTTCCCAGGACTCCACAGAGTGTGAATCTGGCTGTTATTGTCCCAGTGGCCTCATTGATGATGGAAAAGGTTTCTGTGTAAAAGAAAGCCAATGTCCTTGTCAACATAATGGGCGTCTATATGCACCAGGAACACAAATTCCGAACCAGTGTAACACTTGGTAAGACAATGTTTTTAATTAGTTATGATAAACGAATATTGTCTTATTTGTTTGTGTGTTTCTCTTCCTTTAAATACTCAAAACCTGTATTACATTTAACCATTTCTCATACATCTAGCACCTGCAGAAGTGGAAGGTGGGAGTGTACAGAGAAAAAATGTCCAGGAACATGCATTATTTATGGAAGTGGTCACTACAAGACATTTGATCAGCGAATGTATGCCTTTAATGGACAATGCGAATATGTTGCTGTCAAGGTAAACATCAACCACATGTTTGAAATCTCCTCATCACCTCATTCACTACCCCATATAGTGGACAGTTAGTAGCTTTAAACTCAGGATTCATTTTCATTTGACACCATCACTGTCATCTATGAGATGCAGCACACTGTAGAGATACTGTATAAGATTGCACACTCGTGAATCTTAAATGTAGTGCACTATATAGGAAAAAAGTATAGCCATAACTTCTGTAAAGACAACCTTTGTCATAAAAATTCACATATATTTAATGCAACAATGCAATGATCTTATTCTCCTGAGTACGTCCATCTTACAACTCTTTGTAGCTTTTCTTTAATAACCTTGAACCTTGCAAAACAAAGTAAAGGTCAAGGTAAGGTTTGGTTTGGTTTGATCAGTAGTCACTGTACTTAAGAAATGCAAAATGTCTCTCTTTTAAGAACAAATGTGGCAATAAAACGGTACAGGAGAACTTTGGAGTTATCACAGAAAATGCACCATGTGGAACTACAGGCACCACATGCTCCAAAATCGTCAGAGTCCTACTTGGGGTAAGATCACACAACAGTGCCTTTGATGTGGCCTTGCTTGACGTTTTGAAAACAACTCAATAACTAAGTTCTGTATCAAACTGCAGTTTTTGTGAAATGAAAGCAAATTAAATCTCCCATTATCTACAGCGAATGGAAATTAAACTGTCAAAGGGGAAACATGAAGAGCAGGACTTGGGACATGGCCCTCAGATTCAATACAGAATAAGTAAAGTTGGCTTATATCTGGTGATAGAATCTGCCATTGGTCTGACAGTGATGTGGGATCGCAAAACAACTGTTCGCATCCTCCTGGAACCACAGCACAGTGTGAGTCACAGTGTGAAATCAACTAGTCTTACTGAAAATGACAGTGGAACAACAGTGGTATTGCTATACTCTAGCAATTCTCTGATAGTAGTTGCGGCATAATATTCACTTACAAATGAATATTGTAATATGAAAAGTCATGGATTACCATAATATTGTCCCTATGTCATTTGCATTTCATAGGGAGAGGTATGTGGCCTGTGTGGAGATTTTGATGGTGATGGCCACGACTTCATCACTCAGAACCAGATGGTAGTGAGCAGTCCTGTAAAATTTGCAAACAGCTGGAAAGTGTCCAGTGGCTGCAGAGATATGAGAATGAATGTCAATCCTTGTGAAGCTGAACCAAAACGGTATTTGTGGGCAAAAATGACGTGCAGCATTATAACTGGGGAGACTTTCAAAGAGTGCCACAATAAGGTAAAAATAGAGTTGCTTCAAATCACTATGGAGATTTCCATTGCTGGATACCCTTAACACATCAATGTTCATTTACTGAGCAGGTAGAGCCCCATCCATTTTATGACAACTGCGTGACAGACGCATGTGCCTGTGACACTGGAGGAGACTGTGAGTGTTTTTGTACAGCAGTTGCAGCTTATGCTCAAGCTTGTAATGACGCTGGTGTCTGTGTTTCATGGAGGACTCCAAAAATCTGTCGTAAGTAAACAATAATTGTGAGCTTAAGTCACTAAACTGATTTCTATGTCTTTTCTGGGATTTGTAATTTAGAAAAAATTATATGGCTCAGGCCCACAAGTTACAGAATAGTCTGTGAGCATGTATTTAACTTATTTGATGGAGTTCAGGTTTGCATTCTAATTAAATAGGTCAATGTTATGTGGAGCAATATTCCCTTTCTTTACTCAAAATACATGACTAACTTCCCTTACATATTTTCTTCCTAGCTGTCTTTTGTGATTATTACAATGGTCCACAAGAATGCAAGTGGCACTATAACCCTTGTCATACAACCTGCTACAAGACCTGTTTAAATCCTCAAGGAAATTGTAGTGCCACTCTACCCCTCGTGGAAGGTAAGATGTTATTTTTGATTACTTGATTACTTTACAAACCTAATTTTCAGAAGGTCTGGCACCCTTCCGATTTTAGGCTGATTTGATGTGCCTATGTATAATGACAGTGACGTAACGAGGTTTGATTCACTTTCATGACAAAGAGTAGTACATACAGGTACAAGCCCCACTGAATAACAAACGGGACAATAAAATAAAAAGCAAGGCATGCACCATTCACACATAAAGCAATTCAAAGTGCTTTACAAAGGCAATTCGCAAATAACATTAAAACATTGGAATTAAAATACAATTGAAGCAATAAAAGTGTATAACTAGTGTATAGTTAATTTTTTAAAACAGTTGCCACTTTTGCAATATAGTTAGTTTTCATTTATTTATTTTGGACATAATGAAAATGCTCAGACAAGATTTTAATAGGATTTATTATTGTTACTAAATGATGTGAGCATGGTATTAATCTGACAGAACAATCTTTTCGAAGCCTGCTTCCAAATTTTGAAACAAAGCTAAACAAACTGCTCGACAGTTAGCAGGGTTTGGAGCAGACTTGTTCACCAGAAAAGGTTACTATGATACTATGATGGATCGGAACACCCACTTAAATGAGCCAGACTTATCGAAATAAGCAAGACTTTCCCTTAATCCTGCTTCTTGGAATACCCCCTGAGCAGTAATCCAATCTCTGCCCTCCAGGTAAACTGCTGCACAGGAAGGAAAACAGTAGGCCACATAAAACACTAAATACAGTCCAAGGGACAATCACATCTTAGTACATAAAAACCAAGGGCGAGAACTGCTACTGTGATGTACATAGCCACCTTGGCTCGTAAATACGTACAATCACTTTTGCGAAGGCCTCACTAGCTATCCAACCAGCTAAATAGATGTAAAAAAAAAAATTCAAAAAAACTCCACAGCAGAATTATGTACAGCAATTTAGCCAGCCTAAAATTGTTGTACAGGTAAGAGCAAGGGAACAATACTTCAAAATCACCACTAGATGGAAGTAATACTCTATAAACAAAGATGGCATTTTCAACAAATATATTGCACAGGCCACGACTGTCTAACACAGTCCACTGCTGCATCAAGAAATGCAACCTAAAACTGTTATGCAAAGCTGTCCAGGACTGTCTCAGGGCCCAAACTCATCTGAAATGGATTGAAAAACAGTTGAAACATGCTATGTTGTCAGATAATTCCACATTTCAACTTGTTTTTGGAAGTGATCTGCATATGTGAGGGTGCCACTGATGCATTTGCTTCTATTAGAATTTTGCAGAAACATATACTCCTCTCGTATGTTTTCCCCATGTGTGCATGGGTTTTCTCCAGGTTCTCCAGTTTCCTCTGTCCAAAAATTGGGTATCAGGCAAATTGGACACTAAATGTGTCCAATTTGCCTACTGACTATAGGTGTACGTTTGAGAGTGGAGTTAGTTGTCTCTATGTGGCCCTGTGATGGAATGGCAACCTGTCCAGGGTGTACCCCTTTTGCCCTATGTCAGCTGGGAATATTAATGAATGAATTAATGAATGTTCTAACTAACAGGACCTATTTTACCAGAAGCTCTGTGGCTATTTAAGCTGAACAATGCCAGGTTTCATTCTGCAATACATACAACAGTGTTGCTTCATAGATGTTCATTATTATAAGTTTAAATTGGTTTAACAAATAGAATTAGGTGTGTCTTTCTTTCTGCTTGCTTGTTAATATACATTCAAGTGAATTAATAAATTACATTCATATTTTATTTTTCATTATATTTTTAGACTGACTACTTTGCATTTCGGGTTTGTATTTGACAAAGTAACAAAATAATTAAAAAGAATATGTGGCCACTTTCAGTGCTTAAGGTTTTAAATACATATTGCCTTTTTGGTTTCATAGGCTGCTATCCTGTATGCCCTGAAGATAGACCCATATTTGATGAAGATAAGGAGATATGTGTGGACGAATGCTCCGGTTGCTTTTATAATGGAACCAGATATAAGGAAAATGAGGTTGTTTACAATGTGACTGACAACTTGGGGATGTGCTACTATGCAATCTGCATAAATACAACTGTGATACATGAAAATAAAACCTGCACTGCTTCAACTGTTCAACCACCAACATTGACAACAATTTTGACCACTGAATTGCTTACCACACAAACTGTACCGCTCATTACAACTGAAGTGACAACCACATTATTTTCAACTCCACAAACTCAACCTTCCACAACGGTTTCTACAAAAGCAACAACAACCTTGACAACGTTTGAAACTGAAATTACGGAATCCCCAGTTCCATCTACATCACCAAGAACTGAATCTGTTGTCACTGCTACCACTCCACTTCAGACTCTTACTTCAACTCTACAGCCAACAACCACAAAAGAGTCTACACCATTCCCAATCACAACTTTTACAACAACTGCACAGCCAACTTCAACCACAACCCCTTCCACCAAGTTTCCTACTTCAACTCAAGGGCCAACAACCACAACGGAATCTACATCCCTTCCACCCACACCTACTACAGCAACTGCACAGCCAACTACAACAGCAACATCCACAACACCTCACAGTGAGCCTCCAACTTCAACTCTGCAGCCAACAACCAGTACAGAATCGACATCCATTCCAACTACACCTGCTATAACAGGAACAATGCCAACTTCAACCACAAAATCTACAACCCCTTCCACCGAGTTTCCTACTTCAACTCAAGGGCCAACAACCACAACGGAATCTACATCCCTTCCAACCACACCTGCTACAGCAACTGCAGAGCCAACTACAACAGCAACATCGACAACACCTCACAGTGAGCCTCCAACTTCAACTCTGCAGCCAACAACCAGAACAGAAATGACATCCATTCCAACTACACCTGCTATAACAGGAACAATGCCAACTTCAACCACAAAATCTACAACCCCTTCCACCGAGTTTCCTACTTCAACTCAAGGGCCAACAACCACAACGGAATCGACATCCCTTCCACCCACACCTACTACAGCAACTGCACAGCCAACTACAACAGCAACATCGACAACACCTCACAGTGAGCCTCCAACTTCAACTCTTCAGCCAACAACCAGAACAGAATCGACATCCATTCCAACTACACCTGCTATAACAGGAACAATGCCAACTTCAACCACAAAATCTACAACCCCTTCCACCGAGTTTCCTACTTCAACTCAAGGGCCAACAACCACAACGGAATCTACATCCCTTCCAACCACACCTGCTACAGCAACTGCAGAGCCAACTACAACAGCAACATCGACAACACCTCACAGTGAGCCTCCAACTTCAACTCTGCAGCCAACAACCAGAACAGAATCGACATCCATTCCAACTACACCTGCTATAACAGGAACAATGCCAACTTCAACCACAAAATCTACAACCCCTTCCACCGAGTTTCCTACTTCAACTCAAGGGCCAACAACCACAACGGAATCTACATCCCTTCCACCCACACCTACTACAGCAACTGCACAGCCAACTACAACAGCAACATCGACAACACCTCACAGTGAGCCTCCAACTTCAACTCTTCAGCCAACAACCAGAACAGAATCGACATCCATTCCAACTACACCTGCTATAACAGGAACAATGCCAACTTCAACCACAAAATCTACAACCCCTTCCACCGAGTTTCCTACTTCAACTCAAGGGCCAACAACCACAACGGAATCGACATCCCTTCCACCCACACCTACTACAGCAACTGCAGAGCCAACTACAACAGCAACATCGACAACACCTCACAGTGAGCCTCCAACTTCAACTCTTCAGCCAACAACCAGAACAGAATCGACATCCATTCCAACTACACCTGCTACAACAGGAACAATGCCAACTTCAACCACAAAATCTACAACCCCTTCCACCGAGTTTCCTACTTCAACTCAAGGGCCAACAACCACAACGGAATCGACATCCCTTCCACCCACACCTACTACAGCAACTGCACAGCCAACTACAACAGCAACATCCACAACACCTCACAGTGAGCCTCCAACTTCAACTCTTCAGCCAACAACCAGAACAGAATCGACATCCATTCCAACTACACCTGCTATAACAGGAACAATGCCAACTTCAACCACAAAATCTACAACCCCTTCCACCGAGTTTCCTACTTCAACTCAAGGGCCAACAACCACAACGGAATCTACATCCCTTCCAACCACACCTGCTACAGCAACTGCAGAGCCAACTACAACAGCAACATCGACAACACCTCACAGTGGGCCTCCAACTTCAGCTCTGCAGCCAACAACCAGAACAGAATCGACATCCATTCCAACTACACCTGCTATAACAGGAATAATGCCAACTTCAACCACAAAATCTACAACCCCTTCCACCGAGTTTCCTACTTCAACTCAAGGGCCAACAACCACAACGGAATCTACATCCCTTCCAACCACACCTGCTACAGCAACTGCACAGCCAACTACAACAGCAACATCGACAACACCTCACAGTGAGCCTCCAACTTCAACTCTTCAGCCAACAACCAGAACAGAATCGACATCCATTCCAACTACACCTGCTATAACAGGAACAATGCCAACTTCAACCACAAAATCTACAACCCCTTCCACCGAGTTTCCTACTTCAACTCAAGGGCCAACAACCACAACAGAATCTACATCCCTTCCAACCACACCTGCTACAGCAACTGCAGAGCCAACTACAACAGCAACATCGACAACACCTCACAGTGAGCCTCCAACTTCAACTCTTCAGCCAACAACCAGAACAGAATCGACATCCATTCCAACTACACCTGCTATAACAGGAACAATGCCAACTTCAACCACAAAATCTACAACCCCTTCCACCGAGTTTCCTACTTCAACTCAAGGGCCAACAACCACAACGGAATCTACATCCCTTCCAACCACACCTGCTACAGTAACTGCAGAGCCAACTACAACAGCAACATCGAGAACACCTCACAGTGAGCCTCCAACTTCAACTCTTCAGCCAACAACCAGAACAGAATCGACATCCATTCCAACTACACCTGCTATAACAGGAACAATGCCAACTTCAACCACAAAATCTACAACCCCTTCCACCGAGTTTCCTACTTCAACTCAAGGGCCAACAACCACAACGGAATCTACATCCCTTCCACCCACACCTACTACAGCAACTGCACAGCCAACTACAACAGCAACATCCACAACACCTCACAGTGAGCCTCCAACTTCAACTCTTCAGCCAACAACCAGAACAGAATCGACATCCATTCCAACTACACCTGCTATAACAGGAACAATGCCAACTTCAACCACAAAATCTACAACCCCTTCCACCGAGTTTCCTACTTCAACTCAAGGGCCAACAACCACAACGGAATCTACATCCCTTCCACCCACACCTACTACAGCAACTGCACAGCCAACTACAACAGCAACATCCACAACACCTCACAGTGAACCTCCAACTTCAACTCTGCAGCCAACAACCAGAACAGAATCGACATCCATTCCAACTACACCTGCTATAACAGGAACAATGCCAACTTCAACCACAAAATCTACAACCCCTTCCACCGAGTTTCCTACTTCAACTCAAGGGCCAACAACCACAACGGAATCTACATCCCTTCCAACCACACCTGCTACAGCAACTGCAGAGCCAACTACAACAGCAACATCGACAACACCTCACAGTGAGCCTCCTACTTCAACTCTGCAGCCAACAACCAGAACAGAATCGACATCCATTCCAACTACACCTGCTATAACAGGAACAATGCCAACTTCAACCACAAAATCTACAACCCCTTCCACCGAGTTTCCTACTTCAACTCAAGGGCCAACAACCACAACGGAATCTACATCCCTTCCAACCACACCTGCTACAGCAACTGCAGAGCCAACTACAACAGCAACATCGACAACACCTCACAGTGAGCCTCCTACTTCAACTCTGCAGCCAACAACCAGAACAGAATCGACATCCATTCCAACTACACCTGCTATAACAGGAACAATGCCAACTTCAACCACAAAATCTACAACCCCTTCCACCGAGTTTCCTACTTCAACTCAAGGGCCAACAACCACAACGGAATCTACATCCCTTCCAACCACACCTGCTACAGCAACTGCAGAGCCAACTACAACAGCAACATCGACAACACCTCACAGTGAGCCTCCAACTTCAACTCTTCAGCCAACAACCAGAACAGAATCGACATCCATTCCAACTACACCTGCTATAACAGGAACAATGCCAACTTCAACCACAAAATCTACAACCCCTTCCACCGAGTTTCCTACTTCAACTCAAGGGCCAACAACCACAACGGAATCTACATCCCTTCCAACCACACCTGCTACAGCAACTGCAGAGCCAACTACAACAGCAACATCGACAACACCTCACAGTGAGCCTCCTACTTCAACTCTGCAGCCAACAACCAGAACAGAATCGACATCCATTCCAACTACACCTGCTATAACAGGAACAATGCCAACTTCAACCACAAAATCTACAACCCCTTCCACCGAGTTTCCTACTTCAACTCAAGGGCCAACAACCACAACGGAATCTACATCCCTTCCACCCACACCTACTACAGCAACTGCACAGCCAACTACAACAGCAACATCGACAACACCTCACAGTGAGCCTCCAACTTCAACTCGTCAGCCAACAACCAGAACAGAATCGACATCCATTCCAACTACACCTGCTATAACAGGAACAATGCCAACTTCAACCACAAAATCTACAACCCCTTCCACCGAGTTTCCTACTTCAACTCAAGGGCCAACAACCACAACGGAATCTACATCCCTTCCAACCACACCTGCTACAGCAACTGCAGAGCCAACTACAACAGCAACATCGACAACACCTCACAGTGAGCCTCCAACTTCAACTCTGCAGCCAACAACCAGAACAGAATCGACATCCATTCCAACTACACCTGCTATAACAGGAACAATGCCAACTTCAACCACAAAATCTACAACCCCTTCCACCGAGTTTCCTACTTCAACTCAAGGGCCAACAACCACAACGGAATCTACATCCCTTCCACCCACACCTACTACAGCAACTGCACAGCCAACTACAACAGCAACATCGACAACACCTCACAGTGAGCCTCCAACTTCAACTCTTCAGCCAACAACCAGAACAGAATCGACATCCATTCCAACTACACCTGCTATAACAGGAACAATGCCAACTTCAACCACAAAATCTACAACCCCTTCCACCGAGTTTCCTACTTCAACTCAAGGGCCAACAACCACAACGGAATCTACATCCCTTCCACCCACACCTACTACAGCAACTGCACAGCCAACTACAACAGCAACATCCACAACACCTCACAGTGAGCCTCCAACTTCAACTCTTCAGCCAACAACCAGAACAGAATCGACATCCATTCCAACTACATCTGCTATAACAGGAACAATGCCAACTTCAACCACAAAATCTACAACCCCTTCCACCGAGTTTCCTACTTCAACTCAAGGGCCAACAACCACAACGGAATCTACATCCCTTCCACCCACATCTGCTACAGCAACTGCACAGCCAACTACAACAGCAACATCCACAACACCTCACAGTGAGCCTCCAACTTCAACTCTGCAGCCAACAACCAGAACAGAATCGACATCCATTCCAACTACACCTGCTATAACAGGAACAATGCCAACTTCAACCACAAAATCTACAACCCCTTCCACCGAGTTTCCTACTTCAACTCAAGGGCCAACAACCACAACGGAATCTACATCCCTTCCAACCACACCTGCTACAGCAACTGCAGAGCCAACTACAACAGCAACATCGACAACACCTCACAGTGAGCCTCCAACTTCAACTCTTCAGCCAACAACCAGAACAGAATCGACATCCATTCCAACTACACCTGCTATAACAGGAACAATGCCAACTTCAACCACAAAATCTACAACCCCTTCCACTGAGTTTCCTACTTCAACTCAAGGGCCAACAACCACAACGGAATCTACATCCCTTCCAACCACACCTGCTACAGCAACTGCAGAGCCAACTACAACAGCAACATCCACAACACCTCACAGTGAGCCTCCAACTTCAACTCTTCAGCCAACAACCAGAACAGAATCGACATCCATTCCAACTACACCTGCTATAACAGGAACAATGCCAACTTCAACCACAAAATCTACAACCCCTTCCACCGAGTTTCCTACTTCAACTCAAGGGCCAACAACCACAACGGAATCTACATCCCTTCCACCCACACCTACTACAGCAACTGCACAGCCAACTACAACAGCAACATCGACAACACCTCACAGTGAGCCTCCTACTTCAACTCTGCAGCCAACAACCAGAACAGAATCAACATCCATTCCAACTACACCTGCTATAACAGGAACAATGCCAACTTCAACCACAAAATCTACAACCCCTTCCACCGAGTTTCCTACTTCAACTCAAGGGCCAACAACCACAACGGAATCTACATCCCTTCCACCCACACCTACTACAGCAACTGCACAGCCAACTACAACAGCAACATCGACAACACCTCACAGTGAGCCTCCTACTTCAACTCTGCAGCCAACAACCAGAACAGAATCGACATCCATTCCAACTACACCTGCTATTACAGGAACAATGCCAACTTCAACCACAAAATCTACAACCCCTTCCACCGAGTTTCCTACCTCATCTCAAGGGCCAACAACCACAACGGAATCTACATCCCTTCCAACCACACCTGCTACAGCAACTGCACAGCCAACTACAACAGCAACATCCACAACACCTCACAGTGAGCCTCCTACTTCAACTCTGCAGCCAACAACCAGAACAGAATCGACATCCATTCCAACTACACCTGCTATAACAGGAACAATGCCAACTTCAACCACAAAATCTACAACCCCTTCCACCGAGTTTCCTACTTCAACTCAAGGGCCAACAACCACAACGGAATCTACATCCCTTCCACCCACACCTACTACAGCAACTGCACAACCAACTACAACAGCAACATCCACAACACCTCACAGTGAGCCTCCAACTTCAACTCTTCAGCCAACAACCAGAACAGAATCGACATCCATTCCAACTACATCTGCTATAACAGGAACAATGCCAACTTCAACCACAAAATCTACAACCCCGTCCACCGAGTTTCCTACTTCAACTCAAGGGCCAACAACCACAACGGAATCTACATCCCTTCCACCCACATCTGCTACAGCAACTGCACAGCCAACTACAACAGCAACATCCACAACACCTCACAGTGAGCCTCCAACTTCAACTCTTCAGCCAACAACCAGAACAGAATCGACATCCATTCCAACTACACCTGCTATAACAGGAACAATGCCAACTTCAACCACAAAATCTACAACCCCTTCCACCGAGTTTCCTACTTCAACTCAAGGGCCAACAACCACAACGGAATCTACATCCCTTCCACCCACACCTACTACAGCAACTGCACAGCCAACTACAACAGCAACATCCACAACACCTCACAGTGAGCCTCCTACTTCAACTCTGCAGCCAACAACCAGAACAGAATCGACATCCATTCCAACTACACCTGCTATAACAGGAACAATGCCAACTTCAACCACAAAATCTACAACCCCTTCCACCGAGTTTCCTACTTCAACTCAAGGGCCAACAACCACAACAGAATCTACATCCCTTCCAACCACACCTGCTACAGCAACTGCAGAGCCAACTACAACAGCAACATCCACAACACCTCACAGTGAGCCTCCAACTTCAACTCTTCAGCCAACAACCAGAACAGAATCGACATCCATTCCAACTACACCTGCTATAACAGGAACAATGCCAACTTCAACCACAAAATCTGCAACCCCTTCCACCGAGTTTCCTACTTCAACTCAAGGGCCAACAACCACAACGGAATCTACATCCCTTCCACCCACACCTACTACAGCAACTGCACAGCCAACTACAACAGCAACATCGACAACACCTCACAGTGAGCCTCCTACTTCAACTCTGCAGCCAACAACCAGAACAGAATCGACATCCATTCCAACTACACCTGCTATAACAGGAACAATGCCAACTTCAACCACAAAATCTACAACCCCTTCCACCGAGTTTCCTACCTCAACTCAAGGGCCAACAACCACAACGGAATCTACATCCCTTCCAACCACACCTGCTACAGCAACTGCACAGCCAACTACAACAGCAACATCGACAACACCTCACAGTGAGCCTCCAACTTCAACTCTGCAGCCAACAACCAGAACAGAATCGACATCCATTCCAACTACACCTGCTATAACAGGAACAATGCCAACTTCAACCACAAAATCTACAACCCCTTCCACCGAGTTTCCTACTTCAACTCAAGGGCCAACAACCACAACGGAATCTACATCCCTTCCAACCACACCTGCTACAGCAACTGCAGAGCCAACTACAACAGCAACATCGACAACACCTCACAGTGAGCCTCCAACTTCAACTCTTCAGCCAACAACCAGAACAGAATCGACATCCATTCCAACTACACCTGCTATAACAGGAACAATGCCAACTTCAACCTCAAAATCTACAACCCCTTCCACCGAGTTTCCTACTTCAACTCAAGGGCCAACAACCACAACGGAATCTACATCCCTTCCACCCACACCTACTACAGCAACTGCACAGCCAACTACAACAGCAACATCCACAACACCTCACAGTGAGCCTCCTACTTCAACTCTGCAGCCAACAACCAGAACAGAATCGACATCCATTCCAACTACACCTGCTATAACAGGAACAATGCCAACTTCAACCACAAAATCTACAACCCCTTCCACCGAGTTTCCTACCTCAACTCAAGGGCCAACAACCACAACGGAATCTACATCCCTTCCAACCACACCTGCTACAGCAACTGCAGAGCCAACTACAACAGCAACATCGACAACACCTCACAGTGAGCCTCCAACTTCAACTCGTCAGCCAACAACCAGAACAGAATCGACATCCATTCCAACTACACCTGCTATAACAGGAACAATGCCAACTTCAACCACAAAATCTACAACCCCTTCCACCGAGTTTCCTACTTCAACTCAAGGGCCAACAACCACAACGGAATCTACATCCCTTCCAACCACACCTGCTACAGCAACTGCAGAGCCAACTACAACAGCAACATCGACAACACCTCACAGTGAGCCTCCAACTTCAACTCTGCAGCCAACAACCAGAACAGAATCGACATCCATTCCAACTACACCTGCTATAACAGGAACAATGCCAACTTCAACCACAAAATCTACAACCCCTTCCACCGAGTTTCCTACTTCAACTCAAGGGCCAACAACCACAACGGAATCTACATCCCTTCCACCCACACCTACTACAGCAACTGCACAGCCAACTACAACAGCAACATCGACAACACCTCACAGTGAGCCTCCAAATTCAACTCTTCAGCCAACAACCAGAACAGAATCGACATCCATTCCAACTACACCTGCTATAACAGGAACAATGCCAACTTCAACCACAAAATCTACAACCCCTTCCACTGAGTTTCCTACTTCAACTCAAGGGCCAACAACCACAACGGAATCTACATCCCTTCCAACCACACCTGCTACAGCAACTGCAGAGCCAACTACAACAGCAACATCCACAACACCTCACAGTGAGCCTCCTACTTCAACTCTGCAGCCAACAACCAGAACAGAATCGACATCCATTCCAACTACACCTGCTATAACAGGAACAATGCCAACTTCAACCACAAAATCTACAACCCCTTCCACCGAGTTTCCTACTTCAACTCAAGGGCCAACAACCACAACAGAATCTACATCCCTTCCAACCACACCTGCTACAGCAACTGCAGAGCCAACTACAACAGCAACATCCACAACACCTCACAGTGAGCCTCCAACTTCAACTCTTCAGCCAACAACCAGAACAGAATCGACATCCATTCCAACTACACCTGCTATAACAGGAACAATGCCAACTTCAACCACAAAATCTGCAACCCCTTCCACCGAGTTTCCTACTTCAACTCAAGGGCCAACAACCACAACGGAATCTACATCCCTTCCACCCACACCTACTACAGCAACTGCACAGCCAACTACAACAGCAACATCGACAACACCTCACAGTGAGCCTCCTACTTCAACTCTGCAGCCAACAACCAGAACAGAATCGACATCCATTCCAACTACACCTGCTATAACAGGAACAATGCCAACTTCAACCACAAAATCTACAACCCCTTCCACCGAGTTTCCTACCTCAACTCAAGGGCCAACAACCACAACGGAATCTACATCCCTTCCAACCACACCTGCTACAGCAACTGCACAGCCAACTACAACAGCAACATCGACAACACCTCACAGTGAGCCTCCAACTTCAACTCTGCAGCCAACAACCAGAACAGAATCGACATCCATTCCAACTACACCTGCTATAACAGGAACAATGCCAACTTCAACCACAAAATCTACAACCCCTTCCACCGAGTTTCCTACTTCAACTCAAGGGCCAACAACCACAACGGAATCTACATCCCTTCCAACCACACCTGCTACAGCAACTGCAGAGCCAACTACAACAGCAACATCGACAACACCTCACAGTGAGCCTCCAACTTCAACTCTTCAGCCAACAACCAGAACAGAATCGACATCCATTCCAACTACACCTGCTATAACAGGAACAATGCCAACTTCAACCTCAAAATCTACAACCCCTTCCACCGAGTTTCCTACTTCAACTCAAGGGCCAACAACCACAACGGAATCTACATCCCTTCCACCCACACCTACTACAGCAACTGCACAGCCAACTACAACAGCAACATCCACAACACCTCACAGTGAGCCTCCTACTTCAACTCTGCAGCCAACAACCAGAACAGAATCGACATCCATTCCAACTACACCTGCTATAACAGGAACAATGCCAACTTCAACCACAAAATCTACAACCCCTTCCACCGAGTTTCCTACCTCAACTCAAGGGCCAACAACCACAACGGAATCTACATCCCTTCCAACCACACCTGCTACAGCAACTGCAGAGCCAACTACAACAGCAACATCGACAACACCTCACAGTGAGCCTCCAACTTCAACTCGTCAGCCAACAACCAGAACAGAATCGACATCCATTCCAACTACACCTGCTATAACAGGAACAATGCCAACTTCAACCACAAAATCTACAACCCCTTCCACCGAGTTTCCTACTTCAACTCAAGGGCCAACAACCACAACGGAATCTACATCCCTTCCAACCACACCTGCTACAGCAACTGCAGAGCCAACTACAACAGCAACATCGACAACACCTCACAGTGAGCCTCCAACTTCAACTCTGCAGCCAACAACCAGAACAGAATCGACATCCATTCCAACTACACCTGCTATAACAGGAACAATGCCAACTTCAACCACAAAATCTACAACCCCTTCCACCGAGTTTCCTACTTCAACTCAAGGGCCAACAACCACAACGGAATCTACATCCCTTCCACCCACACCTACTACAGCAACTGCACAGCCAACTACAACAGCAACATCGACAACACCTCACAGTGAGCCTCCAAATTCAACTCTTCAGCCAACAACCAGAACAGAATCGACATCCATTCCAACTACACCTGCTATAACAGGAACAATGCCAACTTCAACCACAAAATCTACAACCCCTTCCACCGAGTTTCCTACTTCAACTCAAGGGCCAACAACCACAACGGAATCTACATCCCTTCCACCCACACCTACTACAGCAACTGCACAGCCAACTACAACAGCAACATCCACAACACCTCACAGTGAGCCTCCAACTTCAACTCTTCAGCCAACAACCAGAACAGAATCGACATCCATTCCAACTACATCTGCTATAACAGGAACAATGCCAACTTCAACCACAAAATCTACAACCCCTTCCACCGAGTTTCCTACTTCAACTCAAGGGCCAACAACCACAACGGAATCTACATCCCTTCCACCCACACCTACTACAGCAACTGCACAGCCAACTACAACAGCAACATCGACAACACCTCACAGTGAGCCTCCAAATTCAACTCTTCAGCCAACAACCAGAACAGAATCGACATCCATTCCAACTACACCTGCTATAACAGGAACAATGCCAACTTCAACCACAAAATCTACAACCCCTTCCACCGAGTTTCCTACTTCAACTCAAGGGCCAACAACCACAACGGAATCTACATCCCTTCCACCCACACCTACTACAGCAACTGCACAGCCAACTACAACAGCAACATCCACAACACCTCACAGTGAGCCTCCAACTTCAACTCTTCAGCCAACAACCAGAACAGAATCGACATCCATTCCAACTACATCTGCTATAACAGGAACAATGCCAACTTCAACCACAAAATCTACAACCCCTTCCACCGAGTTTCCTACTTCAACTCAAGGGCCAACAACCACAACGGAATCTACATCCCTTCCACCCACATCTGCTACAGCAACTGCACAGCCAACTACAACAGCAACATCCACAACACCTCACAGTGAGCCTCCAACTTCAACTCTGCAGCCAACAACCAGAACAGAATCGACATCCATTCCAACTACACCTGCTATAACAGGAACAATGCCAACTTCAACCACAAAATCTACAACCCCTTCCACCGAGTTTCCTACTTCAACTCAAGGGCCAACAACCACAACGGAATCTACATCCCTTCCAACCACACCTGCTACAGCAACTGCAGAGCCAACTACAACAGCAACATCGACAACACCTCACAGTGAGCCTCCAACTTCAACTCTTCAGCCAACAACCAGAACAGAATCGACATCCATTCCAACTACACCTGCTATAACAGGAACAATGCCAACTTCAACCACAAAATCTACAACCCCTTCCACTGAGTTTCCTACTTCAACTCAAGGGCCAACAACCACAACGGAATCTACATCCCTTCCAACCACACCTGCTACAGCAACTGCAGAGCCAACTACAACAGCAACATCCACAACACCTCACAGTGAGCCTCCAACTTCAACTCTTCAGCCAACAACCAGAACAGAATCGACATCCATTCCAACTACACCTGCTATAACAGGAACAATGCCAACTTCAACCACAAAATCTACAACCCCTTCCACCGAGTTTCCTACTTCAACTCAAGGGCCAACAACCACAACGGAATCTACATCCCTTCCACCCACACCTACTACAGCAACTGCACAGCCAACTACAACAGCAACATCGACAACACCTCACAGTGAGCCTCCTACTTCAACTCTGCAGCCAACAACCAGAACAGAATCAACATCCATTCCAACTACACCTGCTATAACAGGAACAATGCCAACTTCAACCACAAAATCTACAACCCCTTCCACCGAGTTTCCTACTTCAACTCAAGGGCCAACAACCACAACGGAATCTACATCCCTTCCACCCACACCTACTACAGCAACTGCACAGCCAACTACAACAGCAACATCGACAACACCTCACAGTGAGCCTCCTACTTCAACTCTGCAGCCAACAACCAGAACAGAATCGACATCCATTCCAACTACACCTGCTATTACAGGAACAATGCCAACTTCAACCACAAAATCTACAACCCCTTCCACCGAGTTTCCTACCTCATCTCAAGGGCCAACAACCACAACGGAATCTACATCCCTTCCAACCACACCTGCTACAGCAACTGCACAGCCAACTACAACAGCAACATCCACAACACCTCACAGTGAGCCTCCTACTTCAACTCTGCAGCCAACAACCAGAACAGAATCGACATCCATTCCAACTACACCTGCTATAACAGGAACAATGCCAACTTCAACCACAAAATCTACAACCCCTTCCACCGAGTTTCCTACTTCAACTCAAGGGCCAACAACCACAACGGAATCTACATCCCTTCCACCCACACCTACTACAGCAACTGCACAACCAACTACAACAGCAACATCCACAACACCTCACAGTGAGCCTCCAACTTCAACTCTTCAGCCAACAACCAGAACAGAATCGACATCCATTCCAACTACATCTGCTATAACAGGAACAATGCCAACTTCAACCACAAAATCTACAACCCCGTCCACCGAGTTTCCTACTTCAACTCAAGGGCCAACAACCACAACGGAATCTACATCCCTTCCACCCACATCTGCTACAGCAACTGCACAGCCAACTACAACAGCAACATCCACAACACCTCACAGTGAGCCTCCAACTTCAACTCTTCAGCCAACAACCAGAACAGAATCGACATCCATTCCAACTACACCTGCTATAACAGGAACAATGCCAACTTCAACCACAAAATCTACAACCCCTTCCACCGAGTTTCCTACTTCAACTCAAGGGCCAACAACCACAACGGAATCTACATCCCTTCCACCCACACCTACTACAGCAACTGCACAGCCAACTACAACAGCAACATCCACAACACCTCACAGTGAGCCTCCTACTTCAACTCTGCAGCCAACAACCAGAACAGAATCGACATCCATTCCAACTACACCTGCTATAACAGGAACAATGCCAACTTCAACCACAAAATCTACAACCCCTTCCACCGAGTTTCCTACTTCAACTCAAGGGCCAACAACCACAACGGAATCTACATCCCTTCCAACCACACCTGCTACAGCAACTGCAGAGCCAACTACAACAGCAACATCCACAACACCTCACAGTGAGCCTCCAACTTCAACTCTTCAGCCAACAACCAGAACAGAATCGACATCCATTCCAACTACACCTGCTATAACAGGAACAATGCCAACTTCAACCACAAAATCTGCAACCCCTTCCACCGAGTTTCCTACTTCAACTCAAGGGCCAACAACCACAACGGAATCTACATCCCTTCCACCCACACCTACTACAGCAACTGCACAGCCAACTACAACAGCAACATCGACAACACCTCACAGTGAGCCTCCTACTTCAACTCTGCAGCCAACAACCAGAACAGAATCGACATCCATTCCAACTACACCTGCTATAACAGGAACAATGCCAACTTCAACCACAAAATCTACAACCCCTTCCACCGAGTTTCCTACCTCAACTCAAGGGCCAACAACCACAACGGAATCTACATCCCTTCCAACCACACCTGCTACAGCAACTGCACAGCCAACTACAACAGCAACATCGACAACACCTCACAGTGAGCCTCCAACTTCAACTCTGCAGCCAACAACCAGAACAGAATCGACATCCATTCCAACTACACCTGCTATAACAGGAACAATGCCAACTTCAACCACAAAATCTACAACCCCTTCCACCGAGTTTCCTACTTCAACTCAAGGGCCAACAACCACAACGGAATCTACATCCCTTCCAACCACACCTGCTACAGCAACTGCAGAGCCAACTACAACAGCAACATCGACAACACCTCACAGTGAGCCTCCAACTTCAACTCTTCAGCCAACAACCAGAACAGAATCGACATCCATTCCAACTACACCTGCTATAACAGGAACAATGCCAACTTCAACCTCAAAATCTACAACCCCTTCCACCGAGTTTCCTACTTCAACTCAAGGGCCAACAACCACAACGGAATCTACATCCCTTCCACCCACACCTACTACAGCAACTGCACAGCCAACTACAACAGCAACATCCACAACACCTCACAGTGAGCCTCCTACTTCAACTCTGCAGCCAACAACCAGAACAGAATCGACATCCATTCCAACTACACCTGCTATAACAGGAACAATGCCAACTTCAACCACAAAATCTACAACCCCTTCCACCGAGTTTCCTACCTCAACTCAAGGGCCAACAACCACAACGGAATCTACATCCCTTCCAACCACACCTGCTACAGCAACTGCAGAGCCAACTACAACAGCAACATCAACAACACCTCACAGTGAGCCTCCAACTTCAACTCTTCAGCCAACAACCAGAACAGAATCGACATCCATTCCAACTACATCTGCTATAACAGGAACAATGCCAACTTCAACCACAAAATCTACAACCCCTTCCACCGAGTTTCCTACTTCAACTCAAGGGCCAACAACCACAACGGAATCTACATCCCTTCCACCCACATCTGCTACAGAAACTGCACAGCCAACTACAACAGCAACATCCACAACACCTCACAGTGAGCCTCCAACTTCAACTCTGCAGCCAACAACCAGAACAGAATCGACATCCATTCCAACTACACCTGCTATAACAGGAACAATGCCAACTTCAACCACAAAATCTACAACCCCTTCCACCGAGTTTCCTACTTCAACTCAAGGGCCAACAACCACAACGGAATCTACATCCCTTCCAACCACATCTGCTACAGCAACTGCAGAGCCATCTACAACAGCAACATCGACAACACCTCACAGTGAGCCTCCAACTTCAACTCTTCAGCCAACAACCAGAACAGAATCGACATCCATTCCAACTACACCTGCTATAACAGGAACAATGCCAACTTCAACCACAAAATCTACAACCCCTTCCACCGAGTTTCCTACTTCAACTCAAGGGCCAACAACCACAACGGAATCTACATCCCTTCCACCCACACCTACTACAGCAACTGCACAGCCAACTACAACAGCAACATCCACAACACCTCACAGTGAGCCTCCAACTTCAACTCTGCAGCCAACAACCAGAACAGAATCGACATCCATTCCAACTACACCTGCTATAACAGGAACAATGCCAACTTCAACCACAAAATCTACAACCCCTTCCACCGAGTTTCCTACTTCAACTCAAGGGCCAACAACCACAACGGAATCTACATCCCTTCCACCCACACCTACTACAGCAACTGCACAGCCAACTACAACAGCAACATCCACAACACCTCACAGTGAGCCTCCAACTTCAACTCTGCAGCCAACAACCAGAACAGAATCGACATCCATTCCAACTACACCTGCTATAACAGGAACAATGCCAACTTCAACCACAAAATCTACAACCCCTTCCACCGAGTTTCCTACTTCAACTCAAGGGCCAACAACCACAACGGAATCTACATCCCTTCCAACCACACCTGCTACAGCAACTGCACAGCCAACTACAACAGCAACATCGACAACACCTCACAGTGAGCCTCCTACTTCAACTCTGCAGCCAACAACCAGAACAGAATCGACATCCATTCCAACTACACCTGCTATAACAGGAACAATGCCAACTTCAACCACAAAATCTACAACCCCTTCCACCGAGTTTCCTACTTCAACTCAAGGGCCAACAACCACAACGGAATCTACATCCCTTCCAACCACACCTGCTACAGCAACTGCAGAGCCAACTACAACAGCAACATCGACAACACCTCACAGTGAGCCTCCAACTTCAACTCTTCAGCCAACAACCAGAACAGAATCGACATCCATTCCAACTACACCTGCTATAACAGGAACAATGCCAACTTCAACCACAAAATCTACAACCCCTTCCACCGAGTTCCCTACTTCAACTCAAGGGCCAACAACCACAACGGAATCTACATCCCTTCCACCCACACCTACTACAGCAACTGCACAGCCAACTACAACAGCAACATCCACAACACCTCACAGTGAGCCTCCAACTTCAACTCTGCAGCCAACAACCAGAACAGAATCGACATCCATTCCAACTACACCTGCTATAACAGGAACAATGCCGACTTCAACCACAAAATCTACAACCCCTTCCACCGAGTTTCCTACTTCAACTCAAGGGCCAACAACCACAACGGAATCTACATCCCTTCCACCCACACCTACTACAGCAACTGCACAGCCAACTACAACAGCAACATCCACAACACCTCACAGTGAGCCTCCAACTTCAACTCTGCAGCCAACAACCAGAACAGAATCGACATCCATTCCAACTACACCTGCTATAACAGGAACAATGCCAACTTCAACCACAAAATCTACAACCCCTTCCACCGAGTTTCCTACTTCAACTCAAGGGCCAACAACCACAACGGAATCTACATCCCTTCCACCCACACCTACTACAGCAACTGCACAGCCAACTACAACAGCAACATCCACAACACCTCACAGTGAGCCTCCAACTTCAACTCTGCAGCCAACAACCAGAACAGAATCGACATCCATTCCAACTACACCTGCTATAACAGGAACAATGCCAACTTCAACCACAAAATCTACAACCCCTTCCACCGAGTTTCCTACTTCAACTCAAGGGCCAACAACCACAACGGAATCTACATCCCTTCCAACCACATCTGCTACAGCAACTGCAGAGCCATCTACAACAGCAACATCGACAACACCTCACAGTGAGCCTCCAACTTCAACTCTTCAGCCAACAACCAGAACAGAATCGACATCCATTCCAACTACACCTGCTATAACAGGAACAATGCCAACTTCAACCACAAAATCTACAACCCCTTCCACCGAGTTTCCTACTTCAACTCAAGGGCCAACAACCACAACGGAATCTACATCCCTTCCACCCACACCTACTACAGCAACTGCACAGCCAACTACAACAGCAACATCCACAACACCTCACAGTGAGCCTCCAACTTCAACTCTGCAGCCAACAACCAGAACAGAATCGACATCCATTCCAACTACACCTGCTATAACAGGAACAATGCCAACTTCAACCACAAAATCTACAACCCCTTCCACCGAGTTTCCTACTTCAACTCAAGGGCCAACAACCACAACGGAATCTACATCCCTTCCAACCACACCTGCTACAGCAACTGCACAGCCAACTACAACAGCAACATCGACAACACCTCACAGTGAGCCTCCTACTTCAACTCTGCAGCCAACAACCAGAACAGAATCGACATCCATTCCAACTACACCTGCTATAACAGGAACAATGCCAACTTCAACCACAAAATCTACAACCCCTTCCACCGAGTTTCCTACTTCAACTCAAGGGCCAACCACCACAACGGAATCTACATCCCTTCCAACCACACCTGCTACAGCAACTGCAGAGCCAACTACAACAGCAACATCGACAACACCTCACAGTGAGCCTCCAACTTCAACTCTTCAGCCAACAACCAGAACAGAATCGACATCCATTCCAACTACACCTGCTATAACAGGAACAATGCCAACTTCAACCACAAAATCTACAACCCCTTCCACCGAGTTCCCTACTTCAACTCAAGGGCCAACAACCACAACGGAATCTACATCCCTTCCACCCACACCTACTACAGCAACTGCACAGCCAACTACAACAGCAACATCGACAACACCTCACAGTGAGCCTCCTACTTCAACTCTGCAGCCAACAACCAGAACAGAATCGACATCCATTCCAACTACACCTGCTATAACAGGAACAATGCCAACTTCAACCACAAAATCTACAACCCCTTCCACCGAGTTTCCTACCTCAACTCAAGGGCCAACAACCACAACGGAATCTACATCCCTTCCAACCACACCTGCTACAGCAACTGCACAGCCAACTACAACAGCAACATCGACAACACCTCACAGTGAGCCTCCAACTTCAACTCTGCAGCCAACAACCAGAACAGAATCGACATCCATTCCAACTACACCTGCTATAACAGGAACAATGCCAACTTCAACCACAAAATCTACAACCCCTTCCACCGAGTTTCCTACTTCAACTCAAGGGCCAACAACCACAACGGAATCTACATCCCTTCCAACCACACCTGCTACAGCAACTGCAGAGCCAACTACAACAGCAACATCGACAACACCTCACAGTGAGCCTCCAACTTCAACTCTTCAGCCAACAACCAGAACAGAATCGACATCCATTCCAACTACACCTGCTATAACAGGAACAATGCCAACTTCAACCTCAAAATCTACAACCCCTTCCACCGAGTTTCCTACTTCAACTCAAGGGCCAACAACCACAACGGAATCTACATCCCTTCCACCCACACCTACTACAGCAACTGCACAGCCAACTACAACAGCAACATCCACAACACCTCACAGTGAGCCTCCTACTTCAACTCTGCAGCCAACAACCAGAACAGAATCGACATCCATTCCAACTACACCTGCTATAACAGGAACAATGCCAACTTCAACCACAAAATCTACAACCCCTTCCACCGAGTTTCCTACCTCAACTCAAGGGCCAACAACCACAACGGAATCTACATCCCTTCCAACCACACCTGCTACAGCAACTGCAGAGCCAACTACAACAGCAACATCAACAACACCTCACAGTGAGCCTCCAACTTCAACTCTTCAGCCAACAACCAGAACAGAATCGACATCCATTCCAACTACATCTGCTATAACAGGAACAATGCCAACTTCAACCACAAAATCTACAACCCCTTCCACCGAGTTTCCTACTTCAACTCAAGGGCCAACAACCACAACGGAATCTACATCCCTTCCACCCACATCTGCTACAGAAACTGCACAGCCAACTACAACAGCAACATCCACAACACCTCACAGTGAGCCTCCAACTTCAACTCTGCAGCCAACAACCAGAACAGAATCGACATCCATTCCAACTACACCTGCTATAACAGGAACAATGCCAACTTCAACCACAAAATCTACAACCCCTTCCACCGAGTTTCCTACTTCAACTCAAGGGCCAACAACCACAACGGAATCTACATCCCTTCCAACCACATCTGCTACAGCAACTGCAGAGCCATCTACAACAGCAACATCGACAACACCTCACAGTGAGCCTCCAACTTCAACTCTTCAGCCAACAACCAGAACAGAATCGACATCCATTCCAACTACACCTGCTATAACAGGAACAATGCCAACTTCAACCACAAAATCTACAACCCCTTCCACCGAGTTTCCTACTTCAACTCAAGGGCCAACAACCACAACGGAATCTACATCCCTTCCACCCACACCTACTACAGCAACTGCACAGCCAACTACAACAGCAACATCCACAACACCTCACAGTGAGCCTCCAACTTCAACTCTGCAGCCAACAACCAGAACAGAATCGACATCCATTCCAACTACACCTGCTATAACAGGAACAATGCCAACTTCAACCACAAAATCTACAACCCCTTCCACCGAGTTTCCTACTTCAACTCAAGGGCCAACAACCACAACGGAATCTACATCCCTTCCACCCACACCTACTACAGCAACTGCACAGCCAACTACAACAGCAACATCCACAACACCTCACAGTGAGCCTCCAACTTCAACTCTGCAGCCAACAACCAGAACAGAATCGACATCCATTCCAACTACACCTGCTATAACAGGAACAATGCCAACTTCAACCACAAAATCTACAACCCCTTCCACCGAGTTTCCTACTTCAACTCAAGGGCCAACAACCACAACGGAATCTACATCCCTTCCAACCACACCTGCTACAGCAACTGCACAGCCAACTACAACAGCAACATCGACAACACCTCACAGTGAGCCTCCTACTTCAACTCTGCAGCCAACAACCAGAACAGAATCGACATCCATTCCAACTACACCTGCTATAACAGGAACAATGCCAACTTCAACCACAAAATCTACAACCCCTTCCACCGAGTTTCCTACTTCAACTCAAGGGCCAACAACCACAACGGAATCTACATCCCTTCCAACCACACCTGCTACAGCAACTGCAGAGCCAACTACAACAGCAACATCGACAACACCTCACAGTGAGCCTCCAACTTCAACTCTTCAGCCAACAACCAGAACAGAATCGACATCCATTCCAACTACACCTGCTATAACAGGAACAATGCCAACTTCAACCACAAAATCTACAACCCCTTCCACCGAGTTCCCTACTTCAACTCAAGGGCCAACAACCACAACGGAATCTACATCCCTTCCACCCACACCTACTACAGCAACTGCACAGCCAACTACAACAGCAACATCCACAACACCTCACAGTGAGCCTCCAACTTCAACTCTGCAGCCAACAACCAGAACAGAATCGACATCCATTCCAACTACACCTGCTATAACAGGAACAATGCCGACTTCAACCACAAAATCTACAACCCCTTCCACCGAGTTTCCTACTTCAACTCAAGGGCCAACAACCACAACGGAATCTACATCCCTTCCACCCACACCTACTACAGCAACTGCACAGCCAACTACAACAGCAACATCCACAACACCTCACAGTGAGCCTCCAACTTCAACTCTGCAGCCAACAACCAGAACAGAATCGACATCCATTCCAACTACACCTGCTATAACAGGAACAATGCCAACTTCAACCACAAAATCTACAACCCCTTCCACCGAGTTTCCTACTTCAACTCAAGGGCCAACAACCACAACGGAATCTACATCCCTTCCACCCACACCTACTACAGCAACTGCACAGCCAACTACAACAGCAACATCCACAACACCTCACAGTGAGCCTCCAACTTCAACTCTGCAGCCAACAACCAGAACAGAATCGACATCCATTCCAACTACACCTGCTATAACAGGAACAATGCCAACTTCAACCACAAAATCTACAACCCCTTCCACCGAGTTTCCTACTTCAACTCAAGGGCCAACAACCACAACGGAATCTACATCCCTTCCAACCACATCTGCTACAGCAACTGCAGAGCCATCTACAACAGCAACATCGACAACACCTCACAGTGAGCCTCCAACTTCAACTCTTCAGCCAACAACCAGAACAGAATCGACATCCATTCCAACTACACCTGCTATAACAGGAACAATGCCAACTTCAACCACAAAATCTACAACCCCTTCCACCGAGTTTCCTACTTCAACTCAAGGGCCAACAACCACAACGGAATCTACATCCCTTCCACCCACACCTACTACAGCAACTGCACAGCCAACTACAACAGCAACATCCACAACACCTCACAGTGAGCCTCCAACTTCAACTCTGCAGCCAACAACCAGAACAGAATCGACATCCATTCCAACTACACCTGCTATAACAGGAACAATGCCAACTTCAACCACAAAATCTACAACCCCTTCCACCGAGTTTCCTACTTCAACTCAAGGGCCAACAACCACAACGGAATCTACATCCCTTCCAACCACACCTGCTACAGCAACTGCACAGCCAACTACAACAGCAACATCGACAACACCTCACAGTGAGCCTCCTACTTCAACTCTGCAGCCAACAACCAGAACAGAATCGACATCCATTCCAACTACACCTGCTATAACAGGAACAATGCCAACTTCAACCACAAAATCTACAACCCCTTCCACCGAGTTTCCTACTTCAACTCAAGGGCCAACCACCACAACGGAATCTACATCCCTTCCAACCACACCTGCTACAGCAACTGCAGAGCCAACTACAACAGCAACATCGACAACACCTCACAGTGAGCCTCCAACTTCAACTCTTCAGCCAACAACCAGAACAGAATCGACATCCATTCCAACTACACCTGCTATAACAGGAACAATGCCAACTTCAACCACAAAATCTACAACCCCTTCCACCGAGTTCCCTACTTCAACTCAAGGGCCAACAACCACAACGGAATCTACATCCCTTCCACCCACACCTACTACAGCAACTGCACAGCCAACTACAACAGCAACATCCACAACACCTCACAGTGAGCCTCCAACTTCAACTCTGCAGCCAACAACCAGAACAGAATCGACATCCATTCCAACTACACCTGCTATAACAGGAACAATGCCAACTTCAACCACAAAATCTACAACCCCTTCCACCGAGTTTCCTACTTCAACTCAAGGGCCAACAACCACAACGGAATCTACATCCCTTCCACCCACACCTACTACAGCAACTGCAGAGCCAACTACAACAGCAACATCGACAACACCTCACAGTGAGCCTCCAACTTCAACTCTGCAGCCAACAACCAGAACAGAATCGACATCCATTCCAACTACACCTGCTATAACAGGAACAATGCCAACTTCAACCACAAAATCTACAACCCCTTCCACCGAGTTTCCTACTTCAACTCAAGGGCCAACAACCACAACGGAATCTACATCCCTTCCACCCACACCTACTACAGCAACTGCACAGCCTACTACAACAGCAACATCCACAACACCTCACAGTGAGCCTCCAACTTCAACTCTGCAGCCAACAACCAGAACAGAATCGACATCCATTCCAACTACACCTGCTATAACAGGAACAATGCCAACTTCAACCACAAAATCTACAACCCCTTCCACCGAGTTTCCTACCTCAACTCAAGGGCCAACAACCACAACGGAATCTACATCCCTTCCAACCACACCTGCTACAGCAACTGCAGAGCCAACTACAACAGCAACATCGACAACACCTCACAGTGAGCCTCCATCTTCAACTCTTCAGCCAACAACCAGAACAGAATCGACATCCATTCCAACTACACCTGCTATAACAGGAACAATGCCAACTTCAACCACAAAATCTACAACCCCTTCCACCGAGTTTCCTACTTCAACTCAAGGGCCAACAACCACAACGGAATCTACATCCCTTCCACCCACACCTACTACAGCAACTGCACAGCCAACTACAACAGCAACATCCACAACACCTCACAGTGAGCCTCCAACTTCAACTCTGCAGCCAACAACCAGAACAGAATCGACATCCATTCCAACTACACCTGCTATAACAGGAACAATGCCAACTTCAACCACAAAATCTACAACCCCTTCCACCGAGTTTCCTACTTCAACTCAAGGGCCAACAACCACAACGGAATCTACATCCCTTCCACCCACACCTGCTACAGCAACTGCACAGCCAACTACAACAGCAACATCCACAACACCTCACAGTGAGCCTCCTACTTCAACTCTGCAGCCAACAACCAGAACAGAATCGACATCCATTCCAACTACACCTGCTATAACAGGAACAATGCCAACTTCAACCACAAAATCTACAACCCCTTCCACCGAGTTTCCTACTTCAACTCAAGGGCCAACAACCACAACGGAATCTACATCCCTTCCACCCACACCTACTACAGCAACTGCAGAGCCAACTACAACAGCAACATCCACAACACCTCACAGTGAGCCTCCAACTTCAACTCTGCAGCCAACAACCAGAACAGAATCGACATCCATTCCAACTACACCTGCTATAACAGGAACAATGCCAACTTCAACCACAAAATCTACAACCCCTTCCACCGAGTTTCCTACTTCAACTCAAGGGCCAACCACCACAACGGAATCTACATCCCTTCCAACCACACCTGCTACAGCAACTGCAGAGCCAACTACAACAGCAACATCGACAACACCTCACAGTGAGCCTCCAACTTCAACTCTTCAGCCAACAACCAGAACAGAATCGACATCCATTCCAACTACACCTGCTATAACAGGAACAATGCCAACTTCAACCACAAAATCTACAACCCCTTCCACCGAGTTCCCTACTTCAACTCAAGGGCCAACAACCACAACGGAATCT
Source organism: Solea solea (assembly GCF_958295425.1). Classification (NCBI taxonomy): domain Eukaryota; kingdom Metazoa; phylum Chordata; class Actinopteri; order Pleuronectiformes; family Soleidae; genus Solea; species Solea solea. The sequence goes on along the minus strand of NC_081145.1, from coordinate 13,029,639 downwards.
ACATCCCTTCCACCCACACCTACTACAGCAACTGCACAGCCAACTACAACAGCAACATCCACAACACCTCACAGTGAGCCTCCAACTTCAACTCTGCAGCCAACAACCAGAACAGAATCGACATCCATTCCAACTACACCTGCTATAACAGGAACAATGCCAACTTCAACCACAAAATCTACAACCCCTTCCACCGAGTTTCCTACTTCAACTCAAGGGCCAACAACCACAACGGAATCTACATCCCTTCCACCCACACCTACTACAGCAACTGCAGAGCCAACTACAACAGCAACATCGACAACACCTCACAGTGAGCCTCCAACTTCAACTCTGCAGCCAACAACCAGAACAGAATCGACATCCATTCCAACTACACCTGCTATAACAGGAACAATGCCAACTTCAACCACAAAATCTACAACCCCTTCCACCGAGTTTCCTACTTCAACTCAAGGGCCAACAACCACAACGGAATCTACATCCCTTCCACCCACACCTACTACAGCAACTGCACAGCCTACTACAACAGCAACATCCACAACACCTCACAGTGAGCCTCCAACTTCAACTCTGCAGCCAACAACCAGAACAGAATCGACATCCATTCCAACTACACCTGCTATAACAGGAACAATGCCAACTTCAACCACAAAATCTACAACCCCTTCCACCGAGTTTCCTACCTCAACTCAAGGGCCAACAACCACAACGGAATCTACATCCCTTCCAACCACACCTGCTACAGCAACTGCAGAGCCAACTACAACAGCAACATCGACAACACCTCACAGTGAGCCTCCATCTTCAACTCTTCAGCCAACAACCAGAACAGAATCGACATCCATTCCAACTACACCTGCTATAACAGGAACAATGCCAACTTCAACCACAAAATCTACAACCCCTTCCACCGAGTTTCCTACTTCAACTCAAGGGCCAACAACCACAACGGAATCTACATCCCTTCCACCCACACCTACTACAGCAACTGCACAGCCAACTACAACAGCAACATCCACAACACCTCACAGTGAGCCTCCAACTTCAACTCTGCAGCCAACAACCAGAACAGAATCGACATCCATTCCAACTACACCTGCTATAACAGGAACAATGCCAACTTCAACCACAAAATCTACAACCCCTTCCACCGAGTTTCCTACTTCAACTCAAGGGCCAACAACCACAACGGAATCTACATCCCTTCCACCCACACCTGCTACAGCAACTGCACAGCCAACTACAACAGCAACATCCACAACACCTCACAGTGAGCCTCCTACTTCAACTCTGCAGCCAACAACCAGAACAGAATCGACATCCATTCCAACTACACCTGCTATAACAGGAACAATGCCAACTTCAACCACAAAATCTACAACCCCTTCCACCGAGTTTCCTACTTCAACTCAAGGGCCAACAACCACAACGGAATCTACATCCCTTCCACCCACACCTACTACAGCAACTGCAGAGCCAACTACAACAGCAACATCCACAACACCTCACAGTGAGCCTCCAACTTCAACTCTGCAGCCAACAACCAGAACAGAATCGACATCCATTCCAACTACACCTGCTATAACAGGAACAATGCCAACTTCAACCACAAAATCTACAACCCCTTCCACCGAGTTTCCTACTTCAACTCAAGGGCCAACAACCACAACGGAATCTACATCCCTTCCACCCACACCTACTACAGCAACTGCACAGCCAACTACAACAGCAACATCCACAACACCTCACAGTGAGCCTCCAACTTCAACTCTGCAGCCAACAACCAGAACAGAATCGACATCCATTCCAACTACACCTGCTATAACAGGAACAATGCCAACTTCAACCACAAAATCTACAACCGCTTCCACCGAGTTTCCTACTTCAACTCAAGGGCCAACAACCACAACGGAATCTACATCCCTTCCAACCACATCTGCTACAGCAACTGCAGAGCCATCTACAACAGCAACATCGACAACACCTCACAGTGAGCCTCCAACTTCAACTCTTCAGCCAACAACCAGAACAGAATCGACATCCATTCCAACTACACCTGCTATAACAGGAACAATGCCAACTTCAACCACAAAATCTACAACCCCTTCCACCGAGTTTCCTACTTCAACTCAAGGGCCAACAACCACAACGGAATCTACATCCCTTCCACCCACACCTACTACAGCAACTGCACAGCCAACTACAACAGCAACATCCACAACACCTCACAGTGAGCCTCCAACTTCAACTCTGCAGCCAACAACCAGAACAGAATCGACATCCATTCCAACTACACCTGCTATAACAGGAACAATGCCAACTTCAACCACAAAATCTACAACCCCTTCCACCGAGTTTCCTACTTCAACTCAAGGGCCAACAACCACAACGGAATCTACATCCCTTCCAACCACACCTGCTACAGCAACTGCACAGCCAACTACAACAGCAACATCGACAACACCTCACAGTGAGCCTCCTACTTCAACTCTGCAGCCAACAACCAGAACAGAATCGACATCCATTCCAACTACACCTGCTATAACAGGAACAATGCCAACTTCAACCACAAAATCTACAACCCCTTCCACCGAGTTTCCTACTTCAACTCAAGGGCCAACCACCACAACGGAATCTACATCCCTTCCAACCACACCTGCTACAGCAACTGCAGAGCCAACTACAACAGCAACATCGACAACACCTCACAGTGAGCCTCCAACTTCAACTCTTCAGCCAACAACCAGAACAGAATCGACATCCATTCCAACTACACCTGCTATAACAGGAACAATGCCAACTTCAACCACAAAATCTACAACCCCTTCCACCGAGTTCCCTACTTCAACTCAAGGGCCAACAACCACAACGGAATCTACATCCCTTCCACCCACACCTACTACAGCAACTGCACAGCCAACTACAACAGCAACATCCACAACACCTCACAGTGAGCCTCCAACTTCAACTCTGCAGCCAACAACCAGAACAGAATCGACATCCATTCCAACTACACCTGCTATAACAGGAACAATGCCAACTTCAACCACAAAATCTACAACCCCTTCCACCGAGTTTCCTACTTCAACTCAAGGGCCAACAACCACAACGGAATCTACATCCCTTCCACCCACACCTACTACAGCAACTGCAGAGCCAACTACAACAGCAACATCGACAACACCTCACAGTGAGCCTCCAACTTCAACTCTGCAGCCAACAACCAGAACAGAATCGACATCCATTCCAACTACACCTGCTATAACAGGAACAATGCCAACTTCAACCACAAAATCTACAACCCCTTCCACCGAGTTTCCTACTTCAACTCAAGGGCCAACAACCACAACGGAATCTACATCCCTTCCACCCACACCTACTACAGCAACTGCAGAGCCAACTACAACAGCAACATCGACAACACCTCACAGTGAGCCTCCATCTTCAACTCTTCAGCCAACAACCAGAACAGAATCGACATCCATTCCAACTACACCTGCTATAACAGGAACAATGCCAACTTCAACCACAAAATCTACAACCCCTTCCACCGAGTTTCCTACTTCAACTCAAGGGCCAACAACCACAACGGAATCTACATCCCTTCCACCCACACCTACTACAGCAACTGCACAGCCAACTACAACAGCAACATCCACAACACCTCACAGTGAGCCTCCAACTTCAACTCTGCAGCCAACAACCAGAACAGAATCGACATCCATTCCAACTACACCTGCTATAACAGGAACAATGCCAACTTCAACCACAAAATCTACAACCCCTTCCACCGAGTTTCCTACTTCAACTCAAGGGCCAACAACCACAACGGAATCTACATCCCTTCCACCCACACCTACTACAGCAACTGCACAGCCAACTACAACAGCAACATCCACAACACCTCACAGTGAGCCTCCAACTTCAACTCTTCAGCCAACAACCAGAACAGAATCGACATCCATTCCAACTACACCTGCTATAACAGGAACAATGCCAACTTCAACCACAAAATCTACAACCCCTTCCACCGAGTTTCCTACTTCAACTCAAGGGCCAACAACCACAACGGAATCTACATCCCTTCCACCCACACCTACTACAGCAACTGCACAGCCAACTACAACAGCAACATCCACAACACCTCACAGTGAGCCTCCAACTTCAACTCTGCAGCCAACAACCAGAACAGAATCGACATCCATTCCAACTACACCTGCTATAACAGGAACAATGCCAACTTCAACCACAAAATCTACAACCCCTTCCACCGAGTTTCCTACTTCAACTCAAGGGCCAACAACCACAACGGAATCTACATCCCTTCCAACCACACCTGCTACAGCAACTGCAGAGCCAACTAAAACTGCAACATCGACAACACCTCACAGTGAGCCTCCTACTTCAACTCTTCAGCCAACAACCAGAACAGAATCGACATCCATTCCAACTACACCTGCTATAACAGGAACAATGCCAACTTCAACCACAAAATCTACAACCCCTTCCACCGAGTTTCCTACTTCAACTCAAGGGCCAACAACCACAATGGAATCTACATCCCTTCCACCCACACCTACTACAGCAACTGCACAGCCAACTACAACAGCAACATCCACAACACCTCACAGTGAGCCTCCAACTTCAACTCTGCAGCCAACAACCAGAACAGAATCGACATCCATTCCAACTACACCTGCTATAACAGGAACAATGCCAACTTCAACCACAAAATCTACAACCCCTTCCACCGAGTTTCCTACTTCAACTCAAGGGCCAACAACCACAACGGAATCTACATCCCTTCCAACCACACCTACTACAGCAACTGCACAGCCAACTCCAACAGCAACATCCACAACACCTCACAGTGAGCCTCCAACTTCAACTCTGCAGCCAACAACCAGAACAGAATCGACATCCATTCCAACTACACCTGCTATAACAGGAACAATGCCAACTTCAACCACAAAATCTACAACCCCTTCCACCGAGTTTCCTACTTCAACTCAAGGGCCAACAACCACAACGGAATCTACATCCCTTCCACCCACACCTGCTACAGCAACTGCACAGCCAACTACAACAGCAACATCCACAACACCTCACAGTGAGCCTCCTACTTCAACTCTGCAGCCAACAACCAGAACAGAATCGACATCCATTCCAACTACACCTGCTATAACAGGAACAATGCCAACTTCAACCACAAAATCTACAACCCCTTCCACCGAGTTTCCTACTTCAACTCAAGGGCCAACAACCACAACGGAATCTACATCCCTTCCACCCACACCTACTACAGCAACTGCACAGCCAACTACAACAGCAACATCCACAACACCTCACAGTGAGCCTCCAACTTCAACTCTGCAGCCAACAACCAGAACAGAATCGACATCCATTCCAACTACACCTGCTATAACAGGAACAATGCCAACTTCAACCACAAAATCTACAACCCCTTCCACCGAGTTTCCTACTTCAACTCAAGGGCCAACAACCACAACGGAATCTACATCCCTTCCAACCACACCTGCTACAGCAACTGCAGAGCCAACTACAACAGCAACATCGACAACACCTCACAGTGGGCCTCCAACTTCAACTCTGCAGCCAACAACCAGAACAGAATTGACATCCATCCCAACTACACCTGCTATAACAGGAACAATGCCAACTTCAACCACAAAATCTACAACCCCTTCCACCGAGTTTCCTACTTCAACTCAAGGGCCAACAACCACAACGAAATCGACATCCCTTCCACCCACACCTACTACAGCAACTGCACAGCCAACTACAACAGCAACATCCACAACACCTCACAGTGAGCCTCCAACTTCAACTCTGCAGCCAACAACCAGAACAGAATCGACATCCATTCCAACTACACCTGCTATAACAGGAACAATGCCAACTTCAACCACAAAATCTACAACCCCTTCCACCGAGTTTCCTACTTCAACTCAAGGGCCAACAACCACAACGGAATCTACATCCCTTCCAACCACACCTGCTACAGCAACTGCAGAGCCAACTACAACAGCAACATCGACAACACCTCACAGTGAGCCTCCAACTTCAACTCTTCAGCCAACAACCAGAACAGAATCGACATCCATTCCAACTACACCTGCTATAACAGGAACAATGCCAACTTCAACCACAAAATCTACAACCCCTTCCACCGAGTTTCCTACTTCAACTCAAGGGCCAACAACCACAACGGAATCTACATCCCTTCCACCCACACCTACTACAGCAACTGCACAGCCTACTACAACAGCAACATCCACAACACCTCACAGTGAGCCTCCAACTTCAACTCTGCAGCCAACAACCAGAACAGAATCGACATCCATTCCAACTACACCTGCTATAACAGGAACAATGCCAACTTCAACCACAAAATCTACAACCCCTTCCACCGAGTTTCCTACTTCAACTCAAGGGTCAACAACCACAACGGAATCTACATCCCTTCCACCCACACCTACTACAGCAACTGCACAGCCAACTACAACAGCAACATCCACAACACCTCACAGTGAGCCTCCAACTTCAACTCTGCAGCCAACAACCAGAACAGAATCGACATCCATTCCAACTACACCTGCTATAACAGGAACAATGCCAACTTCAACCACAAAATCTACAACCCCTTCCACCGAGTTTCCTACTTCAACTCAAGGGCCAACAACCACAACGGAATCTACATCCCTTCCAACCACACCTACTACAGCAATTGCCGAGCCAACTACAACAGCAACATCCACAACACCTCACAGTGAGCCTCCAACTTCAACTCTGCAGCCAACTACAACAGCAACATCGACAACACCTCACAGTGAGCCTCCAATTTCAACTCTTCAGCCAACAACCAGAACAGAATCGACATCCATTCCAACTACACCTGCTATAACAGGAACATTGCCAACTTCAACCATAAAATCTACAACCCCTTCCACTGAGTTTCCTACTTCAACTCAAGGGCCAACAACCACAACGGAATCTACATCCTTTCCACCCACACCTACTACAGCAACTGCACAGCCAACTACAACAGCAACATCCACAACACCTCACAGTGAGCCTCCAACTTCAACTACAGTGCCAACCACAACAACAGAGTCTACAGCACTTCCAACTACAACTGCTACAACACCAGAGCGTTCCACAACAATGACATTTTCAACAACTCTTTCCACATTTGAACCTGCAATTACCGAATCTCCTGGGCCATCTTCAACACCACCAAGAACTTTACCCATTGTCTCTATCCAAACTACTATGCCTACACTTCAGACTCCTACATCAACTCTATGGTCATCAACAACAACAACAGAATCTACAACCGTTTCAACCACACTTCCTACAACAACTGCACATCTAACTACAACGACAACATCTGCATCAATACCAACAGAACCTCCAACCATAACCCAGATGGCAAGTACAACCATAAAATCTACATTCACATCAACAGGCCCTCCTTCTACTACAACAAGACAATCTACAACACCACCAACCAAACCACCTGGTACAACTGAGGAACTAACTACAACAAAACCTACAACCCCATCAACAGAATACCCAACTCCAAGTACCACTACACAATGTGTCTGTATAGTTAATGGCACTATCTATAAGCCTGGTAAATACTGTAATTACATATCTCAGTCAGACCATTTCAAATGTTTTAAGTTTTATCCTTGTTTATTCTCAAATTCTTCTTTATTTCACCTGTAGGTGATGTAATATTTGACAGGGAAGACCTTGGATCAAGCATATGTCTCACAATGATATGTTCTGACACGTGTGAGCTTCACAATACAACAGAATCATGCACTACTCCTATGCCTACAGTTACAAGTGCTAGTACTACAACAAGTATAAGTACAACTAAACCTCTACCCGCATGCCCTGATTGGGATGTAGAAGTAAGAACATTTGTATACTTATTCTTATTATTGTTCCCAGTTGAAGCACATTTATAAGACAATTTGTTTGAGCTAAAATTAATAACCCCCCCTCTCTCCCCAAAGCAAAATGAGATCTTCCATCTGTGCAACTGCACCTGGGCTAAATGCATTGAGAATAATACAGTTCAAATATTTAAAAAAGAATGTCCACCCATTGAGAACATCACTTGTAGTAATGGAAAGCCACCAGTTTTTGTTCTTGATGAAGACGGCTGCTGCCAACATCCCGTTTGTGACTGTAAGCTTTTTTTTTTTGTGGTTTAAGTTCTTATTAATTCACTTAAAATTTTCTTAATTTTACCAATTAATAAACAATATATAATTTTTTTCTTTGTTCTTGTCAGGTGTATGCCAAGGCTGGGATTATCCTCATTACATTACATTCGATGGACTATACTACACTTACCAAGGAAATTGTACTTACATTTTAATGAAAGAGATTAATGAACAACGAAAGCTGAAGATTTATATTGACAATGTCTTTTGTGATCCAGCGGAAGTTGTTACTTGTTCACGATCATTAATTATATCATACGAATCACAAATTGTCAAACTCATAAATCATAACCATATGGGAGCACCACAATTGGAGGTAAATCCATATATGTCCATTTTTATTTGTTTTATTTCTTGTTCTGCAAATCTACTTTTGCAATCTTTAAATATAGATTATTACTATGTGTTGCTGACATTAATGATGGTGATCTTTGTATACAGCACAATATATATGATATTTCTGTCTTATTTCCCCCCCCCCCCCCCCCCCCCCACACACACAGGCACTGAAAAATGGAGTACCCCTAAAACTGCCTTATTCACAATATGGTGTTAAAATATTGGATTCTGGCATTAATTTGGTTTTGGAGATCCCCAGCATAAGAGTAGTCATTACATTTGGAATAGCTAGTTTTAGTGTTACTCTTCCATATGAATTGTTTGGCAGAAACACTCAGGGCCATTGTGGTAAGAACATTTCTCCGTCAAGTTAGTAAATCATGAGTACTGAGTTAGAATGTCATTTTAACTTTTTAATGATTCTGTTCTCAGGAACATGCAACAACAATCAGGCAGATGACTGCATGCTGCCTAACAACCAGCTGGTTGAAAGTTGTACAATGGTGGCTGACTATTGGCTTGCAGAAGACATTAATCAACCCAGCTGCGAGAAACCAGCTGTAATGTCCATAAATAAACCTAAAACTTCACCAAACCCAAACCCAATTCCATGCAATTCTGACACTATGTGTGACTTGCTAAAAAGCAGGTAAGCATTCCCTTATCTTGTTTTCTTCTCATAAATCTCCATAATGTTTGGGAAATTGCAATTAAAATTAAAACCTTTGTTAAAACTGTCTTTCATTCACAGTGTCTTTGCCGAGTGCCATCCCTTTGTCTCACCTGAAAATTTCTACAGAGGTTGTATATTTGACGGCTGCCATGTTTCCAACCCAGCAGTAGAGTGCACAAGTTTGCAGACTTATGCTGCTGCCTGTGCCCGGGCTGGGATTTGCATTCACTGGAGGATCCACACCAAACACTGTAGTAAGCAAACCCTCATTAATTACTGTAAATGATTCTGTCACTAAAACACACTTATAAACAGACAACTCTGATACATTTTTCTTACTGAGAGAATGTAGGCATAAAGTACTTTTAAAAAGACCCAATTAAGTTCATCTTTTCACAATCAGAAATTGACTGCCCGTCAAACAAAATTTACAAGCCATGTGGTCCTGCAGAACAGTCAACATGTGAAGACAAGTAAGTTTCTTCAGAAATGGTTCATATTCTTCTGTGCACACCCGCATTTTCTAAGATTTATTGGAGAAAAATCAGAAAATCAACATTTTTATATCAACAACAGCAGATAAATTGAATTAATTCTGTTCCTTCTTTGATGATTCAATTTTATAGTCCTAATGAAATAAATATGAAGTTCATCACCGAAGGCTGCTTTTGTCCAGAAGGGATGACACTCCTCAACAAAGAGTCTGACAAATGTGTCAATAAGTGTGGTAAGTGTGGTGTGTATGTGAAAGTTTTATTGATGATAATTATTTGTATCAGTCACAAAGTCCTATATAAATGTTAATTTTCAAACAGGATGTCTGGATCCTGAGGGCATTCCTCGTGAGGTGAGTCATGTCTTCTACTTAAGCTCACCTAATATCAAAACTTTTTTTCTCAGAAGAGAAAATTAAATCATTACTCTGGTGTATTATTTCAGTATAATGAGACATTTGAATACAAATGCCAAAACTGCATCTGTGAGGAGTCCACCAAGGCTGTGTCTTGCAAGCCAAAGACATGCCAACAACCGCCAACGATGAAATGCACAGGTCCAGGGTTTGCCCTTGTCAAACAAACCGATTCTTCAGACCACTGTTGTTCTGTTTACATTTGCCGTAAGACATTTACCTTCAGTCTGGATTTATCTTTCAAAATGTTCACACATTTAGTGATTGACAGTGATTATTTAGGATGGTCTTCATAAGCTTTACTATCACTGTTTTGTCATTTTTAACAGAATGTCAAAGCAACCTTTGCCCAGTTAACAACATAAACTGTCCAGTTGGATATGTACCAGCTTTCAGCATCCATGAGGGAAAATGCTGTCCAGAACATAGCTGTGGTGAGCTCATCAATTCCTATTTAAATCATACAAAACCTAATGACCACAGACACACTTAAAGTAATTTTCTTATTATTTTCTAGAGCCAAAAAAAGTGTGTGTTCACAAACAGATTGAGTACCAGGTAAATAAATTAAAATGTATCAGAAAGATTTACCTGACAATTTGTCTTTTCATGAGTCAAATTATATACAAGTTTCCCCTTTATCTCCAAGCCTGGCTCTTCAGTTCCTGTGCAAGAATGTCAGAATTGCATCTGTACCAATGAGGTGGACCCCAAGTCTGGTGTATTCAAAATATTCTGTGAGCTTCAGCAATGTCAGCAAGATTGTGAAAGGGTAAGGTCTATTTTACTCATATTTATATATATATATATATATATATATATATATATATACACTTACACATATATATATATATGTATATGTACAATTCAACTTGTTTCCTCAGTTAAGATATGTAGCAACCTAACTGTCCTCATTCATGTAGGGGTATGAATACATGGAAAGTTCTTCAGGTGAATGCTGTGGGGAGTGTGTGCAGACACACTGTGACATCACTGTTAACGGTACCAAGCATCTGTTGATGGTAAGGTGGATCAGATCAGTTTGCTGTTTGCTGCTTAACGTAGTAAAGTTTGAAAGCCTAAATTACCGTGTGTGTCCATCCAGCAAGGACAAACCTGGTCACCACCTGGGAATAAGTGTGACCATTACACCTGTGTCAAGAGCGGTGAAACTTTAACAATGGTCGTGTCACATATTGTGTGCCCCCCTTTCCAACTTAGCAATTGTCAACCTGTAAGTATCATTTTAAATAAATAAATCTGAATAGTATGTGTTTCTGCATAAATGTAAAATATGATGCTGTGTATTTGGCTCTATAGGATACAATTCAGACTGCAGCCAATGGCTGTTGTAAAACTTGTAAGTTTGAATTTTCATTCTCCTTGTGTTTTTTTTGGGGGGGGTGGGGGGGGTTATCTGAAAACACACTCATTGTAAGTCTTTTCTGAGCAGGTGTGGAAAAGGAGAAAGCCTGCAAGTTAGTATCCATGAAAACCCATGTTATGCACAAGGGCTGTCAGTCGTACGAGGAGGTAGATATACCATACTGTGAAGGATCCTGCAATACCTATACCAAGTAAGCACGCAAATGACTCTTCTCTTTCATAGAAAATTCCCAGATTCATTCAATTTTGACTAGCTCAGGTGTATAAATACACTCATACGTGCATATATCTGGTTGATTCATTAATCACCGCGTCTTTCCTCAGGTACTCTGAAGCAGCAGCTATTATGCAGCAGTCTTGCGCCTGCTGTAAGGAGACACGCTTTAGCAAACGCACTGTTGATTTGCACTGCCTGGATGGAGATGTGGTTTCCTACTCATACACACATGTGGAAGAGTGTGGCTGTAGCCACACAGACTGCAACAATGCTGAGGGGCATCAAATACGCAGGAGGCGAAGATTCACATCGGTCTGAAATATCAAAACCACACTACTGAATGTGGATTGACAAAGTTCTTCCCATTCTGGTCGACCAATCACTACACTTTTTACAAAGAAATATGTATCATATGCCATGTATGATGAAATAAAGAAATGCAACTTCGTTCAGTCTGTTTCTCTGTTTGTCAATCCAAATCTTATTGCAGTCAATATCATTAAAATGAGTTGTTGCAATGTCATTTTCAGTTTATTTACAATAAAATATTGCTGGAACATAATTGTAACACTCAGCACAAACTGGCACAACTACTTTGACTTTAATGTTTAGATCAATTCAAATTCAGAACAAAGTATTTGTCCCCAGGGGGCAACAATATTTCCTTATTTGTGTTACAATATGTTAACTGTTAAATGCCTCCCTTTAATCCAATAATAAAGCTGATCTGAAAAATGATTATTAAAAAAGTATGATGTAGTCTAACTCTTTGTATGCGTGTGTGTGTATGAGAGAGCAAGATGATCAACATGACCCATTTTACAATAACAAGGTTTTTACCATCCAACAATGTGCATATATAATGTATACATATATATGTATATATATATAGATATACACATTATATATGCACATAAACACACACACGTGTATATCTATATATATATGTATATATATATATACATATGTCTCTGTGTGTATATACATATATAATTGAGGCTTACCCTAACTGATGAAGTTAAGTGATGAAAGAATAAGTATTTATTAAAAACATATAGAGTGGATTATAATGTGTGATGTGTATCATTTTATTGCATATAGTTTCTAAAGAGGACCCCAGTGATTTTAAGGCTACTTTCTTCTTCTCTTTCTCTTATTTGCAAACTTGTGGGGGATTTTCTTTTTAATTGCACAGCTGCTTTTATACCTGGAAGTAGTCATGTCCTGCACGTCCAACTTGCAGTGCAATTGGTCAGCACTTTGGCCCTGTTATTACCTGCCTGCAGGTTGTACTTCGACTGGGATTCGAGCCTACTTTGATCATTTCAACATTAGATGTATAGGTATGCCCAAATAAATTGTATTCGAATCAAACACTGTAGATTGAATCATGGGATTATTTTCGGTCTGTTTAATACAATACTGTTAAAACCCTGTGGTTAATGAATCATAAATCATGTTTAGAGCATGTTGTCCTGCTTTTTCAACAGTAAAATGTAGGGACATGAAGAAAACCCGCAACTGAAACAATGAATCAATGAAACAAGGTTGTCCCACATTATAAAGGAATATCTTGGGAGCAAACCCCGAAGCTGTTGGACTCACTAACTGAACATTACATGTTCATGTCGGTCGTGTGAACGTTTTCAGAAAGAAAATGGGGAATGAATTAGAGGAGAGGAGTTTGCAGGAAGCAGAGGGAGGAGGAGGGGGCGCTGCACGGAGCTGCTGACAGGTAGATGAGCTGTGCGCTGTCCGCGGTGCTGAATGCTGCTCCGGCTGCTGCTCACCGGAGATCTTCGACGCAGATTTGACACCGGAGCACCGCCACAACCTTCATCGGCTCGAGCTTTCCAGACTTCTAACACAAATATCCCACTTTTTTCCACGTTTTACCGTTATCTTTTTTCTTATCGCTGGCTGGATCTTAAGATGGCACTGCGTGGAGTAACATTGCGCAAGGCAAAAGCGGACTTATTTGACTGCTGTTTTGTGACTGTGAAAACAGCCCTTTCATACTGAACGTGTTTCTCCTCTATCTCCATTTTCTGGCTCATCCTTTTCAGGACATCGAGGCGTTTTCTTTCTTTCCTTCCTTTTTTTTAAAACAAAAGGGGAGGCGTGATATTTGCATTATTTTAACAATATGCTCATTATTGCTGCACATCCATTTATCGTCGTATTATAGAATTCTTTAAGATCATTTGGACATGGAGCCCGGAAAGGAGGGAGCTCTCCCTACCTCTAAAGAGGGATTAAAACAAATCGCGGGAAAGGCCCTCGGCAATCTGTACAGGTAAGAATAAATGAACATTTGTACATGTCTTTTTTAATCACGGAATAAAGCTGCTGTGAGGAATTCGACACAGACAATGTCCCAGGTGTTGGCACCACACATGAGACAAGGTATTGTCTTTAGCAAATACGTTTTCTCAAAATTGCAATTCAATCTAGAGGGAAAACTCGTCGTTATGAGAGGAATCACGGGTTTGGTTGTGAAAGCAGAGTCGTGTGGCCCGAATATTTAAGGATCACATATTTCCCTGGAGGATGATCCCCCTCCACCAGCAGCTGTGGGTGTTTTTTAATAATTAATGCAACAGAACGAGTCGTGACACAAGGTCGGGGGGTATCTAGTACCCTGTGTATCAATCTGTATTAATTCAAGATCGATTGAGTCCAAATCAATTGACTTCCTGATATTCTTCATAGTGTCACGAGGACGTACAAGTGGAATGTGGTCTCAGTTAAACCTGATAAGTGACCACAAAGAAATCAGATCTTCATTTTTGAAATCATAGTAGAGGAAGCTGTGTGCAGAGGAACAGTTTTTTCACTTGTATAAAATGGATGTTTTTTTCATATCTGAGGGGGGAAATGAAACGATGGTTGAATATGAAACGATGTATTACGAAAAAACGAGGCATTTACAAAAAAATCATAAAATAAAGAGGTTTTTTATTATATACGTTAGACATTTCCCTTTTTTTCGTTTGGTTAGTTTATCCTCATTCGTGTTTTAGTTATCGGATTTGAGTCCACGCTGCAGCACAGAAACGTGACAGGAAAAAAAACGAGTTGGTTTTGAAAGCTGTGATAGGCCCGGTATTTTACCGGGTGAGGCCTTCACATTTCAATGTCAGTTTTTTAAAGAAATCTATACCTCACATTTTTCCAAACAGATTCCGTGTGTGAGCCCAAGCAAAAAAAAGGACCAACGTCACACGCTCAGCTGTGCGAATAATAATAAGAATAAAAAATATATATATATATATATATAAAAAGAAAAATCGTGAATTATACTCCAGACACCAGGGATGTTGCTGCAATGCGGTATGAAGGTCATTTTCTCTTCGTTTGCCAGACACTCTCTTGCTTTACAGAAATGTAAAAAACAAAAAAACCGTTTGATTAAAATAAGCAGTGCTGGCTGTAAGGGCCTTGTGCCAAATTAAAGATAAAAACTAAAAATATAGTTATGGTCTGTGTATAAACTAGTACAATGCACAAAATGGATACGTATATTTTCTGTACAGCTGAAGCATGTGAATAAATACATAAAACACCGAAACAGACAGGCAAAATTCCCACTTTTCCATTTCTCGCCTTTTCATTTAATCGCAACAATCGTGTTCTCCTCTACTATGAATGTAACCTCAAATAAACGGGCTTGTCGTGCAGGAGGCTGGAGAAGCGGCAGCAGCAAACAGGTGAGGCCATCGAGCTGACGGAGGATGGGAGACCCAGAGAGGAGCAGGCGCGGAAGACGCCTCTGTGCGACTGCACGTGCTTCGGGCTGCCGCGCAGATACATCATCGCGGTGCTGAGTGGGCTCGGCTTCTGCATCTCGTTCGGTATCCGGTGTAACTTGGGTGTGGCCATCGTCAGCATGGTCAATAACCACACGGTGCACGAGAACGGCAAGATCGTCATAAAAGAGGTGCCTGGAAACTCCGCCCTGTTCTAAACCCGCACCCGCACCCACCACCATCATCATCACCACCACACATGAACCCCCCAGTGCATGAGGCCCTCCCTCACAATTTAAACCCAGAAATGATTTGTGATTTTTTTTTTGTTTAGAGAGCAGACGTAAATTATTGTGGACAATGATTCTGAAATGTTCATATTTTCATATATTACTGATTGATGAGTCAAAATTCACTTTCTTTGTATAACCCATATTTTTTGTGAGGCAATAAGTGGATTTTCATTATATTATATTTTTTTTTAAAAAGAAAAAAATTTGGGTTATTTTACACAATTTGAAAAAGAACACATTTTTTAATATTGATTTTTTTTTTCTGTGTCTTGAAGAAAGCGATATTCAACTGGGACCCAGAGATCGTGGGCATGATTCATGGATCCTTCTTCTGGGGCTACATAGTTACTCAGATTCCAGGAGGGTACATATCCTCAAGACTGGCTGCAAACAGGTAAAAGCGCCGGAATAAACAAATAGTGTGGGGGAAAAAGAAGAAAGAGTGAAAGGATTAAAAAAAAGAAAACATGGCGTTTCCATCCTGTTTCTATCCTGAGCTGTAATTAACATAAAAAAAAAATGTTTTTAATATTTATGCGATAGGCAGTCATATACAGACGTCAGGCTTGAAGAAAGGTGTCTGACCTTAGAGCAGATAAACTGGGGATTTGGCCGATGCCCGCCGGGCTTGCCTCCTCATGTTAATGAGCTCCCACGGGACAACCGTGTCTAATCCTTTATGTTCAGAGGCATGGCAACCACACCCACCCAAAGCCCTGTTCTAATGACTGTGGTATGATTTCAAGACCACATCTACAGCACATTATTTCACTTGCAACTGATTAGTCAGCTATATTTGGACAAATACAATGAGAGTAAAGGTGCTCCAGAGGACAACAAGCCTGTAAAAGATGTAAAACAACAACAACAACAGTTGTTTCGACAAATACAGCTTTTAGTAAAGTCTTTAAATATTTACAGTAACAGTAATGGGAGAAAAGTAGACGTAGAATATGGTCACATTATAAGTCCTCGTACATGACCATTTTATGATTGTTAAAGCCCTGTTTCATGAGGGAAATGGAGACTTAATAAGATGCAGGATGAAGAGCTTCATCATGCCAAGTCAGCTGAGCCCACTGACGCCTTCTTCTGCAAACACCTCCTGTCCTCACTCCCGGAAAACTGAGTAACTGCCTGTTATTTGTGTGTGTGAGGCTTCCAATTGGCACTGATTTATCTTCCTCATCACAACTATAATGTTCTTTGTGGGCTGTTTCATGTGAAATGTATGATGTCGAAAGCACGTTGAAATACTTTCTTGCTGAAGAAGAGCAATCTTGTATATCGACATTTGTTTGACAAAATAATCCCATTGTTTTGTCTGTTCAGGGTTTTTGGGGCTGCCATCGTGCTGACATCCATCCTGAACATGTTCATTCCCTCTGCCGCTCGGACGCATTATGGATGTGTCATCTTTGTGAGGATATTACAAGGGTTGGTGGAGGTACTGCTGCATGCTTTGCACATCCGATTCTAACCTTTAAAAGACCCACAAATGATGCCTCATTATCAAGCTGAGAGCTGAACTCAAACTCTAATCAACTTGTCCTGACATTCAATATTTAACCGTGTTTTGCAGAAATCCTCTCCACGTAGCTTTCTATTTGAATTTGCACAGGAAAATGGCTCCCATTATGAAGAACTCCTTTCATTCACACCACATACAATTGTCAGCTTACAAACAGAACAGCAAACAACATACAGTGAAACCCTGAATAGCTGGGGTTTTGAATATTGGTTTTCCTGGCTCTAAGAGCCTGATATTCACATACAAACCCACAGAACAAAAGCAATAAAACCACTTGATACAGGCAGCTCCCACAGCTCAAGCGAGAGAGCATGATTTCAGAGACGGACGCTATTATCAGACTGAAGGTCATCTTCTTTTGTGATTTTGTTTAGCTGCATGTAGTCGTTTCGACAGCAGCTCGTGACCACCGAGAGAGAGAGAGCGGGAGGGAGGGAGGGAGGGAGGGAGGGAGAGTCAGCTGTGCTCGGCAACCGTCGACTTATTACTGCAAATTAAACATTAGCATTTCAGGGTGTCTCCCACTGCAAACCCCAGCAATTTGTGTCTATCAATAGTTGATTGTATGCCACTTAGTGTGTAATGAAGATTTAATGGGAGCAGTTCAGTGTTTCTTCTTCCATGAAGCGGGCAGAGTCAGCTCGAGTTTGGACTGAGTCACACCAAACCCATTAGTCTCAATTAGAAAGGTCAGCCACACAGCATATCAGTTTGTTTGTTATTAACAACAATTTGTCTTGTGTGTCTGTGACAAATAAGGACAGACTTTGACAATCAAGCAGAATGTCTTCACATTATGTCACTTGTTATTGACCGAGAGTGGAAAGCAGATGTGACTTGTATTGATAACTCAGAAAATCTAACACGGTAGCTCGTGAAATGACGGAAACAATTATCAGAGAACTGAGAAAAGGTCGAGCTGCAGTTATCCCTGTGTTGTTCAGATCATAGCGTAACTGCAATGTCATATGTTGCCATGCAGGGAGTGACTTATCCAGCCTGCCATGGGATCTGGAGCAAGTGGGCTCCACCGCTGGAGAGAAGTCGTCTGGCAACCCTTTCCTTCTGTGGTACAAAATCTCCACACACACACACACACTCATGTTTCTGTCATCAGTGTGATATAGTTTGTATCATCATGTCACTCCTCACACTGAAACGTGAGCAGTGACTTATAGTGGCTGTAAATGCTTGTCACCAAACTCTGTAAATTCATTGCTCTCAGAAAAAATAACATCAAAATGATAAAATAGCGTCAAAATAACAGTTTTGTCTTTTTCAGGATCCTATGCTGGTGCAGTGGTTGCAATGCCTCTGGCTGGGATCCTGGTCCAGTACACAGGATGGTCCTCTGTGTTCTACGTGTATGGTGAGTGTCACCTGCGTGAAAACACCTATGATTTGGAAAATGTATATAGTAAGATTTGTCTGTGCAGCACAAATGACAAATGATCTCTGCAGGGTCCTTTGGAATTGTTTGGTACATGTTCTGGATCTTGGTGTCCTACGAAAGCCCGGCCGAGCACCCGACCATCACGGATGAAGAGCGGCGTTACATTGAGGAGAGCATTGGTGAAAGTGCTCAGCTGATGGGAGCGATGGAGGTGAGTCCTCAGTCTGTAGCCGCTTTTGTTTGTCACACAAGTTACAGTACACAAAAGCTCCTGTTCTCTTTGTTTTGACCAGAAATACAAGACACCCTGGAGGAAGTTTTTCACCTCCATGCCCGTCTATGCAATCATTGTGGCCAACTTCTGCAGGAGCTGGACATTTTATCTGCTGCTCATTAGTCAGCCGGCATACTTTGAAGAAGTGTTTGGCTTTGAAATTAGCAAGGTAAGGAAGTCCCTATTAATGCCAGGTATCAGTCTTTTATGACATTACAAACACTGTTCATTCATTGAGTGGATGAATATGCATTTATTTTAGAGTGGAGCAAAAGTAATATCATTCATATTTGAAGTAAATAGTAAAATGTCTTCATATATTCCAATCACACTAGTTTGTATGCAATGGAAACCTCCCATGATGCACCTGTGCAGCAGTCATCAATTGTATGTGTTGCTGCTTTGTTACTCTTCCCAACCACCTGCTGTGTAAGAGCATTAGAGACCTGGTTTGTAAATGTGGTTTACATTGTGTTCTATCATGTTGTTCTTATAGTTCCTTATTCAGGAAAAGTTGTGGTGTGGTTAGGAGGGTGTGTTGTCTGTATCGAGCTCCATGATACCACTCCATCTGTTAAGATACTGAAACATCATATAAATAGTCACCTTTAAAATAAGAACTTTTTATAAATGGTTAAAGGGGTTTTCTTGACATGTTGAGTTAGAAGAAAGCATGAAATCGTCTTTTAAAGAATAAGAATATTTATAGTAATAGTATTTCTGTGATGGTATGTTATGTAAACTTAAATATTCCCTTGTGCTTGAATGTGTCTTCCAAATGGTAGAATCCATTTAATATAATCTTTAAAAATGTATGAGCTTTGCCCTGCCTGTGTGAATATGGGGCATGAATCAAGCAGGTTTGGCAGCTGTAATTCTACAGCTACAGGATGAGCTTGTATCGGCACTTCGCTCTTATTACTCGCGTTGAATTATTGCCCTGATGTGACACGGGGAGTCAACGGTGGAAAGCACAGATGAGGATTTGCTCTGACACTGAGAGATCACTTTGCTGCAACAAGTGTTTGCTGGTTTCTTCAGGTTGGAATGGTATCGGCTCTCCCCCACTTGGTCATGACCATCATCGTACCCTTAGGTGGCCAGTTAGCAGACTATCTGCGGACCCACAACATCATGTCCACCACTACGGTCCGTAAAATCATGAACTGTGGAGGTGAGGCTTTGACCGTCTTTGTTTTCATAAAAATGCAGACATACTATAAGTGTCATCATTTATTTCATTCATGGTCCTGTTGTTTGCAGGGTTTGGTATGGAGGCCACGCTCTTACTAGTGGTTGGTTATTCTCACAGTAAAGGGGTGGCCATCTCATTCTTAATTCTGGCGGTAGGATTCAGTGGATTTGCAATATCAGGTGAGACTTATTGCGAAAATATTGCGTTTCAACTTTTTATTTGAACCTCATTCTTCTCTGTTCAAATGAACACCTACCTCTGAATATTCAATCTTTTTGCTTTAGGTTTCAACGTAAACCATTTAGACATCGCTCCTCGCTATGCCAGCATCCTCATGGGCATATCTAATGGTGTGGGTACCTTGTCTGGGATGGTCTGTCCACTGATAGTGGGCACAATGACAAAGAACAAGGTGAGTTGTTTTTGCTCCGACTCAAATCAGACCTTTGTCATGTATATCCAATTATTGATATTATTATTATAATAAGAAATCATCACAATTGAAGGTGGTCTATGATCAGTCACTCAGTCTGATTTGTCTGTCCCCAGACCCGAGAAGAGTGGCAATATGTCTTCCTCATTGCTTCCCTCGTGCATTATGGTGGTGTGGTGTTTTATGGGATCTTTGCATCTGGAGAGAAACAGCCATGGGCCGACCCTGAAGAGACCAGCGAAGAGAAGTGCGGCTTTATCGATGAGGATGAGCTGGCCGAAGAGACGGGTGATATCACGCAGAGTTACGGCGCAATGGGCGGTCCGGCTAAAAGCTATGGGGCCACTTCTCAGCTCAATGGAGGTTGGGTACAGGACTGGGATAAGACGGAGGAGTATGTGCAGGAACCGGCGGGAAAGATGTATGCTGAGCGTGGCTACTCTTAAAGCAGGGCGGCTGTGGTGAGTCTGCTTACAGAACCAGACTCTCCGTCACAGATTGCACAAATAACCACTATATTAGATGATATTTAAATCCATTCAGTGTATTACAGTAAAATGGTTCCTCGTAGTTTCAAGAAGCAAGTGTAAAGAAGTAGTTAGTCGCAATGCAGAACAATCCTTACTGATTGTCACATTTTTCACCATGTTTAGCTTCATTATACTGTTGATAGCAGTTGAAAAGAAAACTGCAGGCCATCGTTGTACTTCTTAGGCACCCAAACCTCATCAATCTACTTGAACAACCAAGAGCCAGATGACACTGCAGCTGACCATCATATGGGGTCTTTCTCTGAAGTACCACTCTGATTGCACTGAAACAATGAGTATTCTAAAAATGAGATTCTATCCTGTTTCTCAGATGTGTTTTATGTACTGTATATACCTGTATACTGTTTCTGTGAGACTGTTGTGGATTTTGGGTCGTTGATCTGTGTTAACATTAATATAAAAGGCCATATTTTTCATGGACAGTACCTTTTCAGGGAGATGTCTGCTTGCAAAAAAAGGCCTTCTCAAGCAAAGCCTATAATACACTATAAGACAAAAATAGAGTGAGTGAAATTGAAGTGTAGAGTTTTAGTGTGTGTTTTTTGCATGAATTTGCTCAATCAATGTTTCAGATGCAGCTGCCATAAGGTCACTGTCCCTCATCCTGCCTACTGCTTTCTTCTTAGTGTCTTCTGCCATAATAAATAATAAAATGAACTTTAATTATCAGGTTTTGGCTGTGATGTGAGACAAATTAAAAAAAAGGAAAAAAAAAAAAAAAAAGGTTTTGATGACTATTGCTCAGAAGGCATTGTTAATTGATGTTTGGTGTGCACTGCAATAAATTCTGTGTACCAGCCACCACCCATCACATTCTGTTTTGTAATGTAACCTTGGCTTGCTGTATCTAAGTGTACTTGTTTTGGAGTCATGTGATGATCAACACTTAAGATGTGTGTTTTAACAAATTACTAGTGTCCGGAGAGTCCAGCTTTGTGCTCATGATGCAGGGCATATTGTTGCATTTTGAAAACGAGGGATTGTGTACGAACAACCAGGCATTGTGATCTCTTGGTGTTTCTTGGTTGTTCTCATTGTCACCAAAAGTACTTTATTGACACTTTGATATTGTCACGTTTCAGTGGACCATATGAGATGGCTCTTCCACCTTAATAGATGGCTCTTCCACCTTTATTTGCAATTTGAACACCTTTTTTCATTTGCTGTATGGATTCTGCAAGGATGTTTAAAAAATATATGAATATTTAAGAATGTTTAAGATGACCAAAAGATGCTATTACGGCTTTGTGCCTAAAGTTTATGTAAAAAGATAAATGTGATTTTATGGCTTCTAATGTTGTCTTTATTGAAGAGATATGTTGATGTAAAAAAAAAAAGTGTTATAAAAAATAATACTCATATGATTTTATAAAAAAAACAACTGCCATTGTTTCATCTCGCGTGTGGGTGTGTTGTACTGTAAGATGTTATATATGTGTTTTTTTTTTTCTTCATCTGTTTATATAAAGGTTAGAGGTCCACTGGGACTGAAGGCAGACTACCTAACCAGTTACCACCTTCACCAATCAGTGTCCTGCATCTACTATTCTCTCCATGTTTCTCATTAGTAAATCAATGGCAGTGTTCCCTGGAGTACAGGGCAGAGTAATGGATGCTGTAGATTGGTAATTCATAGAAGGGAAGAGGTAAACAAGTGTAAACACTGATTCTGGAGCTTACCTCCTCACATACCGTGCAGGATCCGTGACTTTAGTTGTGTGAAACCTGCTGCCGAGGTGTCATGTAGGCCCAGAATAAAATGTGTTAAACCTCTCGACGGCAGCTCACATGTCTGACTTCTACAGGAGGAAGACAAAACCAGAGAGTTCCCTGTTTTCCCTGAGTGTAAGGCTGAGGCTAACAGTGTAACACAAGATGACCGCAATGACTCAAATCACATCAGTGATCAGTATCATTTAGGTCAAGAGCGCATATGAGTTTAAAAAAAATAAATACAAAATCTTAGTTGTAATGGAGGTTTCTATTAAGAATTTATGTTGGTGACGAGGGCAGTCATGTTGTCTTTGCTCTAATTCCAGTATTATTTTGTAATTAGTTATTAAATTAGTGTTTTGAGTGTGAATGTGTGTTTTAGGCTCATTAGAAGAACAATGAACACATGTTAAATTCACTGTAAAATGGAAAAAAAGGAAACGCCATTAGTAACAGTAGAAAAAGATTTGACTCATACATTTTGGTTATACAACATTCATCTTACACAATGCGATACTTTGATAAAGAAAAACAAAACATATATGTGTATATATATATATATATATATACATATGTATATATAGCCAGAGGTAAAGTGACTCTAATTATTATTATTTAATATATTTCCTTATTTTTTGCTATTTGTTTCATTTTCTACACATTCCTCAGCTCCACTCCGATCACATACCCTAGTAGAACAGTATTTCTGTTCTGTTCTAAGCTTGCGTACCAATGGTGGTACACGTACCACAGTTTGAGTACCATGTGTCTACGCTACAGTATGTAGAGCACCTACACCTTTCACCCGGGAGGACATGACTGGCAGGTATGACGTTTATGGAGGCGTGGGGTTTAAGAAGTGAACACATGATGGACAGTGCAGCAGTAGTGTTGCGTCTACAGTACAGCCTTGTTGACTGACGCCTCGATTACAGGAAGCAGCTCCATGTGTGAATAAATCTCCGCTTGCCTTCCGACTTAATGCCCAACTGAGAAAAGAAATCCATTAACACCTCGCACCGCTTGCTCCTCGGTGGACATGTTAATTTGACAGAAAACACAATTGTGCCACCAGCCACGTGGAACATGTTTCCTCATGCCTAACCAGCCGCAGTGGTCATGGCTGTTGCACCGTTGATGGCCTGTCCTGTTAGAGTGCACAATAATTGGAGAGATTTTGACGTCAGCACTGTCGTCATGGAGGCGGAAACTCTCCCACTATCCACCTGCCTGTGAACTCCACTGATATTTAAGTCTTAGTCACTGTGATATATAGTCGGTGCTGTGTGCCTGGTTGTGTAATCATGATGGTGAGTTAAAGGAGACTGAGTAGTTGTCAGTCTGTGGGGCAGGTGCAGTTTGGGTCCTGGGGGACTGTAATGGGATGAGGCCCAGCCGGAATGAGTGTTTGATGACAGGATTGCACTCCTCCCCTGGGATTGTGCCTGCATACAATCGTCCTCCTGGTGCCTCCTTTTCCTCCCTGTCTTTGACCCAAAATGTACACAGCAGTCTCTCCACACTGCTGCTTGAATATGCTTTCATTTACAGTCTGGAAATCAGCTCTCTCATAAGCGTGAAGATCCATTTTCAACCTAAAATTTCAAAGCAGTAATTACTTTTTTATGGCACCACAATACCTTGGGGCAATTGAATTTACACGCACCTCCTTCTCCTCCCTTGCTAATTGCTTTATTGATGAAGAGCATGCTCACTATTTTTCGTCTCAGATTTCCACACCCCACAACACATTAAAGAAGCATTAGCATAGAGAAGATTTATGTTTCAAACTGATTCCTAAATCTCCCATAAATTATTTACATCATACCTTTTTTTTATTATTTTTTTAGGAAACAGCTTGTTTGGCACACAGCAGCAACAACTATGTGCTATTGTTTTTCTCTCTGCTTACCTTCCACTTGCACTGAAACATTTATTAGGCTTTAACTAAATTTTATGTCACCGACAGTAATGAGGCCGATAAATCCTTGTTTTCACCTCTGAATTGAGGATTGCATCTTGCACACTCACAGGAAGGTGATTGCTACATCCAATTGTTTCTTCTCCACGAATCTGGTTCTTCCTACAGTCGTATTTGATGTAATCCATCACGGGTCCTTCCAGCTCCCCTCCCCCATGTTACATTATGTTGACAGCTTCATGCTCTCCTCTCGACAAAATGCTCATGTACTCACGGAGACAAAGGATAAGAGGCAGATAAGATTTCACATGATACACTTGACATCTATGGGTGAAATTATAATTTTGTGAGTAGATTATAGGGAAAATATTGGATCTTTGAGAAGGTTGATTCACATTTACGTGATCATAAAATGTTTCGTTGTTAGATATGAGGCTTACTTGTTAGTCAATTGTTTGATCAGAAAATGCTCACCACAATGTCCAAGGTCAAGTGTGTAAGAAAATGCAGCACAATTTCACATTTGGAAATCTTAGACTGACGTTTTTTTAAATAAAAAAAAGGATTCTATGAACATTATTTATCCCCATTGTAATCGCTGAGCTAAAAAGAAAACCATGAAGTGGCTGGCTGTTTTCTTTCTTTCTAAGTGAGCAAAAATAGAGGAGCATTTCTGCAGCCACAGCACCTCACTGGAGCGTCTGACAGCTGTGCATGTTTTTTATTGGATGTCAGGCAGAGGATGGTGTGAATACCTTCCACCTTTTTTCTTTTTTTTTTACAGGCAACAGTCACACCTGATGTGATTCTGTAAAAAGAAAAAAAAATCACATTAACCCTTTTCCTCACTGCTTCACTGCAACAAACCAAATTAAATTACATTGCCTATGCCTGGGTATATGATGATGATGATGATGGTGGTGGTGGCGGCTGCTGACCATCAGTATCCTCTGAGTGGGACACAGGTGTGTGGAGGGGCCTGTCTGCCTCTGCGATCTGTCACTGAGACCAGACATGATCCAGGCTGGATCGGCTTAGGCACGTGCCAAGGGAGGGCTCCACCCCACCCCCCTCCTCCCTGCTCCTCCACCCCGCCCCCCTTTGGAGAACTCTCTTTTCACACCACCAGATGGGGGCTGGATCTGAGCTTTAATGAATGCTATCCTTCAGGAGCCTTTAGAAGCTGCCACACAACAGTCGCCCTCAGCACATCTCACTACAGCGTTGCAATATCACAGTGCAGTATCCACAGATAGATGAGAGATAAAAATGTGCGAGAGGAGAAAAGAAACAACAAAAATAATCACATTTAAGAAGCTGGAAAATCAGAGAACTTGTTTTTATTAAAAAACAAAACAACTCCCGAACAAATGAATTCATTATGAAAATAATTGGCGATTCATTGTGAAATTAGTTTGATATGAATGAATATATAAATATAAACACAATGGTGTCTCTAATTCAGCAGTGCCACATATTAAAATTGGCTGGTTTAATTATTAAGTGGTGTATTTGGCCTCCTGCTGCTCAAATTGATGCAGTAACACTAACCTATAATTTCACCTGGAGGTTGAGAGCTGGGGGCAAAGCAGACAATAATGAGCTTTTCTCAAAACCAAGCTATCACACAGTTGTTGTATAAAAAATAACTTCAAAAACATATTTTCAGTAAACACAGGCAGGCACTTAAAGTTGGGTATAAAGGCTGATAAACACAAAATCTAAAACAAAAAAAAGCTTTTATTGCGAACTTCCAAAGGTTCAGTGACAACATGCAATCACACTGAGGTAGAAGAGTCTCATTAGTTTGCTGAAAAAAAATATCAGGTTTAAATAAGCTAACAATTCATATGTAATTTCGTCTTTTATTCATATCCACGTTAATCAATGAAATTCGAAGTAAATTACTTTGCATGTAGGCCTATAGTAATTTTCTCAACTGCTCCTATGTGTTTATATAATATATAAACACATAGGAGCAGTTGAGATCCCTTCAATCAGTTGGTTTCCATCCAGCTCGTTGCATATGTTCTTTATTGGTTGGAAATAAATTGGTGGTGTACTTGCTGCCCCTTACTCAGTGACCCATGTCTGTCTCTACGTGAACTGCTTTTATGGTGTGTTTAATGAGCTGTGGCCATGTTGGTGTTTCCTTCCACACGGACCACGACTCTAATCCGCTGTCTGACAGTTGGACACCAGCTATTGTGGCCGGTGTGATTGAAGACGCCTGATTTGACTAATTGATCCCTCGCCTCACAGAGCTGGTACGACACATGAGCCCGGCCTGAGATGTGTGAATTGGCATTCAAGTCACGTGACTGGCATTAAGCCAATAAAACATCTTTGATTGAGACCCAGTGTGGCCTTGTGGTGAAAGGTGATGCTGACAGATGGAGTGAGAAATTGAAATGATTTTAGGTGTGTGTGTACAGAGGGAGAACACAATGTCCTTGCTTCTTTATTGCCATTTTATAGACAGTTGTTCATTTAGCTATTCAATTAAACGTGTCTCTCTCCATAGGTTTGCACACTGTAACAATCAGGACTTTAAAAACAACAGATCTATACCTTATATACATTTATTATGATAAATGTAGCTGTAACTCCCCAGAGTGCAATTTATTAAGAATAAACTATTCACTGCCTGACAATTACTTGAATTTAATTCAGTTAGGTCATGTGCTTCTGTTGATTTCTAAGCAGCATGTGATGTAACCATCTGTCCAAACACTGTGAAACTGAACAAATATCAAATTGTACTGACTCAGAAGGAATGACTTTGATTTCAACAAGGAACACAGCTAAACTACCACAGAAGTATTACAACTAGAATGAAAGCAAAGTGAGTACATTTAAGGTTTTATTGCTTTTCCTACAGTAAATGTACACAGTGCATACTATGCAACTCATGCTTTTGTTTGTTGAGTCTGTGTCCAGGTTTGTGTGTTTTTCATGTGTACCTAACACCAAAAAACAATAAGTATCATTTTAAATGTGTGTTATGAATGTCTGAAGTTTGTTTTTGTTATCAAGTGTATACTTTGAAACTACAACAGCTTTCAATAATCAGTTTGATGGACACACTTAGGTTTAATATGCACACCTCTACAAACAATGCATCAATATACAAATAAACACATTATAGGTCTATAAAAAAAGCTTTTGACAGTCACTTGTTTAATGCTGATAGAAGATCTCCCCACACACTCAAACCTCTGACATCAAAGTCTCCATCAGAGACCTTCAGAGCATCAAACTGTTTTTCCACATCATCCCTCAGAGAAGGACAAGCCTCAAACAAGGCCAGAAAGTGCTCAGTCAGTTTCTGATAGGACACCATGGGGTTTGCACAGGTCTGAAGCCATTCACCCTCACTGAGGCTGTACTCCATACCAGAAACCCACTCTTTCAGTACATCACAGTATGCATCTCTAAACTTCAGATATTTTTTGGCCAGGTCCGTAATAACTGCAGGAGGCAGTGCTGTGACCATGAGTTTCAGAATGCTGTGTTTTTTCAGCAGCCAGTCTACGAGAATATCCTGGGGAGCTGAGTTTGTCCTTGTCAGCAGAGCTACAGCGATGACTCCACAAAAATGTTGTGGTGATTCTTCACATCCTTGGAGTACACGGTCTAAAAAATGCTCTGTCCTGCACATGTTACTGCCTTGGCTCATCAAAGCGCCCAGCCTCTCGATCAGACCCACTCCCTGCACCTCTGCATCAGCACCAACAGCTGAGGAGTCTGTGAGAGGACGTAGGATTTTGCATGCTGATTTAGACTGAATGATCCGACTGCAAAGGCCAGTCACCTCCAGGTCGTCACTGTGCTTGGTGTCCGCAGGACTCTTGCAGTCAAATAGTGTCTTCATGAGGGAGCCGGGCAGTTTAGGGTTGTTCAAAAGCCCAGAGAGCAGCAGGTGCTGGCACTGGGAAAGGTCAGAGAAGGACAACTCAGTGTATCCAGAGAGGGCAGATAGCAGATTTTCATTTGTGAGCTGCAGCTGTTTCTCCATCATCCCTCTTATCACAGGGTTATTGTCAAACCTGGAGAAGAGATGTTCGCAGTACCGGGCCCATTGAAAAGCTCTGGTCAGAGTTTGTTCATCCCACTGCTCCACCGCATCACTCTGTGCCACCACCGCCAGCAGCTCCACTGAGCTGGCCAGGTTTTTCAGCAGTGTATCCATGTGCCACTCTCTGCCTCAGGGTTCAGTCTCAGGACAGGCACTATGGAGACAGACACAATCTAGCATTCAATAAAAATGGACACATGTCCTACTAAAATGAGGATTTCATTGCAGATAAAAAAAAACCACTGGAAATGGAAAATCAGTTGCAAAGGAGAGGTACAGTGTGGTAACTGCAACCATCCATTTGCTGTTGTGCATTTGCTCCAGAAATCAACCTATTTTCAAAATATGTATTGGTGTGCACATTTCTTGCTTTTTCTCCTGCAACACTTTCCAAACTATTTGCAAATGTTTTTAATTTGATTTCAATATGGTCCTGCTCTAACTTTTCTGGCTCAAGACAGACACAAAATAGGAGGCAACAGCACACATAACTACTGCTCACACATGAGACAGACAATGTTTGTAATGTCTGAAATATTTGTGTGATTTCACCAGAGGAAATCATGTGCTAAATCTGTGCTAATATTGTTATGGATGCTGAAAAGTCAGAGGACACAAACTGAGGAGGCAGTCTAAGGATAGATTGTGTTTGCTTAGGAATGTGGTCAACAGCAACCTTGAACCACCCTCAGATGTTTTTTTGTGTGACTGCATATGAGGATGCATTGTGTTTAATGCCGTCTACATGTAATTGGATCACTTAGAATGGATGTTTTTGTTGAAACTGGTAAAAATAACAGGTGAGTTGGGTTAACAGTGTGCAAGTCATCAAGCATTTATTATAATTGAAATAGCTGTATGTAACATAAATCATGACAAACGTGTGTTACATTCAGACAATGATGATTAAGCCTGTGTGTTTCTCAGTATAGCGATATTTAGATCTCATATCACTGGGTAACACTTCGATGCTACACACAGAAAGTAACACAATTTTAGTCACAGGGAACAGCAACATTACACAACATAGATAGCAGAGTAAGCACCTAATTTAAGTTTTGGAAGTATATTCTACTGCTCTAAACCCCAGTTGTTAAGCAGTTTGATAAATGCTTCTTGTCCCCTCCTGCCCCTGTGCTGCTGCAGTATACACATTATTTTCACACTAAAGAAGCAGCATACAATAGTGTAACATTATTTATGTACCTGAAGACCAAACAAAGGCAGGATACTAACATAACAACCAAAGGTTCAGCACTGCCACTTTAATGATCTCACTGGGGGACAAAATGTAATTCTGCTTCGGTCCCCATGTAAAGGTTTAGACCGGCCCTGAGACCGTGCCTGAACATAAACTACTGAGCTCCAGCTAACAAGCATGTGAATGAGTATGTGGAGACCCAAAGACACCGATGACGCTTCTTGACTGGAGTTCAGTCAAAGACAGAATCAAACAGAGATGAAAGTTAGCCCGAAAAACTCAGTTGGCCAACTTGCTAACTAGCTCAGGTTAAGCGAGACTTCCTGTTGCACGTTTCAAAACAAAACCCGGCGAACAGCTGGCAATACATACAAAAGACAATGTGACACATTTATAAAGGATTATACAGTAGGAATCAACAAACATCTGCTTTTCATGTTAACTTACTGTTTGTGTGTTTGTGGCCTCCCTCTGTCTCTCTCCAGTCTCCTCCCGCCGTCTGTCAACGCCGCTGCTTTAACATTTGCGCATGCGCACACGAGTAGAAGCCTCGACAAATCGTTTCCTTCAAAATAAAAGCTGAGTATGTACTCACGTCCACACTGACTGCAGAACTGATATATAAAACTAAACTATACATACATTTAAATCCCCTCAATTTGTATATGTATATACTGGTTAATATAATATCTACATTACAGTGATTTTAATAACATAAGTGTTTTTTTGTGTTTTGTTGGTGGATAACAAACAATGAAATAAGAGGATACGATTTAAGATGGAAAAGATACAATATAATATAAAAGTAAAACCTAAATGTATAAAATAAGAAGATAATTACGCACATACAATATGAACATCTGATATTAATATGGGACAACACAAATAGTGGAGAGGGGGAGGCAGCGCCAGCAGCAAGAAACTTCCCTCCCATCACCAGCAGCAGCAGCAGCGTGTGGTGAGTGTGTGTGTACATACATGTGTGCTTGTGCATGTGTGTGTGGGAGTGTGTTAGTGTGCGTGAGCGCGAGCGCGAGCGCGCGTACGTGTGTGCGGTCAGATGCTAGTATGAGAGAGAGATTCCCGCTCCACACTGGCTCAGTGTTGTGGAGTGTAACCTGTGGGTCGATGCAACGCTGCGAAAAGCATGAAAAGTGCGACCCCGAAGTTCACAGTGAGAGGAAGGTGCGCACCAACAAGCTGAAGCCTCAGGGTGAGCACAGACTCCTGCGATACATTGTCGCTGCCTTCTAAATGATTATCATACTTCTGACTGTCTGTATGCATATCACGATGGGACATTACACTTTTCAGAATTACAATTTTCTGTAACTTTTTTAGGCTCAATTCATTCTCACTTGAACCTGAAGTTACAGCGTGTGGTTTTTATTTATCTCAAACCTAATTCAATGTATGTTTAATCATCCACGCTGTGATTTCTGCTTTTACTTCTGTACTTAGACATTTCAGTGGTTTTAATTATTGTGTGCAATGGGCTGGAGTTCAGCCATAATTCATCAGGCATCCTCCCTTGATCCTATTTTCAGAATGGTGAAACGTCTGATGTGGTTGTTTTTATTTGAGGCAGTTGCAAAAGGAGGAGGCAACACAGTCTTAAAATGTTATTGCTGAGTGTTTGACGAGGTATAGATACAACAGTTATCACACAGTTAAATCTTAATAGCCTATTTTGTAACATAGCCTGTCTGACTGAAATGTCGCTGTTTGTTGTTGGTGCAAATCTTTGCACATTTAGAGTATTTTTGTGTGACACTTATAAACCAAAGTGACTTGTTTGAATGTGTGCTATGTTTGTGGAGTATATGCAAGCCTTGTGATGTAGTATAGTATGTATATATTATGAGTATGTTATGATTCCATTGACATTTTCTGATGGTGGCAATGTAAAGCTGCTGATGCCATGCACCAAACAGTTTCTTTGTGGAATGCATACATGCAAAGTCCTCGTGTTTAAATGGACAAACTAGTCTCCAGATCAGTTTATTGCTGTGGAGGAGAAAGGCATGAACGTTGCCGAGGGTTAATAGGACAGAGCCACTCTTGTTTTTTTTGTAATTGATGGGATTCAGCAGTCGAATTTCCCATCCATATGCCTTTCCTGTAGCAAGCAGCAGCCAACTGCAGCTTTTTATGAAGGCTTTGCTGAAGTCATGAGGCCTCTGGGACTGAGAAAATGTATATTTGAATGTGTTCGTGCCAGATTCTGATTGTAATTCTGACTCTGAAGTTTCTGATTCTGAAAAACTTTAGCAGATGGTGTATGCAACATAAAGCCCATGCAGGCGCAGTGTTTTTGGCTGGAAAATGAGGAGGTCAGGCTGCAGTGTGGTGATAGAAACCAAGTATGTTCAATAACAGCTGGTTGTTTCTTTTAAGACTCTTCCCTGGGAAAATGTAGGGGAAACCCAGCAGGATGTTCATTCACGGTCCCGTTGAGAGAATACTGTTATAATAATAATTTTGAAGTAATAAGTAGTTTATGTAAAACAATGAAAACAAAACAATACAGCTTTGCGACTACGCATTTAAAATTTTCTCAGGAGTATTTCATCTGAGAAAAACACAAAACCTAGTGTAATTGATTTTTATCACAGCAGATATTTCTCGAAATTAAATAGCAGGATAAACACAAGTTTTATCAGTAACATTAACTAGGATTCCACTCCAGTTTTCAGAGAACCAGGGTCTTGCTATTGTTCAGGTGTTTTTATTTACACACAACACCAGTCATCAAGCTTGTATGAAAAGGTCTCGTACATTGAGACATGAGAATTCTCAATGTACGACACTTCCCTTGTTCTGTCTGTCAGCCTCCACCATGGGAATGTAGCACCTGTGTGAGACTGCTGAGTGTTTGTACACAACGAGGAGCTCTTGTCTTCTGGAAGATAAAGACGACCCTGGTCGGACATCAAGGTCCTGATGTCCAGTGTTGCACCACCGTGTGATTTGGTTACAGCCAACTCCTGTGGGACCTTGAAACGTTGCAGAGTTTTAAAGGTCAGATTCCTCACATTGTGCTGCTCTCCCTCAGTATTCAGACTACATTTTCCAGACATCACACTATGAACGTGTTGTTCGGGGCAGCTTTGCTTCTGTGTTTGAATAAGCCCTTTTTGTAATTTGCATCAGATATCTTGTCACTATTTGCATTCCAAAGTGAAATGTTAGATGCTTGTGTCCTGGCCGGAGGTGATACAGCACAAACACAACAACTACATTTCATTCTCTGTTTTTGTTTAATGTGCCAATGAACACAATGACACATAGTATACAGTAGCTTATTATTATCAATTGTGCTATTGGTCTGTCATCTGTGTTTTTAATTGATGAACAATAAGAAACTAAAGGATGTAGCATGGTGTATTCTCATTTATATGGACTTGGTCTTGAATAACAAGTCGTGTGACACCAGCAGAGGATCTGTCACCTCTCTCTGTATCACTCAACTTTACATTAGTCAGCAGTATATTCAGACACAGTAATGACAGCTGGG
Organism: Solea solea; assembly: GCF_958295425.1. Lineage (NCBI taxonomy): Eukaryota > Metazoa > Chordata > Actinopteri > Pleuronectiformes > Soleidae > Solea > Solea solea. Next base: position 12,996,001 of record NC_081145.1, on the reverse strand, counting down.
AATATTAACTGCTGACCTGTTTCATGTATGTCGTTGTGCCTGTCTTACATCTGGTGCCCATTTGTTTTTGTTTTTTTAAGTACTCACTTGTCTCAGCCTCAAAAAACATTAATGGAGTGACACTGGACTGAAGTGTGAATGATTTTCACTTTAGAGCTCATTGGGAGCATCTTATTGAAGAAGACTGTGAGAAATGTCTCATTTGCTGTATTGCCCTGAATACTGATGTCAGTAGCAGCCTCTGGATCAGATCATAATAATAACGTATTGATTTAGACCATATGATATAAGACTAGTGCTGCCAGGATCCATGAGAACATCTCATGTTATCAGATGGACTCTCCAAGAGGACAAAAGCACTGCATGTAGATTTTAGGGATGGAAATCAGTATCAGTCAGTTACTGGTCAAAATCAGTATCTGACCGGTTCGGATATCGGACAGATGAAAATGTAAAATCCGATACAATCCAAAATCCTATATTGCATGCTTCACCACGCATTTTAGCTGAGCAATGTATCGGACACAAAAAAGTGGTATCGTCTCATGCCTAGTAGATTTACATGACACCTCTGCATTTATGTTGAAGGTTACAGTGTGTCCCCGTCTTCCTCAGGCTGTCTGTAGGGAACTATGTGCAGCTCCCTGAGCCCTAAACATCCCAGTAGCCCTGGCCTCACAGACATGCAGCAGTATCACCAGTGGCTGGCCAGTCGACATGAAGCCAGCCTGCTGCCCATGAAGGAGGACCTGGCCCTGTGGCTCACTAATATTCTCGGTAAGTGACTCTCACTCCAGCACATGACACCAACAGGATGTTATTATATTCATGAGTTTATGAGTCATCTTGTGAAAAAGCTTACTACAATCTATTGGTATTTGTTATAGCTACACACAGTCACTTTGAGTTAAATAAATTACGAATCAAATAGTAGCTCATAGGTTTTGCATTAAAATTCCACATCAGCTAAGTTAGTTGTAATTACCTTTTCTGGTGTCGCTGGTGTATCCAACACGGACTCTTTGAAATAGCTTGGCTCTAGGAAAAAAAACCCTGTAGATTTCATGATCGCTAACAGTAATTGAACTGGTATTGCTGATGTAAACACCTCTGCAGGGACCTGGAATCAATCTGAACCTCATTACAAACTATTTTAAAGTACCTGACTGTGTGGACTTCTTTCCATGTTCACACACTCTCCCACAGGTTTGCCTTAATTGAATAATGGAGATCATTAACACTTTGTGAATACTGCACAGCCAGTGGTTGAGAATAAGCAGCGGAGGGAACAACAAAAGCTTTGTGTAAGGCTGTTGTTGTATAATATATGGTGCTGTGCTCCTCTGTGGATCTAAACTGAACTTTGTCACTAGTAAATCCACCTGTGATGAATTTAACTGACATTGCTTCAGATTTGGGGTTAACGACACACAAAGTTGGTAGAAAAACTCTAAAAAAGTGGCAGCTCTAACTAGAGTTGGCATACATTTTAAGATATGTCACTGCCGTGAATTTATGAGGAGACGTTTTTCTTGAAAATAAACTTTTTGAACCATGTGTGCTTGCATTTCAAATAGTTCACCTAATGACTGGGAGTTATTGGATACTCTGTGGACTGTGTTCGTCCAGCAGATATTTGTCAAACTGACCCAATTAAGCTCCTGAAACGGATTCCTGCCTATTTGTTAACAACTTAAAACAACTTTATTATATTCCCTGTTGTCTCTGGCAGTGCGTGTGTTTGTTCTGGAAACAAGTGCAATAGAAACCTTGGGCTCGCTGTGGTGATGGACTGTTTAAGCCTTCTGAAGCGCAAGCATCCATTTGTTACCCGTAAATTCACAGTTTTTAACCAGGTTGATTTTTGTGCCATATTTTGCATTCTCGGTAAAGTCTAAGGGAAACAGTGTTGACATGCAGAGCAGGGTTTACAGTTTCAGGTGGGAGGAGTGGTGTGGTACAAGGAAGAGTCCACTGATTGAGTGGGAAGTGGATGCTTGATAATACTGGAGAGTCATTTTGATGTTGTTGAAGGTGGTGAAAGGAACTGAGCCGCTCATAGGCAGAAGTATATGCAGAAGTTTAAATATTTCCTTGAGAGCCCTACACAAAGACAAGAGTGGGGGAGAGTCTGAACATATAAGACGGGAGCTCACTGAGTATTTTTCAAGATTTCAATCTTTTTTTTTTCTGCGCTCATTTACAACATTTGGAACTCATTAAATGTCAAACCCCTCAGACCCCTCCTCCTATAAGAAACAGAAAAGGGATAAAAAAAAAAAAAAAAAAATCTCTCCAGTTTCTTTCCACAGACACCCCCCTGCCACCACCTCCTATTTCACAATGATCTAACTGAGAAAGAATGGTCCTCTGGAAGTCAGTCAACTGGACACCACATGTTGATCACCAATCCATCTCTGGGACTGTGCAGAATAATGAAGCATTCCAATATACAATCACATGATACCTTTTCATATGTGTCATTTCTACCCCACAGTGTTTTCCCAGAAAGTCCCCCCAGTTTCACTCAGATCCATGTTGTAAAATTTGAACACTTTTGCAGAAATGCTTAAACCCAACAGTGTATAATAAGCTCAGACGCCCAAGTGGTTTCTGTGAGTTAACAACAACAACCCCTTAAATTCAGCTCCAACTGGGAATGGACAAGGGACCAGATTATATTTCCTTATACAGTATATATTTATACATGAGCACTATTTTTATGCTGGACTCTTTCTTTATGTGTTCCCTGGTCAGGTCTGGAAATCACCGGCGAGAGCTTCATGGATCGCTTAGACAATGGATTCCTGTTGTGCCAGCTGGCTGAGACACTACAGGAGAAGTTCAGGCAGAGTAATGGAGATCTGCCCGCCCTTGGCAATACTAAGGTATAGAGCAAACTTGGAGTATAACAGTAGTCTGGCATGATAACAGATTTGGTGATAACACTAATCTGGAAGCCAGGTCTGGGCTGAAAATGTTCCTAACTGACTTTCATCTTGAATGATCTGACAGAAAATTCTTTCAGGCAGAGGAAACATCAGTCAGGCATTATTGAGAGGCTGGATCAGACTGACTGACAAGCTCAGCTATTTACACAACTCTCCCTCTTGATTATAAGCAATGTGACATCCAGCCATACTAAGTAATACAGGTTTTTGCATTGTGACATAAATTAAATTTTTATGCACAGCAATAGCAATCAGAAAGACTTATTTATAATATCATAATATTTATAAGCATTTGTTTTAAAACTGTGTCACATTGGTTTTACCAGCTCTGCAACGACCATCAGTCTCTACTTAACAAGGACCACTGCAATTTTAGAAAGTAGTGCACAAAGGTGGGGTGGGGGATGGGGGCTGGCAGCCTTCAGCAGGGCTAAAAAAGAAAAAATAAGCCTGGCAGGGACACATTAACTGATGGGGCCCCACATCCCTTGTGAGAATTGGAAAAATATGTTGAATGTTGATTTCTTTTGAGCTTTGAGTGGGGGCTTATTGATATCGGGAGATAAAAAGCTAACTTTGCAGATTATTGTTGTTTTTGTAATTTCACCTTAGCAATCAGTAAAATGCATATTTAACTGGGTCAGTGCTGAAGAAAGCAAATGAAAATCTCTGATCTATATCAGGTCTAGGGCCACTTCAGTGACATTCAAGGGAAGGAAAATAAATCATTTAGAAATGATTTGTGTTTGTCTGCAGAAGTATCCTTTCATGAGCATTTGTAGAGCTTGTAGCCTTCCAGACCAAAATGTGGCTTTATGAGAGTTTATAAATAAAAATAAAATAGTTTGTTTGTTCTATAAAGCCACATGGCAGATTAGTGGCTAGTACTAGTACTGTTGCCTTACTGGAAAAAAGACCCGGACGGAGGGCCTTTCTGCATGGAGTCTCTATTTTCCTCCCACAGTCCACAAACATGCAGAGGTTAATTGGACACTATAAGAATGTGGTGTCAGCTGGGTTTGGCTCCAGCAGCCTTGCGGCCCTCACGTGGAGGATAAAGTGGTAGACAATGAGTTAAGTCTTTAACTTGTAGCCATGAATGTTTGTGTCAACATCTGCAGTTAATGTGGATATCAACTTACCGACGCGACATGTCTGGTGCTCAGTGCGATTGATTGGGCACGGTCTTTATTAGACAGAGGGAAAGCAGCAAAAGACTCATTAGTTGGCTCCTTGGTGAGCATTGTTGATGTTTGCACTGAGGCATTACTGCACTGATGACAGTTTGTCTGCTGATCTTAGTGTGAGTGCAGCAGCACAGATGTGAAGAAATACTTGAGGTCACTGACCGTGGGACGACTGAGGAGCTACTGAAATAAAGGAGCCTATTGATCGTGGAGACAAACAGAGAGGAGTCCTGAGAAAGAACCTTTTCATAATCAAAGCCACATTCTAAAGAATTATCGTCAATGTGATTTACCAAGTACAGGACAAGCAACTTGTTTTGGACCCATATGTTGATTTGTTTTGCTATTTTAAGACAAGTAACCTCTTTATAGACAGGACGAGATAGAGATAAAGAAATTATAACATTTCCCCCGTTTTATAGCTTTAATATCTGATACACAGTACCCCATTTTACAGGTCAGACACATAATTCTAGCTTGTAGTGTCCCTTGCTGGCTGTTGCTGTTGACACATAACCATTTTAAAGAGGACTTTGTCTGGATTCAAGTCCCATTATAAATCAATGTGGGGAGTGGAGTGAGACTAAGTGATTCCAGCCGAGAGAAATTATATATCACACTTTGTACAGTAGATGCTGTCTCTCACACGTCTTCCCACGTGTTTGTGTCAATCAATCAATCAATTACAGATGAATTAAGCTGCTTTTTTTTTTCTGTGTCATATTACGACCATGTGCCAAGATCAATACAACTATTTTATCAGCTGTTGTGATTTATCGCCATTTTCCTGGAAGCCTATAGCATTATTATGCACTTTTGCCTCACATGATGAGTTAGATGAGAACATGATGACCACTGTAGCTAAGCTACAACTAGCAGCTGGTTACGTCTTAATGCAAAGTCTAGAAACAGTTAAAAAAGAGCTGGCCTGGCGTTCTCCGATTCCCACTAATATGTCTTAAGGTGTTGAACTATTTGTAAGAGTTCATGTACAGCTGTGAAGGCAAAGGCAGCTGTACATAAATAATTTGATTTAACAATTATGGGATTTTTGAGCAAAGTATTTCCCTGTGCATATTATTACTTCCCATCCTTGAACATAATGTCTTCCAAAAGGTCTGCCCCGTCTGTACAATAGTCAGACATGTAGATAATTCAACGAGGCACCTCGGATATAATAACATGTCATTATGATTGTTAGAGATTATTTCTGCAGGAATGCAATGTAATTCAACAACACAAAGGATCCCAGAAAGTCAAAAGGAGACCCTGGAAAGAAAAGAAAAATACCCACTAAAGCATGCATATTTCCCGCATGAGCTCATTGCACCTTTCTCATAGCACAGACGCACATATCCTGTAAAAAAACCACAGGAAGGCGCATAAATCTCTCTGAACAGACGATGTGGGGGCTGAAACCCATGAGCTTGTCATTTGATCCCAAATCACAGAGGGCCTGGTAAAGTAGCCAGGGTTTTTTAACCTGCCATTTCCCATATTGATCTGTAAGAACAAAAAGGTCCTTGATCCTGATCTGAAGCCAGCGTCCCAGTAGATCCATTAGAAATCATTGAGAAGAGTTTAAATTATATGGGTTTTGATGAAAAGTCAACAAATCAACTCTGGCGGGCCCGTGTTTTTGTCTTTGTCAAACAAAGTTAGGGGGACGTATTCCATGTTCATGACTGTACAGAAACATATCTACTAACCTTTTTGTCTGTAACAGAGTATTCCATATCGGAGGATACCATGTCGGCGGAGTGCTCCCTCCGGCTCCTTTTTTGCACGTGACAACACAGCTAACTTCTTGGCCTGGTGTCGTGAGGTTGGAGTTGGAGAAACATGTCTGTTTGAGTCAGAGGGTTTAGGTGAGTCTGCAAAACCAATCTTTATGTTGGACAAACCTTTCGTTCACATACATCACTGTTAGTCTTTGGCTGTCACTGGCATTGCCAAGACATTGGAGTCAGGTTTCTATTTTCTGTGAATGGCCTGATTGTGCAGGTAGACTATCACACAGGTTGAGAACTGCCTCCCTCTTCTCCACTCTGTGGCTCAAAGGACACGCATCTGCTTGGCGCTCTACCTGGTCAAAAAAAAATGTCTGTAGTGAAACAAAAGGCACGCACACAGCATGGTGATTAGTTAGCGGGAAAGTAGGCCAACAATATGCAAATGTTTTCCTCAGCTCACAGGCCAATTTGCTCTCTTCCTCCTTTTTGCACTCACACACTGTGTTATCTATGTCTCTCCACAGCAAGGATTTCTTGCACATCACAATATTATGTGTCTGAAATATGTATTCAGCTATGTCTGGACTGACAGTCACATACATACAGTACGTGGCCTCGCCTACAACCGAAATGCCTGAAATATTTCATTTCTGACTAATGGCTTGACGCCCATCACTAAGCAATTTAAAAACTATGCAGTTAATGAAGGCCAAGTTGCAGGCTCACACAGTAGGCTCTCAGCACTGCTCCTGCACATGCAGTGGACATTAACAGTACAGTAACGGGTAACATCTGTTCTTACTTTCTTGTCTTTTCTCTCTTGTCCCTGATTTCTTGCTCTGGATGGATTTATCAGTTCAGAAGTAGATGGAACAACAGCAGGTTGGCCATGATGCATGGTGTGGTGTGTTGTGTATCATTCATCCTTCATCCCCTCTCACTGTCTGCTCATAAAGGTCATATAGAGGCACTTAAATATCTGCACCTCAAGACAATTGCAGCAATACTTTCATTTGATTTGGGATAATTGGTTGCAAAAGAGTGAAATGTTTGAATGCATGACGTTAATGCCCTTTCATCGTGTATTTTCCTTCCACTGCCACTCATCCTGATTCACTGCATCAGATACAGTGTCTGTGTAATAAATATATGATAAGTACCTGCATTTTTTTTTTATCTATTGCTATAGTTCTTCACAAGCAGCCACGAGAGGTATGTCTCTGCCTCTTAGAGTTGGGACGAATAGCATCAAGGTATGGTCTTTGTATTTCATACTTTTTCTTTAAGTACATCTCTGACTGTTCACACAGATATACATTGTTGGATTATTTTACTGTTTGTGTTCTTTTTCTCCGCTTGAGTTAAATGACAGTGCTCTTTATGTCCTTGGTCTGTACTATAGGTACAACGTGGAGCCCCCAGGCCTAATAAAACTGGAGAAAGAAATTGAACAAGAAGAGAAAGCGCCTCTACCTCCTCCATCACCCGAATCTCCAGCTCCGCCCCGCCCTCCATCTCCTGCTTCGTCTCCCTCCCCAACTCCATCCCCTTCCCCAACTCCGTCCCCTTCCCCGACTCCGGCCAAAGTGACATCCAGTAAGAAAAGCACAGGAAAGCTTTTGGATGACGCTGTAAGTCAGTGTAGTTCGTCCCTGATTTGGTTTCTATTTTTGATGTCAGAAGGGAAACATCTGTGATAAGTGTATCTTTGTGTGTGTTACAGGTGCGACATATTGCTGACGATCCCCCCTGCAAGTGTCCAAATAAATTTTGTGTAGAAAGACAGTCACAGGGTCGATACCGTGTTGGGGAGAAGATGCTCTTTATCAGAGTGAGTATATCGTAACATTACCCTGTAATGTAACTTCAGGTTTCAATGTATTCATGATCATTCATGATTGTTTTAGGTTAAAAGACAGTCAGTTTATACAGTCTAATAAGATGTGTAAGCAGAGCCAAAGGGGACTAGACTACCCTGATATAGTGTACATCTTTATCACAACAACAACATATTGCTAGGGCAAAATAACTGCTCATCTTTGCAAACCAAATCCACTCTATTGTTCAAATTTGAAATGTATTAATGCATTTCTCTTAGCATTGTTTTTATAACTCTTGGGTAAAGTTAACACATTTACTAGTAGATTAAATCCAGATTACTTTATGCCTCTCTGAAATCTGAAGTTTGTTGGAGGCCAAACCAGATGAAAGTTTTGGTTTCCCAGTCGTGAATGGTGTCAGGTATGTTAATGGCGTTACTAAACACAAAAGGCAGAGTGTTACTGAAATAACGGTGAGTGTATTTGTAATGCATTTTCTTTTGACAGCACATCTCAAGGACATAACATTGCATCAGATTAAAAGAGAATAAACTAACATAAAACATCGACCACTAAGATTAAAAATTTGGCATTTGAGACACAAACAAACATGATGATTAAAATGGTTGGAATTAGCTTCACCTTTCAAGTTTGACTTAATATTTCCTTAGAAAAATGATTTCATTCACAGTGCTGTGTGAATTCCTCTTCATTTAGCCAGCATATGGCACCCCGTTGACACATGGGACTAGCTGGGCAGTGAATCAACCATTGTGTCTGAAGAGCCTGTCGTTGCTGTGAGGTCTCATTTACTGGTAAAGGTATTCCAACAATGTCCATCTTCAGCCAAACATAATGTGGCTGACTGGTTGTAACAGGAAAATAGAAGCCACACATCTTTCAATGATATAATAACCAAGTTACTACTAGGAAAATCTGTATCACCCAGTGCTGGCTGTTGCAACTGGATTTTACTGAATCTTTCAGTCTGAGAAATGTCTCTCAACTTTGGATGAGAGGAATAAAACGGGTACTAGAGAGAGATAAATAGCAGTGATCACAGATTAGAGAATAACACTGGTCCCTTTGGGATCTTGGTTACTTGGCAACCCACAACCAGGCTTCACACCTCTAAGCTTGTGATTCATGCCGATTGCACCGAATGTTTTCGAAGTGCAGACATGCAAAAAAGGGAGCTCACTCTTGGATGCTCTCTACTGTCAGCTCATTAGATTGCAACCACGGACATAACATCCCAACCAAAGCAAATTTTAATTTAACTAGAAGGCACGGACAAACAAGAGCGTTATCAAATATTAGTGATAACAACATCACGATCATTTCTATGTTTTTTTCATTAACTATGGACTTCAGTCTTTATTGTGTTGCTGAGCAACCAAGGACAGATGGGTAGAGAGTCACACTGCTGGTGCAGTACTGGCATCAGACCGTCATTTCAAATGAATGAAAACAGAAACATAACACTAAACCGAGAGAAAAAAAACAACCTTAGGATGAACAACAGATAAAGGATTCTTCTTCTAGGCCAGACAGAATTAGTCACATGCAGAATTACACAAAGGTTTGCATGTATTACTCGGTCACAGTTACAGATACATCTTTTGATCCCAGTCAAAGCAAGTGTAAACCTCAAATCAGCTGTCTCTGCCATAGTTCCTCACGCAGGCTGTGATTTTTTAATTAACATTCCTCAGATGGTTTTACCCCCCCGAGCCCACAGAAACAGTCTCAACTGAAAAGGCATGAATAGACAAAAGCCAGTCACTGGCGAGGACAACAGTGACATGCAGCACATCTGAGACTCAGTGCTCCACAATGCTGTGTACAGCCTGAGAGGCTGACCTTCTCAGTTTGTGGAATAAATGAGGTGGTTGTAGCTTCAAGAAGGAGGCCGAGTAACATTGCAGTGTTTGTGAAAAGCGTTATCCTAGCTCAGCCCTGGGCCTGTGCCCTTCTCTGGGTTACTGAGGGTAAACTCCAGCTCCAGCAAGGGTCGTGTCCCAGTGTGGCATGATAGAAACAGGTCTGCATCACACAGATCCATTAAAGTCACAAAGCCTGAAGGCCTGGTGCTGGTGATTGGAAGCACTGCCCTGCCACTGCCCCCTAGATTGATTTTTTAAGAGGCTTATAAATGTTGCATGTTATGATGCTGGAGGGCAGGAAGACTAATATCTGGCCAGAATGAGGTGACAATCTCATGAGGTAGTTTATCCTTTTCTTGTTTTCATCAAATGATTTAGTATTTGTCTGAATCGTGATCCTACTGATTGTCGTCTAAAAGGTCTTCATGATGACCTATTTATTCACAGTGCCTGTGAGGAAGGCCTTCAGTGAACAAGCTTGTTTTAGTGGAGGTGTAATGATGTGTTAATGAGGTACAGGGGTGATAAGGCTCCATGGTCGGGCAGACGTGTTTTATGTTCACAGTCTCTGGGGAATGCAAGTGTCTGAGCATTCAATATACCAGAGCCTTCATTTCTTCTTCTCACCATTATAATGGTTCATGTTGCCATGGTAGCCAACCTTGAGAATGTGCCCTGATACAGCAGGTGGCATCATTTTGAAACTAATATTGCAGATTTAATGAGATGGAAAAATACTGCTTATTGATTGAGCACAGTAAAGGTTTTTATGTATTTTTTATTTTATTTTATTTTATTTTGTCTTTCTGTCTACCACTTAGTTCTAGCTGGTTGGACAAGCGTTCAGTTTCGCAGATGCCAGTTTAAAGTGTGCAATACTGACGTTTATGAGCAAACTGTCATGCAAGGCTCAGCTGTATTTGTGTTTGTAGCCAGTTATTAAAGGTTAGTAAGCTAAAGTACTGATTTTACTGTGTATGGTGAACACAGTATACATTACACCTGCTTTGTACAAGCATCATAGTGCATGTGCATTATGTTATCCCAGAATTCTAACTCTTGTTTGTTTTGTCAGTACCTGCTTAACAAGGCATTAGGCTGTTACAGAGAAAGCCTTTGCCACCAGGGACATCAACCAGTCTGAGGCCTCCACATCCATCAACAAGCTCTGACATCAAAGCCATGCCGGACTGTCCATTCAACTTCAACTCTATCACTACATTAGTTGAAGTGTCGAAGTGAGAGCTCAACACACTGTGCACCCCCATAATCCAATTTCTCTCCGCAGATGCTGCACAACAAGCACGTGATGGTGCGTGTTGGTGGAGGCTGGGAGACCTTTGAAAGCTACCTGCTGAAACACGACCCGTGCCGCATGCTCCAAATCTCCCGGGTGGAGGGCAAGACGTCTCCCATCAGCATCAAGTCCCCAAATATCAAGGACCTCGCGCCCGACAGCTACCTGGTGGTGGCAGCACACTACCGCAGCAAAAAATAAAGAGATGAGACTGTAGTTTGTCATTAGTGAAAGGACACAGAGGACAAGGCTGATGGATATGGCAATCTCACATAATGATGCCTGGTTTATTAATACAGTAGCAACAGACACAACAGCATTCATTGAAAACTCACGTATGTAATAGTGATGCTTGGGGCTTTTTTGTGGGTTTGTTTTTTTGAAATAATTCAACCAAATGGAAGTTTTATTTTGTTTTACATTAACTGTGAAACTAAAGCCAAATGCATTGAACATTACAATATGAGTTAACTTGGTACAAGAGAAGTGGTGGCTTTATCAGTCACTAACTGTTATTTTAAACGATATACAATATGATTTTTTTTTGTAGGTAGAATTTCTACTTTTTAGTGCACATGGTGTTTAAATGTAATCAAGCCCATGGTGTTTCTCTGCTTTTATACATGTCCTGAGTGAAGTTGTGCAGGTTTCAGGACCTACAGGAGGTCAGTATTCATTAGCATATGTGTATGTGATGGCTGATGGAAAGTAGACACTTTTGTTCATGCGTTTTTCCTCCTCCAGGACGTTTTGACCTGATTGCCATATATTATAGTGGATGAGTCATGTAATTAACCAAATATTGACACGATGTCTACATTCTCTCCCTAAAACCAAGTATTGGTTGTAAAATGTTATGGCGTTTATTTTGTGTATTTTTTATTAGGTTCTTGCAATGCTTTGATTGTTTGTACAAATATTCTGTGCAATGCATTTTTATACATCTAACTAAATATAACTATTTGACAATCATCTTTACATTAATTCATATTCTATTGCTTTATTCTCCACGAGGGTCGGCTGGAGCCAATCCCAGCAGGCATAGGGCGAATGTTTAAGTTCTTTTACTTGTTTTATGCCATTCACCTCTAAAGACTGAAATGTGTTTCACAACAATTAAGAAACATAATTCACATGTTCATTTATTGAATTGCTTTTCCCACTTTACCAGAAAACAGATGCGACTATTACAGGTCAGTGACTTTGACATGTGACATGTAATCCACAGATCTGCCTGTGGTAAAACAAATCCAACATATGCTTTTAGATGTCAAGTTTCAATAAATTCTTAAAACTTGATTATTACAATTTGAAATATCTTCACTCATTTTCAACCACTTTACTGTCTTAAGGGTCGCAGGTTGAGCTGGAGCCAATCGCAGCTCACATGGAGCAAAAGGCAGGGCACACCCTGGACAGGTCGCTCGTCCATCACAGGGTCTGAAACATCATGGTATACCATATTCAAAACTTCCGTGAGTCAGCTTTTGTCTTGTCTCGATCATCAGAGTGAGCTAAAAAAACCAGAATATCATATGGAGTGATGCTTTCATGTTCAGTACAATGTTAATATTAATTAGTAAACATAAGTCTCAACTGCGCATTACATCATTAATAATTTAAATGAGAATGAACTGAGATTTTATTTCTATATAAGTGCAAAAAGAAAACAAACAAAACAGTAGCAGAAATGTGATTTATTGTAGCAAATAACATTGGCTTTCCTGATCTACAAAACAGAGAGTGTGTATGCACTGGAAGCCATTAGAGTTAGGTGAAGGCCATCAGTAATGCTCTCATTAAAGCAATTCAAAGTTTAACAACAACAAAAAAAAAAAAAACATAATATAAATAATTAAGACATTCTTTCCTTCAGTTTCTTCATGTCTCCATTTCAGTTGATATTCATTTTATCCCACCATTAAAAGTTAGCAAGCTCAATTCCTGTTTGTCAAGACTGACAAACCGTGTACAAAATAGATGTCTAACAAAAGCTTCTCTGTCTTGTGGCAATTCATAAATGCATTTGAAATGTAATTTAAAAAAGTGAGCAACACATCAGTAATGTATTTCAGATGCATTATAATTTAAAACAACACACCAAAACTGTTCAGAGAAAAACCAAAGACTGCATGAAAAGACAATCAACATCGCCAGTGCAATAGGTCACCTTCACAAGGTAAATTAAGGTGTATTCCCCATTTTACACTTTTGAAATCTGAAGGTTGTGTGTTTGTTTGCCAGGTGTGTCATTTGAGCTGAATGCTCAATGACGTGATGTGAGATGTAAAATTAAGCAGTCAGGAAAATACTCTAGAGAAAAGCAAGAAAGTGAATTATAAGTTTGGTAAACACATGTTACAACACTGTTTGTACTAAATGTCGTGTTACCAACAAATAGAGCATTTCATAATGTGAAATGAATGGTACCTGGAAGCTTAATATTACTGTACACTAACTCATGACAAAGAGCACAGTAAAATTTCTTTGTAAACATTTACTGTGTTCAACTTCTGACATGGATTTTAGAAGTCATGCAAAAAGTAATGTGGACATTGACAATTATAAAGTAATTATTAATCACTGGTTATAAAAACTAACATGAGTAATGTAGTGGTGAAGCATAAACATCATCTCCGACTTGTACAAAGATCCAAAATATTTTGTGTGACTCAGTGAGAAGGAGGTTAGTCCTGCTGTTATTTCCTCACATCAGATTACACGACGCTGGAAAACTGTAACCGTTTGTCAACAGGGGAAACATTGTTGAAAAAGTGAACCGCAGTTCAGACACTTTTCAAGTCATCTTGCAGCAACACTCCATGTTGTTTTTGGAACTTCAGACTTAATTCTTCACATTTTTCCACCAGTGTACTCATCCCATCTGCCACTACAGAAAAAACACAAATGGGGGGATTATAACAATTTACGGTAGTTTTCAGGAAGATAAGCTTAATGACTTGATGATGTATACACATTCTTTTTTTAAAGTGGATTTACTGAAAAATAAAATCTGTGCTGCCTTTTTTGACATATAAGAAAAGCCCTGCATTTACAATACTATACAGTTTAAATGAAAATATATCAAGGATAAACAACTTACCTTTAAACCACCACCACCTGATAAAGAACTGTTCATCGCCTGTTTCTCAGTCTCTTCCTGTTTCTTCCTTTTCCTCTCGACCGCTTCTGGATTTTTGACACCCCTATATGTTGTCTAAAACACAGAATGTACAATGACCAAGGACTAAGAGGGAAAAGCTTTATTTAAGTATCTTATGTTAGAATTCTAAACAAGAAGTTTTTATAAGCATGCATGTGTTTCAAAAGCAGATTTGAATAACTTGTATTACTGCAAGCTTTTCGGGATGCACAAAGCATATGCTATCACATCTTACGAAAGTGTATTTAAATGCCAAATAAGTGATTCAGCTGAAGCTGTTTGGAAGAGTGCAGTACGGGTAAAAATACTGTGGAGTGGGGCTCAGGCTTTTGTATGTGGTAGTTTGGGGGTGTGGATTGCAAGGATGTCGATTATTTAAAGATGAAAAAAGTGAGACAGAGAAGCAAGATGTGGTGGTTAAAATACCAGCAAATCCAAAAGATTCACCTGGTCCATGTCTACTTACCTTGATACAACTTTAGTATGGCTCTTACGGGTTTGCATGAAGCTTTTCTGTACAATAAAAAATGACTCACCACACTGTCAAGCGTGTCTGCCTTGAATGGGGTGTGTATGTATTTTACAGTGGGCTAAAAAGTTAAACTTTAATTAACCTTTAAAGATGCAATAACATTAATAAGTACACATCAAATATTACCTTTGGAGAGGTTACAATGTTAGATAGTATAAAGTGCTGAATAGCTTTTGGTCACTTTTGCAAAGCTGTGATGTGTTTTGCTGTTGAATTGTACTTTGTAAGGCAGATTACAATTTTGAAACAACTCCCAATGTCACAAAATACAATTCAACCACATCATCAACTGCAGCCAGCAGTAAGATGTATTGCTTTCTAAACTATAAGTAATTAGTTTGCGCTACATTCATACATAAATGTTTATTACTGACCTCCTTTTGTCTCTTCTCAGCAGCCTCAGCTAACTGCCGTCTCCTTGTTTCCTGTTAAAAACATAAAAAGCTGTAAACACGATGGGCCAGTGAGGCCAAACACAAGGCATCAGTGGGCATTATTATAATATGAAAACCACATACTACAAAATTTATTTAAAAAAATATATGTAACCAAAACATTTTTCGACCAACATTACAAAATACATAACTTTACTACACCAAATATATGACCACAACATTTGTTTGTGATCATGTCCATCATTGGGGTGGCTGAAAAGATGCAGACTACCCCTTGTGACACTTTAAGTGGCATACATCACTAGGACTGTATGCTAGCGAGCTAGAAAGCGTTTACAAGTCAATCACGTGTTGTGCCATATTAGATTCCCCCACCTCTTCAGATAACTGGAATTCACCACGGTCAATTCATGCTTTAATACCGATGAGGATTAACATCATGTATCGTCTCGTCCATATGGAAGACGTAGGTTTTCACGTTGTTGACAGTGTTGGGCCTACAGCTGAGTTAAACATGCCGGTGTTTACAGAGGCGGAATACAGCCAACGCCTCCTGAACATGACCCAGTATAAAGCCTGTTTGTTAAGTCACGGAGGCTGAAATGATGTGCAGTGTAACACAAAAGGTCTGGGAACATATGCAACACATTACACTTGGATTAGTGCTGTAGTCATTTCGCTTACAGGATCTGGAGTGATAACGACGTCGTCCGCTTCACCGCAAAGGCACGAAAGGCACATCCCCATACTGACGTGAGTGGTCGATCCAAGGCAGCAACAAAAAACACAGCGTTGAAAATGAAGTATCAGTGTTTTAGTTTAGCCCACGCAGCTGTTTGTTTAGAGGGTCGTTTCAAAGAGTTGTGCTTAAAGTAGAAGAAGCAGCCGCTACTTCTAGTTACCGTTGGCTCGCCTGGCATTACGTGACCGGTGGCTAACGGTAGCTTCACTACGATAGCGTTAGCACTACAGCTAGCCAACGCTACATACAGTCTCTATCCACACCTCTTGTTTAATCCCCTCGGCATTTAGAAGTCAGCTGTTTCAGAGTCAGTCAAATATTTTCCCTCTCGGTTTGTTTTGGTCAGAGTTCAGCTGGCTGGCAAATCTACCAGGATGCGTTCAACGGCGGTACGTTGACAAACGCAGCTACTAGCCTTTTTAGGCACACAACTGTGATGTCAGCGGTTTAACACCAATACCCGTGTATTGCTGTTTGTCAAATATAAGAAGCGCTGTAACTAACTTGATATTGATAGAATTGATTCATTGTACATGATGTCAGTTTTTTGTGACTTTGAACATAGCTCAGCGTATAGGTACAATAATTGTGTTAGTGTGGCTACAGCGCCACCACGTGGTCAGCAGGGGTTACAGCACTTAAACAAATACACTAAACCCAGAAACTAAATCCACACATGGAGTGCTTGTTTCTGGGTTTAGGTCTTTTAGGTTAGAGGGGGGTTAAACTCAACAGAAAAGATTTGTATGCATTTTATATTTATCCACTAATGTAGTCCATGTACAGTACTGTGAAAAAGTATGTCCAACCAGTAACAGGTTTTTTTTCCTGGAAAAAAAAATACATTTATACATACATCATGTTTAATATAATATTGCATATTGTTTTACCTAAAATCCCAACAGTGAGGGGGAGGAGACCACACACTGTCCTTTACTGAAATCTGAAATGTAAAGCAGGTACAGCACATGACTCAAAAGAGACCTGTTGACTACTCTGGAGTCTTAGTCGGAGGAGAAGACAAGACTATTGCTTCTAACCCGTGCCTTTGTTGGGTAACCTTTTTTGATATTTGGTATACAAAGGCAATATCAAATACATTTCAAAATAGTGCAAGTCTCTTAATGCACCCATAACCCATATTCAAGACAGTAAACAGGAATTAATGACACAGTTTAAACCAGACATCTTATGTGGCCCTCCAAACAATTTCATGTGGCCCGCCACTTAATATCAAGTCATAATAAGTTATTTCTGTGTTTCTTTATTAATAGATTCATTTCGCATCATCAAAATGTTTATTATTGTGAACTGTATAGTATAGTTCATATCATATCAAAACAAACACTTTCTGGGTTTTTTTTGATACCATAATAGAATATCGTTCACATCGCCCACCCCAACTGAAAAGTTCATCACTTGACGACCCCCTCCTGACCAGATGCTCAGTGTTCCCCAGGTCATTTGAGTTTCAAACCCCTGGTTTAAACAGTATGCTGAATATATAATTTTCCTTGAGATTAACAATACATTTCCTCTTCTACATAGATGATAACTGCATTATTTTTTAATAGCATTGAACTCCAAATTGTATTACCCTAGACAGTCAATTATCTATTGATCTGTCTGTCTGTCTGTCTGTCTGTCTGTCTGATGTCACTTAACAGGATAATGATATTGAATGCATTATAGTGAACTATATGTGTCTGCTGTCAGAAATGTTACTGTAGTTAATACTGACCTTGTCAGGAGCAGTAGTCCATGTGGAGTTCTAACAAGGATGTGTGCGTAATGTCAGTACCTGTTCAACATGTACCTAATTCCTTTTGTTTTTTCTTGTATTTCTTATCCAAACACACTGGTGTTCCATTGGACAGTTATGTTATTAGCAGAACAGACGGACATACCTCGTATTTATAGATGGATGTGCTCTTTTTGGTCTGTGAGTGGATGGTAAACTGCACCAGATGGTGTTGTAGACAAACATGTTCTGTATGTGCTCCAAAAAGTTTTTCATGTGTGAGAAATTATTATGTAGTGCAGTAAAACTGTCAAAAACTTGAAATGTCTAGAACCAGAGTTTTTGAGGCCAACTCCACAACATGTACTTGTACTGTATGTGCTTATACATTTAATCTGGATTCTTTTTATTTGTTTTCTGCCTGTGTTTGTAGTATTCCGTATTTTCTGCTGCCTGTCTTGGCCAGGTTCTTAATGCCAATGGGATTTTCCTGGTTAAAAAAAGGTTACATTAAAACAAATACATATATATATTTATATAATATTAAATCATATTATATTTATATATAAAACTTAAATACAAAGAAATCTTATCATAGCTAGTTAGATACATATCCTTACTGTGGTTATAAATAAAATAAATAAAATAAAGTCCAGTCATCCATATGACGTCCAACCAGAAATATGCTATCACACTGTATTTTCAGTTAGAACAACATATTCGCTCACAAGTGGAATTAATCTGTATGATCTACATATAAATAAGTATGAATATATAAATCTATCTTTAGGAGAGTGAATCTCTTGTCATCAGCCTGAGAAAAGTGACTGATGCTCCAATTCCTTTTCAATCAGTATTGCACAATCAATGACCCGTGAGTTTAATGTTGTAGTAGCCCAAGCCCAACAACACTCTAAACTCCACCCATCCATCGCCACTGCACTGCCTGGGCTATTTCACAGCTTAAATACTGCGCTGAAGAAACAACAGCTTCATGAAGCTGCATTTCTTTTGTAGTTGTACAAGTTTTCAATAAGAGAATTTATTGATGGGGAAATTATGCTGAAGACACAAACCTACAGGCAATGGAAGTGAGAGTTTCAGAGGCGCTTGGTATCTCCTCAGGTATGTTTGACTTTTTAATCAGGGAGCACACCAAACTTAAGACAGCTTTAAAACATGATATCATACTTACACTGAGCTGGCTTGTATTCCTATTTTATCAGATATGTGTGAAATGTTTGTCGTTTTTTTTGGTTAAAGAATCTTACGTGAAATTATTTAAAATTTGTTGAGGATTTGCTGAGTATAAAACATACAGTTAATCAACTGGATGAAAATGGATTATATGAACTGAGATAGTGAATGAAGCAATGGTACATTACCCAATGATGGTTTTCTAAGAAGAACAGCCATGCATGCTTCTTCCATGACATGTTCCATAAATTAAAAATAAAGGAAGAGGT
The DNA here is from genome assembly GCF_958295425.1 of Solea solea. NCBI lineage: Eukaryota > Metazoa > Chordata > Actinopteri > Pleuronectiformes > Soleidae > Solea > Solea solea. The sequence goes on along the minus strand of NC_081145.1, from coordinate 12,977,088 downwards.
CATGCCGGTACGTTAAATGGAATAGTAATTACACACGGCACGTTATGTCTCTCCAGTGTGTGGCGTTAATGCTTTGACTGACATGTTTGCACAGTGCTGAAACAGCTACACTTTGAAGAGAGGAGAGCGTGACTGTTTTCGAGGGAAATCCAACAAACATGTCCGGCATCATTCAGTTTAATGAGCTATTTAATGCACGAGTGACATGACTTTTATTCTAAATCCTCACTGCCCCAGGCAAAGATAAAAATGGCAGAACTATTGCTTATGTCCTGACAGGCTCATCGGACAATGTGTTAAGCCATGTGCATAATGTTCAGTGGTGAGTCTGAGGGGAGCATGGGGGCAAACTGTGATGAACTGTGAGCTGGAAGTGTTTAGCACAGCATAAACTGCTTGGATCACTCAGTGTTTTCCTTTCTTGTGTGCAATAAAACAAGAAAAAAAATCAGAGTTAGCAGCTATATGTTTCCCTTTAAAAGATAACACCCATGGCAGGAAAAACTTTATTTAAATGAATCCCCCTTTTTTTTTTCCTTTGAGTTATTTTACAGCCAACAGTGGCTCTGTTGTTTTTGTTGTGTGTTCAAATGTCACTAATCTTGTATTTGTCCACAGTGGAAATCTGGAAGGAGACGGGAGTGTTATGATTTAATGGAATCCTTTATGTTGCCCTAAGTGACCACTGCTCACAAATAAACTATACGCTGTGTAAAAGACATCAGGCTGACAGACGAGGTTGGTAACCACATGTAATGGAAATGCTGATGTATAAATGCCCGCCATACTTAATGTATACATGCTTTAGCTCATAGGTTGTAAACACAGATGCTCCTTTTATTCAATTACCAAGTTGCTGGATAAGAAATCCACCTGCCTGCATTCAAACTAAATTGCATTTGTTTTATTAGCTGCTAACATATCGCTATCATAAAGTGCTCGTTCCCATCCACTGTGTTAGTCAGTGTCCATAGAGTACAATAAGAGTACAATAAGCCATGATGTGACAATTTCTCTACAAAGTATTTTAGTCAATTATATGCAGACGATCTGGCTGTGGTGCTTATACTTTCCTATGGTTAATGGGGTCACACTTTGCTCAACATCGCATCATAGGTTTGCAATCATTGAGAGTGGAATTTAGTGACCTGTAGCTTCGAAATGTATTTGTTTAAATAAATAATCAATGTTCCAGGAAGCTGAAACAGGAACTACCTGCTCATCAATCGATCTACCTAATGTCTCTATGCTTTTGACATCTTCAGGACACTATCACTGCACTTAATGGCAGTTAGTGTTTATCAGTAAAGCACCAGTGGGAATTGAGAAACTGCACTACTCTTGACTCAAACACTTCATCATCTGTATGGCACTGTCTTCAGTTCCTGCAGGCTTGGGGCACATTTGATATTAAGCATTTTAATAACATGTGGTAGACACCAGCATGTCCTGCAGTCATGTCAGCTCCACAGAGGAGAGATGTTGAAGGGCCATGTAGCTAATGAACTTGTGAGGAATAAAAATTAAAGATGTAAAGTACCTCTGAATGTTGGTGAGTCATGTCTTTTGGACTCTGAGTGCATCCTGCAGCTCACCCTGTTGGTCTTAATGAAGCCAAATGCACATGAGGGAAGGAGGGAGCATGTGTCAGCATGCACTGAATGAAAAACCTCAGATTATCTATTTCTTATAACACCAACAATCAGAGGGTCTTTAGCATTGTAAACCACTTGACATGTGTTACTGAATACCAACCTCAGCAGTGATGTGTTTAGGATGCAGAAAGGCAGCCTCCACACTGTGCAATCAACGCAATCATTAGAAAAAGAATGGCTCAGTAGCATTAATTTACATGAATGTATAATGTGCATTTTTGCCATTTTTAGTCTCACTCTCACAGTGAGGTTCTCCGTCACATTCTCACAGAGGAGTTCACATTTAGCATATACTTCTGTGCCATGAATAGACATGTGTTTAACATTTCAGTTGAATAGTTTTTTAAATATCAACTTTAATTCCTATCCTAGATGTGTAGTTGTGTCGGATGTAATATTAAGAAAGCATGCTTGAGTAAAATTAGGTGTTAAAAAGGGAAACAAATCAGCTCTTTTTCTTATGATGGAAAACAAACTCTGTGGTAATAAGATTGCTATTTTAGCAAAATGTATGTAATAAATAATGCAACCATCAATGGTTTTAGTAAATACATCTTTCTGTGTCGTACTCTGATATTATTAGATATTTCTGCCTGTTTTACTGATTAATTAACACTTTAATCAGAGGGGTTGTACTGCTGGTTTTGGAGAGCCAAAAGCCTCATTGTTGCCCATTAGTGTCAAGTATCAGAGGGTAAAAGGAATTATAAAGATGTGTTAAAAATGCATGAGTGCAGTAACACGAGAGGGATAAACAGGGCGCTGGACTGCTTTGATGAAAGCTCAATTGATCGAAACATATAATCTCCATGTCCAAACATTTTTTATTATGGTATGAATATGTGGTCCTGACCCTAACCCTTCACGATAAAAGCAACATTAATATTCCATTCTGTTCGCTGCTTATGTCTTATGTTGATGTGTGGGTGTTTGCAGGATCATGTCACCAGGACAACTGTATGTTTGCGCCCCTGCTGGAGAGTCAGGCCTCCAACTCTTCTGGAGGCGATGGGCATGTTCTTCACAACCACACCATCAGCCATTCAGCGTCCTGGAGCTCCTCACTTGCCAGCAGTGTCAACTCTGGAGGCACAGCAACAGAGACCAACAAACACTCAGGTCAGTTTTCTGTGTGTGACTTTTTTTGATTGAAATGTGAATGATTATTAAATATATATATTTTTTTTATTATAAATGATATTTATACAGCCATTGCTTGTTAAAAGTCCAGTTGGGCTATTGCACAGACAAGGTTGCCTCCAAGAGAAAGCTACTTGTTAAGTCCTTGCCGGTAGGAGAGCCTGGGCCAACTCAAAACACAGATAAGGTTGGAGCCAGGAGGAGATCATTCCAGAAAGGGTTTGTTTCTTCCCGGGTCTAATGAAATATGTTAAAGTCGATTATATGTGTTACCCTGAGGACAGATCTTCAGAATTGAAGTAAGCAGGCTGTGTACATCCTCTACTCTCCTTGGCCAAGTGTATTCAAACAAATGTCCTTCAGTTGAACTTGTCTCAGACTCCACAATGCCTTCTTCGCTGTCCTCAGCATTTATAATGGTGGCATGAGACAGCTTCTTAAATTACCATGGTGGCATCGTGCCAGTCGTATGTATGCCAGTGTTGGTGTGCTGACCTGTTACACCATAATAACAATTAGGACATGAGAAAATAGTATAATTCAAGCCTTAACTCAGCCTGACTTCAGCTCGATCGGGTTTACATCCACACTGTGGAGACAAACATTGGTGCTTCCTTTTGTACACAGGTGAATGTTGTTGACTTCTCTTTATTTATATGTATTCACTTTCAATCCTTTAAATCTTAAATAATGTCAGTTTGCTTTTATATGTGGCTATGGACCTCCTTTTGTGTCTTTAATGAAGTCTCTAGTAAAAATAACAACACGGTGAATATCAGCAATCTTAGCTTCGTATTGCTGCAAAAGTGCACATAAAATATTAGGTTGAGTTTTCTGCTTCATAAATATTTGTCCTACACTGTGGATAGCTTCCTGATTCTGATGTGTTGAGGGTCAGTGAGGCTGTCAACTTTTTGTGCTGTGGCTGCTGCATATCAAACACACTTACTGTCACAGTAATGATTGGTTGGGTTGACTGTACTGTGAAAGGGAAAAGTGTTCGTCCTCAGTTGAATGGTTTGCTCGGAACTTTGAAAACGACAGCATCAGCAGATCCCTCGGCTGTCAAGCGCCAGCAGTAATTTAGTTGAAAGTCTTGATGTTCCATGTCATTGTCGTTCAGGGACCTCTTCAGATAGTGCGGCACAGTCGTTTTGATTCTTAAAAATGTGTTGACAATGATGGAAGCCACAGCTTTAAACTTTAAACTAACTTGTTTATAAAAATGCCTTTGACTGGAACATTTTATTGCAAATTTCAACATATTTTATCATGCATAGAAACCTACTACCATCATAATGTAACAGTGTTGTTTTACAGATAATTAATAGGATTTTGATTACTCGATACTGACAGCTAAACTAAATGAAACATATGATTTCTTGTTTTAATTGTAAAAAGTATTGTATAGACATGATAATTAACATTATTTGAGGATGTAAGAATTTCAATATGACACATTAGAATACTTTGGTGTGAAGTACTTCATGGCTGTGCTTTTACCCTGATGTAAATAATAATAATAAAAAAAAAACATCTGTTTTTCTGCTGTGCTGGTATTTAACCACAGGGTGGCAGTAGTGTATTCATCTAAAACCTCGCTCCCTCAGCAACCCTCTCATCTGACCTAAATCTCTAAACTCAGAGGCAGGAATGGAAGGGAAACAGCACTGACCATATGAATGAGCTGCTTGCTTATTTATTTACAGGCCCTGTGGAAGAGACAGTTACCTGGTAATTCATTGACTTGTTTTTGAGGCTGATGCACACAGACCTGCCACCGGTGCTCAATAAATATCATAACAGTGGGAGGAGGAGCAGATGCATGCTGTGCTTGGAGACAGCAGATGGTATCTGCATGTATGACAGATGCCAGACTACCAAGCAGAATACCAGCACAGACAGAGAGACGTATTACAAAAGTGTGAACCCTGTTACTGTGATTCTGATCCGCTGGTCTGCAGCCAAATGTTGCTGACATTGAGACAAGACCAGTGACCTTGCAGCTAAAACAATGATATGTTCTCAGTAATGGTATACGCAGTTAAAGACCTAAAATAAAGTCATGCGGAGGCAACTTTCTGTTGTATTTCGTTATCTGAAGCTATTGTCATCATATAATTTGAACTCACGTCTCTGCTAACTTATATAACTTTTTAAATACAAAAATTAATTTACATGTCTTTACCATTCAAGCCAATTCACAGTAAATCAATCTGAGGGGGAATAGTCCCTTCAGTTTTAATATCAGGCTAACGTTAGGCTATTAAACTTTACTGCTGTCATTTAGCCACCCTGGTTTCAGGTTTCATGACAGATCTTATATTTGCTCTCGAGCAAGGGAACCCCGGCCGTCTGCATCAGCAGTGTGTGTATGAACAGCTGATCTGAGCTCTGTAGTAGGAAGTTACTGTATAGTATTGATTGTTTAGAGTTTCTCTGCCTGATCTTCAGTGGCTTCAGACAATCTGATATCTACAGTATGTATCTTTAAATGTAAGCTACATTTAGGATGAATTCCCAATGATTTTTTCCATTAGGCTACAGTTAAATGGCATTCTTTTTTGTGAAGGCAGTGAAATGTCATGACAGAAATAAGGGGGGAGTCTGTCTCATTATTGGAGAGGTGGGATTACATAATAATTTAGTCAGCACATCAGCCTAACTGATCTTTCATAGCTAATAGTTCCTGATACTATGACTCAGCTCTCAACATGTGCAAATGTGAATGATTGATGAATGAATCAATATACAGTATATACTGTGTATATGCCCTTGACGGTCCATAGAGATCTGCTGGCCCGGGTAATAGCCTATTTGGAGTCAGTAAATCAGGACGAAAGGGGACGTATCCATCTCAGGACCTCCCCTACCGCCCATCACCATGACAACAGCCGTGGATGGTGATGGTTGGGGAGCTGAGGAGGAGGAGGAGGAGAGGAGGGAGGGAGGGAGGGAGCATGCGGAGCTTAGACAGGTGTTGCTGGGGTTTGCGCATCGGCCGTGTTATCGTGAGGCGGCATGGATGCTGAGAGAACACTGACGCTCCCTCAACATAGTTGTTCATGTATGGTGCGATTCGTTTTTTCCAAACACGGGATTTAAATCACCCCTGGAAACCGAGGGATCGTCGCGATGGTGCACCACTCGGGATCAATCCAGTCCTTCAAGCAGCAGAAAGGTTGGTCTCGTATGATGAGGTTCTTCCGCGTCTTCTGGTGATTTATTTTGGAGCCAAGTTTGATGTGTGCTGACTTTTCTCTCTAGTTGAAGAGTTTGTGGTGTGATAGTGCACTCTCGGAGTCGGATTCTCCACTTGCTCCACTTGTGACGCAGAGTTGACGCGTTACGACCTTCTTAACTTCGTGCGCTTTGGATTCAAAGATTTGTATCTGTCACGAGCTACGATCGAGCAATACATACAGTGACACGAGGAAGGGAAGGTGGCCTGTCGTTGTGCATCGACGCCGTGCAAACATAATAAAAAGCAAGCAGATTAGAGTAAAGAATAAAAAGTATAGTGCAAAGTTTAATATATAATCTGAAATTATAAAAGACAATGTCAAATTATGTGCATAAAAATATTACATTTCGTACTTTAAAGTTAGAAAAAAATATTTCATTTTTTGAATTTCAATTGAAGTTACATGTTGGTAAAGTGGCTAGTATTGTTGCCTCCCAGCAAGAAGGTCACTGGTTTGAGTTTCCCAGTGTGTGTGGGGGTTCTTTCTGGCTCCATATTCCAAAAACAGGTAAATTGGACACTATAAATTGACCTTGAGTGAGAGAGTGACAATCTGACAACTTTTAAAGTATCCATTTTTGACAGTGTCCTGTATGTTATTTGATATTTTATCCACTTTATGGGACATACTGTATGGCAGGGGTGTCAAACTCATCTTAGTTCATCAGGGCTCACATACACACAACGCAATTCGATCTCAAGTGGGCTGGACCAGTAAAATAATAGCATAATAACCTATAAACAACAAGATCTCCAAATGTTTCCCTTTGTTTTACATTTGAGGAAATATCTTTTTATAAAACATATTATGAACAACCTTAAATTTCTGGAGAAAAAAATAAGTACAATTTCAACAATATTATGCTTAAGTTTCCATGTGTGCATTACAACTTACAGATCACAGTGGATCTACAAAGTCACAAAACATTTAGTCACAGGTATCTGACCAATATAGTTGTTCACATTATGGGCAGACTGTAATCATAATGGGAAATTTGTGGGCCGAATTGGACCCTTGGATGTCCCGGTTCTGGCCTGCAATCCACATGTTTGACACCCCTGCTGTATGGTGTCATTATTGTAGGCTGCAGGCCAGCGTACAGTAGATATGAATGCAACATGGATATTAACTAATATTACTTTTCCCAAGAGCGGTCCACTATACAATTATTGGACAGTTGCTGCAAATGTGTCTCTATATGCAGTCATTTACAGTCAAGTCCGCATTGAAATATTCAGTAGGCTTAACAATAACATTATGTTAAGTCTTTGCATTAGATAGAAGCATTAACATGCAACTCTGTCATTTCATAGCTGTGAGGTAATGAAAGTCGTAAAAAAAATGATTTGAGGCATTAAAATGTTCACAAGGAATTGTAAAACGCATCTCCACTCAGCAAGTTATAAAAGAAGCAATGTGAGACATCAGACACTGACTAATGCAGGGGCCGACGGTAACTCAGTAGATCGTGTATCAAACTGTGCAGTGAAAGAAAGACATCTGGTCTCCACAAGTAAATTTGATCAAATCTAAGTAATTACCGATATCAAGTCATTAACCATTACACTGATGCACTAGCAATGATCTTAGAGACTGATATTAGTGGGGTTTTTAACACTTGGTATTAATTATACATGTGCCTGTTGTCTATATTTAGAAAGATGGCAGGGGGAAGTTCCTGTTTCTCATGCTGACAGAAGATCAGAAATGAGGCAGATGACCTCCTTGTGTTTGTGTGTACCTGGCTGAAGAGGATGAAAGGGTTGAGGGATGAGATGATGCTGCGCTGAGCAGCATGAAATCTCATGACTGAGGGACGCCCTGCTGAATGAGGGTGTGAGCGTATTTGCAATAAGCCAGGATATTTACATTGACGTGATGTGTTTGTATTTAATCTCATTGACCCACATGCAGAACGGACAAGGGGCTGGGTCATATAGCCAAAAACATATTGTAATAAAAACAAATTAGTTATAACAATAACTTGACGGATGAAGTTGCTTCTTGAGAGAAGGCAGAACATATGGTTAATTGTGGTTTCAAATTTATTTAAGGCCAAAAAGCAACAGTTTTTAAACATAAGCTGAGGCAAAACATTTAGATTCCAAGGTGAGGATATGGAAGACAATTTCATGTCACAGGTCATACACCGTGGTAAGACTAAGTCCAGCAACAAGACTCAAGGTGCTTACACTACATCAGTAAAGTCTCTCCCAGGCAAATATTTCAAAGCAGCCTGGGGTTTCAAGATGTGCTGTTCAAGCTCTTTTGAAAAAGCATAATCAAACAGGCAACGTTGAGGATAGCTGACACCGTGCTCAGCCAAGGGAACTTAGTGTGTGGTACATGAGACACATTATGCTTTCACCCCTTTGAAATCTGAAGATGTCCAGCAGTGTCATCAGCTCAGAGCTGGCAGAAACCTGTAAGACCCAGGTACACCCATCGACTGTCTGGAGAAATCTGGCAAGAAGTGGTCTTCATGGAAGAAATTAGCCCCAAAAGTCATACCGTCGACATGGAAACTAAGCGCTCAACTATGCATGAAATCATAACAATTGGGGTGCACGAAAATGGAAAATTTTAAATATCTGGCTGTAGCAGAAGGCAGTTTGTTCATCTGCCGGGCAACATTGAAGCATGGTGATGGGAGTTCCGTTCAAGTGTGGGGCTGCATTTCTGCAAATGGAGTTGAGGATTTGGTCAGGATGATTTCCCTAATGCTGAGAAATACAAGCAGATGCAGATCTATCATGCGATACAATCAGAGAGGCGCCTGGTTGGCCCCAAATGTATTCTGCAGCAGGAAAATAACCCCAAACACACAGCCAATGTCATTAAGAACTATCATCAGCAGAAAGAAGAACAAGGAGACCTGGAAGTGATGGATGATACTGTACGGTCCACACAGAGTCCTGATCTCAACACCATCAAGTGTGTCTGATTACATGAAGAGGCAGAACGATGTAAACCAGTCGACAGCCACAGAAGATTTGTTTCATTCTCCAAGTTAGAAGACTGTCCCTTCACATTCTACACTTTGAGCATGAGCTTTACATTAACCATGAGTATAATATGTGTGTGTTAACCATGTGTTTCTGTAAACTTTGGTTGCACAGTCCTAAGCTGGCCACCTGTCCTCTTATGCAAGCAGACAGACAGATGGCTTTATAGATACAGACACTAATTTCAGGACAGATTTGAGGAGCACACGTGTACAGTATCATCTGTGATTATTTGAACAGGTTAGTGTAGACTATTAAGAAAGCATGGGTTTATGTAAGATGATAATGCTTCACACAAGTGCCTCTCATCAAAATGCTGCCAGGTAGAAAAACAGTTTACAGAATCACAGAACAAAGAGGCTGTTTTGTTCTGCATGTGTGTGTATATGTGTGTGTGTGTGTTGTCTGCAGTCTGCGGCTTTACACGTTCACACTCCTTAAGTAGTCAGTTGCTAGGTTATAAGGACATTACACCCCAAAGTTATGTGGGAGTGCAAAGTCATTATTCTTGCATTTTAATCAAATCTAAACGCACAGATTATTGTGACGATGGAATAATCGCGGAACTAAAATGTTGTCAACATAATGCTTGATGTTGTTTACTGAAGATGACGCAGTTCAGATGATAATGTGTTCCTGCGGACACAACAGAGGCTTTATGTAAAAAAAAAAAAAAAGAAATCCCATGACGTAGTAGAAGTCACAAGCAATCAAGGGGCATAAGAAGATAGTGTGGTATTAAAGGAATTGGGAAATACAGATTGAGAGACAAGGAAGAATGTTTAATCTGCTCAAATGATACAATCTGGAGGTTGTGCTAGGACTATACAACAGGCTGCTAAATGAATTTAAACCACTGGTTAAAACAAAACAATTGCCATCTGCTCTAAATCTGCAGGGTGTGCTCAAGGTCAGGTTAGTGGGTCCAGCTGCATGTGACAGACAGAAGAGACTTTGATATATATTTGATTTAATTTTTAATCCTGAATGTTGCACAAAGGAGAAGAGAGTTTAGTATGTAAATGTGTTTTATTATAAGGCAACTGTTTTATTATTTAGAAACTAAATTTCCTCCCTTCTGCCATTAGCTTGAATCTGCAAATTTCTTCATCTGCTCATGTTCAGCTTTTACTCAAACTGTTATATATCTGTTTTCTTTTTTCTCCCAACCATGACATCTTGTCAATCTTATTGGCCGTCGTGTTTGAATACAAGGTGTCTTGGAGTGAGTGTCTTCTTTTTAAGCCTTTTGTATCTATTTGTTCTTCTCCGTGTGTGTTATGTGACCGGGGCGACACATAACACCGTATTTGATGCCTCAGTAGTTGTCATTCAAAGAGTATTTGACAATTTGGCAATTGTTAATCACTTAAGCACACATCTTTCCTCTTAACACATTACCTATAAATGATTGAATCCAAATAGAGTTCAAGTTTATGTGATTTGGAGTTGAAAAATGTGCACTGAAGTTATGAAGATATATATCTTATGAAGATATATATATATATATATATATATATATATATATATATATATACATTTTCTTAATTGGGTGAAAACTCGACTCAGATTCAGACTTGAATATACAGTCAGTGCTGGTTTAAGTGCAGAGATTATGTTGAATATATCATCATGTAAACAGGCTCCAGTAGACAGATGTAAATGGAAACTCAAGATAAGGGAGGACATTTCACCACAGCTGACTCTAAGCTGACAGAGATAAGTGGGAGCGCAGAGATAAAGAAGGGAGGCAGCCAGGCAAGGACAATGAGCCCGATAACAAACAAACAACGGGCACACAGGATGAGTATATAATATACAAACTGAAAAAAAATTGCTGTTTAAAAACCATGATTTTTAAGAGTCAGATGGATTGTCAGGTGAATAAAGCAAACACATGTTTTTTTTTCCCACAAATGATGCTCTCACCCTGAGACCATGGTTATCTTCTTGGTGTAAAAGAAATGTTGGTGTGCCTTTAGCACTTACCATGTGACATGAGATATGAGCCCAAATATTCAGCAGCCGCTATGAAACCATCTAAATCCTCTGTATATGTGTTCATTGATATAGTGCCAAGCAGAGGATGAAACACACTCTTGGAGAGAAACTTTGCTGGCAGTGCTGCTGGCCTCGCCTCAGTCCAGCCTCCACATATGATCATTTTTTTGTCAACATACCACATGTTATGCCAATGTTGCATCCCCTGAAATGCACTCTATAAGTAAAACTATAATGATGTGTACCGAAAAAGTTCCCAATGCAGAATGTTCCCCCTCAGTTAAAAGCTGTAATGCTGAAAGTGTGTTCGTCTGAACGTGGATAAATAATTGAAGATATAGAATGAGGAAACACAGAGGCATGATGGGAAACAACCCACTGACCTGAATTCTCTGGTACTTTGTGCACCATCCTTGCAGATAATCTAATAATACATGCTTCAGTTGCTCAGGTCTCAATCAATGGCTGACGATGGAAAAACAGCAATAACTTCTTGGAACTTTAAATCTTGGACAGGTCTGTCTCACTTTCACCACCATGTTTTGCTTCTGTTGCTTCTGGCAACCAGTACTTGACTGTAAAATATGGTGTGTTACTTCCTCAATCCGGCTCAGAGTAGTTTGGCTGCAGGGACTACCAGAGGAGTATTGTTTGCCAATGCCAGAGAAATGTGTACTTTTTCTGACAGGCAGGACAGCAGTTTGCCACAAATGCAAACCAAGATATGCAGTCACAATGGCTTTTCCTGTTTGTATAGAATATTATTCTACACTCATGCCCAGACACAGAAAAAAAAAAAATGTTTGAATCTCACTCATGGATAAATTGCACAGGAAAGATCTAAATCCCAGATCACAACCTTCTCTGAGGCTAATCCAGCTCCGCCCCAGCTTCTTTGTTATGGAGATATTTCTCTCACGCCTCCTCGCGGTGAGCGCCAAGCCCCTCTGCCTCCTCTTGTCCTTCTTTTACTTTCTGATGATCCTCTTCTGTCACCTCCTTCCTGCTCCTTGTGCAGGGCCCACAGACGCTCCTGTTCACACACACACACGCACATATATATTGTACAGTCAATGTACACTCAGGATTAACTTCCTCCTGATAAACCAGCCAACACACAGTGAGATTAAATGCAGCGTTTCACTTTAGATTAATCATTTATATATTTATTTAGACCCACAGAATGCTGCTTCAGAATAAACTTAAGATGAGGCTAAAGCTTTGCAGCAGGGCAGTCATTGTCTGATAACTGTTACTTTGTATTTGATATCCAGAGGTTTGATCAGTGATTTTCTTTTTTCCATTGACACATTGTCCCTGAAATTTCCATGAAAGCATTTTCACACACCAGCTCTGTCTAATTTGTCGGTCTATTTTAAACTTTGAGCGTCTTCTGGGACCACATAGCTTTACCCCTACAGGCCCATTAGCTCACACTGATCTGATTCATCATCTCCAGCATTTTGATTCTCGCTGCTGTCTGTTGGGATTACCTTAACCACCTGGTTAGCGCTAAAAATGCATTTTGTGCATCTGGCTAATACACATTGTTTTTTCCCCTGTATCGTGATGGGAAGAAATGACGCAGGGTCTTCTCACTGAACCTGTGAAGTAAAATCCATCAACTTTTTAAAACAACCCACAGAGACAGTGAACAGTGGCACTTTCTTCTGTCCAGTCATAAAGCGTGTCATTTCTGTGTTTGCTGCAGAGTGAAACTGACCTTCACGCTCATTGGTCCATAAAATATATTATAATATGTCATTGTAGATGTAACTGGGACAACTGGGGCCCCTTTCAAAATAAAAACAGTAGAGAAAGCAGAGTATGTACACAGGGAAATCAAGCTTTGTGCATAATATCAAATTTAAAGTGTCTGTTTTATATTTGACATACTTATTTCAAACTATTTTAAGAAAAAAACTGAATTCTGGTATGGAATCTGGTATGGTTTCTCAGTTGTTCAGTTTCGCCTGTAGCCGGAGCTCACTGCTATCATTCACTTCATATCATATCAGTGTAAATATCCACTGCATGTTTCATGTCTCCCATGGGCTCACGCCTTCAACTGTCTCCATTCTGACATCAATAGAACAAGAAAAAAAAAAACACTAAGATCACTGACATGGTTATTGCATCCTGAATTATCAATGCATCTGCACATTTCAGGACAGTCACTGGGAGAATTCCTCACTGGAGGTGAACCCCACTCTCATCAGAAAGAGAGTGAGAGTGTCATAAATAAATTCATCAGGACCTGCACCACTGAAGCTGCTTCTTGCTGTGAAGGTCACGTACAGCGTGCTGCTCCTGTTGCCAGACGGTCATTGTTGTTATTAACCTTCTCTTTACACTTTATCATTGCAGGAGTATTAAAGTTGTTATTCATGTCTTGTCAACCACCACACAATTGTTCTTTCATAGCTAGAATGACCTTGAAAATAGCCTCTACATTAATAAGTGGTTAGCACTGCCCCACCACAAGAATAACACACTGAGTGAATGTTCTTGTTTTAAATCCCGCTTCAGCCGAAGCTTTACTGGGGAGTTTGCTTGTTCTCCCTCTGTCTGCGCGGGTTTTCTGCCAACAGCCCTGCTTCCTTTCACAGTCCCAACACATGCACGTTAATTTGAAACGGCATGTACATTTGAATGATTGATTGTCTTTTATCATGTCAGCCCATTTACAGGCTGATCAATATGTCCAAGTTTTACCCTCCTTGTTTCCCAGCGTTGGCTGTGAGCGGCCTCAGTTGCCTCCTCGATCCTCACAAAGAGATCATTGTAAAGCTAATGGAGGGTTGGATGCTTTTAATGACATATCAATGAGAAAGTGACTGTTTGTATACAGCTTAAAACGTGCTTAGCTTTGTTTGCTAACGAGCACACACTGTGTGTATGTAGTTAAGTGTTGTGGATACACCCTCGTGCTGCTTGTCCTGACGTTATTGAGCTGTGCAATTTGATGGCGGACTGCTGATGGTTTAATGCACTCCTCTCTGAAGGACAGACATCATTACAGCACTGTAGTCCATAAATGGATGGACCAGCTGATGACTGGTTTCTCCCTCCTTACTTCCCTCAATTTTACTACTCATCTGTAAAAAAACAAATGTTTTTCTTACCTTTTGTTATCAGGCGTTAACATCACAGTCAATAGTTTTTTTTTCAATATATATGATGCAGAAATGACATAATTTAAACAGCCAATCGAGCAATCAAGCAAAATTTAAAAAAAACAACAACAACAAATGTTTTAATATCTTTAATCAAATAGTCATACATACTCTAACTAAAAACAAATGAATTAGATGCTCACATATAAATGATTACATAACTGATTGTAGTCTCCCTGGCGACCAACAACACTTCAATACTGTAGCTAGTGTTATAACCCTCTTTAGTATTATTGACTAATGCAATATAAAATACTATGTGTTAAATGTCATGCCTGAAAATTGGCTCTTCCACAGGAATATTTGTGGCTGTGGCTGATTGTTCATCAAAGCTTCAAAGTTCACCCTTCACTGCAAATGCCACTGACTTAAATATGTCCTTATTTCCAAGTCTTTAAGCCTTAATATCCATCCATCTTTTACTGCTTAATCCTCCACATGAGGGTCAGGGGGGCACTAGTGCCAATCTCAGCTGACATAGGGCGAAAGGCGGTGTACAGCCTGGACAGATCGGCAGTCCATCACAGGGACACATAGAGACAAACAACCATCCACTCTCACACAAAGGCAAGAGTGCTAATCACTACACCAACCATTTCAAGAGAAAAAACACCCCTCCCCTGTTCTTCTCATCCTCAGGCATGCACACGAGCATCAGCGAGATCCCGAAGGAGAAGAGCCTGAAGCCGTCTCGCCGCAGCCTTCCCTGCCTTGCCCAGAGTCAGACTCACCCAATCAACCTCAACCACTTCCTTTCTGTGCCTCTGAGCCCGGAGCCCAAACCAGATGTGGAAGTTCTGACTCAGGGCATCAGCACTTCCTGCAGCCTTCTCCCCCCACAGACAGGTCAGTCTCTTGTGAGGAACCTGGTTAATGGATGTGATGCTTCAGTCGTGGAGGAGTGGCAGCGCTGGTGTGTGTTGATTTTAAAGTATAGCTTCGTTGCAGGTTCTCTCTGAAGTAAAGTATGATATCAAAAAGAAAATAAATGAATGGGGGGAATTTTAGGTTTAATGCCAGTAAGCTTAATTTAAACCGCCTACATACTAAGTATTAAATAAGCTATAAAATATAGCAAAGTATAACAAAAATGTATTGAACAACACTTACTCTCTCCAATCAGCACTTCATTTATATAATTGAAATTTAAAAAGTGTATAAACTAAATATTTAATACATGAAACAGGTAATTTCTTTAAAACATGACCTAATTAATTGGCCGACTGAATAATCAGTCAATCAGTAGCGTTTAATATAATAACAACAGCATTTAAAGCATGTGTAAAATAGAGTGTGTGTTAATGCTATAAGAGATTCACGTCTTTGTGAGAAAACACTCACATGTATCTGATGCATTTTCAAAGGGAGTGAGAGTGAGATTTTGCAGGAAAATACTGTTACAAGAAACACAATACATTGCTGTGTGGGCTGGTGAAATGAAAACGCCTGTTGAAGAGGAAAATTACTTGGTCTTATGAATAATTTCAAGTATCTTGGGAGGCCATTGACACCGGTGGTTGTGTGCATGATGGCATTTCCCTGACATTGAAAAAGCGCTTTATCCTCGACCCGGTGGTATTTCTGTGCTGTGAGCAGTGGGCAAAAAAACCAGGAGGAGCGATTGGAGTTTCATGCCGATCAGCTAAAGGTGAGGATGTTGCTATTATGGTGAAAACTGGCTCTTCGACGTTGTTCTGAGAATAGATATCTGAGGAATGGTTGAGTTTTCTCTTGGCCTCAGGAGTGTGTAGACAGGAGGAGGTGGAGTGTGGGCAGTATAAACAAACAACCAGAGGTCGACAGACAAGGACATGATCCTTCACCAGCTTCTCAACTGTGATTACTGACAGATTAAACAGGATCAAGCTGGACATAATACATGATGATGTTTTACTATCATTCTACTCATTTTGTTGAGGCTAAAAACAGATTCAGTTACAGTTATTATGAAAGATTATTCACAGAAAACATGTTCAGCTCCCGATATATAAATACCTCATTTATGTCATAATTCCACACCGCAAACTTATGACTGCTGAGATTTTTACAACAGAAAGTTCTTTACCTTTGGATAAACTTAGTCTTCACCTTCATTATTTTTCCTAAACAACCTCACGCCTACATATCTGTAAACATGGTTCATATGCAGGTACAGATGCGGACAAATTTAACACAAACCAGGCTTTGCTTTTGAGTAAATTTTTTTAAATAAGAAAACAGAAATGTGTTGGTCAAAATGATGGTGACTTTGATATGTTATTGTCAACAATCACTGCCAACAAACGACCTCTGTAACGCCAAATAAAACTCATGCATCTGCCAACAGGTAGTATTTCACTTTAAGTTTAAGACCTGGAATCATAGAGAATGGAATCATAGAGAATGGATGTTTATAAGAGCCATTCTTGGGCGCTTCTAGTTGTGTGTTTTGGGTCATTATCATGTTTGAGGACTCATAAACTGTGATCAAGATGGAGCTTTCTGACACAGGGCAGTATTTTGTGCTCCAGGATGCCGAGGTAGACTTTCGTGTGCCCTCCACCTGTGCCAGATATAGCAAAGCAGGCCCAAATCACAACTAAGCCCCCTCCATGTTTCCCAGTGGGTATGGTGTGCTTTTCTGTGAGTGGTCTAATTTATTTTACCATAAACATAGAGAATGCTCCAGATTTTTCTCCTCACTCCAAATAATAATGTCCCAGGAGATTTGCAGCTTGTCTACATGTATGTCTAACAAATCTAGGCCTGAATTATGACATGATCTAGATAACAGTTTCATAAACACATGTTGATCAAACATGGAAGTCACTTTTACATTCAAGCCAAAGTCAATGCTTTAAGCCACTGAGCCACTGAATCTGTCTGATTAATAATAGGCTGAGCCAAACTTGCAGTTTAACACTTAATCCATTTTTTTTGCCAACAAAGCTCCTTAGTGTCCATTCACTCAGCACCCTGGCCTGTGAGTGACAATAAAAAAGTACTAATTTCCTGCTCCGACAAACTGTTTTGGATTATTGTGGGGGAAGCGCATAATAAAAAGGATTCCTTGATAGAAAAGTGTGTGTTTAACATAAGCTGAGATTTAGTTGTCTCGACATCAGTGCATGGATCTGTATTATGCCATCGTGGTGGGAAATAACATGGATTTGTGTTTGTCTCAGATCTCATTTCAGTGTTGAAATTGAATAAAGGATAATATTGACTTGAGCAACAACAAAATACATCAGGGTTATGTTGTGTGATTTCATACCAGTTCAATAACTGTCTCGTTGATTGTGCTGTTCAGCAGACGATGGCGGGGATCTCTATATGGAGGAATCAGAGGTGACAACGTGTGAAACAAGGACAGACGAGCCATTTCTGCTACAAAAGCCTGTCACCCGTGCTAAACTAGAGGCCCGCGCGGATTCATTTCAGGTATCCCACTCCTGACTGATCCACAGTCACACCACTAAATGTTCAGAGTGTTGTGCCATTGTGATTGCATCTAAAATTTAGAACTGTTGTTGGTACAGCGAAAGAATCCTGCTCATTCCTCTGGGCTCTTTTTCCGAGATGGAAAAAAACGAATTGACTACATCCTGGTCTACAAGAAGTCCAGTCCACAGGTGGAGAAGAGGTGCACGTTTGAGAAGAACCTGCGTGCCGAAGGCCTGATGCTGGAGAAAGAGGTATAAATATGTATCTAACCACAAAATCAAGATATCAGGAGGATAACTAATACCATCTTTTAACTTATTCCTCAAATGTCTCTTGTTGTTATTTTTTTTACTTAAAAGCCGTCTTTGACAAACAACGACATCATGTTCGTGAAAGTCCATGCTCCGTGGGACACACTTTGCAAATATGCGGAGCAGATGAACATTCGAATGCCTTTCAGGTAAATGCAGTGTGAGAAAAACAGTTTGAACTTTCAACTCTGGGAAGTTCTTTCATTCTAATGATTGTTTTTTTCCTTTTTGTTTTTAAAGAAAAAAATGTTACTTCACGGACTGGAAGAGTAAAACCCTTCGCAGGTAAGTGGATTTAAGTTGTAGGCTTCTGTCAGTCTGTTCCTGTCTGGAGGCAGAAAAATGACAGTGTCTGTGTTGAGATGAAGGAACAGCATATAGCTGCGAGGCTAACAGAGCTGTGAGCTGTGGATGTCGTTTTACGAATGAAGCTATATATATATCCGACATATCTACATACAGGCTGTGAATATATACTGCATATATTAAACAAGAAGAAGAGTTCATTGATTTCTGAAAGTCATTCAAAAAAAAGTACAATATTTACAAGTGTGATTAAACTTTCCATATTCATTATTCACCACGGCGTTCAGCTCTGACACAGTTTGTCTAATAAGTGCTTGTCAATTTTCAGACTGGAACTGCTCTGGCTTGTTTTACATGCTATTTTTAGAGAGCGACGTGCATGTACTTTGATGTGTTGTTCTGCTCTGCACACAACGCCAACATTTCCATGCCTACATCTGACTAAAAGGCAGATAGAAACAGTCCAGCAAGTGAAATTAAGCAAATATAGCAGCTTTTCCTTTGAAGACTAAAACCTGTTAGTACCATACATTAATGTACATTTTAAAATTTAAAGGCTCTTAAATATATTCTCTCATGCAACATATCACTGGGATTTAGATATTTCTGATAGAGATATAGATAGGTTTCATTTTTTGTAGGTTGTAGGTTGTCACTGGTCCTAATTAACAATCCAGTTGTCCACACCCAAACCACAAAGTTTAACTTAGTTTCTTAAGTTAAACTCTAAAAAAATCAAATAATGTAATATCTATGTGTAGATATTTTATAAGGTGTACTTAAAGGCCCAGCTAAAGTAACTGTTGTACTGTACCCGTCAAATAAAAGCTAAAATAAATACATGAAAAGCTTAGACATGGATATCCAACTGTCCGTACTGATATAGTTAGTTTGCAACCTGACAGACTATCAGGAACAAATGTACCTTTTTTTCCCCTATGTTTAAAGAAACTTTATCCTACAAGATATGCTGTGTAAATAAACTATTACAAATGTACACACAGCTGACAATATCACATCGCCAGTCACTCACCCTGTTGTCCAAATCACAACAAAGCCCCACTTTTCATTTTTATGAGAGTGCTCTTCAGTCAACGTGACGAATGAGCACTCTTAAGATTTCTTCAGAGCTGCTGCAGTCTCTCACCAAGCGGTTGTTCTGAAAAGAAGTAAATAGGCCTAATGTGTTTAATAATAGTCTGTCACTAACTCGCACACCTGTTAAGCTGAACAAATGGGCCCTGTGCTGGTGATGGCAGCCTGCTGCTGTGATATTACCTGTCCTCGTCACGACAACATTCATAAAAAGTGTGTTTCCTCGTCGGAGTTCACATTTATACTCGTTCAATCCATACCAGAGCAGCCGCCTCACAAATGAATCAAAGGCTGCTCCAGCAGTGAGAAAAACACCAAGCCAATTGATTTTCAGCCACAACCAGCAGCAGCATATCAGTCCAACAGTTGGTCCAGATGGAAATATCTCGTCAAGTATTTGATCGATAGCCAGTACATTTGGTGCAGACTGTCATAAAACCCAGTGGATAATTTGTTATGTCTTTGGTGAGTCTCAAACTTTTTATGTAGCACCTTCATCGTCTCAGATTTTCTGCTCATTCACTCCCGTTGTAATTATTTCCATCCCACACCCGTCTACCATCTTAAAGGGTGGTTTCACCCATTTTTATCCCACTTGGTCAAGAATAAACATAAAATCAAGCATTATGATGCTTCTGTGTTTGTTTAATTTACATTCTATTACAGAATCAGATTGAAAAATGTTTTATTTATTTGATTTTGTCTGATCTTTCACTCATAAAACACAGTAAGTAAGCTGGGGCAGTGTAGGGCTTTTATTTTCTTTGAAGGAAGTGATTTTGATGTTGACTTTTTGTCAATTTTATTTGGTTTTTTTTCAATCCCAACGTCCTCTGTTGTTGTGGGAATGAGACACGTATCTCACATCCACTGTCTGATAATCGAAGAACACGTTTAGCTCTAGAAATTAGTTAAACAAAAAAAGTTCTTCTTCTTTATTTGATTAATGTACTTCCATTTCAAAACGTTTTCCATTCAGGCTGCTGTAGAAACATGGGGGCACAAAATGGCAGCCTCAGCAATGCGAGGTCTGTAAAAGACTAAGGTTACAAAACCAAAACATGATAACACACAAACAAACACACTCATGGACAGTAATGCTTATATGGCTGCTGCAGATGTTTTCTTCCATTTATTAAATTAACTTCGGAAAAATTTGTATAACGGCTCATGCCAGCAGCTTTCTGCTGAGCCTTTTAATCATGATGCAGCAATATGAGAAAATATAATTATCCATGGAGTTGGATTCAGCACGTATTTATCCAGGATCAGTGACTCCCACGCTCAAGAATAAGTGCAAATGATGCCTGCAACACATTTCTACATGTGCATGTATGTGTAAACACCTCCATTAGTGAGGATGCGGTGGTGTGAGATTGCCAGAATGGATTTAAGGAGGAATGTTCAACAACAACAAAGATCTGTGTCATTAATCTCACGTCTCCGTGTGTCCATGCAGCAGGTTTCATCGGAGATGTCATCAAATAAAAAGTTGGCTTCCCAGAAATCCCATGAAGCTGGACAAAGAGGCCTTGCCTGACCTGGAGGAGACTGACTGCTACACAGCCCCCTTCAGCAGAGCACGCATGCATCAGTAAGATACATAAACTCTCGTTATCAAAGTGTTGCATCATAGCAGTGTCTGTAGTGTTTGTATGGTATCCGTCCAATTTCGCTCTCATCCTTCACGTTCGCTTTTACACTGAGCTCTGGATGTAGAATTTGAAAAACAGCTGATGATATTTTCATGATGAAGTGATATACATTTGAAGTTGTTCATGAATAAAATATCAAACTACAGGGGCAGATGTCCAAGAAAGCATAAGCTTTCTCCCTTTTCCCCAAAAAACATTTGTTTAATGAAATCTCCACTCTCACACTCACACCTACGGTCTATTTAGAGTGTCTAATTTGGTGATCAAGAACTCATAGAATGTTATTTTCCACCCAGCTTCACTATCAACAACAAAGGGACCTTCTTCTCCAATTCCACCAGAAGCAGAATAGTGCATCATGTCCTGCAGCGCACCAAGTATGAGGACGGGAAATCAAAGATGGGTAAGACAGTGCCCTCGCTTCTCTTTTGTCCTCCTCACATCCTGAAGAATCATTCTGACAGTGTCACATTAGTGATTTCCAATGGTCAGTTTTAAATAATCACATCCATATTCCCATCATATGACTTATTCTATTACTTTATTACAGCTACGGTGTGTGTTATTAAAATGCAATGTTATCTACTAGGGAGACTGAGGCAGAAATAATATATTTAAGGGGCATTTTCTTTCTGTTTTTTCTGTTGATTTTACAACTTCATTTCTCAGCAAAGTCAGTAAAATGTCATCATTCTTGATTCATTTGTGTCTTTGCATTTTTTTAACATGTCAGTCTGTGATTTTGTTTTCTCCACTGAAACTCCAAAGTGTTGCTGCCAGTGTGACTTCACAGAGTGATAGTGGGGGGATTATAGTGCTTTTGTTGTTTTTTTTCCTGTGGGAAGATTAAAACCTGGGCAGTTGTTGCTTGCTGAGCTGTTAGTATCGTTGTTCCACTTGTGGCGGATCCCTCTGGCTGTTTTTTTTTTGCGATCAGCAGTATATACACTGTCTCATTGATTCCCATTCTCCTCGGACTGCTGCTGACATCTTTTGCTGATTAAAGTTTGAACTTAAAGAGCTGAAAATTGATTCCCCATGCATATTTAATCACCGTTGACTACTCTATTTTCCAACAAGTAGAATTAGCTCAGCCAAACAAAATGGAAAAAAAGCTTTACTGCCTGCACCTGTTCCCACCAACTACAGTTGCAGTCAGGAGATGACAATGCAAACGAGTGCACTGTTGTCCTGTAGAGCTTATATTTCATTCATTAATGTTGTATCACAGCCATTTTAGATGCAATTCAGTTTCATTTGAGACAATATTTCACGACCTGCATCAATGACGGTGTGAGCACCTTGTAATTATAGTTCAGGAAAAATTAGAAAGGTTGTTTTGAAGAGCGATTTGAAATAACCTGAGTGTTTTAAGCCTCTGATGTGCTTGTCTAATGCAGCTTGTCAGTTACATAATGGACTGAATTGTTATGACTTTGGTAGAGTGGATTTAAATGAATCCCTCTCTGGACCCCTCTCCTAATAATGCCTGGTACTGAATTTTTAATGTGCTGTCAATGTGTTGGTCTGTTTCTTATCCGTGCATCATTTCACATGATACACCTCATTGTTTATGCAGGTATTAATCGGTTACTGGGCAACAACACATATGAGGCTGCGTTTCCTCCACACGAGGTGAGACAGCTTTTATTTTTGCAGCTTTACTGTAAATTGTAAAAATGTCTCCAGTCATGCATAATTACACTTTGTCTCATCAGGGTGGTTACAAGAGCAGACATCCTATTAAGACGCATGGTCCCCAGAACCACAGGCATCTTCTGTATGAGCGCTGGGCTCGCTGGGGAATGTGGTACAAATATCAACCTCTTGACCTCATCAGGTAATCAGCTTTTGAGCAGATAACGCGGCATCATGAGCGGTGTTTGGAAATTTACCGGAAATCGTGTGTCCTTTCGATGACCATTGTCATGCTTTTTGATCGTATTCAGTGTTCTTCACACATAACATAAGTGACCCACTGATTTATTCATGCAGTGCATGGTTATTTAAGGTCCAATGTGTAGGAATTAGTGGCATCCAATGGCAACACTGCAGATTATAACAAACAGAGGACTCCTCCACTCATTCTTCCATTACCTAATGCTTCAGGGAGTAACAGTGACCTTCACTCACCAGACAGGATGCCGTTCTTCTTCATTTGTGGAGTTAGCTTCTATTTCAAAATGCAAAACACACATCCTAGATTGTTTGGACTACTGCAGAAAGGTGGTGCAAGATGGCAGCTCCTGTAAAGCTAAGCCCGTACCTAAATTGCATATGAAAGGCTCATTCTGAGGCTGCGAAAAAATTATTTACATTTTAAAGCAATTACACATTAATGCATGGGTATTTATGCAAATAACTATGGATATGATATTCAGATTTTACCATCAAAAGCTTGAAAATATTATAAACTGGACCTGCTATCACTATATTTTATGAACAGGCTTTTTTATAATTTTCCAACTTCAGTTTTCTCTAATATTTGATGGCAGAGCTGTTTTAACATTTGAGGATAAACCTACTTGATCTTTAGTCTTTTAAATTAAGCAGCAATGTGACAAGGAATATTTTTGACATTTTGAAAAAGGAGGTGCTTGGATCCTTACTCTGAGGATTTTTCCTGCCCTCCATCACTTAATCTTCAAACACTAACAAATCAATTGATGCATGTAATGAATGCACAGTGTCCTTCCTCTTGACCATGGCCTTTGTAAAGAGATAATTCATGTTGTTTGTCAGTGTGTCTGTTTGTGCGTTAACATCATGGTTGATGTGTGTAGAAAATGCACATACGTTCTCATTCTGAAACGATGTGTAAACAGAGATGAGATGAATTACTTGTATGTTGTGTACGCACTGCTGTTACATTACAGTTATTTAAGCTGCTTTTCTGAAGCAGCTGTGAAATGATTGTCTTGCTCAAGGGCACATCAGCAGCCGTGGTCCAGGAAGCAGACATATTTATTGATTATTTCCCACCATTGTCTTGTAGTGTGTTATTTTTTTTTACGTCCACATCCTCCCTTTCCATTAGGCCACCGCAGGCACCTCACACTGCAATATTTACACGCACAACTGCATCATAAATGTACATGGCCACGTTTAATTAACAGACGGGAGGGTTGAATGGTGAATTTTGACCACTCTATCGCTCTTGCAGGCGTTACTTTGGTGAAAAGATTGGCCTTTACTTTGCATGGTTGGGCTGGTACACGGGCATGTTGATCCCTGCTGCCCTGGTTGGTGTCTTCGTCTTCCTGTATGGTCTGTTCACTATGGACTCCAGTCAAGTCAGGTCAGTTCACACAACATACCATTTAAACCTTGTGTAGTTCTGATTCGTCATGTTTATTTCCCCTGAGGCTTGTTCATTTTCTCACCAGTAAAGAAATATGTGAAGCCAACACTACCGTCATGTGTCCTATGTGTGAGGAAACCTGTGAGCCGTGGACGCTGAGTGACAGCTGTGTCTATGCAAAGGTCAGCGCCATTTTGACGAAACTATGAACCGGAGTTGTGAGATTGTCATTGGAATTTAAAGTGGCAACAGAGAAGTGATATGACGCTTTGCTGCAGCACATAGTGCCTCTCAAATACTAACAATACAGAGGGAAAAAAATGGTCATCACCACTTTGGAAATAAAAGACAGAGTCGTTATTGCCAGAGACAAAGTTTGTATCCATATATGTAAATTCAGCAGGGGTTGTGTCAGAATGGGGGGGGGGAGAAGCAGAAAGAAACTGGATATATTGTTATTTCATTTAGTTTATAATGGAGAAAACATGTCAGCAAATACAATTTTTTAGGGGGACGCAAAGAACAGCTACAGAGGAAAACAAAAGCACTATCCTGTTTCTGTTCTGGATGCACAATAGTATACACACTTACTACACGCTGTAAGTCGAGCCTTCGTTTTTTCCAGGAACATTTACACTGCATGTGCCGGGACAGAATTTCATGGTGAAAGTGAGGTTTAGAGAGAACCCAGCTAAATTCTGATAGCAGCATCCCATCATCATTACACTGTTCAAATAACATGTACTTCATGATGATAAGTCAAAGCAAAAAATCGTGTCTATTGCCACTTTATATAGAGTGTGCTTCATGAATTATTTTTACTACAAATGGTTCCATAAAAGCTTTTATGTTTAACTGACAGATGTGAGAGTGGTGTCGGGCTTTTCCCTCTCACAGTTTCCAGAATTGAATTAGATTAAATACATCAGATTCTCTGTTTCAGGAAACATTCTTTATCTTCTTACAACAACCCTTCAAGTTCTTGTGTTTCTAGGTGACCCATCTGTTTGACAATGGTGGCACTGTGTTCTTTGCTATCTTCATGGCTATTTGGGGTAAGTGGAGGCTCTTTTTGTCTGTACAGTTTACACATTTTGAAAACTCTTGTTGTGTTACCTTAACTGTGCTCTCACTTTGATGCAAACCCTTCTGGAATTCAAATCTATTTATACAACAGGGTGTCAGTGCTCAAGCTTTCACTCGCAACTTAACTCCTCCAAACACATTAAGCTTTTCAACGGAGAACTCACTACACAAACACTCTGCAGTGCCAATACAGGAGATTTTCGTTCGTTAAAACATTAGTCAGCCAATAAATCATTGTCAGGTTTCACTGACTGAATGTCTGCTCCGACACTACTAGTGCTGTCCTGATGTAATTAGCCGTATAATTACACATGTCTCCGGAGGAAGATTCTATCATTTAGATGATAGGGTCTGTAGAATTGCATTATGATAGCCATGTGAACGTACTGCAGCTATATTTTTGTAGGCTGTACTGTGATGTTGAGTGTAAATAAAACTGTGCAGCATCTGGCTCCACTCCATCTTTCTGCCATGGTAAATGGTAAATTATCACCTGTGCCCAGAGGGAACACTGCACATTGTGTTCTGTGTTTGGGCTAAATGAAGGGCGGAGAGAGCTGCAGAGCCATGAGAGGTCCAGCCAGCCTCCTTGACTGAGCTCTGTGGCTCTAAATCCTGAAAGAAAGCTTTTGGCAATGTGGAACAAAATGAGCACTACTGCACCACTGAGTGAGTGCACTCTGGATCTAGTGTGAGAGTGTGTGCGCAATATAGAAATTGAAATTGTTTAGCCCATGGGTCCAGCATCTGAAAAAGCAGCCTCTTGAAACAAAAGTGGGCCAAGCTATATTAAAACTTCAACGCCTTGAAAAGCAATGAAAGTTGTTCTCAGTGTGGATTAATCTTCTGGTGCTTTTTTTTTTTTTCCCTTTATGTGTCCAAAATTAATTTTTAGTATAATTTGTTTTGGCACAAAAAAAATCACATGTTGCAAGTAACAATGGCTTTACAGATCAGTATTTTGGTATGTAGATGTCAGTAAATGCAGGGAAGCCTAAGATGATGTAATGGAAATGCTTTGGACTGTATATGTCTAATGTAAAGTGGAAAACTGTTCTCAGTCATCCAGGTCATAGTCATCTTCTGTGGTTAGCTGTAGGTGACTGGACTTGCTTGGTTGACTTGGTTCAATCATAGAACAATGTGCCCTTCATCACAGATCATACATGAGTGTCTCTCTCACTGTCTTTGCATTAATGCAAACTCTTCCTCACATACTGACCCAGTTAAATGCTGATTCTGGAGTGTGTGTGTGCGTGTGTGTGTGTGTGCTCGCAATGTAGCCTTTATAGAAACCATTTTAGTGTTATATATCTGTAAAAACTCAGAGGTGTTGACAGCATCATTGGCTGATCTTGTGTGTAGCTGAACTCATGGTATTACAGTTTAACACAAAAGGAACCAAAACCTCCAGACTAACTTCTGCCCACAGAGGCTTTGTATTTCAAGTCTTTCTAGATAAAAATAGATTTTTGCCTGACAATGACATGATTCTCGGGTGAAACACTGAACAGCCAAAGCCTGTTTGCTGTTGCCACTGCTCTTAAATGTCACCACATGACAGAGTAGTGTGTGAATCAAAGGCTGTAATCATTCTCCATAATGGGCTTTCTTGCATGTCACTGCAGCCCATGTTTCACTCACAATATCTGATCTTTCAGCTCTGTATTGCCTCCTAAGTGAATAACCCGTGTGATTATTGATCATATTGTGTGTTACATATCAGAGTTATCCAATAGTGTGATTGATCCCTGATCCTCTTTGCAGCCACGGTATTCCTGGAATTCTGGAAAAGGAGGAGAGCGGAGCTGACTTATGACTGGGATCTCATTGATTGGGAAGAGGAAGAGGTGCGTCAGCAATATCCTCAAACAGAGCTGCTATAATTTGATGACCTGTAGTCAATGTTCATACCTTGCATTTTCTACATTTGATGCTGCTTACATGATCAAAAACAGGAGAGTTATTGCTACATCAGGCAGATGTGGCTACACTTCAGTAGTTCATACTGGAATGTGTGTTGTTAATCAGGAGGAGCTGAGGCCTCAGTTTGAAGCCAAATACTCCAGGGTGGAGAGAGTCAACCCCATCTCTGGCAAACCCGAGCCATTCCAGCCTTTCTCAGACAAACTCAGCCGGCTCATGGTGTCGGTGTCCGGAATATTTTTCATGGTAAAACTCTTTGATCTTTAAGTAATCTGGCACTTTGGGATTTAGACTCAATATGAGCTCACTGTTATGTGTGTGTTGTATTTGAAGCCCTATGTGTGTGCCCATAGTGGTGTGACATCACCTCCTGCTGGACAAAGAGTGTATTTTATAGGTAATAACTGGATCAGGATTGCTATTTGTGCAGTTTACTGATACACATATGAATAGCGAGGGGTTGTTTTTTAATTGTTAATTGTTTCAGTAGGTTTCCCTTTTTTCCACACAGCCCTTAATTATAAGATAAGATGAAACCCCCTAAGCCTAAATTAGTATGGTAATCTTCTCTGAAGCAAAGTGCTTATCACAGTTTTTTAAACTCATTCATGATCCTTTCTTCTCTCTGCTACTTTCTCGCCATTGTCTCTGCTCAGATTTCCCTCGTTCTGACAGCTGTGTTTGCCGTGGTGGTTTTCCGTCTCATTGTGATGGAGAAGTTTGCTTCCTTCAACTGGAAGTTTGTGAAGAAGAACTGGCAGTTTGCCACCTCCGGCACTGGCGTCTGCATCAACTTCATGATCATCATGTCTCTCAACGTGGTAGGTGTCTGGACAAGCATCATCTGGCACATGTTCTACAGCATTTATTTAGACTGAAACTATCCAAAAAACTAGGGATGACTAGATACCACTATTTTGTATCTGATACAGATATCACAGGCTTGAGTATCTACTGAAGCCAGTGATTTTTGACCAGTATCGGATCGATACCAATACTGAATATCATATCGCCACAACCCAAAAAAAAAATTTACTTTTACAATTTTTTCCAAATTTTCTGTTAGATTCTCTTTATCATGATCTTTACGCTTCTCAACTCTTATCCTGTTGATGCCTATCATCTTGTCAGGTGTATGAAAAGGTGGCCTATCTGCTGACCAATTTAGGTGAGTTCTGTCCACATGTTTCATGGATTAATACTTTCATTATTGCTCACTTTCCAGATGTCGACTAACGCTGATTTTCTCCCCTCTCCACAACACAACCTCATTGTCCTGTCATTAGAGCATCCAAGAACAGAGTCTGAGTGGGAGAACAGCTTTTCTCTGAAGATGTTCCTCTTCCAGTTTGTGAACTTAAACAGCTCTACATTTTACATTGCTTTCTTTCTCGGGAGGTAGGTCAGCGCCCATGGAACTACACTTCCTGTTAATAGTGGATTTAGTGAGTGATGTACAGAGATGTTTTCTCTCAAACTCCAATGTCGACATCTGCCAAGACGGCCTCCCTTTCCCTCCCTTCTCTACAGTTATTATTTTTGGATCGTGTCTCGGCCCTAACAAAATACTGGCCTGCCTAGAGAGTTACTGTTACTGAGTTGTGGTTTATGAGACACAATTAGCAGCTTTGTGTCTTGAGTTTTCCTCTGATTGACTTTCGCTGCTAATGTTGCCAATCTTAATCTGTTCAGGTTTGCTGGCAGGCCTGGGAAATACAATAAACTCTTTAATCGATGGAGACTGGAGGAGGTGAGTGCAATTAAACGTCATTATAAGATGGTGATTCATTTCACGGGCCACTTTATGATTATTACACAGGAATAACCTAATAAAATGACTGTGGTCGTATGTATAGAAAAGGGGATGTTGACACACTCAAAAAATGTGTATTATGAATATCCCATATAATCACTGGGATTTTCAAATGATCGGAAAGCAATGAGGCCCAGTGTGTTCCAGGATTTATGGTTTATGGGAGATTTTCTTTTTCATATTGAAATTGATTTTTGTTCAGTGTCACCCGAGCGGCTGTTTGATTGATCTGTGCCTGCAAATGGGAGTCATCATGTTCTTCAAACAAATCTGGAACAACTTTATGGAGCTTGGTTACCCGTGAGTAGTGTCTTTATAATCATGCACTTCCTTATCTGTGGCCCATTAGAAATACCATATTTAATTCTTAGTGATTTTGAAGTGTTTAGCATTTTACACACCTTGTGTAATTTCTGCATAGTTTTTCTCTTTTCTCATTAGCATATGAAAAGGCTTTTTTCTCTCTCTCCCTCGGAAACACATCAAACCCTCTTGTGCCTGGTTTAACAAAAGTGTTTCTACAGCGCTCAGCGCATTGTCAGAAATAATTGCTTTGAGCTGACAGTTAGCTTTTTGCTATATTCTTAGTTTGCTGCAGAACTGGTGGTCCCGCAGGAAGATAAAAAAAGGAGGAGGAGGAGGAGGAGGAGGAGGGCAGAATGTAGAGAATAAAAACCAGCTTCCACAGTGGGACAAAGACTGGAATCTGCAGCCGATGAACGCCCATGGGCTGGTGGATGAGTACCTTGAAATGGGTAACGCATTACAGTCATTTGATTTTGTTTGATTTTTTTTTTAACTATTAACTTTGAACTTTTATCATGTAGGTC
The DNA here is from genome assembly GCF_958295425.1 of Solea solea. NCBI lineage: Eukaryota > Metazoa > Chordata > Actinopteri > Pleuronectiformes > Soleidae > Solea > Solea solea. The sequence goes on along the minus strand of NC_081145.1, from coordinate 12,947,120 downwards.
TGCTCCATATATGCTTCTTTGTGATCTTTTTGCTCCTTTAAAGCACACTGAATGAGCCTGGTGTATGATAATGTGCTATATAAATATATTTGCCTTGCCTGTCTTCTGCAGTTCTCCAGTTTGGCTTCACCACCATCTTTGTAGCAGCTTTTCCGCTGGCTCCTCTCCTCGCTCTGCTCAACAACATCATTGAGATTCGTCTTGATGCCTACAAGTTTGTCACTCAGTGGAGGAGACCCATGCCGGCCAGAGCCACTGACATAGGTTACTGTTTTTATTTTTGGTCCTGAGCCACGTTCTTTACACAGTAAACCACCAAATATGTTCCATTCTTAGGCTGCCAAATGCTGCACCTTCCACATGAATACTAGCACCACCCTCCAACTGCCATATAGTGCATGAAAAATGCTCTGTGCGGCATGTCACCCTGTAATTAAATGGAGAATCCACCTTGAAACATTTAGAAATCCCTGAGCAAATGATACATCACGCAGAGTCAAAGAAAAAAAGATCCTTTGTATGTTTAAACGGACAGAATATGCAGATGAACGTAGCCGCTGATCGCAGCCTGAATGAACTGTATTTTTAATAATAACTTTACAGATGTTTTAGATTTATAGTTTCACATTTAGTATCTCTGGAGGCTAAAGCCAAATTACAAAAGACTTAAAGAAACTCAAAAATGTGAGGTTAGTGGTTCATGTAAGGATGCATTCCCTGAAAAACCAACAAAAGGCTCAGTGATGTACACATCACTATGAAGACTATGTTCTTGTCTTTCTTCATGCTGGAAACAATTTTGGAAAATGTCTACTCCTTCTCTTTTGGCCGTCAGGAATCTGGCATGGGATTCTCGAAGGTATCGGCGTGCTGGCAGTCATCACCAATGCCTTCGTCATTGCAATCACCTCTGACTACATCCCCCGCTTTGTTTACGCCTTCAAATATGGCCCATGTGTAGACAAGGGCCATCACCACGAAGATGAGTAAGCATCTAGAACGACGCTCAAATGCTGAATATGTCCAACAGAATGGCCTCTCTTGTAGTCTGATAGATTCTCCTTTTCCCTCTCAGGTGTTTGCAAGGCTACGTGAACAGCAGCCTGGCCGTGTTTGACATGGGCGAGATTATGAACAGCAGCCAGTCCAGATACTGCAGGTACAGAGACTACAGAGCGCCACCCTGGAACTCTGTGCCGTATGAGTTCACCCTGCAGTTCTGGCACGTCTTGGCTGCCAGGCTCGCCTTCATCATCGTCTTTGAGGTCTGTCAACACTCCACATTTCTTTTTTGTCGGTTAGACGAGCAAGACAAGCAGCTTAAAACTCAGTCTCCAATTCTCCACTTCAGTCTGTGTAACTGCAGATGCACATTATTTTTTTTAGTTCTGTTCTTCTATATTCAGCCTTGTTAAATGGAAACCTCACAAGCCCAACTTAATTGAATCTTGCTGCTGCAGTAGGTTGAGGAATTTCATTCAAACTCCGCAGAATAAAACCTAAATTACACTGTGGTCCAGCTAAAAAGAAACCACTATGTTTTTGCTCTTTTCTTGAAAAGTTAACATAGTTTGAGTGTTGCCCTATGCAATAATTCCTGCTGCAGAAAAGCTGGCATAATATACAACATAAAATATTACACTGCATACGTATAAGATTCTTTACCTTATTCCACCGTGTTTACATTGGCATAGTCATTAAATTTTGCAACAAATACTGCAGATGATAACTCATAAATGCTGAATCCTCCCCTCAGCACCTGGTGTTTGGGATCAAGTCCTTCATAGCCTACCTCATTCCGGACATGCCGAGGGATCTCTGCGATCGCATGAGGAGGGAAAAGTACCTGATGCAAGAGATGATGTATGAGGCAGAACTCGAGCACCTGCAAAAAGAGAGGAGAAAGAATGGACGACGTTATCACCACGAGTGGCCTTAGCTTTGTTTCCCCATGTCTCCACTACACACGTCGCAGCACACAGACACAACCTTCACTGCCTGCTTATTTATATGTATGTATTTTAGCATCAGACTTCACTGATTCTGAACACCAAAGACAACTCCCGTTCAGTGACCAGATCCTCCCCTGAGCCTGTTTGGCTTCAGCTCAAGTCCCGGCCCTGACCACTTCCTCACCATCTGTTCCACATCTAGTGTTGGCGCTTATCTTCGTTCCTGGCTCTGACCCTCTCTGCCTCGCCCCGATCCCTCACATGGCTGCATCCAGCAGGTTGCCCTCGAGTCTGTGGCTTTAATGGGGGAACCTCCGCAATTGCAATGTTTACTATGCAGATCAAGAGCTGCAGATCACCATTGTTCACTTTTTTGGCATCCACCCTGCACTCTTCTGTGTGGCAGCTACCACTTCATTTTGACTCTGCAGCCTGGTGCAGCCTCTACAGCATGGCCGTGTATTTCTAACTATGAGTGGCAGCTGAGCCACGTGATGTGATAGCGCTACTGTGGAACTTACTGTATTGTTGCAAAAGTGATTCTGGTGTTGTGGCTACCAAATGAATATTGACTGCTCTTGCAAAGGGACTGTACGTATATTGCCCTTGAAGCATGATGATAAAAAAAAAAAAAATGGCTACCATTTCATTTCAGACAAAATGAACATAAAAAACAACGGGAGTCATCGTTAAGGATTTTAAAATCCTCTCAGTTCATTTGACATGAAGTTCTCGGTGAAATGATGCATGACAATATTGTTTTGTACCTCGTAATAGATGAAGTCCTTGTCTTGATGCCTGGTTCATGTGTGTCTGTGCTCAGTTTGTGCTGTTTGCTCATTTCTGTCTGTGCAACTGCTGAGCTTGGCTGTCCAGAGTTTGGGAAATGTGAACTTTGAATTTGATTGTGCCTACAGTTGTGTGCATCACAACTGTGTCACCAAAATCACGTGTGCCTGTTTGTGTTGCACACGCTTTTCTAGTGCAAGACTTTTACCTTTTTTTTTCCTCGTTCTGTCGTCCAAGCTGCTGTACAAACTCTGAACGCTGCTGTCAGGATTTGTTTTGGATGTGAGTCACACCACTGTACCTACTCGGCTCTCAGCTAACGGCTCTATAATGCACGGAGAGTGTACATTGTAATGCGACTCCCGGCGTGGACAACATATACAACTGCATGCAGGAGCTGCAAATCTGTTCTTCCACTCTGTGCTTGCAGCATGTTTTTCATTTGCTGTTGGAAACCCTGGTCGAAACTTGGACTACTCTGACATACCTGTGGCTTGATGTTCAGTTGAAAAAAAGTCTGCCCAGTGTTCTTCACTCAGAATCGTTCTTCACTTTTAGTATATCACTTAGCAGTTGTGGTTTCAGCTGATTCTCTCAAAGTGAGACATAAGATTTTTTTTTTTTCAATGCAGATTCATGACATTGCCTTTTATTGTGAGTTCTGATGGATTACAGCAGCAGGTTTTTCGCCCTAATGAGAACTCAGGAAAACAGGCAGCGAGAGCAACACATCCGTCTGAATCATGATCATTCCCCGCTTCATTCATGTTGGGATGGAACGTTTTGATGCAGCTAGAGAATTGATGTGAGAATTAATGAGCGAGTGGAACTGAGGAGGTGTAAACTAACTCACTCAGCACTAACGGTCACTTTGATCTTGTACTGATAAAATATGACAATGGCGGAGACTGAGAGTTAAGCGTATTATGCAGAGAAGTGAGTCTGAAGGTGAAGGATATCACTACCCTGAACGCATTGCACAACACTGAGAAACGTATTCCTCATTTTAACTGTCCTTTGTATATACATTTTATGACGTATGTAGTGTTTTTTATACTGTTTATCGCGTACGTCGTGTATGAGTTCACCTGTTTTCACCCTCTGATCGACAAAATGTCCACATTTCTCAGGTGTCCTTTGAATGTTTGCAGATGATCAAAGTTTTATCATGTTTTCTATAATGCAATCAAAGAAAGCCTGCTCTTTTTAGACATATATTTTTGCACTGCATGACTACGATGCACATTCACCATCATCTTTCTGCATAATCCCAGTATATTAGAGCAGATCAGTAATCATGGAATACAGTTATAGACTTGAATTGTTGGGAATTCGGATGCAGAATGTTAATGCTTTTCCAGTCATAATGTTCATTCATAATCATTTCATGCGGTAGATAGAGAGATTTGTTTAAAACTACTATACTAATATTTAACATTCTAGTCCAGGTTTTCAGAATATCTTCCTTGCTATGTGATCATGGAAATCTATGCATGTTGTTATCTTTGAGTGCTATGTTTATTTTTGAAGAGATGCAGATGTAAGTGTGCTGGTACATTTGTACTGTGTCTGCATGACCCCCTTATGACCCCTGCTTTGAGCAGTGCTACCTTCTGTAAAGTTGTGAACAACATCGTAAACATATCACCTTCCTTCTTTTTCAGAGTTGATCCGTTTTAAAGGTCAGTTTCTTGATGTGACAGAGTTTTATATTGTAAAATGATTTATAAATATTTGCTTTGATCACAGGACTAATTAATATAATCTGTGCTGGACTAAATTTCTGATTAAACAAAATGCAGACCTGTTGTGTTTGTTCACTCTACAGGAAATTTCAATTATGTTTACCCTGTAAGAGCCAAAGTCTTAAATATAATTGGAAAAGAGCAATGTGCTGAATAATGACATGACCTTGGATGTTTGTTTTGCCCAGCTACTAATCATTCCTGGATGGACCTCTTCTCTGTTATCTCTCTGAGAGCATGAATTCATGTTCTCACTAATACAGACGCTGCACAGTGGTGGAAAGGTGTTTCTCAGGCCTTCTACTGTTGGCAATAGTACAGTATGGGTATTGTGTAATAAGTAATAATGGCATGACCTTGCACATCTCTGAAAACATAGCAGTCTGAAGAGGATTACGCTTTCTGCTCTACGCTATGCCTCCTAATAGGATTGTGCTTGAGCAAGTGAGGCACAGTGACGTTTCAAGATTTTGTTGTGCATTAGGACGGTATCAGTCGTGACATGAAGTGTATCAGTAACATTGTTTACTTCGTTCCTGTTTACATGTAAAAACATTGAAATGTACAAAAAAAAATAGTATCACATTAAATAATTTGGATATCACTCTTTTCTGTAATAAATCTTGGATTGTATCTTTTAAATCAAATCAGGGTTCTTCATTCCTTCTCGTCTCTTTTATGATGTAGAATTGCAGACAGGCAGACACCGGGCTCAGCTGATATCTTCGTGATTATTCGACTTTAGCTAAATCTGCTTATGGCAAGAAAGAAAAACTGAGCACAGCAATAAGTGTAGAAGTTATTTTCTTTTCATTTATTCACAAACCACAAAGGTGTTTGCCAAAGAGTCTTCATGTAACATATTGTTAAAAAAGATTATGTTACATGAACCTGCTATTTGAGTTTGTGGGATTTTCCTTTACTATTACACTGCTGCTCAGGCTGAATGTCCAACTGTTTTTCCATTCACGTCACGTCACTTAACAGCGGGTTTGATTTCGTCCGGTGAAGTCTAAACACTCCAGAAGAAGCATGGTTACATCTGGATTGTTTTGAGCCCTGATGACAGATGCTTAATGCTTCTAATATGTCACATGTCGAGCTTTTGCTCCAAGTGCAATATTTCACTTTTTTAACCAACATACATTTTACTGTCCTAAAAAGCTGTGGTTTGACATTCCCAACACAGTTGTTTCCAAAGTGCTGCTCTGCGTCAATGATGGGTCATGTGGCACTGGAAAACTATTTTAGGAGTCATTGAAGAAATAGAAGATGAAATCCAGAAGCTAAAAGTACCACCTCACTAAAAGCTGTCACGATCTCTCGCAGAGGTAAGAAAGCGCCAAATTAAAGTGTCAATACAACAATAGCATTGTGCAAGATAATTGTATTTCTTTGTGAGGAATTCTGGGGAGAAATCATTCTGTGTTGGACTTATTACTGTGACAGTGACCTGCAGTTTAAGATGACACAGAAGACTGGAGTGCAGAGTGGTTTTTCCATCCTCTCACAATCCTCTCACGGTCAGTCACTGCACAGAAACACTGGTCTGAATGTAACACAATAACACGCATACATTTAATGTATGAAAAACAATGGGGAGCAGCTTCCTCACATATGTTCTCCCCACATAAAAGATGCTCTGGTTCAGCAACATTTTTATTCTCCAGCTCAGCCACAATAGCTGCACTAGAATTAAACCCGCAGGTCTGTACACCAGTGAAACATTAGTGACATTGTCCACATTTTGTGCTGAGTGGTTTTCCAAAGCAGAAATAATTCCAGCTTCATGTATCAGTGATTTTAATGGCGCCCTCTCTCGTGCAGGCTGCAGACATTCGTTCTTGTCTTTACATGCACCCTTGGGTGACTGATGTTATTCATACAGGACAGATTTACAGTTCAGGTTAGGAGGGTAATCAGAGGAGCCACTGAAACTGTGACCATAAATCCGACAGTGCTAACGCGTGAGAGGAAAGGGAAGCAATGATGAGCAGCTAGGGGACAAAGGAGTCACGACTCTGATGTTGACAAATCATCAGCGCTCACACAGACAGCTGCGAGCAGGAAACTGAAGAATGTGCAACACATTTAATGGATTCCTTATGTAAAATAACTGCATAAATATTTGAGCTGAAACAATAACTCGATTCATCGATTATTAATCGATTACTAAATTAATCGTCAACTGTTGTGATAATCGACTAATCGGTTTGAAGCTTTTTTCAAGATTTCCGATTGTTTCAAGCTTCTTAAATGTGAATATTTACATCATTTCTTTGCTCTATATAACAAAGAAATCTTTATGACTGAATCATATTTGGACAAAACAAGACAAAACAAGACTTTCGAGACCATCATCATTTCCAAGTTTGACAAACACTGATGAACATTTTTTTTTTTAAAGTTTATTGACATTTTATGGACCCAACGATTACTCCAATAATAGAGAAAATAATCGACAGATCAAATGATTATGAAAAAGACATTACATCTACTACCAATGTCAGGTCAAAACTGTGGGTCTATACCTGCAAACTCTCTCAAATAGATATAAAAATACATATATATATATATATATATATATCTGCTTAAATTCAGCTCCTGTACCTAAGAGACTATGAGACTTTAGCATTTGTCATCAACTCACTGGATTTCATTTTTACTTGTTTTACAAAGTAACTGAACTGACAGCATCTCAGAAAGACTAAATAAGTAGAGTTGGAAAAGGGATATTTTTTATAATTTAATTAATATATATATATATATATATATATATATATATACACACTTTTTTGATTACTTTTAGATGTGGGTCTAAATTAATTTCACGCATTAAATGTGTTTAGGTTTCTTGCTGAGCACAGCAGCTTGTGAGTAAGGCAGCACAGCAGACACACTGCTAAAATATTTGTCTGTGAAGGAGCTGTGAGATTCTGATGTTACTCATACGCAGCAGTGAGTGACGGATGAGTTCAACCTGTGTGAAGCGCAACAGCCTTGAATTACCTGCTGTCAAACCTCCTGCAGCAGCAGGAAATACATGATCTGAAAACCTCCATCATCATCATCTTCATCATCATCACCTTCATCATCATAGCCACCTTTGCTTTGTCATGGTTGCCATTAATATTAATGCGAGTGTGTGCTGCTGGCTGAGCAGCTGGGAACCCAGATAAGTAAACATATATCCTAGTGTTTTGACGAACACTGTTTCTAACAGCCTCTCTGTATATATTCACTGTCAACTGTGTGATGTGCTTCTGCTGAAGCGTCACAGCTGAGGGAAACGCTTATTCGTCATCAACATTGTTCCACTGTATCCACTCTCAGGGGCACATGGAAAAATCCCCTCCTTTTTTTGCTTTGACTTGGGATCATTCGTTGCATTCATTTCAACAGGGTCACACTATTTCATGTGTCGTTTAAAACTTTAAAACAGTAGTGAACAGAAAAGCTCATGAAAGTGTCACCAGTCACTTGTTGACCGTGTGTATGAGAGACTTTACAGTGGAATAATTACATTTTCTGTCTCATTAAATGTCTCACCCAAGACTTTTTTACTGTCTTTAGTAGGCTGGTCCACACAAGTTTAACAGGCTTTTTAAGGATTAAGACCTGGTTTTGGGGTTAGGGTTATAACTGGGTTAGGGTTAGGCATTTAGTTGTGATGGTTAAGGTTAGGGTAAGGAGCCAGGGAGTGTATTATGTCTATGAGTATCCACACAAAGACGTTTGTGTGTGTATGTGTGTGTACCTTTTATCAAGTGCTTGTTGTAATGCATGCAGGGCTACATGGATGAACTTGGCTGATCACCGACTAAGGACGTGTCATGTGTGTGAATTGTCACGTCTAAATAATTCTGTTGGTTGTGATGAGCATGTGGTTATTAAGATTCACTGTGAGTCAGTAGCTCTTCAGGCTCCCACGCAGCCTGCAGGCCCTTCAACTCTTCTACTGCCTCACACCAACACTGAGAGGAAACCCATCACCAGCATCTGAGAGGCATCTGTCCTTACTACATCCCACTGTACACACACACACACACACACACAGACACACATTAAACAGTAGAAGATCAACAACATCCCTCACAACTCCATTAAATTCTATTTGTTGTCATATCTGTGGCTACATCTGCTTCCAAGCCAGTTTTTTTCCCGCACAGTCGCAGCGCTGTGCCTCGGCGAGCTGGTCAGTGTTTATGCTCACAGATATGATATTTATTCAGGTGTGCGACTTGTACAGTATGGAGGAAAAGAGAGCGCCTGCATGCTGGGATGCATCAAACTATCCTTGCTTGTATCATTCATTCAGCAGTGTGTACAGAGGCGTGTACAGAAGTACAACAGCGGATTTCAAACAAAGAGCTCCTTATTATTTTTCTAAAAAGTTTAACTCCGGTGACGTTAATTTGGAGGAGTAAATACGAAACATATGCCCACTTGGCCTCCCTTTCGTTATTTCTTCGACTTCATCCTCAATGTTATGACAGCACAGCTGTCTTACAGATGCTGTGACGCTGGCTTTATTTAAACTGCTGACCCCTTGGTAACGCTATTAAAATCTCTCATTAACACATTTTTATGTGAAGAAGAGATCAACTATTGCACCTCTGACGAGGCTGTTTCTCCCTGTGTGCCAAATGTCCAGTAAGACAATGCTTGTTAATGTACTGCTAAAAAAAAAAAAAAAACCCAGACAGGATTAGGGGGATGACTACGGCCCCTGCTGTCTGACGTCCTAGGTGTGTGATAGGATGTAAGGTCCCTCTCGGGGCCTGTTTCCAGATCTCGTTGGCCTTGATGTCCCCATGCATGAAACATCACATGACCCTTCTGAGGAAGACCACAGGACACGGTCAAAACACGTCAAAGTGGTTAAAAAATACTTCTTTTTCTGTCTGTCTGACTGAGCGGAACTTTAACTCAAGGAAACCAAACCTTTTAAGGGCTAAATCCAAATCACACAAAGAATCAAAGACTGTGATGTGTTTCCTTCATTTTTATGATGGAGACTGACATTTTCAGGGCGTCAGACTTTAACTCCCTTATTGGTGGCCACACATTGTATTTCAGTTGGACACAAACATTACTCCAATGCTGGACAAGGTCATATGCCTTTGTTGTGTTTACACTTGCTCTGAAAAGCTTTAATTTAAAGCAGCATTCCTCATATTTGTATTGTCCCTACTTCGTTTTCACATACTGTATCTTTTCTCTTTCTTTCACTCTTTCTCTTTGAACTCGCTTCACCTTGTGTCCCAAAACCTTGCTTTTATCCCACATCAGAGAAGGTGAGCAGCAGATCCAGCATCTGACAGTGAAGTAGAACAATATTGTTTCTTTCCTTTATGAAATAACCACATCTGCCATATATTATATTAATCTGTTGTGGCAACAAAAACACGACCCCTCCCCCAGATTCAGATCCACTATAGAACATGAATGGATCGAACACAGGACAAAACCATCAGGTTCTATAGCCTCGTGTTTATAGCTCGCCATGTGGTTGTAGTTTGTGTGAGTAGCGCTGACAGGCAGAGAGACGTATCTTAGACCACCTAGTGATGATGCAATTATCCAGGACAGGATGTGCAGTCGAGGGAATAGAAGCCCAGAGGATTTGTCCCTCACTGCAGTAACTGAAGTCATCATAGTGAGCTCTAACTACTGTAGCCTCACCCTCACAGTCTGGGAATGCAATCCACAGCAATATCCATTTAACTTTGTCGTTGTTTTTGTTTGTTTGTTTCCTTTTCAAATCGTTTTTTGTCATGATTTACAAGATTTTTGTGGAAACTAAAATAATCACTGTGTGTTCTTTTGCTAGTACAAATCTTGGTGCTATTATTTTAACATAGACCAGATGTTGTTGAAAGTAAACTATTAGGACCTCAGCACCTGACCTGTCAGGTGCTGAGGTGCCCCTCTCTATTTGAGAGAGTTTGCAGGTATAGACCCACAGTTTTGACCTGACATTGGTAGTAGATGTAATGTCTTTTTCATAATCATTTGATCTGTCGATTATTTTCTCAATTATTGGAGTAATCGTTGGGTCCATAAAATGTCAATAAACTTTAAAAAAAAATGTTCATCAGTGTTTGTCAAACTTGGAAATGATGATGGTCTCGAAAGTCTTGTTTTGTCTTGTTTTGTCCCCCTGAGCAAGGGTCAAGACTTAACACTCGGTCATCATGCTGTTGTGTTAAGTGCATCGAACCTGCCAAAGTAATTATTAAGATGCAGCTCTGTGCTGCCATCACTAATACTGTAGTGGGCAACCGTTTGAATACCCTGTCACAGTCTCCTGGTGTCCCTGTTGTCTTGAAAGTTGCTTTGTATTCTTTGTCCATAAACTCTTTTTGTGCTTCTAATGACCTTATTGAAGTCAGATCTCAAGGCAGTTGCATCACTAGATTTAACAGTTGAATTTCTGGCTTTCAGCAGGGTGTGGTTGTCCTCCATGGTTTCTGATTTGCCCACACTGTGACGTTGACATCCTCTCCATGAATTCAGCTTATACCAACATCTATGGTCTGGTCTTTCATGGCAACCTCTCTGAACACAGACCAGTGACTGTTGTGAAAGTTGGACTGTCATTAAAATAGAAAACCACAATAAAGTTGTGTGTTACTTTTATTAGGAAAAACCTGCCTCCGCACTGCTCCGCACTGACACTGCGCATGAGGTTGGAGTAACCACATTCAGGAGCTCTCTTCACTCCAACAGGCGTCTGCGCCTTTTAGGTGACGGGGAGAGGTGTAACATGAGTCGGGATGAAAACTGTGCGCTGGATCTGGCTGTGAGTGCAGATGCTGATCGCCAAAGAGAGAGAGGAGGTGCATGATGGTTGCTGTCCCGCTTCTGCTGCTCATCATAGTCACATCTTTACCATGTTGCCCCGCAGTTTACTCCGGACCAGTCCAGGCGGAGATCTCCAATGGCACTTTCCATCACTTCTTTGTCCCGGACGGATACTACGATGAGACTGAAGACCCGGAGAAGTGCCAGATGCTGTTTAAATTCTCGGATGTGTCTCCATGCGGAGCCTCTGAGGAGCGCGACTCCGTCGTGCGGGACGACTTCGTCATTGCCAAACTGCAGGCGGAGGACGCGGCGCGGCTGCTGGAGGGCATCGGACGCACTGTGGCGCACGACCTGGACGGAGAGGACAGCTACGGCAAGTTCCTCCAGCGGGAGATCTCCCAGATCGGCGAGGCTTTCTCAAACGTGGAGAAGTCACTGGTGGAGCTGGAGGTGAAGTTCAAAGAAAGTCAGGAGACTGAGCTGAGAGAGGAGCAGCAGCTCAACGGCTATGTGGTGAAGCAAGTGAGTGGCATCAGGGACGCGCTGAGGGAAACTACAGAAATTTCTCTGGGACTGAAAGACAAACACGAGCTGTTGTCTCTCATTATTCGCAGTCATGGCACGAGACTGAGCCGCCTCAAGACTGAGTATCTGAACTTTGGCTCCTAAGGTTGTTTTGGCAAATTAACCTGTGCGTGTGTGAGAGAGAGAGAAATAGACCATCCAGTTAAAACAACAACTGGAAAGTTCATTGTGGTCTATATACTGCAGGAATATGTATTTGAATATCTCTGACCATTTGGTTGAGCCCATATTCCGAACAGTGTGTCGTTAAAATGAGCTCTAACAAAAACATCAACACATTCCTCTGGGTCAGGAAAAAAGAAAACTGTGAACATAAATTTCTCCTGCAAGGAACCAGGGGCCTGGAGCCCGCTGTTCCTCTGAGGAAGAATTATATTCAGCAGAAAGTAATAAAAGTCTCTCAGCTGAGCAGCCAACTTTCTGTCTGTGTATTTTAACGTATATAGTTTTTTTGTTTTCTTTTCAATTTTAAGATATTACGACAAAATAAATACTCATCTTTCATCACAGATTGTAACGTTGCCTTTTCTTCTTTTAGCTCTTATCTGCTGCCAAAACAATAATTTAGCTTTTCTTGTAAAACTCACTATACTTGTCTCTCATTGTCACACACACACACACTGTTGTGTTGGAAAACCACTTCCACCCTTTGAAGCTTGAGATTTACACAAACAAAAAACCTTTTGAAGTCTGAACTTTTGATTATCTGCAGTGGAAAGTGACCCCTGTCATATCTTTCTCACCATGTGTATTGCTGGCTCTACATGTGGCAGTGTTTTCTCTATCACCATGTATTAACTGTAGCCTGTGGTTGACATGAAACAAAGTCATTTATCTATAGGGACACTTATGAACAGCATATACAGGATGTTTAAATCTCTACGAAAATGGAATGTGTTTGCTACAACCTATTGTTCCAGACACAACTGTTTATTGGAGGAAAGTAGTTTTGAATTCCTGAAAGGAACTAACCCTGACCTATTGGTCTCTCTCTCACACACACACACACACACACACACACACACACACACAGAGAGAGAGAGAGAGAGAGAGAGAGAGAGAGGGAAACACTGCATGCTGTTTTAATTTTGTAGTGCCTTGAATTTATTATTTTGAATGCCTCCTGTGTTTTTTCTGTCTTTAACTACCATTTTAAAAGGCTCTTGTTTTAACCAGTGTCTGCTTCGACCACAAAGTTATGAGCATGCCAACTTTTTACAGAGATAATGTCTGTGCAGTAGTGAGGGAGCCTGCAATGGGCAGCCATGGAAGCAACTGGGTGTGATTTCCTCTGTCTGGTTTTCCTCACAGTCCAGCTTCCCCAGAGGGACCCTCTTTTTAAAAACAGCTCTGTGCAGCCCGGCACAGTGCTGAGCTGCCGGAGAAACCCTATATGTCTATATGGCTCTTAATTTCCAGGGGCACTGCACAGGGGCTCAGACGATTTGATGGAAAGGTTCTGTTTAAATTTCCACTGCGTAACCAAAGGCATGTCACCAAAGTGATCATAAACAACCGTCACCATTACACACTTCATGTGTCTGTTTTGGCACGGATCATTAATTCCACCTTTTTCTGTAAGTGAAAAAAATGTATATTTTTCCTATTCAAAGTATTTTTTTCCTACAGATTCAAAGTTCCGTGATGCTCAGACACAGGATGGGCTGCCGCTGTTAGGAGAATGTATTCTCCTCCTTGACATTATTTTAAGGACAAACAAAGAAAGGTCAGGAATGTAGACCAGAGTTGACCTTAGAACACGGCGATCCATCTCTGTGGATTACAAAGCTCTGAAACCACATGGCTCTGAGCACTGAGAGATACCTTTATACTAAAACTGAGTCAAGGATTCTCCTCCTTTAACATATTAACTGTAGTTTAAAGTATAGAGTATTTCATGTCATAGACATAGTTTTTATCAGAAGACCAAGTTCTTCCAACGATGAACCATGAAACCTTACACTGGGCAGACTCCATACTCTGATGAAGACCATGAGATGATGTAGTATAAGCCAGAGTATTGCCCATGTGTTGACATGTTGCTCTGCTCTTTTGCTCAGACACTTAGTGTATAATTAAGCTTGAAAAAAAAATAAGTCAGTGTCACTTTAATAACTCATATATCCTATATCATGAGACATAATAATTTATTAGTTGATTGTGTTTCATCAAACGACGATTTAGTAGGAAACTACATCTTGACTTCAACACATGGATATTAGTCAATGTGACATTTATAAATCTCTTTTGAGCGGATTTGTCCTTATGCTTTCACAAACGACCACTTTTTTAAAATGAAAATAGCTTTTTGCAATATCTACAGTATATTTCATTTTGACTATGTTAAAACAATAATATCCACGCGTGTTAAAAAGGTCAAATAAATGTACTGAAAATAATTGAATGAATGCAACGTTAATTCATCTCATTCTTCTCATTTATCTTGTGATATTTTTGAAAACATAGCCTTCAGTGGGCAATACCGTTTTGCAACCGTGATTTATATCATGGCTGCAGCTGCACATAATCAGCCTGTGATTATAATAAATACAATTAAGCAATACAATGGTAAAGTCAAGACATTGAGGACTGAAGAAACCTCGGGAAACAAGTGTAGCCAGAATTTGAATTAGATGTCAGAATGATTGAATTTCTCATAAAAGTTCAGAAAAAAAATAATCATAGAGTACAATGGCTGCTGCATGTTGTCAGCGGAAAGCACAGAGTATAACTTGTGTAAACCAGTGCAGCTGTTGTCGGAATGTTTAAAACATGTGACCCAAAAACTTCTGATGTCGTTATGTGGATAATCTAGTTTTTATGTGTCTTATCTTATGTTTACTTCACTGTGATGCACAACTGACATATTTGTTTCTGTTTTATTAGTATTTTTGTAAGCTTTGGTCACTGACTCATTCTTTGGCCACTGACATTCAAATATCCAGGAGTAGTTGCATAAACCAGACACAGCAGATATTTAAAAATGACGCAATAAACGTTTTGACTCCATTAGCTGGTCCTTCTGTCTGCTTACATACTTATGAACTCATATAATTTCACACTCTTAGAGTATACCAACGCAGGGAGAACCCCAATAAAGTCGATGTCTTTCAGTGAGGGAAAAAAAACATAGTTTTGCATGATTGTTTTATTTTTCAAAAATATTTTGATGGGGGGGGTAAGACATTAAAAACAACAAAACATTTCCCTCAAACACAGTTTGGTCTTGATGCTCATATTTTTCCTTGAATAAACACAAATTCATCTGCATACATACAGTTAAAAATTACATGTACATATCTTGTTTTGAATGAGTACATAATGATACACAGTTGCCCTTTGAAATGTGAAGGTACACATCCATCTTCAATACAGATTTTAAAGTTGTGCTATGGGTCTTCTGCCAGTGTTTCTTTTTCTGTTCTTCTTCCCCATCCCCCCACCCCACCCTCATCCACTAGCATATTTTACATGAAGACATTTTGTATAACTATTTGTCTCCTCGAGAGCAAGCAATAACACTGAAGAGTTCATTCATAGAGAGAGACACAAGAAAAAAGCACCAGAGGAACTGAAAGCGTCTTCAGTCAAATGTCGCCTCTTTTTCTCATTTTTCACGTGAGTTAAGAGTCAGTGTCCTGTGCTTTCTCTGTGCTGCATCACGGCTCTCACTGCTCTGAGTCCCTGCATGGGTAAAAGTGTCTCTGGAACAGGGCTCGTCACTGTTTCAGGAGGAGACAGGTGTCTGTTGGATGTGTGGTGTGGCCTGTCAGACACAGCCATTTTCCTGCCTGGGCTTGTGCACCACTGGAGTGTGTGGAGGGTAGAGGGAAGGAGCCAGTGTGCACAGGAAACCAGCCAGCAATGTAAGGCCCAGTCCACCCCACGCACAAAACATGGACCAGCCATAACCATGACTGATGTCCTCTGGTATCCCAAACATATAGCGAGGATAGCGGGACAGCTCGAAGTTGATCCCAGCCACACATGTGCAAAGAGAGATAATGCAGCATGTTCCTGCCAGAGAGGAAGACAAAAACAACAAGAGTGAGACACTACAGCACAAATAATTTCATCACCTCTCATGCGTCCATCCAACAGCTTTGCAGTGGTAAATACTTTAGCACCCCAGTGTGGTAATACAGGGTAGTGCTCTTTCTACAAAATCCAGTACATTTTACCTCCCATGAGGAAGAGAAGTCCAGCGACATACTGCATCAGATCATGCTCCTTACAGCAGCCCAGTACACCTATGATCCAGCCGAACAGGATGATGGAGATGGCCATGCCTATGAAGCTGGCGGTCATCCTCTGGAGGTCTGCAGAGCAAACAGCACAGAGTGAGGCCGTGCTCTGTGGGCGATGTTAAGTGTTGTCTGCTTTAAATCATCACATTATGAAAGAGCGTTTTGGGAACTCACGGAGCGCGTGCCATTCATCCTGCCTTATTGTCTTGGTCAGATTGACAGGCAGATTCCTGGGCAGCGCCGATGATGAGTAGTAGTATTTTATTGGCGTGCAGCGCGGAACCAATCCTGTGGATGTAAACAACGTGAAAAAAGATGCCACATATAAGCACACAGATGGAGCGGATATTTACCACAAGGCTCTCTGCTGCCACCCCCTCCCCAAAAAAAAAAACACCCAACCCATTCCAGCACCATCCACCCACAGCACTGAAGCTTACTGTAAGCATCTGGAGGATTCTCTTACTATGGCTTTCCTCTCTGAGCTGGAAAACAACACGGCTCGTCGATTGCATTGTAACTCTACCTATTCCTTGTTATTCTGCGTAGGCCTTCATGGTCTGTGCGCAGCATCAGCACCTTGGATAGCGCATTCGTGCACGGAGTGTGCTATTTACAGACAGCGCAACAACACAAATGTCCACAATAAAGACATTATAACATAAAACACCCCACACAGCCCTCCCTCCCTCCCCATCCAGCACCAAACCTTTAAATATCAAATCTTCTGTCTCTAAGTCAAATCCCTCCCGGTGGCACTTTCTCCACAGTCCGGTGATGGTGGAGTTGAACTGCCGACTGCAGAGAGACTCCATGGCGGGCGCAGGAGGCAAGAAGTGCCGCTTGGCCCGCAGCAGCATCAGTTCGCCGCCTCTGACATTGGAGCGCTCCCTCCCCACAGCCGTCTCCTTTGGCAACATGCGAAGCGGGAGGTTGTTGTTGGAGATGTAAATATAGCCAGGGTCGTTTCTTTTGTTTGAATAATTCTTGCAGCGCTCCCGGTGCCTCCTCGCGTCAGTCTCGTACCAGTTGTCCGTGCTGATCGCGACTGCTATCAGCCCCAAAGCGCAAAATGCCAAAAAAAGACCTGCCACGGTTAAAGTCCTCAAAGCAGCCATGTTCCATGCGTATCTCTCCTCGGTGCCGTGATGGTTCCACGGGACAGCAGGATTCCGCTCCTGGCTGCTGTTGTCAGTAGCTGAGGTGGGCAGGAAATTGAGCAACACAAAGGAATCTGAAACGCAGATGTAAACCTGAAGCCCTCATTTCTTTGATTTGTCAACCATCGTCAAAAAGAGCCACATTCTGAAGCGGGGAGATAAATAAATCTGATCCTGGGTTGTCTATTTTGGATGCCTCATCGATGCCTCTCAACTCAGTCAATAGCCGAGATACTGGCCAGTCCAATATTTCTTATCCAGTAGATGGAGACAGAGCAAGTATTTGAAAGCACAACCAGCCTCCAGGCCTGGACTCCCTGTTCTGTAGATCATGCTCTGTTTGGAGCGACTGCCAAAGTCTGTCAGTACTCGACTTTGTCAGTAAACACACCATTTCCTGCATCACCAGCAGCTGCTGCTGTTGTTGTGAAATACTGAAGGAGATAAGAGCCTAATTTTCCCTTTCTGATTTCATCACAGGCAACATATTCATATTCATGTTGGCTGTGGGTAACTTTCCATCCCAACAGTGAGTGATGATGTTTGTGTACCCAAACAGCAAAATATCCATGTATTGTTAGTCCATTATTGGGGGGGGGGGGAGTACTGCAACACAAAGCAGTTACAGAGGGTAGCAGCAGCTCTAATGTCCACCATGTTTTCATTGCTTTCATTCTCATGGTCATCACTTCCTCAATTGGAAACCATAATGCCAAGCTAAAAGAGGAACAAGCCAAACTTCACTTTTGGTTTCACCTCCTGTGTGCAGTTACTTGTAAAAATTCCTACTTTAATAAATCTCATTGGGGATTTACTGCTATGGAGAGTTAAATTAGATAGTATTTTCCTGCACAGCAGTTTTAGAGGAGACTGATTTCTTCTACTTAACCATGAAGTGTGGAATTATATAACCGTATTATTCTAGTTTGACGTGAAGAGTGGGAAGTGTAAGCATAAAGAAACACCACTGGCCTTTGTGTGATATCAAGTGATGTCCAATACCGTGACTTCCTTACACAACTATGTATACACGTCACCAGAGTCACTACTGATTCAAACACAACATTTTTACAAAGATTTGGGAGGAAATAACTTTTAAAAAAAACACAGATTCTGTCTTTTTTTCTGAACTCTATAACAAAACAGTTTCAATAATTAACATTGATTATTGATTATTGTGTAATTAAACCCCTGAGAACATGGATGTACATTTGCTCATACATGACACTTGACGCCTCAGGAACTAGTGGATGGTTTGCTAGTTCTGTAATATAGGAACACAGATTGCATCCAACCTTTTTCTCGCTTTCAGTTCCCATTTGTCTGGTGAAGTCAGTGCTCAGCAACATAACATGTTTGTCAGTGAAGCAATAAGAAAGAGTTAACATTCACGGTGGTGCTTGTTTACATGATGGACAGCTATGTCATATCATCCGTAAGTTCTGCTGCTTCATTTCTTATAAGAACAAATGTGGTATGTAAGTCTTTGATTATGACAGGATATCTTAATGTATATTGTGTATGTTTGTTTATATTACATTTAATGTACCTGAGAAGTAATGTAATGGGAGGAAGAGGAGGACTTTCTTTTTATGTTTTGCTGATGTTTAATTAGGATAACGACAAACAAATGTTCACTTTTTTAAAGGACTACATATAATATTTTCCTTTCCAAAGCCCACAGAGGAAATTATTCCAAATGAGCCAGAGAATTATCGTCCACCTGCAGAGCTGTATCCCTACCTCACTAATGTGGGGGAGATTTATGAAGGTGAGTAAACTCTGTTTAACAGTTACAAACAAAAGGGAATGCTGACAGGGCTGAGGGCTAAATATACTGTCACGTTTCAGACCACAGATGGACCTTCCACTCTGAGCGCGTTCAGCCGCTGGACCTTGAGAATTCACCAGTGAATCACCTCACAGAGCTTCAGTCTGTGACTCCTCAACAACTAATCCAACCTTACCGCTACAGCAGTGAGTGTATACCCCTTCACCTGGACCCTCCACTCGCACCTCTCTCTGTGTCTCCACAAGTAAGTTCATGTGTGGAAATAACAGTTTCCAACTGTGTAAAAAGACATAATCTCTGCACTTGTTTGATATACAGATATCAGATATACAAGGAAAAAGATGCCTAACATTCTCAATGTGATATCATTATTAAAATGCAGGACTGATGTCAAATATTACTACATTATGTGATTCATAAGGGTGGTTACTCATTCTTTGCTGCTGAATGGGAAGAAGTTTATTTACGGCATTCAAGTCGAGTCCAAGTGTGACGATCTGAAGCATAAAAATTATATTAGTCATAAGTAAAATCCATCATTGCTATTAATTTATCATGGGTTGTCAGTATGACACATTTTCTCCGAGAATGTTTTTTGCTTGGAGCCCTATCGACGTCATCAATGCTGTTGCATTACAGTAATAGCAATATATTTGAAAACAAAATGTCACCATTTATTTATAATTAATAAAGTGATGATGTGGACAGCCAGGGATGTTTTCAGTTAAATGTCATCCACGCCATGTGGTCTCTCTGAGCACTAAATTGTATTTTGGCAAAGCTACTTCCTCTTTTACTACAATTTCAGCATTTAAACGTAAATGTCAGTCGATGAACAACAGCAAAACCAAAAAAGATTTTGTCTTGTTTCAGTGTAATCTTGAACTATGTCCTGTTTTTAAATGTATCATACAGATCCCCTATTACACCCCGTCTCTGTGCTACCAGTACCAACCCTCCACCTCGCCTGGCCGTTACTACTCAGAGGAGGAACAAAGAGGAATCAGTCCCCCACTGGAGGTATCAGAAGGGGAAGATGAACTTGATGACCGTATCCACTCCTCCTTCAGGAAAGACCATAGTAAGTATTTCCATTGAATATGTTCTTCTGACATCAAATCCAGATGAATAAAATCCAAATTGAAGCTTTAAAATTGTTTTAACAATATATTGTTTACCCCAGGCAACAAGAGGAAAATCCGCCTGTACCAGTTCCTCCTGGACTTGCTAAAGAATGGTGACATGAGTGACAGTATCTGGTGGGTTGACCAGGACAAGGGTATCTTCCAGTTCTCCACTAAATACAAAGAAGCTCTGGCCAGCCACTGGGGTATTCAGAAAGGAAACCGCAAGAAAATGACCTATCAAAAAATGGCTCGGGCTCTGAGGAACTATGGTAAAACTGGAGAGATAAAAAAAATAAAGAAGAAGCTAACCTACCAGTTCAGTGAGGAAGTGCTGAGGAACCTCTATTTACGTCAGTATTCTCACTGATGGGGGAACAATGGCTGTCTTTTATTTTGATAAAATCACTAAAGTAGTTGAGATTAACTTTACCTGTACATTTGCAATTGAATTTAACTGATTTTTTTTTTTTGGACCAAGTTTTCTCACTTATTTATTTGAGATGCCAGTGCAGTGGAATTCCTCTGTGACAGCTGCATAATCCAAATACTAAATCTCTTTATTTCAAACTTAAATTACATTTTTTTTTGTCCATGCAGTGAGTACAACGATTAAATGACTAAATGTCAGGGACAGCAACCAAAGAAAAAGTGTACATTTCAAATGTTTTCAGAATATTTTGTTGTGCATTTGTGTAAATAAATATTAAGTAGTATTCCTTTTGTCAACCACTCAAAGGAACTGAATCTACTTTTGGACAAAGAAACATCCTTTCTCACAATGCACATATTCACATGGTGTAGCCACGGCTACAAATTAATATATAAATAATTTTAGCCTATTTAAAAGAGTACAGAAGAGTGAAGGATGTAACCGAGACAGAAAAACAACTGATAGATTCAAAAATGAATAAAGGTGTTTAAAACATAGGTTTAACATAACTACAAAGAAAGAGGAATAGAAAAGTCCAACATGAAGTGGAGCTCCATACACTGAAACACATTTTCTTTTTAGAGACTTTAATTTGTAATAAAATATGTTGAAGACACAGAATGAAAAGATTCACAACTGACAAGACTTTGACCATGAAATCTGCTGTTTTCCATGAATACACACAAACTCACTGCACATCCACAAAGGAAGGAAACTTGATTTCCATTATAATTACAACTTACCATTGTGTGCTCAAGATAGTGTAATTTTGTTGAATATGCTGATGTTCTATTTCAAAGAATATTAGGGTTTATACCAAAATGATGAGTCATAATATTATCTGCATTGTTAGAGAAATAAATATTTCACAGGAATTGAACTAGGAGGATAAAAGAATGACAAGATAACAACACTGAACATGTTTTCCAGATATGAAAACATGATATGATAACCATGTATTTATGAATTATTCTGATTTAAAATAAACAGTAAAAATGTAAATAATAATAATAATACTAAAGCAACAGAAATGTGCCTACTTACATAAGCCCTCTGGGCGGAGTCGTTTCAGATTAATTATTTACATTTTTGTTTTTGCAGTCGATAAGCGTCGGCCACTGGGCGATTTCCTGTGACGTCAGTAAAATCAGCCAATCAGAGCGCGGATGTTGTTTCTGTGCAAAATTTCAAACGCCATCGAGTTTTAAACGAACCGTCCATCAGCCGGTCAACCGTCGGAGAGCCACGAGAGCGTTAAAGAAGATAGGGGTTTGTTTGTTTTTTTTCCGGACAAAGTATAATCTTTCCGCGAGGGCAACATGAGAGTGAGGTACGTATTTAATACTTTAATGAACTAGAGTCTCGGTTGTTTACGTTAACACAGCAGTGTATTCACTTTGCAGAGTTGTTTCCTGGTTAATTATTAGATGAAGCTAATACAGAAAATCGGTATCACACTGGGACAGAGTAGTTTTGTGTTCATGTTACACTGTGTCCTTTTTAATCGCAGCTGTGTGTTTTATGATAATCCCAACTCTCTTCATTATTCGGCGTTTATTTTAACATTTGAACTAATGTTAGCCTCTACCACAGCGTCAGCAGCTAAGCTAACGTTAGCTGATAATGGTAATAATGAGCCTGCTTCCTGATTAGTGACGAGAAGATTTCCAGCTCTATAGTTTTATTCACTGGCAAAATAAGAAAGGTTCAGTATTTGTTTGATAAAACCCTTGGAGGTGATTTCCGGCAGATGTGCGAACTGTTGTTTTCTTATTTAAGTTCTCTCTTTAAATCTTTTTTGTTATTATTACTGCGATTGGTTTTTAGCCATATCGTCCAGCTGTACTAATTTGAAAGCTCACGTTTATATCGCACTAACTATCAAATCAGTCTTTATTTGTGTAGCATTGTTAATTTTCTTTAAACTAACTAAATTCATATAATAAACCCATTCAATTCACACATTCAAAGCTGGAATAGATCATTAAGAATAAATAAAAGTAATATTTGGGTGTAAAGGGAGTATTTAGACAAAGTAACAATTTGGTGAAATGGGCCTTTAAAGCATTATATATTTAGACAAAGTGATATTGGATAGAAAGAACCTTTCAATTTTAAGTACTTGGGACAAAGTAGTGTTTTGTGGGATCAACCTTGAAAATTAAGAGAAAGAGACGCTTACACATATCTTAGCAGGCACTCCAATAAACAAAATAAAACTGCAAAATAAGAAAGTAGATATTTTTTTTAGGGGGGGTCATGGTTTACAGGCCTTTTTTTAAATTTAAAAAGTCCCAGAAATAAGTAAGCATGAAAAAATATGGAGTGTGATAAACTAAATAAAATTATGCTGGAATTACAAGTCATTACTGCAGTATTTAGTACTAGATATGTAGACCTCACAGCACTGACCTGCTTAAACACTTTGTTTTTCCTACAGTGAAGTCCATGCAGCAGAATCTGTTGCCTACCTCAACAGAGCTCTGGTCAGGCTGCAGGATATATGGGAGGAAATTGGGATTCCTGAGGAGCAGCGCCTACAGAGAACCAATGACGTCAACAAGCACATCAAAGTGAGCTTCGTAAATTTGAATTCCGCGCAGTCTCACTGTTGTCCTTGCAGAACTAAACATAGCACATTGTCGTTTCCCTTTTCCTGCAGGGTTTGCTGGACTTAATGATCGCAGAGGAAGAAGAGCTCAAGGAAAGATTAGTAAAAAAAATAGATATCTGTCGCAAGGAGCTCAATAATTTGTGTGTTGAACTTCAGCGGCCCCCCTTTGAGGTACAGTCACATACAGGAAATGTCATTACTTTGTTTCCCATGTGAGAACTGCTATCATGTTTGGACTAACCCTGTGAATTCCTCTTGGTTAAAAAAAAAAAAAAAAAAAAGGAGGAGGAGGGCTGCACTATGCTGCAGATGGAGAAGAACAGCCGCACATGCCTCGAGGTGATGAAGGAGCACAAGAAGCAGAGAATGGAGGAGCTTAAAGGGCTCGTTGTCAAAGACCGTGAGCTGTGTGATATTATGTGCACTACCCCTTTCTGCATTGACCACGACTCTGTCCCATCACTCAAACAACTGGAGACATTTCATGCGTACCTCGATGATCTGACCAAAGAAAAGGTAATACACACTGACCTTTTTAAAATTAGATTTTTTTCTCACTGTCAGATGGTTGTAACACATTCTTCTCATCACTGCCTCTTTCAGTTGTGTCGTCATAATGAATTCGTAAGCATAAAGAAAGACATTATCACATGCATGGATGATCTGGAACAGAACCCGGAGTCCAGCTTTGAGATGGATGTGATGTGTGAACATGAAGAAGCATTTTGTCTGTCAAATGACAACATTGCTGCTGTTAAAATGCTTCTCAGCGAGGTAATATTTGCTTCAAGATGTTTTCATTTGTTGCTTTGAGTTCACACCTTACAATATCCCCGATGGCATCATATTATAATGGATGTAAATTGTCCTCCCAGCTCCAGGAACGCAAGGCTCAGAATGACCTCCGTTGTTTAGCTTTTCGCACTAAGATCCAGGAGCTTTGGGAGAGACTTCAGATTCCCCAAGAGGAGAGGGAACCACTCTCAGAGCATATGGTCAAATCAAAGAAGAAAAACATTGAGGCAGTAAGAAACCTTTCCTTGTCATTTACCTTGGCAGCAAGAGATTTCACACTGAGCTCCTCTGGTTCTTCCATGGCACGTTGTAATGGTGTGTATTTCACGTTTTCAGCTCGAAACTGAGGTTCAGCGTCTAGAGGTGCTGAAGATGCAGAGCATGAAAAGTGTAATTGAGTCCATCAGAGCTGAGATTGCCATTTTCTGGGAGAGATGCTTCTACAGCCCAGAACAGCAGCAGGCCTTTGTTGCGTATCATTGTGGTGAGAGGCTGTTAAAATACAAAGTTCTTGCACTGAATATGTTTATCTCAAAGAGAGTGTGGGTCTCAGTGCATGTTTCCTTACTACAGATGATTTCACTGAGGACCTTTTGAATCTGCACGAGGACGAAGTCAGGATTCTGAAAAAATACCACGAGGACCACAAAGAACTCTTTGAGGGAGTAACAAAGTGGCAGGAGAACTGGACCTTGTACTTACAACTTGATGTGCGTACACATCCTGTAAATACAGTGGTGGTGAACATTAACATCTTTTATTATAAAGGTTTGCATGTTTGTGCTCCCCTCAGAAAAAGGCCAATGATCCTGCTAGGTTCAACAACAGAGGTGGGAACCTTCTCAAAGAAGAGAAGCAGAGGACCGACCTGCAGAAAAGTTTGCCTAAGGTTAGGAAATATTATATGATTGTTATTGGGAAGCTGTGAATGGGATTTGAGGAGCGTGTGTGTGTGGGGTGTTATTTGGCAATAAAACAAATGCACTCATGTAACCTATATGCCAGAGTAGTGGATATTACTTGGAAGTTGTTGATGCAGGTGTAAATATTAATTGTTTGCCAGATTACAGATAACAGGGAGTGTTAAAACTGTTGTTTTTTTCTTTCTGTCTTTTTTTAATGGCAGTCATTCTGCTGTAAGACCTAATGGCAACTTCTTATTGTCCTAGCTGGAAAAGAGTCTGAAGGCCCAAATTGACGAGTGGGAGCAGGAGCATGGCAAAGAGTTTCTGGTAAATGGACAGAAGTTTCTCGACTATGTGCAGGAGCAGTGGCAGCAGCACCACAGTGAGAAGGAGAAAGAGAAAATGGAAAGGGTAAGTTATATATTTTCACTTTTAATTAAACTACGCCACGTCATACATTCCCCTGTGTTGTGAATCTTACTATTATATATATATTTTGTTTGAAATAGCAACTAAAGAAAACTAAACAGACTCAGGAGGACATGTTGTATGGAACAGCTGTGAAGACACCCACCAAAAGACGGATAGCAGGGACTCCCACTCCGGGAAAAATAAAGAAGGTATGATGATGATGATGATGCTGCTGCTGTAGTTGTGTCTGATTTTATGAATCTCTGGCTGTTGAATGTGCACTAACGCATAGTGACGCTGTAGGGGGAATAAAAAGCTGACTCCGTGTCTCTTTCCTCTCAGCTCAATGGCATGTCGACCATCTCCACTCCTAACAGCTTCCTTAGCTCGGGCCTCAGTGGGACCATGTGTTATTCCTCTGCCCAGAAACCACCACTGTCTGCCAGCAAGGTAAGCTCACAGTTGTCTCTCCCCCTCATCACACCATCATAGGCCAAGCAAGTAAATGCCTTACCACTGTATCTGAACCAGGCCACACTGCGGAGTAGTGACCAGCACTGTGCCTCACAGCAGGAGGGTCGCCAGGCAGGACAAACCATCCAGAGCGTGTTTTGTACCTGAAGCATATTATGCAAACAGATAGTCCTTTATGTTTTTTTACAATGTGCAGTCTCATCATTGGATGTCAGTATTTCTGGACCTTTTAATATTGTAAACATGTGTATACTTACTGTTTACTTTGGTAGTTTTGATGTTGCATCTATAATTATTATTATCATTCTGGGTGGTCTTGTTGTAGGGTCTTGGCCTGAGAACCCCTGGAAATGGAAAGACTCCTCGTGCACTAGAGCGAAACAAGGAAAACATCTCCCATCTTAGAAACACTCCAAGTGGCACACTAAGGTCTCAGGATACTCAAGATCACACCTTCACCTTTAACTCTATTGCTGGCTCCTATTCGGAATTTGCGGTAAATGAGGTTTTACATTTGTTTAGTACATAACTACAGTAAGTCCTCTTCAGTGCAATCTGGATATGCAAAACAAAGTCTTATGTTTTCCCAAATTAAATCAGTTCCAACATTAAATATGAAAACTTAATATTATATATAATTAATCCAGTTCACATATGACTAACAGTGTAACACCATTCTGTGTGAAAGTTGAACTAAAATCTTAGGCAAATTGTTTAAGATTTTCTAATCTGAAAGAAATGTTTACCTTTTTTTGTCAGACAACTGTCAGACAAAATTTTATAATAACTTTTTTTTAAATTGTGGAATGTTAGCACAACAAAACCTTAATCAAAAGCTTTTGAGATGCATTTCAGTATTTTCATGGCTTCTCATTACAAAGACATTAACACTCATTTCAACTCAATTCATGTAAATTAAGAAGACTGAAACTGTGGCCCATGGACAACTTTGGTCTATGGACCACAGTTTCTGCTTCATTGTGCTTAAAATCAGAACACCATAACATTAAAGAAAGAAGAAACACTTAAAGTCACTGCATAATGTGAACGCCAACACTGTCCATTATTTGACTTAAGCAGTTTGACACCTTTTCATAAACGGTTAATGCAGATGCTGACTTGTACTGATTGTCCTCTCTTGACAGAGAGACCTCTCGAAGGCTTCGAAATCACATGTGAAGACAGGACTACTGAACTCCACCGTCACTAATCTGTGATTCACGGGAGCCGAGTCGACACCGGGAGTCCTCCAGCTCAGCGGTATTTTTTTTTAATGTCGAGGGCATTGGGTGACTAATGTAAACTTTTAGAAAAGATGTAAATATTTTAATGTGTGAAGATGTAGAAACTTCCTGTTGTCCTATTTTTGTACGACTATTTCAGGCCGCGTCTGGAACAGTGTTTTCTGCTGTATGTGTTTTTGTGGCAGTTGACCGTTTCATACCGTGCTCCACTTTGACTTTTTGATTGTTGTTTTTTTTGATTCAACATTTTTAAGTCCAATGTTATGAACCATAATTACAATACTTCTATCACTATAGCCAGCGCACCAAAGTTGGAGTAAAGACAAACATTACTCTAGAACTCAACATTCAGTGCTTTTGTTTTAAATCCACCTGTAAATAAATGTTTTACCAAAAAAAAAAAACTGTTCATCCCTACTTCTGTTTTTAATTGGGGCTTGATGATGCAGCCAAAAATGTTGATATGACTACATGATAAAAGATTTTCAATTTTAATGGACAGAAAAACAAACATCTGAGATAAGAAATCCAAAGCGTTCATGTTCTACGAGTGTTTACATAATGCATAACCATAATATTGAATATTTGTTACAGTGCAGTTGAAGAAAATAATATTGGGACTTATAGGGCTGCAAGAACAATCGATTCCTAAATTAGTCACCAACTATTTGTATAATCAGTTTGAGTGGGTTTCTTTGCTTCATATTAAAGAAATCATTCAAACTGAATTCTCTTGGTTTGAGGATGAAACGCGACAACTGAGAACATGATCATTTTGAGGTTTGAGAAAACATTTTATAAATGTATAAATTATATTACAGCCCTACTTTTAATTAAAAATGTACAAGTTTTCATTCTAGTTTCTTCTTCTTTAGACAGAAGGCAGTGTGTGCTTTACGGTCAGGGTCAGTCAGTCAGTCATCATCTACCGCTTTATCCTCAACCAGAGGGTCGCGGGGGGTGCTGTGCCAATCTCAGCTACATCGGGCGATAGGCGGGGTACACCCTGGACAGTTCGCCAGTCCATCGCAGGGCCACACACACAGATAGAGACAAACAACCATTCACTCTCACTCCTATGGTCAATTTGGAGTGTCCAATTTACCTATCCCCACATTGCATGTTTTTGGACTGTGGGAGGAAGCCGGAGTACCCGGAGAGAACCCACGCACACACGGGGAGAACATGCAAACTCCATGCAGAAAGGCCCTTGTTCCAACCGGGGCTCGAACCCGGGTCTTCTCGCTGCAAGGCGAGAGTGCTAACCACTACACCACCGTGTGGCCCTTACGGTCAGGGTACAAAAGTATAATCCGTATTTCTGACAAAACCAAAATACAGAAACGGTGCCCCCTTTTCCTTTTTTGTATTAATCCAACTATGGAAAAGGATTTTGCTCTCAGCATCAAAACAACAAATAACCGCCCAAATTGTTAAATATTCCAATCCCAATCTGGCTCAACATTTTAAAACAGTAATCCAACCAATTGCATTATATGGTAGTGAAGTATGGGGTCCATTAACAAACCAGGACTTTTCTAATTGAGACAAACATGAAATTGAAATCTTCCACACTGAATTCTGAAAATACATTCTTAGACTCCAGAGAAAAACACCAAATAATGCATGCAGAGCTGAACCGGGCCAGTTTCCGCTCCTTATTGACATCCAGAAAAGAGGCATATCATTCTATAAACACCTCCAAACTGGTGGAGCTGCTCCTGCACAAAGACACACTGATTTAAAAGCCTTTGTGTACTTTCCATGACTTGATACATTCCACTCCTCCCCTCTGAGTCGATCTTTTTGGAATGTTCCACTTCCTTTGTCGGAGGCGGAGCTTGTTTTACGCAGAGAGTGGCCGTTTCTCAATACTCAAGTAAGCAAGTATGTACTTGCTTACTTGGGAAGTACTTAAAAAGTAGGCTGGCAGTATATAAGTACAGGAGTACACAAGTATGTGGCTGTATCTCAACACTCAAGTGAGCAAGTATGTATGTATTGTTCTGCTGTTTGAATGGTGTGCTGCAGCCTCATTACCGCCACCTACAGTGTTGATAAATGAACATATTAAATACTTTGAATAAATGCATATATATATTGTTATTATTTTCACATTTTAAATATTTAACTTCATTTGTTAATTTATTTCTATTAAAATATACAGTACAATGTGGAAAATAGATATATTACAGCATAGTTTAGTATGTTGTCCAAAATGAGACAAAAATGTCATCATTTAATATGTGGTCCAAAATTTGACAAAAATGTCATAGTTTAGTATGTCGTCCAGAAGTTGACAGAAAGAGATAGTTAAGTATGTCGTCCAAAATGAGACAAAAAAGTCCTAGTTTAGTATGTCGTCCAAAATGTGACAAAAAAGTCATAGTTTAGTATGTTGTCCAAAATGAGACAAAAAAATCATAGTTTAGTATGTCGTCCAAAATGAGACAAAAATGTCATAGTTTAGTATGTTGTCCAAAATGAGATAAAAATGTCATAATTTAGTATGTCGTCCAAAATTTGACAAAAATGTCATATTTTAGTATGTCGTCCAAAATGAGATAAAAATGTCATAGTTTAGTATGTCGTCCAAAATGAGACATAAATGTCATAGTTTAGTATGTTGTCCAAAATTTGACAAAAATGTCATATTTTAGTATGTCGTCCAAAATGAGATAAAAATGTCATAGTTTAGTATGTCGTCCAAAATGAGACCAAATTGTCATAGTTTAGTATGTCTTACAAAATGTGACAAAAATGTCATAGTTTAGTAAGTCGTCCAAAATGAGACAAAGAAGTCATGGTTTAGTATGTCGTCCAAAATGTGACAAAAAAGTCATAGTTTAGTATGTCGTCCAAAATGAGACAAAAATGTCATAGTTTAGTATGTTGTCCAAAATGAGACAAAAATGTCATAGTTTAGTATGTCGTCCAAAATGAGACAAAAATGTCATAGGTTAGTATGTCATCCAAGAAGTAACGTAAAAGTTGTAGATCAGTATGTCGACAGCTTAATAACAGTTGGCCAAGTGGCTGTATGGATAAAGCACTGGTTTTGTAAACCAAGGTTTGTGGGTTCAAGTTTCACCTGGGGTGTAGTTCTATCAGCTGTTTGAAATGTAACAGACCAGTCTTAGTTTAATATTATCTCCGAAATTTGACAAAAAACTCATAGTTTAGTATGTCATCCAGAAATTGACAAAAAAATCATAATTTAGTATGTGGTCCAAAATTTGACAAAAATGTCATAGTTAAGTATGTCGTCCAGAAATTGACAAAAAAGTCATAGTTAAGTATGTCGTCCAGAAATTGACAAAAAAGACATAGTTTAGTCTGTCGTCCAAAAATTGACAAAAAATCATAGTTTATTATGATGTCCAACAATTGACAAAAAAGTCATAGTTTAGTATGTTGTCCAAAATGAGACAAAAATGTCATCGTTTAATATGTGGTCCAAAATTTGACAAAAATGTCATAGTTTAGTATGTCGTCCAGAAGTTGACAGAAAGAGATAGTTAAGTATGTCGTCCAAAATGAGACAAAAAAGTCCTAGTTTAGTATGTCGTCCAAAATGAGACAAAAAAATCATAGTTTAGTATGTCGTCCAAAATGAGACAAAAATGTCATAGTTTAGTATGTTGTCCAAAATGAGACAAAAATGTCATAGTTTAGTATGTCGTCCAAAATTTGACAAAAATGTCGTATTTTAGTATGTCGTCCAAAATGAGATAAAAATGTCATAGTTTAGTATGTCGTCCAAAATTAGACAAAAATGTCATAGTTTAGTATGTTGTCCAAAATTTGACAAAAATGTCATATTTTAGTATGTCGTCCAAAATGAGATAAAAATGTCAAAGTTTAGTATGTCGTCCAAAATGAGACCAAATTGTCATAGTTTAGTATGTCTTACAAAATATGACAAAAATGTCATAGTTTAGTAAGTCGTCCAAAATGAGACAAAGAAGTCATGGTTTAGTATGTCGTCCAAAATGTGACAAAAAAGTCATAGTTTAGTATGTCGTCCAAAATGAGACAAAAATGTCATAGTTTAGTATGTTGTCCAAAATGAGACAAAAATGTCATAGTTTAGTATGTCGTCCAAAATTTGACAAAAATGACATAGTTTAGTATGTCGTCCAAAAATTGACAAAAATGTCATAGTTTAGTATGTGGTCCAAAAATGGACAAAAATGTCATAGTTTAGTATGTTGTCCAAAATGGACAAAAATGTCATAGTTAAGTATGTTGTCCAAAATGAGACAAAGAAGTCATGGTTTAGTATGTCGTCCAAAATGTGACAAAAAAGACATAGTTTAGTATGTCGTCCAAAATGAGACAAAAATGTTATAGTTTAGTATGTTGTCCAAAATGAGACAAAAATGTCATAGTTTAGTATGTCGTCCAAAATGAGACAAAAATGTCATAGTTTTGTATGTTGTCCAAAATTTGACAAAAATGTCATAGTTTAGTATGTTGTCCAAAATGAGATTAAAATGTCATAGTTTAGTATGTGGTCCAAAATGAGACAAAAATGTCATAGTTTTGTATGTGGCCCAAAATTTGACAAAAATGTCATAGTTTAGTATGTCGTCCAAAAATTGACAAAAATGTCATAGTTTAGTATGTCGTCCAAAATGAGACAAAAATGTCATAGTTTTGTATGTTGTCCAAAATTTGACAAAAATGTCATAGTTTAGAATGTTGTCCAAAATAAGACAAAAATGTCATAATTTAGTATGTCGTCCAAAATTTGACAAAAATGACATAGTTTAGTATGTCGTCCAAAAATTGACAAAAATGTCATAGTTTAGTATGTGGTCCAAAATGAGACAAAAATGTCATAGTTTAGTATGTCGTCCAAAATTTGACAAAAATTTCATAGTTTAGTATGTGGTCCAAAAATGGACAAAAATGTCATAGTTTAGTATGTTGTCCAAAATGGACAAAAATGTCATAGTTAAGTATGCTGTCCAAAATGAGACAAAGAAGTCATGGTTTAGTATGTCGTCCAAAATGTGACAAAAAAGTCATAGTTTAGTATGTCGTCCAAAATGAGACAAAAATGTCATAGTTTAGTATGTTGTCCAAAATGAGACAAAAATGTCATAGTTTAGTATGTCGTCCAAAATGAGACAAAAATGTCATAGTTTAGTATGTCATCAAAAATTTGACAAAAATGTCATAGGTTAGTATGTCATCCAAGAAGTAACGTAAAAGTTGTAGATCAGTATGTCGACAGCTTAATAACAGTTGGCCAAGTGGCTGTATGGATAAAGCACTGGTTTTGTAAACCAAGGTTTGTGGGTTCAAGTTTCACCTGGGGTGTAGTTCTATCAGCTGTTTGAAATGTAACAGACCAGTCTTAGTTTAATATTATCTCCGAAATTTGACAAAAAACTCATAGTTTAGTATGTCATCCAAAATTTGACAAAAATGTCATAGTTTAGTATGTCATCCAAAATTTAACAATAAAAATCATAGGTTAGTATGTCATCCAAAATTTGACAAAAATGTCATAGTTTAGTATGTGGTCCAAAATTTGACAAAAATGTCATAGTTCAGTATGTCGTCCAAAATGAGACAAAAATGTCATAGTTTAGTATGTTGTCCAAAATGAGACAAAAATGTCATAGTTTAGAATGTTGTCCAAATGAGACAAAAATGTCATAGTTTAGTATGTCGTCCAAAATTTGACAAAAATGACATAGTTTAGTATGTCGTCCAAAAATTGACAAAAATGTCATAGTTTAGTATGTCGTCCAAAAATTGACAAAAAAGTCATAGTTTAGTATGTTTTCCAAAATGTGACAAAAAAGTCATAGGTTAGTATGTCCTCCAAAAATTGACAAAAAAGTCATAGTTTAGTATGTCTTCCAAAATGTGACAAAAAAGTCATAGTTTAGTATGTCTTCCAAAATGTGAACTAAAAAGTCATGTTAGTATGTCGTCCAAAATGAGACAAAAATGTCATAGTTTAGTATGTGGTCCAAAATTTGACAAAAATGTCATAGTTTAGTATGTCGTCCAAAATGAGACAAAAATGTCATAGTTTAGTATGTCGTCCAAAATGAGACAAAAATGTCATAGTTTAGTATGTTGTCCAAAATGAGATAAAAATGTCATAATTTAGTATGTCGTCCAAAATTTGACAAAAATGTCATATTTTAGTATGTCGTCCAAAATGAGATAAAAATGTCATAGTTTAGTATGTCGTCCAAAATGAGACAAAAATGTCATAGTTTAGTATGTTGTCCAAAATTTGACAAAAATGTCATATTTTAGTATGTCGTCCAAAATGAGATAAAAATGTCATAGTTTAGTATGTCGTCCAAAATGAGACCAAATTGTCATAGTTTAGTATGTCTTACAAAATGTGACAAAAATGTCATAGTTTAGTAAGTCGTCCAAAATGAGACAAAGAAGTCATGGTTTAGTATGTCGTCCAAAATGTGACAAAAAAGTCATAGTTTAGTATGTCGTCCAAAATGAGACAAAAATGTCATAGTTTAGTATGTTGTCCAAAATGAGACAAAAATGTCATAGTTTAGTATGTCGTCCAAAATGAGACAAAAATGTCATAGGTTAGTATGTCATCCAAGAAGTAACGTAAAAGTTGTAGATCAGTATGTCGACAGCTTAATAACAGTTGGCCAAGTGGCTGTATGGATAAAGCACTGGTTTTGTAAACCAAGGTTTGTGGGTTCAAGTTTCACCTGGGGTGTAGTTCTATCAGCTGTTTGAAATGTAACAGACCAGTCTTAGTTTAATATTATCTCCGAAATTTGACAAAAAACTCATAGTTTAGTATGTCATCCAGAAATTGACAAAAAAATCATAATTTAGTATGTGGTCCAAAATTTGACAAAAATGTCATAGTTAAGTATGTCGTCCAGAAATTGACAAAAAAGTCATAGTTTAGTCTGTCGTCCAAAAATTGACAAAAAATCATAGTTTATTATGATGTCCAACAATTGACAAAAAAGTCATAGTTTAGTATGTTGTCCAAAATGAGACAAAAATGTCATCGTTTAATATGTGGTCCAAAATTTGACAAAAATGTCATAGTTTAGTATGTCGTCCAGAAGTTGACAGAAAGAGATAGTTAAGTATGTCGTCCAAAATGAGACAAAAAAGTCCTAGTTTAGTATGTGGTCCAAAATTTGACAAAAATGTCATAGTTAAGTATGTCGTCCAGAAATTGACAAAAAAGTCATAGTTTAGTCTGTCGTCCAAAAATTGACAAAAAATCATAGTTTATTATGATGTCCAACAATTGACAAAAAAGTCATAGTTTAGTATGTTGTCCAAAATGAGACAAAAATGTCATCGTTTAATATGTGGTCCAAAATTTGACAAAAATGTCATAGTTTAGTATGTCGTCCAGAAGTTGACAGAAAGAGATAGTTAAGTATGTCGTCCAAAATGAGATAAAAATGTCATAGTTTAGTATGTCGTCCAAAATTAGACAAAAATGTCATAGTTTAGTATGTTGTCCAAAATTTGACAAAAATGTCATATTTTAGTATGTCGTCCAAAATGAGATAAAAATGTCAAAGTTTAGTATGTCGTCCAAAATGAGACCAAATTGTCATAGTTTAGTATGTCTTACAAAATATGACAAAAATGTCATAGTTTAGTAAGTCGTCCAAAATGAGACAAAGAAGTCATGGTTTAGTATGTCGTCCAAAATGTGACAAAAAAGTCATAGTTTAGTATGTCGTCCAAAATGAGACAAAAATGTCATAGTTTAGTATGTTGTCCAAAATGAGACAAAAATGTCATAGTTTAGTATGTCGTCCAAAATTTGACAAAAATGACATAGTTTAGTATGTCGTCCAAAAATTGACAAAAATGTCATAGTTTAGTATGTGGTCCAAAAATGGACAAAAATGTCATAGTTTAGTATGTTGTCCAAAATGGACAAAAATGTCATAGTTAAGTATGTTGTCCAAAATGAGACAAAGAAGTCATGGTTTAGTATGTCGTCCAAAATGTGACAAAAAAGACATAGTTTAGTATGTCGTCCAAAATGAGACAAAAATGTTATAGTTTAGTATGTTGTCCAAAATGAGACAAAAATGTCATAGTTTAGTATGTCGTCCAAAATGAGACAAAAATGTCATAGTTTTGTATGTTGTCCAAAATTTGACAAAAATGTCATAGTTTAGTATGTTGTCCAAAATGAGATTAAAATGTCATAGTTTAGTATGTGGTCCAAAATGAGACAAAAATGTCATAGTTTAGTATGTTGTCCAAAATGAGATTAAAATGTCATAGTTTAGTATGTGGTCCAAAATGAGACAAAAATGTCATAGTTTTGTATGTGGCCCAAAATTTGACAAAAATGTCATAGTTTAGTATGTCGTCCAAAAATTGACAAAAATGTCATAGTTTAGTATGTCGTCCAAAATGAGACAAAAATGTCATAGTTTTGTATGTTGTCCAAAATTTGACAAAAATGTCATAGTTTAGAATGTTGTCCAAAATAAGACAAAAATGTCATAATTTAGTATGTCGTCCAAAATTTGACAAAAATGACATAGTTTAGTATGTCGTCCAAAAATTGACAAAAATGTCATAGTTTAGTATGTGGTCCAAAATGAGACAAAAATGTCATAGTTTAGTATGTCGTCCAAAATTTGACAAAAATTTCATAGTTTAGTATGTGGTCCAAAAATGGACAAAAATGTCATAGTTTAGTATGTTGTCCAAAATGGACAAAAATGTCATAGTTAAGTATGCTGTCCAAAATGAGACAAAGAAGTCATGGTTTAGTATGTCGTCCAAAATGTGACAAAAAAGTCATAGTTTAGTATGTCGTCCAAAATGAGACAAAAATGTCATAGTTTAGTATGTTGTCCAAAATGAGACAAAAATGTCATAGTTTAGTATGTCGTCCAAAATGAGACAAAAATGTCATAGTTTAGTATGTCATCAAAAATTTGACAAAAATGTCATAGGTTAGTATGTCATCCAAGAAGTAACGTAAAAGTTGTAGATCAGTATGTCGACAGCTTAATAACAGTTGGCCAAGTGGCTGTATGGATAAAGCACTGGTTTTGTAAACCAAGGTTTGTGGGTTCAAGTTTCACCTGGGGTGTAGTTCTATCAGCTGTTTGAAATGTAACAGACCAGTCTTAGTTTAATATTATCTCCGAAATTTGACAAAAAACTCATAGTTTAGTATGTCATCCAAAATTTGACAAAAATGTCATAGTTTAGTATGTCATCCAAAATTTAACAATAAAAATCATAGGTTAGTATGTCATCCAAAATTTGACAAAAATGTCATAGTTTAGTATGTGGTCCAAAATTTGACAAAAATGTCATAGTTCAGTATGTCGTCCAAAATGAGACAAAAATGTCATAGTTTAGTATGTTGTCCAAAATGAGACAAAAATGTCATAGTTTAGAATGTTGTCCAAATGAGACAAAAATGTCATAGTTTAGTATGTCGTCCAAAATTTGACAAAAATGACATAGTTTAGTATGTCGTCCAAAAATTGACAAAAATGTCATAGTTTAGTATGTCGTCCAAAAATTGACAAAAATGTCATAGTTTAGTATGTCGTCCAAAAATTGACAAAAAAGTCATAGTTTAGTATGTTTTCCAAAATGTGACAAAAAAGTCATAGGTTAGTATGTCCTCCAAAAATTGACAAAAAAGTCATAGTTTAGTATGTCTTCCAAAATGTGACAAAAAAGTCATAGTTTAGTATGTCTTCCAAAATGTGAACTAAAAAGTCATGTTAGTATGTCGTCCAAAATGAGACAAAAATGTCATAGTTTAGTATGTGGTCCAAAATTTGACAAAAATGTCATAGTTTAGTATGTCGTCCAAAATGAGACAAAAATGTCATAGTTTAGTATGTCGTCCAAAATGAGACAAAAATGTCATAGTTTAGTATGTTGTCCAAAATGAGATTATAATGTCATAGTTTAGTATGTGGTCCAAAATTTGACAAAAATGTCATAGTTTAGAATGTCGTCCAAAATTTGACAAAAATGTCATAGTTTAGTATGTTGTCCAAAATGAGATTAAAATGTCATAGTTTAGTATGTGGTCCAAAATGAGACAAAAATGTCATAGTTTTGTATGTGGCCCAAAATTTGACAAAAATGTCATAGTTTAGTATGTCGTCCAAAAATTGACAAAAATGTCATAGTTTAGTATGTCGTCCAAAATGAGACAAAAATGTCATAGTTTTGTAAGTTGTCCAGAATTTGACAAAAATGTCATAGTTTAGAATGTTGTCCAAAATGAGACAAAAATGTCATAATTTAGTATGTCGTCCAAAATTTGACAAAAATGACATAGTTTAGTATGTCGTCCAAAAATTGACAAAAATGTCATAGTTTAGTATGTGGTCCAAAATGAGACAAAAATGTCATAGTTTAGTATGTCGTCCAAAATTTGACAAAAATTTCATAGTTTAGTATGTGGTCCAAAAATGGACAAAAATGTCATAGTTTAGTATGTTGTCCAAAATGGACAAAAATGTCATAGTTAAGTATGTTGTCCAAAATGAGACAAAGAAGTCATGGTTTAGTATGTCGTCCAAAATGTGACAAAAAAGACATAGTTTAGTATGTCGTCCAAAATGAGACAAAAATGTTATAGTTTAGTATGTTGTCCAAAATGAGACAAAAATGTCATAGTTTAGTATGTCGTCCAAAATGAGACAAAAATGTCATAGTTTTGTATGTTGTCCAAAATTTGACAAAAATGTCATAGTTTAGTATGTTGTCCAAAATGAGATTAAAATGTCATAGTTTAGTATGTGGTCCAAAATGAGACAAAAATGTCATAGTTTAGTATGTTGTCCAAAATGAGATTAAAATGTCATAGTTTAGTATGTGGTCCAAAATGAGACAAAAATGTCATAGTTTTGTATGTGGCCCAAAATTTGACAAAAATGTCATAGTTTAGTATGTCGTCCAAAAATTGACAAAAATGTCATAGTTTAGTATGTCGTCCAAAATGAGACAAAAATGTCATAGTTTTGTATGTTGTCCAAAATTTGACAAAAATGTCATAGTTTAGAATGTTGTCCAAAATAAGACAAAAATGTCATAATTTAGTATGTCGTCCAAAATTTGACAAAAATGACATAGTTTAGTATGTCGTCCAAAAATTGACAAAAATGTCATAGTTTAGTATGTGGTCCAAAATGAGACAAAAATGTCATAGTTTAGTATGTCGTCCAAAATTTGACAAAAATTTCATAGTTTAGTATGTGGTCCAAAAATGGACAAAAATGTCATAGTTTAGTATGTTGTCCAAAATGGACAAAAATGTCATAGTTAAGTATGCTGTCCAAAATGAGACAAAGAAGTCATGGTTTAGTATGTCGTCCAAAATGTGACAAAAAAGTCATAGTTTAGTATGTCGTCCAAAATGAGACAATAATGTCATAGTTTAGTATGTTGTCCAAAATGAGACAAAAATGTCATAGTTTAGTATGTCGTCCAAAATGAGACAAAAATGTCATAGTTTAGTATGTCATCAAAAATTTGACAAAAATGTCATAGGTTAGTATGTCATCCAAGAAGTAACGTAAAAGTTGTAGATCAGTATGTCGACAGCTTAATAACAGTTGGCCAAGTGGCTGTATGGATAAAGCACTGGTTTTGTAAACCAAGGTTTGTGGGTTCAAGTTTCACCTGGGGTGTAGTTCTATCAGCTGTTTGAAATGTAACAGACCAGTCTTAGTTTAATATTATCTCCGAAATTTGACAAAAAAGTCATAGTTTAGTATGTCATCCAAAATTTGACAAAAATGTCATAGTTTTGTATGTTGTCCAAAATTTGACAAAAATGTCATAGTTTAGTATGTTGTCCAAAATGAGATTAAAATGTCATAGTTTAGTATGTGGTCCAAAATGAGACAAAAATGTCATAGTTTAGTATGTTGTCCAAAATGAGATTAAAATGTCATAGTTTAGTATGTCGTCCAAAATTTGACAAAAATGACATAGTTTAGTATGTCGTCCAAAAATTGACAAAAATGTCATGGTTTAGTATGTGGTCCAAAATGAGACAAAAATGTCATAGTTTAGTATGTCGTCCAAAATTTGACAAAAATTTCATAGTTTAGTATGTGGTCCAAAAATGGACAAAAATGTCATAGTTTAGTATGTTGTCCAAAATGAGACAAAGAAGTCATAGTTTAGTATGTCTTCCAAAATGTGACAAAAAAGTCGTAGTTTAGTATGTCGTCCAAAATGAGACAAAAATGTCATAGTTTTGTATGTTGTCCAAAATATGACAAAAATGTCATAGTTTAGTATGTTGTCCAAAATGAGATTAAAATGTCATAGTTTAGTATGTGGTCCAAAATGAGACAAAAATGTCATAGTTTAGTATGTTGTCCAAAATCTGACAAAAATTTCAGAGTTTAGTATGTGGTCCAAAAATGGAAAAAATGTCATAATTTAGTATGTTGTCCAAAATGAGACAAAGAAGTCATGGTTTAGTATGTCGTCCAAAATGTGACAAAAAAGTCATGGTTTAGTATGTCGTCCAAAATGTGACAAAAATGTCATAGTTTAGTATGTTGTCCAAAATGAGACAAAAATGTCATAGTTTAGTATGTCGTCCAAAATGAGACAAAAATGTCATAGTTTAGTATGTGGTCCAAAATTTGACAAAAATGTCATAGTTTATTTAGTCAGTGTCCAAAATGAGATTAAAATGTCATAGTTTTGTATGTGGTCCAAAATGAGACAAAAATGTCATAGTTTTGTATGTGGTCCAAAATCTGACAAAAATGTCATAGTTTAGTATGTTGTCCAAAAATGGACAAAAATGTCATAGTTTAGTATGTGGTCCAAAATCTGACAAAAATGTCAACGTTTAGTATGTTGTCCAAAATGAGACAAAAATGTCATAGTTTAGTATGTCGTCCAAAAATTGACAAAAAATCATAGTTTAATATGATGTCCAACAATTGACAAAAAAGTCATAGTTTAGTATGTTGTCCAAAATGAGACAAAAATGTCATCGTTTAATATGTGGTCCAAAATTTGACAAAAATGTCATAGTTTAGTATGTCGTCCAGAAGTTGACAGAAAGAGATAGTTAAGTATGTCGTCCAAAATGAGACAAAAAAGTCCTAGTTTAGTATGTCGTCCAAAATGTGACAAAAAAGTCATAGTTTAGTATGTTGTCCAAAATGAGACAAAAAAATCATAGTTTAGTATGTCGTCCAAAATGAGACAAAAATGTCATAGTTTAGTATGTTGTCCAAAATGAGACAAAAATGTCATAGTTTAGTATGTCGTCCAAAATTTGACAAAAATGTCATATTTTAGTATGTCGTCCAAAATGAGATAAAAATGTCATAGTTTAGTATGTCGTCCAAAATGAGATAAAAATGTCATAGTTTAGTATGTCGTCCAAAATGAGACCAAATTGTCATAGTTTAGTATGTCTTACAAAATGTGACAAAAATGTCATAGTTTAGTAAGTCGTCCAAAATGAGACAAAGAAGTCATGGTTTAGTATGTCGTCCAAAATGTGACAAAAAAGTCATAGTTTAGTATGTCGTCCAAAATGAGACAAAAATGTCATAGTTTAGTATGTTGTCCAAAATGAGACAAAAATGTCATAGTTTAGTATGTCGTCCAAAATGAGACAAAAATGTCATAGTTTAGTATGTCATCAAAAATTTGACAAAAATGTCATAG
Source organism: Solea solea (assembly GCF_958295425.1). Classification (NCBI taxonomy): domain Eukaryota; kingdom Metazoa; phylum Chordata; class Actinopteri; order Pleuronectiformes; family Soleidae; genus Solea; species Solea solea. The sequence continues at coordinate 12,906,348 of NC_081145.1, read as the reverse complement.
GTTAGTATGTCATCCAAGAAGTAACGTAAAAGTTGTAGATCAGTATGTCGACAGCTTAATAACAGTTGGCCAAGTGGCTGTATGGATAAAGCACTGGTTTTGTAAACCAAGGTTTGTGGGTTCAAGTTTCACCTGGGGTGTAGTTCTATCAGCTGTTTGAAATGTAACAGACCAGTCTTAGTTTAATATTATCTCCGAAATTTGACAAAAAAGTCATAGTTTAGTATGTCATCCAAAATTTGACAAAAATGTCATAGTTTTGTATGTTGTCCAAAATTTGACAAAAATGTCATAGTTTAGTATGTTGTCCAAAATGAGATTAAAATGTCATAGTTTAGTATGTGGTCCAAAATGAGACAAAAATGTCATAGTTTAGTATGTTGTCCAAAATGAGATTAAAATGTCATAGTTTAGTATGTCATCCAAAATTTGACAAAAATTTCAGAGTTTAGTATGTGGTCCAAAAATGGACAAAAATGTCATAATTTAGTATGTGGTCCAAAATGAGACAAAGAAGTCATGGTTTAGTATGTCGTCCAAAATGTGACAAAAAAGTCATGGTTTAGTATGTTGTCCAAAATGTGACAAAAATGTCATAGTTTAGTATGTTGTCCAAAATGAGACAAAAATGTCATAGTTTAGTATGTCGTCCAAAATGAGACAAAAATGTCATAGTTTAGTATGTGGTCCAAAATTTGACAAAAATGTCATAGTTTATTTAGTCAGTGTCCAAAATGAGATTAAAATGTCATAGTTTTGTATGTGGTCCAAAATGAGACAAAAATGTCATAGTTTTGTATGTGGTCCAAAATCTGACAAAAAGGTCATAGTTTTGTATGTCGTCCATAATTAGACAAAAATGTCTAAGTTTAGTATGTCGTCCAAAATTTGACAAAAATGTCATAGTTTAGTATGTCGTCCAAAAATTGACAAAAATGTCATAGTTTAGTAAGTCGTCCAAAAATTGACAAAAATTTCATAGTTTAGTATGTCGTCCAAAATGAGACAAAAATGTCATAGTTTAATATGTTGTCCAAATGTGACAAAAATGTCATAGTTTAATATGTTGTCCAAATGTGACAAAAATGTCATAGTTTAGTATGTCGTCAAAAATTTGACAAAAATGTCATAGTTTAGTATGTTGTCCAAAATGAGATTAAAATGTCATAGTTTAGTATGTGGTCCAAAATGAGACAAAAATTTCATAGTTTTGTATGTGGTCCAAAATTTGACAAAAATGTCATAGTTTAGTATGTGGTCCAAAAATGGACAAAAATGTCATAGTTTAGTATGTTGTCCAAAATGAGACAAAAAAATCATAGTTTAGTATGTCGTCCAAAATGAGACAAAAATGTCATAGTTTGGTATGTGGTCCAAAATTTGACATAAATGTCATAGTTTAGTATGTCGTCGAAAAATTGACAAAAATGTCATAGTTTAGTATGTTGTCCAAAATGAGACAAAAATGTCATAGTTTAATATGTCGTCAAAAAATTGACAAAAATGTCATAGTTTAGTATGTTGTCCAAAATGAGACAAAAAAATCATAGTTTAGTATGTGGTCCAAAATTTGAAAAAAATGTCATAGTTTAGTATGTCGTCCAAAATGTGACAAAAAAGTCATAGTTTAGTAAGTCGTCCAAAATGAGACAAAAATGTCATAGTTTAGTATGTCGTACAAAATGAGACAAAAATGTCATAGTTATGTCGTACAAAATGAGACAAAAATGTCATAGTTTAGTATGTGGTCCAAAATTTGACAAAAATGTCATAGTTTAGTCTGTCGTCAATAAAATGACAATAAAAGTAATAGTTTAGTATGTCGTTCAAAAATAGACAATACATTTAAAGCATTTATTTATTCTTTCATTTATTTATGCATTTATTTATTTATTCATTTACTCATGCATTTATTTATTTCTGTATTTATTCATTTATTTATGTATTTATTTATACATTTATTTATGTATTTATTTATACATTTATTTATTTATTTATACACAAGTCAGGTTTCGTCCTCCATAGTTAGAGCTGCCTTTCAGATCAGATGTTGACGGTTCAATTCCTTTATACTTGAAGGTTTAGGGTTCCACAGCCACAGTGAAGACTTAAAACCACCAAGAGCTTCTTCCAACTATCAAAAGGGTTTGTGGCGTTGTGGATTTGTTGGCAACCGCGAGGTTGTGACAGTCCAGCTGTGGCTGGTTCAAATCCACCACGGTCCGAACACCTGGCCCCAGCGCCTGGGCCAAACTACGCACGCTCACACTGCGATTGTCGTGGTTGGGGCTGGGCTGTGCTCCCCTGGCAGGGGGTTATACCATTTTATTTCACATTTTTGGCCAAAAAAAGCAAAATAATTGACAGGGGTTCACTCCCTGGACTGTTGACCACACAGTTGTGTCCAGTAACTGCTGCTTAAAAATTAATGATGAGCACATGAATGAGACTTCTGTGTGATTAATGTGTTCACATAATTTTTACATTGTTAACAAGTGAAAACTGTGGACGAGTCAAAGTGGCAACATTCAATCAATAAATACACCATTAAATAATGACTCAAATGTGTCTCACATTCATTCATTTACATTAGAATTAAATACATAAATGTCTCATTAAATGTGACATTCATTCATTCAAATACCAAATTCATTTGATGTAAAAAAAAAAAACCTCATAGAATGACTTGACTATATAATAAAAAATTTTTTTACATCAAATGAATTGAGTATTTAAACAAATAAATGTCACATTTAATAATAAGACATGTATGTATTTAATTCCAATGTGAATGAATAAATGTGAGACACATTTGAGTCATTATTTAATGGTGTATCTCTTGATTGAATGTTGTCACTTTGACTCGTCCACAGTTTTCACCTGTTAACAATGTAAAAATGATGTGAACGTATTAAACAGAGGCTCTGTTTAAAAGTGCTGTTAACATCGGTGTGAGGGGATGAAATCACAAGTGAAAGACATTAAATGTGCTAAAGTGTTGAAAGTGTTTTTTAAAGGTGGAAATGATGATGTTGTCAAACGTGTTGTTTTTGTCCACAAAGCAAAAATGATTGAGTTTGAATGATTTCTTTGTTTTTATGGAGCAAAGAAAGCAGAACATGTTGCCATTTAAGAAGTTGTAAAATCAGAAAGCTTGATTTCATTCTTTAAAAAATAATAGTTTCAGCCATAGTTTGTTGTTAGTTTACACCCGACATGGAAATGTGTCGGGATGCATGATATTATCATTATGGGCAGATATTGGCTTTGAAAAGTTTTATGGGATATGTTCGAGGTCTGCCGATATGACTAATGACTGCACTCTGATATATGGGCTTATTATTATTATTATTATAACAAAGAAATAATTAAAAGTGAATATTTTTGGTTTGTGGATAAAAAAAGACATTTGAGAATCATCATTTCCAGGTTTGAGAAACACTGATCAACATTTTTCAAACATTTTCTGGCCCAAACAAATACTCGATTAATGGAGAAAATAATAACATTAACATTTCCTGGATTCTTTGTCTTTCTGTAACAATCAGAAAACAACATCATTTGTATGTGAAGAGAAATTAAATGAAAGGTGTGTGTGTTTACATGTGGAGCACTGACGTCACATTAGCATTAGCAGGTGTAATCTGAACACCTGTGATCGGATCCCTCAGGTCGGATGTTAACAGCAGGTGTGAACAGAGCGTCAACAGAACATCTAAGTAATGTGCGGATCATTTTTAAGCAGCAGTTACCACACACCTGTCCCCGCTGCTCCTCGTCCTCCTCCAGCTCCTCCTGGTCCGGCAGCTCAGCCCTGCTCCAAACAAAGCTGTAGATCAGTTACAAAGACTTTAAAAATCCGGAAAACGTGGAATTAATCAACGTTCAAGTACTCGTTGGACAAATGAAAGAAAAATGGCAGCTGAAATTGTTCTTATTTCAAAACATTTTTGCTAAAACAGAGAAAAAAAACTACCACCTGTCGGAAATGCTGCCACCTGCTGGACTGGATGTCCTTTCCCCCTCATCTTATAAAAGCTGTCGGCTCAAGGCATAAGCTAACTAAGTGGCTGCTTAGGGCCCCGTGACCACCAGGGGGCCCCAAGAGCAATTAATTAAAAAAAAAAAAAGAAATTCAATTATTTTTTCTTTTGCGTGTGAGTGATGACACATATCAGTATCCTTGAGGGAAAAAAGCAGCAAAACACAGTGAATTTATGTTGAGACTTTATTTGGAGTGAAAACACAGCTGAGAGCCCAGTGTGTGTGTGTGTGAGAGAGAGAGAGAGAGAGAGAGAGAGAGAGAGAAAGCGGCCGCTGCTCAGTCCTGTCATGTTGTTGTCAACTGCTGTTTTACTTGGTTGTGTTTGTGTGTGTGTGTGTGTGTGTGTTACTACAGTGAGGCTGATATGACCCTGCTTACTCACGTGAAGAGAAAAAAGTGTAACTTTTATTTTGTGTGTGTGATGCTGTGGAAATGTTTGTGGAAGTGGGGATGGGAGGACTTAACTAAAATAAATGTGAACCATACATGGCTGTAGAAAGAGAACGGTAGCCTACAATAGTGTATGATAATAAGTTTTTTTTTTTTGTTTTTTTTTTACTTTATTATGCATGATAATAAGTTAGCACGCTACTTTTATTTTGAGGTTGTTACATGCCACTTCCGCTTCCGGTCTATCCGCTGTCATGTTAATAAATGAGAAACAAAAAACGAAAAAAGGAATTTACTAAAACCAAATTTGGGCCGTTATTTGGTTTTGTTTTTTTCTTTTTTTTCGTTTTTTGATGCTGAGAGCAAAATCTGTTTTTCCGTATTTGGTTCAATACAAAAAAGGAAAAGGGGGCGCTGTTTCCGTATTTTCGTATTTTGGTTTTGTCAGAAATATGGATTATACTTTGGTACCCTGACCCTTTACAAACTGTACATGTGAAAATGAATCCTTTTTTTTTTTTTTTTTAACCTGTACGTGTCATGAGTTCTTCGAGAGCCCTCTCACGGTGATTTTCATGAACAAGCAGCACCTCTTTGATTGCACTCTGCTGGAAACCCATTTCGTTAAACTGAGTGAGGAGCCGCAGGAACTCGGCAGCCTAAAATAAAAAAAAATAAAAAATAAAAAAGGTGTTATGATTTATTAATGTGTTCTCATCACATCACAATTGAAAAAGGTATTCCCATGGTCCTGCTTGTATCATGTGATGAGTCAGTCACCTTGCTCTCACAGTTCTGAAACATCTCCAAGGCCTCATCTATCTGGGCTTCATCATAGCCCAGTCCACACAGACGCTCTCTGGCAACCAGGTACTTTAGGATCTGTAGAAAAAAAAAAGGTAAAATAATTATATGAAGATCACATGCTGGTTCTTAACAGCACAAAATAATAAAACAAGTTAATGAATTGTGAGTTTGCAGAAAGGGTCCATTTTGTTTAAGTTCTAATGTGACTATGTGAAATTCTACATTGTTCTTGAAGTCCAAATGTTCTGCATTTAAACTTCTGCTACAATTATAGTTGCTGTGCTTAAATATCACAATTCACAATGTGTATTAGATTATAAGCTAATGATTGATGCTTAAATAGATAGGAAGGCATCAATTTAATGTTTCAGCTGGTGGTCTTAATTAAATTTATACGGTTAATTAATTAAAATACATCACTGACAATAAGGGTTTACAAAATAATCTACCAGGTAAGTGCAAAGAACTCAGAGCTACTTTGAAGGTAATGCTGTAATGTTAGGACTATTTCATTGCAAAGTAATTACTAATTTTACTTTTTGAAGTAACATTACCCAACACTGCTTATTATTCTGAAATGACTTTCATCATTTTCCATCACTAATCAGGATTTTCCTACAAGATCTTTCAAACCCTGAGCAGTTCTCCCACCTTCTCTGGGCAGTGATAGCCTGTTTTTTGCAGAGCCAGAATAGCTGTGCGTAAAGGGTAGCCCTTCTCTGTGATGGTTTCCAGAAGCTCCCTCTCTTCCTGGCTGAGTGCTGACAGCAACTCTGCTGTTGAGTCAAAGAAAACCCCACGAGAGCCACCAGTCCTCATGGCTTGCTGAGAAGGGAAGAAACAGAAAAGCACTGTGGGTTGTGTTATGATGAATAAGTGAGGAGAATAAAGGTGATGAAAGTATCACGTCTGGGCCAGTGGAGAAGAAAGAAAACCTTCTGTCTTTGGTTTCTGACTACAGGCCCTGCAGAGGAGGGTCTGTGCTGCTGCTGCTGCTGCTGCAGTCTGGATGGAGAAGCACTGGCAGGTGGTGAGTTAAGAGAGAACTTTCTCACAGAGATCAGTGAGCGCTGCCTCTTCTTTCCATTCTTCTGTCCGTGGGGCACAGGGCTGACCTGCAGGGATCTTTGCTTCTCCAGGTGGCGCACAGGTGGTTTAAAGTCTTGGATGGTTGGTAAATTGCCTCTGTGGCCCGAGGGGATCTGAGGTGCAGCGCTACGAGGTCTCTCTCTGCTTTTCATAGGTCGAGGTGCATCATCAGTGGAGGAGCTCTCATTATCTTCATTATCACCATCATCATCCTCTGAGTCAGGCAGAAGGAACTTGACAGTGCGATGGTGCTGCCGAGCGCAGTCTGCAGAGGTCAGGCTGTGACTGCGGGGCCGAAGGATCGAGGCCCGCAGTTCACTGCACCTGCAGCTGCTCCTGTGACGCCCCTTAGGGCTCCTAAACATCAGCCAGTAAGGAGGACAGGATGGGTTCTTGCCAACTGGCTGGTGTCTGCTTAAAATCAATTTCTCCAGCTTGAAATTATACTGTAAAAGAAAAATTTTCAAACAAAAAATCTTTGCATGAGTATTGAGTCAAAACATCCTCAGTGAACAGAACATCTTGCGTATCATAACATCACATGAACCAACTTGGATGTTTTACAGTGTTTAACATGTAGCGGCATCTGTTGGTTAAGTTGCCTGTTGCAGCTTAGTTTCTCCTCACCTCACCTCACCTCACCCTTCCAAGTCCAGTGTAGAAATATTAAGTAAAGAAAAATAACAACTCAATCAGAATTATACTCAAACAGTATGGAAAATTATTATTTTATCTTCAATTTCTGCGTTATTAAATTTTACAATCCAGACCCTTCAAGTTCTTCGATATGCTTTGTGTTTTGAAGAGTTTTACAGTGTGTGTAAATGGGAATGAATGAGTACAACAGGAAATTGTTTGACCTCAGTCTCCCGTAGTACTCGCTGCAGGTCTGATGTGGTGAGGTCTGGAGCTGTCACCACCTGTACTTCCTCCTCCAGTGGACCCTGTGTTGTCTGAAACGGGACGTCCTCCAGTGTGCTCATGGTCACAACTCACAACCTCAAACGACCTACATCAACGGAACCACCAGAGTTTCTGAGCGAACGGTTTTCTGGGCCTGAATATTTGTAGCATTGTTGTCATTTCTTACCTTTTGTGTGTTGTTTTCTCTGTGGTCCCCAGAACTCTGAAGCATGGACAAGTGTTTGGAGTTAATGACTGAGGCACAGACATCCTCACAATAAACCTCTTCATCACTAAGCCTCTGACATCATTGTCTGAGCGGTTGTTTACCAATAATACTTCAGACTCTTGTTCTCGTAGTAGCCAAGCTCTTAAAAATAGATACAATGTGTGGAAATAGATACAGAACAAGCATGGTATAGTAAAATCTGCACCGATACAAAAGTACAGTATTTGAATAATTTGTAAATCAACTTGTCAAATCCAAATATTTTACATTCAGTACTTTTGCATGAAGAAATATTATTGTTGACCTTTAAACATTTTATTTTTTGGTGCAGAGTTCTATAGTTTGACTTTGTAATTACACTGTGGATTTAAACTGGGATTAGGGAAATGCTGAGGTATTGGGAAACCAATGGTATGATGTGTTCCAGAGATTAGCGGATTACATAAAGTCAACAGCACAAGACTGCAGCACAACACTTTCATATTTGTTTATTTAACAAGCGTGGTGACTAAGATACGCCTCAGCACTGACGCGTTGTACTAACCTCAGAAGAGTTCAAGTTGTAGACCAATTACAAACGTTGTACAGAGATACACATTTTATTTTCATTTTAAACAATAACAATAAGTTCCAGACACACAATCGTGGGTTGTTTACAGGTTCAGTAACAGACCTCTGAAAACAGGAAAGCATGAGGGAAGAAAGAAAAACATAAAACCAAAAAAAAAGGAGAACGGATCTAGTTTAATCACATTCTAAAGCACAAACAGCATCAAGAGTATAGCAGCATGGTTCAGTCAGAGAGCATTTTGGTGAAGACATGAATGCAGACGTGTGAACTGAGGTGCTATGAAATAACAGGATATTATGTCACTGCAAATGAAGTGAGTTTAACAGAGTGGGTTTTGACTGTGAAAGAGGCAATCAGTTCAGTTAGACTATCTGTTTAAGAAATACACTTGAGTCATGAAAACAGGGGGATAACTACTAAAATAATAACAGGACGATTCATTAACGCTTCAGTTTCCTGCCCTGTCAAACAGTCTTCTGAACTGATCCTGTGAGAACGGAGGTCTGTGAGTAAACACATGTACATTCCCTTAAGGGTGGGTTAAAGGAGGAAGACAAATACTTAAAGCATAACCATTCCGGCTGTTTTTTTTAAAAAAGGTAATTGTTTTGTAATTGTATTGTTTAGTATGCTGGTGCATTACACTTCAAAATATGTTCTCCTATTTAGAGGTCATGTCATACAAACGGCTTACAAATGTTACCTAAGCAGTGTAGCTCAACATTTACAGCCTTATTTCACTGTGGGCACCATTATAACAATGGTGTAAAGAAGAACACATCAAAAATATTGATGTGCTTGTGGAATATTATGCCTTCATGACATAAGGCATTATCGGACATGGTAATGTCACATCTACACTTTCTAAGCAGCCCACGTATAAGTGTACAGTGTGATCCCATAGTTTGCTTTCCATTTGCTTCCTTTCCCATTGCAGCCCATCACCACAAAAAGAAAAAAAAACAAATAACTAGCTACACATCCATTCATGAATAAAATAGCCTTATCTGTATATAGATAAAAAAGTTCACAATCCCCAGAGATTGAAATATTTTATAAAGGTCCACCATGTGAGTGCACCACTAATTAATTAACATTGATGCAGTGGACCAAAGGTTGTTACACTATTATAATTTGTTAATCATGATAACAATCCTCAGAGAGAACCAACAACCTTCTTTACCACTACACACCACACATTTGTCAGGGGGCTACAAGAAAACCAACAGTTGGTATCCAATGATTCATATTAATCTTAAGATTTCAGGCAGCGTCGTCTTTAGCTGAAAATGTTTAACATGATGTTCAGTTGTTCGCAGCATCCGCCTGTCTGGGCCAGTTCTCCTCGTCAATGCCCGAGTCATATTCCTCTTCTGCCGACTCCTTGGCTGGAGCTCTGAAAATTACAATGAAGAGGTTCAGGTTTTTAATGCTTAGCTTCAGGAATCCGATCTACAACATGACGTGCATGTAACTCTGATCTGAGAGCTGAGAGATACTGACCTCAAATATATAGGTAGGGATTTTCCGTGGACAACTTCTTTGTTCAGCTCGACAGCTATGATGTCAGAGTGTGGCACCTCAAACATGGGCTCGAGGAGCAGCTTTTCCTATAGGAAAAGATAAAAGGTCCGGTGTGTAACATTTAGGAGGGTTCACTGGGTTTAAAAATCATTTGGCTTTTGTAGCCTTACAATCATCACTTTGAATTTACTTTTGTTTATGACCATCTTAACTGATTATTTCTGGGATGTGAAGGCCACCATAGTTCCCTGACATACAGTCTCACCATTAGATTCTCATCTCACCAATAAACCAGTTTGGCATATCCTATTTCTATGACATTTGTCAACCAATATATGCATTCATTTCTATATCTGGATGTAACCAATACCTAAACACTGACAGTGATATTTAAGAGTTTCACATACCATGATGGATCGGAGCCCACGTGCTCCCGTTTTTCTCTCCAGAGCCATCCTGGCGATAGCTTTCAAAGCACCCTGAGTCACATTGAGATCACACTGAAACAAATAAAACAAGCCAGTTGTTTAGCTCCAAACAAAAAAAAAACATGTTCCTAATTATCAAGTTATTTACTTGTAAATCTATTAAAGGATTGTACACACAGAGCAGTCTATGTGCCTGAATTCAACCTCTATGTCAGAGTCCTTACTTTGTCCATGCTGAAAAGCGCCTGGTACTGGGGCACCACAGCATTTCGTGGTTCAGTCAGGATCCTAACTAACGTCTCCTCATCCAGGCTGTGCAGAGGAACGACCACAGGAAGACGGCCAACAAACTCTGGGATCATTCCAAACTCGATCAGGTCCCGAGCCTCGACGTGCTTGAGCAATCTGTCTTTCTCAATGATCTCTGCCACTGTGTCTGTCTCGCCACTGGTGTTGGCCAAGTCTGCTGCTGCTGCCGCACGGCGCCCTTGACCCAGGTTCGAAGGCGTTCCAAATCCCAAATACTGAAAAAAGGGGACGGTAATAATTACAAACAGTAATCCTGGTTGAACATCTGTTTACAATCACGTCTAAGATATTAAATTCACCTTTTCATTTTTTCGTCTGCTGATTATTCTGTCAAGTCCATTGAAGGCACCTGATGCAACAAACAATATGTTCGTTGTGTCGACCTGCATAGTTTCTCCTCTCAGTTTCCTGGAGTTTTTCTCGGGAACATTGACAACTGTTCCCTCCAAGAGTTTAAGCAAACCCTGAGATAAGAACAATTTAATTAGCATCTTAAAAATAACGATGTATATAACGAGCAAAAACACAACAAACAAATCAACAAGTTGTAGTAATGTTGCATCTCTTGTAACTGATTGAATTCTGACCTGCTGGACTCCTTCTCCTCCCACATCTCTGAGCTGATGGATCCCAGGTACACTGCCAATCTTATCAACCTCATCCAGAAACACAATACCTGCACATAAATGAGAAGTACTGGGTCATAATGGTGTAAGTTTGACTTGTACCCTGACCATAGACAGCTCATCACTGATTAACCTTCAAGATTCAAAGTTGAAAACTTTTATTTCTTTGACCTCAATTTGAGCCCATGTTTTTCTAACCTTTATCTGTGTCCGTCAGCTTTCTGCTAATGTTTTCAACCACGACACATGAGAAATTATGTGAATGTGGAAAAAACAGGTTGTGGCTGATTAAGTGTAATTGCTGCAAAAGTTTATATTGGTATACAACACAGTAGAGAGCATAAGAGTGTGATTATATTAGCATAAGACAATACTTTCAGCAAAACAACAGGGAGAAACAAAGGCAGTACGATTTCTATTGAGATAGTATCACCTCTGTCTTACACAGCATGTTGGTTGATGGAGAACAAATACCTTACTGTCATATGTTGTTCAAACTTTTATATACTGGCTGCTGGCCCCCAACTTGTATTGATACCTTGCATTTACAACTAGCTTGTGTTTTTGGTCCATTGTCTTTGCAACTTTGATTTAAACCTCAGTGCTGTGTATATAAAACTTTCTAGATGCATATATAATGCGAGTACTGAGTGCAAATATGCATTTCTCTAATTTCCATAGGCCTGTCAGCTCCATTTTGTCCATCCTTGATGGCATGATGATGCCAGACAATGTGGCATGGTGAACAAAGAAAGCAGACGTTCTTTGTGGTTTGGCAACTTGTTTTGCTTTTTTGTGCTGACTATAAAACATAAGGTATTATTTAAACATGAGACACTGTAGGGCTGTTCATTTCAGTGCGTCTGCTCACCTTGCTGTGCTTTCTCCACAGAGTAATTGGCATCTTGCAGCAGTTTAGCAATCACAGACTCGATGTCTTCTCCCACATATCCAGCTTGAGTAAGTGTGGTGCAATCACAAATTGCAAAGGGAACATCCAGACAACGTGCCAGTGTCTGTGCCAACAATGTTTTACCTGAGTGATATTGGAGGAATTGTAATCAATTTTCTTTGGACAAAGCAGAATGACATTTACAAATAAACCACATAATAATAACAACGATGTAGTAAGTGCCACTTTGCACTCTTACAGTTCAAGACATTGTTGACACTAACCTGAGCCAGTTGGGCCAAGAAGTATGATGTTGCTCTTCTCTAGTTTAATTTCAGTGTTTGTGGAGTCCAGGACCTCACCGCCCCTCTTCTCCGGAGGCGTCTGCTGGCTGGCCTGCTGCTGCATGGACACACCCAGAGCATTTCCATGAGGACTGATGCCTGCAATCTGCAGCAGCTCTGCAACAACACATCAAGCCACAGGGTTAACGTTGTCACTGGGAAGTGAAAAAACCTGACTAGGAACGTACAACACCACAGGAAAGAAAACGAAAATAATTATTGGAATTTGAAACAGTGCTGCTACAATTCAAACATACCATTCACTGACGGTTAAGTGTCAGTCTGTGTTTAGTATCAACAGTTTCCATGTACAGGCTAAAAATAGCAAAGTGAACAGAAATGAATGTAGGTCACTGGGCTACCATATCTTATTGTTTGGTCAAACATTAATAGTTTTCACTTTATTACTGCAACAGATTCTATAGCTCATCTGTGTTCACGTGGTAAATGAGAAGGTAAATGAGAAGACTAACACTCACAACTCTATATATATCATCTGACGGGGGTCACTGAGGTCTGTAGAGTTTGGCATTTGTGCAACTCATGAAAATAAAAAAGTGCTGAGCGAGTGTTAAAGACTTCTACAGTCGACACTGGCAGAGACATCGGTGACACTACGGGCGATTTGTCACTTACTTGTGAATCTGTATTCATTCTCTCGTCTTCTCATCTCTATCTCTACAGGAAGAGGATGAAAGTACTCAAATAAATATTATCATTAATCACTGCCATGATTACATTTTCAATGCAATCCTGCAACAATGTTTACACATTCATCATGTATGGTAATGATTGAACAAATGCCAAAGAATACAGGTTATAATTCCAGACTGATTATAACTGATTGGAACTGAAGACTGATTATGACCATAGCTGCAACAGGTTTGACAATAAAAAATAAAAAATAAAAAATAAACATTTTAATTCTTTCATTTCTTGTGCTACTTTTGTAATGTGTCATGGTGCCTTTCATATTTTTATGTTAAGCAGTGGTAGAGTGAGTCTTCTTTCAACTGGAAGGTTGTGAGTTAGACTCCCGGCTCTGTTAGACACACCCCCGACAGCTGTGCAGGCAGGAGTGTGAGTGGGTATGAAAGAGGTGTGATAGAAAATACGCTGCACATGGATGTGCTGTATGAAAGTGTGCGTGAATGTGTGTGTAAATGGGTGAAAAACTACAGTTAAAAGCAGCTTTGAGTAGTCGGTAGTAGAAATATGCTATATAAATACAGACCATTTACCTTTTCTAACTTTTTAGTAAATGTACCTTCCCTTATTGTGACAACTGCAAATGCATTTGTTTTAGTATTTATACAGCAAATTAACATTAATATAGATTATAATCTTGTATGTTGTTAATGTTTCTACATGAAATTCACATCAGCTGTGTGTTCAACAACAGCCTGTTTACTTTCTAATTTTCCCCCATCAGACTGCAACAATGTTTGGCTACGCTATTATAATATTAACAGTGGACTTACTAGTGGAACTGATCCATGGAAGAAAAATCAATATGTACACAATTTGTAAAAGGTACATGAAAGAAACTTTAAAAACAAAGACAAATTTGCAGAATCACATCTACAAATTAGGATAATACTGACCCCGAGGTGTAAGAGAGGGCTGTTTTTCCACTTCAACCTGCTGACGACTTCCAGCAGGAATGTTGTTGTAGATACGCTTGTAATGATTGTATACTGCAACCGCTAACACCTTTTTTGCATAGGACTGGCCAACAACGTACTTGTCAAGATAAGCATATATCTGGAGGGGAAAAGAGACATTTTAATTTTAAAACTTAAAACTAATAAAATCAGAACATGTCACAATTCATTAATAGTTATTTCAAAGCTCATTATAGCAACTTTTGTTAATGCTTCAATTTCTTACCTTCTTAGGGGGAGGGGGGGGTTTCTGTGCAAATGCCAGTTTTACTGCCTCTGCAGCAGACTCTGGCTCTTTGTTTAACCCCTTCTTTGAGTCCGTTTCAGACAGAACCACGAAAAAGTGATGGCATTTCTCACATTTTACAAATCGTGTTGATGCTATAAAAGAGTGACAAACAATATTCAGTGCAATAATAATAAACAGACTTTTGAGAGATTGTGAAAAACAGCTCAGCTAATCGATAAACCATTCACAAACTGAAAGCATCAAGACGGTTATCAATATCAACTCTTTTTTCTTTTAAAAAAAGCATGTTGAAACGTTAAATGTTTAAATAAAACGATTCATTCACATGAATAAACTGCCATCCATTTTTCTCTTTTGCATTTTGCTACTTTAATGAATGATGGTAGATTTATGCCTTTTACAGCAGGCATTAAAGCAAATAATAACAATAATGCAGACAGGTGAGGGTTTACTATACATCGAGTCACTGCTGTGTAGTGGCAATGCACTCTTTATAACCAGCCAGAGGGACAAAGTAGTGTATTTTTATTATTTATATGTCCTCAAAGTAAGAAGGCATACTACAATGTGACAGGCGTCTTCTTTAAGACACCTGTCACAGTCTACTGTTTTTTATAACACTCTAGCTTCCTTTTGGGTGTCATCTTTCCTCCTTCCCATTCTGCTCTTATTAGGTATACTCCACTCCAATGGGAGCATGAAGTTGACACATGGCAAATTGCAAAGAATTGCATAAAACAATACACCGACATAAATTATGCCATAAAAACTTAAAAATGCATTCGATTTCTGAGGTCACAGTGACCTTGAACCCCAAATGCTAACCAAGCCCAGATGAATGTGTGTGCCAATAGGAAAGGATTCCCTCTTACAAAAATTAATTTACAAGAATGGGATTGTTGGACGTACAGACTAAAAACCCAAAAATATGACCCTCTAGTTACATCTGCAGATGGTGGGGAGGCATACAAATATAAGCTCCTACATAATCCTTTATCCATTTAATATTTACATCATGGTAAAGACGGCACTCTGCCTACAGGTCTCCACTGACAGGACAAGAAATACATGCAAAGATAAGTCTTGAGCACAGAGCACTTCTCACATCTGATGCAAAAAACTTGAAAATTAAATCCCAATAGTTTTCTGACTGTATATTCTTTACTTCACACAATTTAAAACAATAAATGTTAACAATACATTTAAATAATTAAACCAACTTTCACCTCAACTCTGGTCTAGATGGGGGCATGAATGAAATTATTATAATCACACATGAAAGACACACAATTAACTACCTCTTAACTTCAGGTGATTAAATAGTGTTCATATGGCAGCATATACCTGGGTGGTTATAGGTGCAGTAAATATTACTAAGTGTAATTTAAAATAGTAATTTCTCAGGACACTTTCTATTTTAATATTTCCAAACACAACTGTGTAAAATGGTGGTGAATGACATAATGTCAGTGGGGGTGTACACTTTTCTCTTGGGTTACTTATTGTGAATGATTGAGTAACCAACACGTGCATGAAGTGTACCCTTGGTCAATCACTGACACAAACTAAAGCGGAAGTCAACGATCTGACCGATTAAATTAAATTGTTGTACCATTTAATAATCATACTAGGATTTATTTGTGTCAAGATAGCAGCAGCTTCTAACGAACAATGCTTTGCAACACAAAGCAAAAAATACTTATTAGAAATCTATTTAAAAAAATCTTATTAAAAAATGTTAATGCCCTTAATATGAAAAATTGCCAGAAAAGTACTGAAGACTGAATATTTACTGTTTTAATAGACATTTCAGTCTTGTAGCAGGGTTTGTAACAACATAGTTCTGCACAGGCTCATTAATAAAAACAATTACTTGTCCATGTGCTTGGGGGCAGTTTTCTATATTATCAACCTTCATTTTTTTTCACATACATTTTGCTTATAACCCAAAAATTGTTCCAGATATGAGCATGATATTAACACTCACTCCTCTTAATATTAAAGGATGTATATACATTTTAACATAAAAATACAACTTAAATGGTTCTCTGACATTTAAAAGCTTACTTACAGACAAAGGTCTCTACATGTGTGCATGGATCTCCACATTTGGGGCAGCGCAGCTGACTTCCCCCCTTGCCGGATCCTCCCGAGCCAGAAAGTCTCTTCCCCTCATTGACGCTTTTCTGTATAAACATGATTATGTCAGCATATATTGAATTACTTAAATAACACCCCCCCCCCCCCCCCCCCATGTAGAAACTGGTGTGGTGCTGTACAGTAGAAGAAGGCTGCATAACTATATTTATCCAAGAAGATTACCTTTCCACCATCACTTCCACTGTCCTTTGGTGTCCCATCTTTCGAGGCATAGCAGGCTGCAGTGTCTGAAAACGTCCTCACCCGCACCCGGGTAGGTAAAGGACTTTCCCAAGAACCCTGCCGACTCAGAGAAAAGAACTGAATCCGGGAGCAGGACAATCCTGTAACAATAGCAAGTCATTCATTATAATAAACTATATTTCATTTCTCTGAGCTTTGTATTGTTGGTCAAACACGCTCATCACATGTTAAAGCATGAACTTGAGCTTTGACAAACTGTAGAGGTCATAAAGTCATTTTCTTTCTCTTCATAGTCATTCAGTCAACTAGAACTTGTTTGCAAATGAAGTGATACAATTTAACATTAAAATTTGGTTGTCTCTGCACTTTGTAAATAGGTGACAATTTGGTGGAATTAATGAAATTACACATTGCCTCTATGGTGTGGTTAATGTAAACATTTACCATTACATTAAATTATTGTTCTAACTTCTAACTCAACTCCATGAAATACAAGTGGAAGTGGAAAGGGAACTTGGCTTGTAACCGGAGGGTCGCCGGTTCAAGTCCCCACCAGGTCAAAAGGGCTGGGGTACCCCTGAGCAAGGTACCCAACCACATTGCTCCCCGGGCACTACTCAGTGTGGCAGCCCACTGTTACTAATTCTATGATGGGTCAAATGCAGAGTAATTTCCCTAAGGGGATTAATAAAGTTTTAGATTTAGAAATACTGGGTAATTTGACATCAGTCCCTTCTGAACTGTTGAAAGAGAAATGTCCACCTGATGTTGTAGTTGTATTGTAAACAGTGATCTAGGTCAGCTGGAGACCTACTTTAAATGGGATCAAACAAAACAATGTCATTCTGCTCTAACAGGGTGTGTGCTTTCAGTTTCTTACCTCTGTGAGCTGTTAGCAACAACCTAGCAGCCGAAGTGCATGGGCAGGACATATTTCTTCTTTTGACTCAAAACCCTGGAAATGAACTTAATGTTAACATGGTACAAACACAAACAGGAGTTGGCTCAGTTACACGGTGGCTCCCTCTCTGCATTGATAGCAGGGAGGGCTGAACATTTCGTAACTTCTACGTCACTGTTAGCATTAGCAAGTTAGGTCATGAAATACAAATTTGCCAAATCAGCAACAAATATCGTATATCCAATTTATTTGTACTCAGGAATTAAGTCATTCGGTGTGGTTCCTGGTTTTAACTAACGTTAATAAGACAGTGTCAGATAAACAACGCAGCTCGCTAGCTAGGTTAAATAAACAAATGACTGTTGGCTACCGAAGCTAGGCCCAGAGCAGAGCTGACTAAATAGTCTCTCGTAGAAGTGGCAAACGACCCCAGTAGGACAGATGTCCACTACTGTCCAGCCGTTGAGCAGAGTGGCTAGTTTATTTGTAGCATTGTTACTGTAAATGTTAAGGCATTAATGTGTAATTGACAAGCTAGTTTTACTCACAAGGCACGATGAAACCGTTCGGGTCTTGCAACACCCCCTCCAGAAAAACAAATGTGCTAGGTCACTGCCGCTCCGATATGTTGTTGGAGTTTTACAGGTCAGCCCGTCACATTCTCCAGTCCCCGTATTTACTTTTACAGACTGGTACACAATGTCGTCTTTGGGCTGTCGTTTCCCAAGTGGGACACGACCATACGGTCTATAGACACGACCCACAATGATGTAACGCTAATGCTAGCGGTTGGAAACTAGGTCGTTTCCACGGCTAACCAGATAGCATCCGCTACGGGTAACACTAGCTCATTGGTAGAACAACATGGAGGCTGTCTATGCAAATCACAACCATCCAGACTTTTGGAGATCTACTAATTTACAAGAGGGGGGCATTGCTGGTGCTCGTAAATGTGTAGACTCCTCCTCCTAATACTAAATAATGGTAATAATAACTTTAGACTCAAGTTGACACCAGATGTGGAAAGTTAAAGGTTTTCATTCCATTTTAATTCATATCATTTCCGTGTATTGAGGTCATTGTATTTTTTTCAAGATTTTAATAATTTAAAAAAAGTTTTGGACGTTATTTTATTGTTGTACTGTAATTAGCAAACGTGTTCCTTTTGAGATGTATGTCCTTGAACCTTTTGTACTCTTTTAAAATGTGATCACTATAGTGGCACTTTTAATTGAGTATCATATAATTGTACTATTTCACTTCTGATTTTCACAAACTTACATGGTTTTCACCAGGATAACATTAAGCACTCACTTTTTGGCAGTAAAATATGACATTTATTTAAGCAAACAAAGTAATACACACTGTGTAACTAGGTTTTTTTTTCCCCACTGTAAGTCTGTGGATTATTAATTAAAATAAAATAAATAACCATCTAGTATGAATGATCATAATATTACTTTAATGCAGCCAGGTTAACCATGTTATCTGAACCATCTCAAGTGACCCTGTTAACTTTTGTCAGAGTGTGACACACAGTGACAGTATAGATCAGCAAAAACAACCAACTCAGATTAACATAAGACAAACACATTTCTTTAATATTTTTAATTATTTTTAATTATTTTAATATTTACCGTGGCAAACATTGAAACATGGAACCTGTGCTACCTTATGTCACTCTGCTAAAACCCTTTGCTCCTTTTTTGTTCATTTGTTTTGGTTTTGTACATACCATATGTACTAATTACCACAAATAATATGCTTATACGTGAGAGCAAAATTTGGCAAATTACTTTGTTATACACCCATAATAAGAACAGAATCTTTCTTTTTTTGGCAAAATCAGTTGCAACTCCATAAACCTCAAAAAATAATTGTCCCCTGTTTGTGTGATGCAAGGTGTAAGCCATGCATTTCTTCATATCAAACCATGTGGTCATTACTCGGTACTCAATAGATCATCACACAGTAATTCCAAAAAATATAAAATGCAGTAACTTCTGTAAGAGGTTTCAAAAATCATTTTAATGCTAATTTTACAAGATTGTTTTTGGGTAATTTTAGGTCACTCTGAGTTTGACCCTGCAGGTTTTCACATTGCTGTTCTCCCACATGTATAAAAGCCTTTTGTTGGGATAGTATGACAGCATCGCCAAGATGCCTGTATCTGGCCGTAAATCAAAACTTGCATCAAGAGGAATCTTTTTCTTTAAATCAAAGGCATGTGTCACTCTCCTGTCTTTGTCATCCGTAAAATACAGCACACCACAAATAATGAAAGCATTTCCTGCTTTGGTCATAGGGTAGGCTGTGTTAATGACATACTCCACAGAGAATGAGTCAGAGTTGAGCTTCGCTACCATCACAATATCATCTGTATGCGATGCAAAAATGACCCAAAGTCCATTTTCATCCACAGCAAACTTGAAGTACGTCTTTGAGTTGCAGAAAAGATAAGTCAGGTTGTTAAATCTGCTGTTTCCCATGGTCAAAGAGTCTCTTTTCCCAGTGTTCAGATCTAATCTGTAGAATCAGAAGTTGATCACATGTTAAAATGCTAAACGAGACACATAAAAGACAATACAAAAATATAAAAATCTATATAGTTAATCATATCCTGTGTGTCTGACACAGACACTTACCTTTTAAGTTTGTTTGTGCCACCATTGTGGTAGTAAAAAACACCTTTGTAAACAACATGACCACATCCCTGATAGAATTTTCGCACATCTATAGTTTTGTTGCTTGTGCTCTGAAAGGTTGAAATGTTCTGAAATTCGGCCAAAATTCGACCTGGTGAAGAAATGTCAGTGTGTAAGACCCATGATGATTTGCAGCATTTGCAATGATGAAAGAATGAATTGCTGTATCAATCACCTGAAAAGTGATCGGCCAGCCAATATCGACCATCATCCTGCCGCGACGCATCTGACATCCACGCTCCAAAAGTGCTTTTCATTTTTAGTGTTTTCTCCGAACATTTAATGGCTTTGATAACACACTCTAAGGAATGAATAAAGACAGACATATAGACATGATAGATAGATAGATAGATAGATAGATAGATAGATAGATAGATAGATAGATAGATAGATAGATAGATAGATAGATAGATAGATAGATAGATAGAAAGATAGATAGATAGATAGATAGATAGATAGATAGATAGATAGATAGATAGATAGATCCATTCTCACCATTTCTTGTTCCCCCCTCATTGGCTGTCCCTGTGATCCTGGTGTTATGGAGTGGATATAAAGAGTCTAGAGAAAAATCTTAAAATCAGTTTAGAATATGAATTTGATGTAAAACAAGTCAACATTGAAAGCAAATGTAATACATGTGACACTTTCTTACCACTTTCAATACTGTTCTGATTGGTAATGTTCTCCTTTTGAGTCACATTATCAGGAAGTGAGGCTGTAAAATAAAATGAAACGTTTAAGTCTCTCTCTCTCTCTCTGTCTATTACTCTATCATCATTTAAAAGAGATTATCCTACTTGTCAATAAGTTCTCTGGTGCCTCTGTCACATCCTCACTTGTGGTATCAGTCAAATGGTCATGGCTGTTGTTTTGATGATATGACACCGACTCTAGAAAATAAAAACAGTATTAAGAACATTCTTTTTTCATATTGTCAAAGTTAGGTGTGTTTCCCTGCAATTGTTATTTACCAGGCTCCATGTCAGTGTTCAGAAGGGTCCCAGAGTCAGTGACGTTCATGTTGTCAGGTGGATGTGGTGTTGGTGATTCTGCTGTAGGAGGATAAACAGGTTTGGAGCGAGCAGAAAAAAACAAACATAACTAAACATGAACAGCATATAGTGTATGTATACAAATATAGTTTCTTACCATGTTTCACGGGTAAATGGGTAGTGGTTCTGTTGTCGCTGCTGGCGTACATGTTACGGTCCACTATGAGTGGAGCTATAGAGAATACATACATTGAGATTTCAAATTTATAGTCACGCACATTTAAGCATCATTTTCTGAAACAGTATTTCCCACCTGTTGTTAACCGTGTCGGTGTCTCTGTAATGTTCTCGGTGTTGGAGACATTCACGCTGTTGTTGTTGTGGTCTTTAGAAAATGACACTGGAGAAAATAGTGTTAAGTTAATTAATAAGTTAATGGTGTGAAACACATTTCATTATACAATCAAAACTGTTTATGCTTAAGATCAGGGGTCTCAAAGACCAAAAAATGACCTGGGGGCCACTGAGCATATAGTCTGGTCAGGATGGGGCCAGACATGTGAACTACAGTCCAGCTTTTTGTTCAGTACGGGTAAGCGATATGAACTTAAAATGACAATATTGGTGATGATATTTAAATAAAAGCATTTGTTTTGATATGGAACAATGTATGGTTTGCAAAAAAACATATTTATGACATACAGAAATAAAGTATTAGTATTAGTATTTCTATTGTAATGGAGGAACAGAATTATTGTCATCAAGGTCATAACAGTTAGGGTACATTGTTTCTCATAAGTAGAAACTGTTGTTTACCAGGCTCCATGGTTGTGTTCAGGAAGTTCATAGGCTCAGTAACGTTCATGTGGTCAGGTGAATATGGTGTTGGTGATTCTGTAGAAACATACATAAGATTTTTTTTTTTTTTTTTAAATCATACAAACATTAAATATCAATGTCAATAACATAACATATTGCTATATAGTAAAGGAACCTGTGTTTACTCACCAGTTGAATTTAGCTTGTTGTTCCTTGAGCCTAGAGTGAAAAATATGTCATAAATTGTCATATAAAATACTTATAGAGTACTATAACTAGATTAAATCATACTCTATGGTAAGGACTTACACTTGAATGATAAAGACTTAAAGATGGTATATGTAGTGTATATGTTAGTGTCTGACAACAGGTGACACTAACAAATCATAAATAGGTTATATACATTAAATATCCATCTACAGAGTGTATGGAAGAGGAAGAAAGAACATTAGCTAACTGAGGCTGAAATTACATATGTTGCTTCCCCGTCCAGGAAAGAATAATTCACACGAGTCTGCCTTTACTTCCTCTCCACTTTCAGATTTCTCTATTTTAACTTGTCTCCTCTGCAAACCCTCATTTTGTCTTCTCTTCTGGTCAGAGATGATTTTGAGAGGTACTGAGGATTTTTAGGTCCAATGTAGTTCAGTATTTCTAATGCTTAGAGACTAGCTGCGCTATGTTTGCTCTGCTCACATCCGCTGTGTTGAAGTGCTGCATTATAAGGAAGGTATTGGTGGTTGGTGCAGCACACCAACCAAAAGAACAAATGTCATTTACAGCCCGCAAATGAACATTTTATTGGGAATAAAGTGGCTGCAACATTGTTACCAGTGAAGCCAGTATTACAAATGAACATTACTATATAACTATAATACATTCCTTATAGCACATGTCATATAAAATGGGATTAAAAGATGTTCAAATCCACAATTAGACGTTGTTATGTGACTTCCTGTGAATGACACTGATACAGTTTGTACACAGTAGCGTGAGAGTTTCTTACCACTTTGCATGAGTATTTCATTCATGGTCCCACTAACATTGAAGGCGTCACTGGTTTGGTTTTCAGACAGCAGACCTGGATTATGACGGGGTGAAATTACACATTCAGTTTTATTTTGTTCAAATTGTCGTTTTCATTGAAAAATGAGAGACAAAGGGGAATGTTCATCCATCCATCCATCATCTACCGCTTTATCCTCCAACAGAGGGTCGCCGGACAAAGGGGAATGTGTTGAAGTTAATGTTAGTTCAATAGAAACAGCATTTACTGTAATAATTTTATTGTTGACTAAAGAGAAGAGCAGCTGGAATTCATATGTATATTATTCAACACAATGATTTACCTCTTTCCATAGTTGTATTGATAATGTTTCCACTGCTAGTGTTGCTCCTTGGAGTCAATTCTGCAGAAACTGAAGCTGTGAAATGAAATAAAACATGAGCAGAATATGCCATATTAATGGTAGTTACACTGCAGCCTTATGTTATTGTTAATTTTACAAAAAGAATGTAAGGGTTTATCCTACTTGTCAAGTTCACTGGTGCCTCTGTAACATTCTCACTTGTAGTATCAGTGAAACGGTCATGGCTTTTGTTTTGATGAAATAACTCCGACTCTGGAAAATAAAACAGTATTAAGAACATTCTTTTTTCATATTGTCAAAGTTAAGTGTGTTTCTCTGCAATTGTTATTTACCAGGCTCCCTGTCTGTGTTCAGAAGAGTCACAGAGTATTAAATATAAATACATTTGTACAGTCTATAAATGTAGGTTCTTACCATGTTGCACAGCCAAATCAATTGTGGTTTTGTTGTCAGTGACGACATCTCTGAATTGGTCCACAATGGGTGAAGCTGTAGAATACACTATATATATATATATATGTACATATACATATATATGTATATACACACATATATGTGTGTATATATATGTATATATGATATGAATATGATTATTAGTATATATCTTGTGTATTCAAGTCATAGTCACTCACCTATTCATGATATATGAAACAGTATTTCCCACCTGTTGTTAACTGTGTTGGTGTCCCTGTAGTGTTCTCAGTGTTGGAGACGTTTACACGGTTGTAGTGTTTATAAGACGACACTGACTCAAGAAAATAAAGGTGAATTGTGTTTAACAGGGCGTTTTATACAATCAAAACAGTTTACACTTTAGATGTGTGTATTAGTGTATTAGTATATTTTGCAGAAAATACTAATAATACTCTTTCTGACAGGACATTTACTTATGATGGACTACTATATTTATACCAGTACTAGAGTACTTTTTTCACCACAGATGTTTGAAACGCTTGACATAAATAACATATGTCATCTGTGAGGAAGGTTTCGACTGTACACACTCTTATAAAAGTGATAATGCATGTGTGATTATATATCACAATTACACTCTGAGCATGAGTGTGTTTTTCCTGTTGATCTGCTCTCTCTCTCTCTCTCTCTCTCTCTCTCTCTCCCTCTCTCTGAGGAATCTGACACTGAGTTGTGTGAGTTAAGTGAGTTTCTCTCACCAGTTTCCATGTCATTGTTTGTCTGTCTCTGCGAGGGATTAAAAGTAAAGCTATCTCTGGCTTGATCTGTTGAATGTGGCGTTGGTAACACTGTAGGAAGAAACACAAGCAGAGCATATACTTTTAAGATTGACCATGTGTGGGAAAAGTATTTCATGAATGATTTTCATTATCACCTACCTGTTAGCAGATTTCCCGGTGCCTCTGTAACATTCCCTGTGTTGGTGTCGTATCTGTTGTCTGGATGCAGAGAAACTGATTCTGTAAAAACAAACAAACACAGAATTAGAATAACTCAAATTATGTTTATTAAAACCATGAAGTATGCAGTCATGCAGTACACTCAAACTCTACAGCTATATTAGTAAAAATGAAGGTTAGCATCTAAAAAAGTGTAATTTTATAAATGTGAAAGTAAAGTGCTGCGTCAGCTACATCTATCTTCAATTTTAAAATGATTGTATTCCACATTATTAATTTGAGTCTAAAAACCAAAACCTCACATGACAGTTTCTTACCATTAGTAACTGGAGTATAGGTGACATTTCCTCTGCCATGATTTAAGGTGTCAATATGTCGACCTAAATATTTAGAAAGAGTTGAAATGTATCAACTAACTGAGTTACTATGCAAAGCCTGTTTTATTTATTTTCAATTACAATTACAAAACACACAATCTCACCTGTTGATAATTTTACTGGTGCCGCTGTGTTGGTATCATTCAAGGTGTTGTTGCTGCTGTAGTTCAGATTAAATGATACCGATGCTGGAAAATAAAAAAAAACATTGAATAATTGTTGTTGTGGGGGTTGATGACACATCATATTGTGACAGGAAATACCCCAGAGGCAATTTTGTGAGCATGTAATAATGTAGAAGTGTTGTAATAGGTTGGGTGTGATCCCATTTTTTAAGATGGTGTGTTTTTTTTCACAGACTTTCTTAAACGGTTGTTTACCAGGTTTCGCTGTCGTGTTGAAAAGTTTCCTCAAGTCAGAAACATATGACGTGATTGCGTGTGATGTTGTTGATTCTGCAGAAAGACAAAATAAGACACATTAATGCAAAACAGCATTTAACAGGGACTTCAAAGCCTTCAAGGTTACAAATGTGAATAATAGTTGCTTATTTCCTACCAGACTTGTTTATTCTTGTACTGTTTTCTGTGAAAGCCGCTCTGGTCGGGAGAGGAGTTGAATCTACATATATATACAAGGAGAAATGGAAAGTGTGACATAGTTATACTTTACTTTACTGTGGACTAATCATTTTAGACCCAATATGTTTTCATTTGAAAAATAAGATACTTTGGTATTATGTTCCTGGACTGGAGCATACAATCAAAATAAGAACTCTTAGATTTTTTTATTATTATTATTTGTTTTGGTGAAAGAAAGAAAGACCTTGGTCTCTTGACTTCAGAATCAGAATCTTTATTGTCATTGTGACAACGAGACATTGCACAATGCCTCAAGCTGCCAGACCTGAGACTGGAAAGTTTAAAATATGCTGTGGGATAAAAGAAAAGCCTCACAAGATATCAAGATACTGAGCAAGGTAGGATTATATGATTATATTAAAGACCAGATTTTAAAGTATCTTTAAAACCCTGCATCTATGACACTGGCTTATATTAAAACCATGCATTAATGCTGAGATAACCATCCATGCATCTATATGTTACTTACAAACTTCAATCATTCAGCTTTAGGGTCACTTTGTGGTGTAACTTCTTAAATGGTTCAATATTTTCTTCCGTCGTCAAGGTGCATAATGTCCGGGAAGAGGTTTTTAGCAGTTTAGTAGTTTTTGTAGATATGCTCTTACTCGTGTTGGGTTGATGACGATGCCCACAGATGGTTTTGTTTCTCATTTCAGTCCAATAACAGGCTGGACAGACTGGACCAGGTAAACCAGTCGGACCTGGTGGACCCCTTGGGCCAGAGAGACCTACAAGTATATTAAACAAATAGTTTAGCCATGTAAAAACAGGCCTCAACAACGAGCGAACCAAAACTGAACAGGAAAGAGTTAATATAGGCTACTATGAATATGGGATACATTCATAGATAGGGAAGATTGGAATACCCCAGTAAATGAGTGATGGATGAACAAAGTGACTTAGTGAGAACACAGCGTAAATGTGTTATCAGTCCAGTGAACAGCTATTGGACAGATGTTTCAAACGTGCTCCAGGTTTGTGTTTCGAAGATTCCTTGACATTGCTTTCTAATCCACACATTCATCCACCCGGTAATCTACAGGGATGGATTATTAGACGTGTAAGACTATACTATAAGTCTCTCACCTCTTCTTCCTCGTTTCCCCTTCGGCCCTGGCACACCCTGCGGCCCCAGTGAGCCTGCTCTACCTGGCAAACCTCACAGACACAAGTGCATTGTTATATTAGAACACATTTAGCAGAATTGATGTACATTAACATTTAATGTACAGTACCTGGCGGTCCGGGTGGTCCAGGTGGACCTAAGGGGGGGAAACAACAAATAAAGACTGAAAACAGCAGAGGCACCAATAAAAAAATTTGTGCTGGAGTGGAGGATATAATTGAAGTGCACCTGTTATACAAGCTCCTTTGTTGTTGCTACACAGGTCGGCGAGGGATTTGACCTGAAGTTAGGAAAAAACGGACACACACACAATGTAAAGGAAAAGTTGTGTTGCAGCCATTTTGTATGCAGTCTTTGTTTATGTATTTTAAACACTGGGTGGAGCAGGGGAGCAGTGGGGCAGGTACAGGTGAGAGGGCCAGTGATGAACACACCGTTTTTGACTGTGTGTTCATGCAGAGCAAACGCTACATTTACACAAGTGTTGAATAAATCAGTCGGAAGCTACAGTCGAGGGCGAGCGCCTTAATATCTCAATCAGTGGCTTTGAGCAGAAATAGTCACCGCAGCTTGACGGTGTAACTCAAATGCAGATTTCCACAATCTTGTTCTCGCAGCTGCAGCAGTGTGAAGTGCCACCACAGAATCTATCTGTTATTAAAAGATAAATGTTAATTACTGAAACGCTTGTCTTGAATGCCAGATACATTTCTCCTGAGGGAGAAAAACAAAACACAGCTCTGAAATGATTTTGTTCTCAGCATCAAGACTTTCAAACGATCTATATTATCTTCTGCTTTTAAGGGGTTTAGAGCGGTTCTCATTGTGCTATGTAAATTATACGTTTTATTACATAACATGTCATTTAGCAGACGCTTTTAACAATTTATTTATGAATCAATAACATACTTGGAATATTAACTCATAATGATAGGTTGCAGTCCCTTTCAATGAGTAAATAAAGTTTTGTTTTGGTCAAACACTTGTGCACCAGTGGTAAATTGCTAATATTAATATCCCTTCTGAAGAGAAGCCAATTCCCAGAGGATGTGAGGAGAGCTGAGGGAGGAGCAGCTCACAGTCAATGGAAAACAGATCCTTTCTTAATCACTGCAGCAGACTCCTGAATTCTTTGCATTACATGAACGTTTCTTATCACAAGAGGGAAAAGAGAAGAAATGTTTGTATGTATGAGAGAAAACATAATTCCTTCCCTGCTCTTTGTCATATTAACAGTAATCAGAACTACTGAAGTTGTGCTCTTCTTATTTTTATTTTTTTTTTTTTACAGCAAAAGCAATCAAATCTTTACAAACACACAAAAGAGCACATTTACAAGGAGGATGGTTGTTGTCTTACAGGGACCATGGAGTATGTCATCAACATCAGCATGTCCGCCTGATCCTCACTTTGTGTCGGTTCCCCATCCTGGTTTCGCCTGCTGCGGTGAAGCGTCTTCACATGTCCAGGTTCTGTGGACAGTTTGCAGCTCTGTGACAGCTCCTGCACCTGAGTGTCCAACCTGACCATCTCCTTCACCAGCTCTGTCTGCTGAACAAGCAGAAAGACTAAACCTGCAGAGGTGAGCAGCAGCAGCAGCACGCACAATCCCAGCAGCAGCTCTTTCCACATGGCAAATAATCCACGTCTCTCCGTCATGTCTGTGGCTTGGTTCCTTATTCTCTACTGAGGAGTGATGTGGGATCTGAAGTTCACAAGCACATATCTGAACACCTGCCAACAGATGATACGTCAGTGGGAAACTCAGCTCAATCTGTTGCAGAGGCATGTCACAATCTGTCTGAAACTATACTGAGGAAACCACATGATGAATTGCACAACAACAAGCATCTGGGAAACAGTTACAGTAACGTCTGCCTGCACACTTGCTTGATTTAGAAGCAGCTCATGGACATATTTCCAGAATGACTGCCCCACATCTCTCTAGTGCTCTTCTTCTCAATTATTGTCATCAGTGCTCTACACAGAATTATATGGAAGTGGAATAAATAAGTTGTGGACAAAGGGATCATTCTTTGGATTCACAAAGGAGCTTTCAGTGTGCTTTCTGTGTGTGTGTGTCTGTGTGTGTCTGTGTGTGTGTGTGTGTGTGTGCGTGCGTGTGTGTAAATCCTTTGAAATCTCTTTTCATGAAACGTTTTGATGTTGATAATCTAACTAAAAAATGAATTTCCCAATAAAGAATCAATGTTGCATATTTTCCCTAATTATTCCAGCTTCATTGTTAGAGTGAATGAAGTTTTTCAGCCAATTTAGAATGAAAGCAGCTTCCCTAAAGCCTCAAATGTGCGGCCAGTATCTTGTTTAGCAATATAACAGCTATTCAGAAGTGCTGAGCCTGAAGGGAAGCTCATTAGACGCACAATACCCATCTGCATAAACTGCTTTTTTTCTAATTAAGTTCGAATGTATGATTTCAGATGTTAACAAAACAACCAAAAAAAGTGTGAACGCCATTTCCACATAAAGGCTGAGCTTTTCAGATGTTGAAGATAAGATTTCTCTGTCACCAGTTGGCTCATTCAAGCTGCAGAGTAATTCTCCACTCCCTTTGTCACAGGTCAGTCTGACCCAGCTAATTAACTTCCTCTTAAAAAGCTTCCATGGTTGACAAGCTGGAGAATGGGATTTTCTTTCTTTTGGGCAAATTAAAATGTGAAGCTGATCTTTGAAAATAAAAAAAGAAGAAAACCATGAAAGCGTTCTGCAGAAAAAACACTTTATTCTTTTTGAATCGGTGTGTGGTTCCTTGCAGTGTTCTGCCATGTGAAGGTACTTGAGACCACAAAGTGGCAATGTTTCTAAGCAACCAGTGAGGTGAAGGTTTAAAACCAAGGCTTTATAAACACTTGGATCACACTGTGATTTATTTGGTGGAAGAATGTCATCTCTGAAATCCAGTGGGTGAAGCAAAGTAAGTTTCACTGATCACTTGATAATTACTTATTGAAGAAGTGGATATTGGAAGTGTTTTCCTCTCCTTTTTTTGAACTGACAGATTCATCTGTAATTTGACGTAGTTGGGCATTAACTTACATTTTATAGCTTCCCTTTGAGCACGGTAAGGAGGGAAAATTGACTCACTAACATTCATTAATTCTCTAGTGACTTTTGTTAAATTAAAAGCAAATTACTGACATTATTGAACGTAAGGAAAATAATGTTATATGTAAAATCTGTGTTCTAATGTTTCCACTGAGTTACTGACACAGTTTGTCGTTAAGCTTTATGTGGGTGTATTTTGGTTTCCATGTGCACCAGGGATCCGTTGCGTGTGAGCACTGAAGGACAAAAGTATCAGTTAGGATTAAAAGGAAGGTTGTCCAGAGATTTAATTTCGCGTTTTGAAGCTGTAGGAACACAAGTCAGACTCGACCTGCAGGTTGTTAGAGGACGAACTGAGCCAGTGCAGGTGTGTCTGTACAATGGCAGGACTTATGAAGGGGATGCTGCCGCTGGAGATGCTTAACATCGGCCCCATGGAGGTGAACACGGTGTCTGAGGTCACGGTCTTGCTGCTTCTTGTTCTTCTGCTGCTCTACACTGTTTGGAGCTGCACAAACCGGTTGTCACACATACCAGGTGAGAGACCAAAGCTTTGGCTTTATCACAAGATTGTGAAGACTGGTGCAAGCAGACAGATGTCACAAGAAAACAGGAAGAATGTGTTTACCACCTTATTTTTTGCAGGTTTTTGCAAGTTCAGGGGCCACATACAGCACAATTTAATCTCAAGTGGGCCGGACCAGTAGCATAATAACCTATTAACAACAACATTTTTTCCCTTTGTTTTACGTTTAATGAAGTATCTTTTTACAAAAACATATTATTAAAAACCTGACATTTCTTGAGAAACTAAGCGCAATTTCAACAACATTATGCCTTTAAGTACATTAAGTTAACATTTACAGGCATCTGGAACTGAAAAATAAAGTCTTTCACAAATTCATCCAGGAGGCTGGATTGGACCTACTGGTGATGATGCCCCTATCATATCAACATCAGAGCACAGACTTGATGAATTCAATATCTAATTCAAAGTCATGTCAACAAACCTGATGCTTCCTAATAATAGAGAACTATTATGTTGAATACACCTACTTCTTTCTTCTAGGTCCATCCTTCTTGGCAGGACTGGGTCCCTTTCTCTCCTACATCAGATTCATCTGGACTGGAATTGGAACAGCAAGCAACTATTACAACAACAAATATGGCAGCATGGTGCGGGTGTGGATTAATGGTGAGGAGACCCTCATTTTTAGCAGGCAAGTTCTACTGAGATACCAGGCATGGAGAATCTGACAGTACATGTCATGATAGTTCATTATAATGAAATTATAATGAAATAATAACAGTCTGGCTTCACCTACAGATCTACAGAGGTGTATCATGTGCTGAAGAGTGCTCACTACACTGCCAGATTTGGAAGCACAAAAGGTCTGAGGTGTGTTGGGATGGAAGGGAGGGGTGTCATCTTCAACAGTGATGTCCCACTCTGGAGAAAAGTGAGGACATATTTCTATAAAGGTAAGTGATTACTACAGATGTGGCAAAACAAAGCAAACTCTACATTCATATCGGTTGACGGTTGAATCCCTGAATCGTTGTCCTGCTGTTTCTCAGCCCTGACAGGCCCCACCATCCAGAGGACAGTGGCGGTCTGTCTGAGCTCCACTGCTAAACACCTGGACGGCCTGCAGGAGATGACCGACCCCTCCGGTCACGTGGACGCTCTCAATCTGTTGAGAGCCATCGTCGTGGACATCTCCAACAGGCTGTTCCTCAGGGTGCCACTTAACGGTCAGCTGCATGTGCAGAGTCTGGAACATCTTCACTCAGACTTATTATTTCCTGCCAGTTAATATTCACATTCAGTTTCTTATAGGAAGGATTGTGAAAAAATGTTTAAATTGCGATTATTTTTAACAGAAATTGCGATATGATTCACGATATCAGAGGTATATATCACATCATTAATCTTGAAACACATATGTAAAATGATTACTCTGTGATATTTGTGCAGGTCTGTGAGACACAAAGATGTTCTCTTTAGTCCGTAGAATAAGATGTGTATAGATCAAGACAGTCATTTAATGTAAAATGATATTTTGACACACATCTTGGCTTTGAAAAACATTGGGCCTCCTGTGATTTGAAAATGTTGATAGAATTTCATTACAATATAATTGTATATTAATATTTTTATTTATGGTGTCTCAGAGAAGGACTTGCTGATGAAAATCCACAACTACTTTGAGACATGGCAAGCTGTTCTTATCAAGCCTGACATATTCTTCAAGATTGGATGGCTGTACAACAAGCACAAGAGAGCAGCGTAAGATCCTCACACTCACCAGTGAAGCAACATTTGGTGTGGAATTTCTTCAACTGTGATGCTTTCTGAACTTTAACAGCCAAGAACTGCAAGACGCCATGGAGAGCCTTCTAGAAATGAAAAGACAAATGATTCATGACACGGAGAAGTTGGATGATGATCTCGACTTTGCGACGGAGCTCATCCTTGCACAGGTGAGTCAGTATTCAGGTCTGAACTACCTGTGTCACAGAGTTACTGTGCAGATAACGTCTGTGTTTGTCGTGTTCTCCTTACCTTCATTTGTCCGTGTAACAGAACCACGGAGAGCTCACAGCAGATAACGTAAGGCAGTGTGTGCTGGAGATGGTGATCGCAGGCCCGGACACACTTTCCATCAGTCTCTTCTTCATGCTGATGCTGCTGAAACAAAACCCAGATGTGGAGCAGAGAATAGTGGAGGAGATGAACACTGTCTGGAGTGAGTGAATGACTGATGAGTGATTTTATTACACCAGCTGAATACTACACTGTTCTAAAAAAAAAAATGCTGTAATTTTCTTGTTTCCAGGTGAAAAAGGTGCAGAAAAAATGAATTATCAAAGCCTGAATGTGCTGGAGAACTTCATCAATGAGTCTATGAGGTTTCATCCAGTTGTCGATTTCACAATGAGAAAAGCTCTGGAAGATGACGTCATTAAAGGCACAAAAATCAGGAAGGGAACAAACATCATCCTCAACATTGGCCTGATGCATAAGACTGAATTCTTCCCTCAACCCAAAGAGTTCAGCCTGTTGAACTTTGACAAAACTGTGAGTCATGCAGCAATATGTGATTCTGGAAAAAGCAAACAAACAAACAAACAAACAAACCACTTCCTTCTCTGTCTGGCAGGTGCCCAGTCGTTTCTTTCAGCCCTTTGGCTGCGGGCCTCGTTCCTGTGTGGGTAAACACATCGCCATGGTGATGATGAAGGTCATCTTGGTCACTCTGTTGTCGCGCTACACGGTGTGTCCTCGTCAAGGCTGCACCCTCAACAGCATCAGGCAGACCAACAACCTCTCGCAGCAGCCTGTGGAGGACAAGCACAGCCTGACCATGCGTTTCATCCCTCGCAGCACACAACCTCAATACAGTCAGCCCTGAAAACCAGTCAAGCTTGATAAGAACGTTATTGTTCCATCGTATTTGCCTTACTTTCTTTATGCCAGAAAACAGCAGTTATGTATTACAGCAGATTTGAAGTGAGAAGTGAGCTTTAAAGACTACAGTGAATACAGGAATCAGCAAAGACAGTCAACAAGCTCTCGGTGTAAAGAATCCACCTTGTCTTGGTTTCACAAACAACACGTACATATTAATCACCAGTAGTTGATGAAGTTAGTGTTACTGTGTCACAGTGGTCGATAACAGTAGATACAGAATGTTTTGTCACAGACACACTTTTGTCTTAACTATAACCACAGTGAGTAGTGTTAGTACAAAGCATTTCAAGTTGTGATTTCAGTACACAGTTATGTATGTAATCTAATGTTATGTAATGTATATACGTAGCATGTGCAATAATGTGAATTATAGGTGAGGCAAACTTCTTTTTTTGTTGACCATTATTTGCTGTCTTTCTCTACAAATTTACAATTGATAAACTTTTTTTCCTCTTCAAAGACTGAGAAATGTGCATTTAAAGGTGGATTGTCCAAAAGGGAAACCAAAACAACAGATGTAGTTACTACTGCAATTTAAGTGGGAAATTGTCTCTTTATAACACTCATAGTATATTGACTTAAAATGTTTCCATGTCGCAAATACTAAAACCAGTATGAGAGAGAGACACCTCTTTGCCATAAAGTCCAGTACTTTACAGCCTATATGGGACACACACACAAACACACACACACACTGACTCAAAATCAAGTTGAATTGCATGTGTTGAGTTTATTGAAAACTTACTAGAATGTAGCGTCAGGCACTCAAAGAAACAATTCCATTTCTTTCTGTACCACAGGCACAAATCAAACATGCCATCTTGGCATTAAAACATAAGGCCTTCAGTTAAAGTTGCGTTTCAGACGCTTTGTTAGTGTCACATTGTTGTTGTTTTTTAGACCAACAAAAGAGAGCAAAAAAAAGGTGACGGTAAACTTTCCCTTTGGGATAAATGAAATAAAACAGGATGAGACATGTTATCCAAACTGAAAACTGGTGCAGCGCAGTCAAAACAGTACGTGAAGCACAGCGATTGATTTCAAATCAATTTATATAAAATATTTTCTGTAAGAATATAACTCTTGATAAATATGTTTGCAATACTGCATTGATAGAAAAATATAACAATAATAATAATGATAATAACAATGAAAACAACTCTCACTGACAACTGTAACTGACAAACTAGAAACACGAGTGCATAGACGATCACAATTGAGGGCAGCATCGACAAAACACCTCAGTGATGAATGGAGGATATGGACATCGTGTAGAGCGACATCCTCAGAACAGTGTTTAAGAAGAAATATGAATGAGTGAAGCGGCTACAGCTGGGGATTAATGTCATCACCATGTTGAAGACAAACAAGGAAGCAAACAGCATCCCCTTAAAAACAAAACTACATTACTGATGGTGTCCATTCATTCATTCAGTCCATCACAGGGCTACAAATTATCCTATATTTGTACAATACAAGATATTCCTACTCCTAAAACCTAATAAATCCAGTTTTAGTTTCAGTGTATTTTAAACAGGATTGCTCGACTCTACTTGTATGTTAATGAACATGAAAGGTTTAGTCAGCAGTAACAGTACCAAATGTAAAATTTACCCTATATGCCCTTTTTCATCCCTTTTTCTATTTCATGGTATTTCTCTCATTGTGTAGCATTTATACCGAAGGCACTAATGACATGTCATTATTTCATCCTTTATACTTACATTTACATGCTCGGTCTTTACTGTATGTCACTCAACAATATCGTCGGCATGAAAGGTTTCAAGTCATTCTGGAGCCCTGTCATCATCCAAAGACATTAGTGTTTCTTTGGAAACAACAAACACTGTTTTAATATCACGGTTAATGAACTCTTTCCCCGCTGAGATTATGACCTGCCATGATTACAACTGTTGTGATTCTGTGATATGTTCATTAGACTATCAGTAAAACCACTGACTGATGGACAATCAAATCCTGCTGCGTAGCTAATGGTGGAAGAGGAAAGAGATGTGGGATGATAATGTCTAACATCAACTGTTTCCCTTTGTGTCCTTGCTCTCCAGCTCTGTGTGACTTCCTCTTCAGTAGTTCAGGGTCTGGTTGCTCACTGGTGTCACTGCAGTGGTGCAGCCGTAGCTCAGTGCTCCTGTAAAGCTCGCTGGCAGTGGTAGATGAGGCAGTCGGGCAGGTCGGGGACTGGAGAGCGCAGCCACACAGCCAGTGCACCCTCGTGCACGCGAAAATGCATCAGACAAGGCTGATCCTGCAGGAGCTTGCAAGCTAAAATTCCTTCCACGCCTGAGGGCAAAATGATAACGGTTACAATCCATAGTAGTAACCCCTAGAGCAGCAATAATCCATGAGTAAGAGCACATCTTAGTGTAATATGATGCCTTTTTGTGTCTATTTTACCTTCTATAGGTATTTATACTTGTTCATTTGTTTATAAAACAAAATATATTTTCATTTATGTATGAATGAATTAATATATACATTCAAACCACTATCAAATGAGTTCACACAACTCTCTCTGATTCTCAGTGAAGCAGTGTTTTCGATCTTGTGTCGCCCGGTTACATTCCAAGGCTGCACACAGGAAGTGATTTGTTTTATGTCAAGACAGACAGAGGCAACAGCAACATTGTGCTAGTAACGCGAGACAGCTGCAAACAGGTTGGAGACTGAAAACACAAACAAGTGGGCATGAGAAATGTTTAAAAAGTAAATAACACTGTTAAAAAAAACAGATGTTTGACTGGATAAATGCTTCTTGGCCTAGTCTGCCGCTGTATACACACAAACGCTCCCTCAGTCAGGTCTGATAGTATTGCTTGACAGAGCCCGTTTTCAGATAGAAGACACAGCAAAAAAATAACGTCACATATATATCTAAAATAGTTTTGTTATTAACAGTAATTGTCTTCTTACCCTTGTATCTGTTACATACCTTTACCCTTAAAATGGATAAACAACAATTGTATTACACTGATTAAAATCTGTGGTGTAAAATTCCTTGTTGTTTATCGTCCACTAGCTCACCATTCATTTTGTGTCTCATTCCTGTTCTGTAAGACTATAATAACCTTTTTTATGATATAAAAACATAGCTTTGCCAACTTCCTTCACATGAATATCTAATACTGCCATTACTAGTAATGTAGTGCAGAAGTGAAATAAAAATGATAATGAATTCCTCAGGTCGCAGGATAATAATGAATGACTTCAAGTTAAAATGAACCTGTGTTTAAACTACTAAGGTGGTGACTGATCTATGGTGAAGCCTTCTAACTACTATAGTTATCACAATGAATTCATCACAGTATTCTAATGCTGAACATGTTGAGGCAAGCACCAGAGCACAGCAGATAAATGCCTGTTTACCTATAACTTCCACGACATGAAGCTGAAGTTTCTTCCTCAACACATTGAGAGTGGCGACCAGAGGTTCTTGACCATCATCTATCAGAGTCAGATTCTGCTTCGTATCATGAGAGAAGGCCAGCCACATTGTTCCATACTCCTCTGTGGACACCGTCAACGGCCTGCAAGCAAATGTGAAACTACAGTCAGCCACTCATGCAGGTCTGTGCACATTCAACATCTAAACAAAGGCAGACTTTGTCACCTGATGAAGGCAGTGAGGGGGAGTTTGTATGAGAACTGCGCCGTCTGAGGCGTTCCAACAGGCACCTGGTAAGATACTGTCCCTGCTAATTCAACATGAACAGCAGGCCTCCTCACGGTCAGAGAATACAGGTACACTGCGACACTTCTCACATCCTTCGCTGGACTTTCAGACACACAGGACACCTAAAAATAAGACCTTGCTTTAATATGCCAGACTGAAGGACAGCATGAGCCGACGTTGGTAATTTAAGCAGAGTACATTACCTCTAGTAGTTCGGAGTCAAGATCTAGCAGTATGTGTTGAACGGCAGAGTCAGAGGAGTTGGTAATGAAAACGACTAACACTATGGAATCTTCTCTGTGTACGTGACAGGCTGAGAGATCCACATTTTGAAGGGTGCACAGGGGTGTGATTTCTGAACGGCAGAGTCCAGAAAGCTCAGCTGGCAGGTGAGAACTGAGACATACGTCTTGAGGTTTGTCAAGGTTTTCATGTGGATCAGGATCGGCATTTTCCAAACCATTATCTCCACTAAGGGGGGGGCTACTTCCCTTTAAGTCACTGTCAGTTAACTCAGCTTCTATGTCACAGGTGCCGTTAGCAGCAATGAGGCCCTGAGGGAGTTTGGACGCGTGTTTGGATGAGGACACGTCCACCTCTGAGGGGATGGTTGAGTCCAGTGGATTGTTACACAACAGGTTGTCTACAGTGGTTGAAGTAGAGACAACAGAGTTGGGCATTTGCTCAGTGGCACCGGAGGATGAGCTCTGACCTTTTGCTTTTCTTCTGAATCGCTGAGGTGTCGGCCCAGATTTTCCCATCTGTTCAAGGAAAAATAGTCATTAGTTGCAACCTAAATCTGTCCTCTGGTCGTTTACATTTTGGACACTCTTAATCGCACTAATTCAACAATGTCACATCACTCCTGCCAGAAAAGGAGGATTCCGCACCACATGAATTTATAAATGTTTCAGTCCTCAGATGTTGGACGGAGAAAGTCAAATCTGAATGTGAGTATGTCTTTTTGTCTGATAGACATATGAGGGCTGAAATGTCATGTTAGTGACATGAACTCATGTAATGGCCAGTGTGTTTTCTCTATGTTGTGCAGCTCTACTGCAAACAGATACAGTTAATCCGTACAAAAGAATTTGGAAGCTCACCAGACACACAGAGCTTTGTGAACTGATGCCAAAAAATAGAGAAGAAGCCAACTGCTGTTTCTCTTGTTCAGGCTCAGGTGTTGGTGTCAGAGTTGGAGTCTGGCTGTGCGAGCCAACAACCTCTGCCTGCTGGCTGGGTGACCGGAGAGGACTGGGAGCCTCCACCTGGACGGCTTCCTCCACAGATTCCTTCTGTGCCAGGTATCCCTCCTTCCCCCACACCCGCTTGACTCCCTCGAACTTCAGCGTTGTAGAGCTGAAGCAAAGATGGAGAATCACCAGTGAGCTCAAAAACAATTAACAGGTGCACTACTTGGCTAGAGGTTTGCACAATGTGTCCACATACCCTCCTTTGTGGGAGAGGTCAGTACTGTCTCCTGACAAACCGGAGCTCATGGACAACAGCGTAGGAGACTGTCTGTCGGCAATGCTGCAGGAGGACATGCTGATGGGCAGGGACAGGCCGTATGGCTCCAGGCTCAACACTGAAGCAGACCACTCAATCAGAACATTTCAAAACAAGGCAGTGCACATGGGGCCTCATATACCCGTCTAAACCGATTGTACCTTTTGCCTGAGAAAGTTCCTCCTGCCGTTGATGGGGAGGCTTATATGGAGCAGCGCCAGCTGCCAACGCCTCCGACACAAATCCGTCCAAAAATGAAAGAGAGGAATCCACCTGGAAACCAACATCATAACAACCGCACGTGAGAAATTCTCCCTTATTGTGGGAAAGAGAGTAATTGGAAATGTTTTGCAGGACTACAGATGTTATACGTGTGTGCTTGTGAAAACAACACTCCATTATCCCTTGTTACCGTCTTGCCACTCAAGATGAAAGATTGCAACACATCATGAATATGTATTTCGAAACGTATTCAAACTCTTCTCAAGGTTCACTGACACTAAATGCAGTTCTGTGGTAAATTCAACCATTCAGAACACTCTGGGCAAGCTTCAACAGCTGCCCTGATAATAACTTCACTTACAATCACTTTTATTTTGGCCACAATTGCCATTAATCTAATCTACTGTGAGTCATGAAGGACAAGCACATGCAGGCCTATTCAAACCATCATGTAATGAGCATTTACTCTACCAGAGAGCGGGGACTACAAAGTGACATCATCTGCTGCGGTTACAAGAGTTAAACAATTCAACGGTTTTGTAAAGGTTTTGACATCAGTGGACATTTCAAATCAAATTCACCGTTTTTCATCTTAACAGTCATTCTAATTCTGCAGCCCTTGCTCGTGTATTTTACCTCTAGAGGTTCCAGGTCAGCGTCTCGAGGTAGCACTCTGGCTCGTAGTTCAGAGTCTTGGCTGAGATGCTGCAGCTCCTGAGCCCTCTGTCTCAGCACTGTGTCCATTGAGCTGATGTACGTTTCAGAAACCTGCTGAGCGACAGAAACACCAGCTCTGCCCTCACAGAGTTTGGTCATTGCCATCAGGGCCCAGCTCTTGGTTTCACTGCTGGTTTGCTTTCTGTCCAACAGCTTCTCTAGCAGCTCGAGGACTGTGGCCGGTTTCAGTTCTTCACTCAGATGAGAATATTCACCGAGGACCTGAGCAAGGCAAGTGTAGTAATCAGGCAAATAAGAAGACTTACATTGTGCAGTAAAATCAAGTTTTTATACGCGTATGTTCTGAAGCGGGTCTCTAAACTACTAAATGGTGGATATGAGAATGTAGGTAAATGCCTTTAGTGATATTGTTCTTCATTGGGCTTGTTTTGACCTTCTGTAACTGTGCTGACAAGTATTTCAATATATACATACCTTTTAATTTAAATAATTATAAGTGTATACTAAATCAAGTACTTCATTCCATTTCCTTTTTTGCTTCTTATTATAAAAATAATTATACAAAGTGCTTATAGGACACATTATCAAAATAAGCACTCACCCAACTGATGACTTGGAGGAAGAACTGTGGCAGCTTTCCAGTCTCTCCTTTCAGCAGAGTAACATATGAATCCACAGCGAACAGCCTCAGCTTCCTGTCCTCCTCCACACTGTCAAATCCTGGACCATTCAAGAGAGAAGCCGGGCATTCAAATCTAATCAACAGTGGTATCAAATTGCTGAAATGAAATATCACAACACAGAGGCACCACCAACGCAGCAGCAGTTATCTCACCCTCTGACAGCAGCTTAAGGAAACTGTTTGGGATGTCAGGCTGCATCATGTCTCCACTCAATGAAAACACCGTGTTCATGGTCTCGATGAACCATTCGTTATCAGGTGCATATGTATAATATTTGTAGGAAAAACAGACACAACTAATGGAAAGAGAAAAACAAGTATAAAAAATAAAACAGCATATCGTACAGGCCTTGAAACTCCAGTCACAACTGTCTTAAAGAACCTTCTTTTCTCTAAACTAAGTTGCAAACCTTGCTTACTACTAGATTTATTTTCACTTTTTCTTCATCTAAATCTGTGTCACAAGAAAGTCCATTTGAATTCACAGACTTTTAAATGAAATGGGTTTAAATCTGGAATTGCAGGCTGCAGAGAACTGACCACTTAAACATCAGAATAAAGTTATACCACATTATCAACATTAATGTCCCGACACACACTATGTATACGACGTAGTGGATGGCAAAACAATGTAATAACGTTTGTGATCAGCTCTCAGCATTTAGATGATTATAATTCTACGACAGTGGGTTATGTTTGTAAGATGTTTCCAGTTTCCCCTGGTGCCGATTGGCCATCAATTTGACAATGAGCATCTCACTCAGAAGGATATTTCTCTGCCAGTTCTGCCACCTTCCCCACCAGGTCAATGGTCGTGTAGTCATCTGTACTCATGCGCAGAAACTCCAGCATCTTCTCGACAATGACCACAACATTCTGGGTGTTCGTGATCCGAAACAGCAACTCCAGCGTCTACAAGAGAACAGAGAACACAACAAAAACACTCATGTGAACCTACAAAGCCTAGGACGCCCAAGTCTACACCACACCAGAATCTGCCTCACCTCACGCTTGATGATGAGGTCAGGATGATCCAGACACTCGATGATGGTCATCTGATGCTGCAGGGCCAGTTTAGGATCCTGCTGGATCACGTAAGTAAGCGCCTTCAAGCCTAAATCAACGCCAAATGAATACGATTGAAATAATATTGGTAAAATATGAGTACTAAATGTTTGTTTTTTTTAAAAACATACCTAGATATTTGAGATTTATCTTCGGTGACAGGACAAAGTTGCCAATGCACTTTGCAGCTTTTTCCAAAAGATCCGATTTGGGATGAATGGTGTAAATACATTTCACACATTCGTACAATATTGCTAGAAATAAAACAGAGATCAGTGTGAGTGATTTCAACCTTCAAAACACATTTATCAGGAACGTGAGCCTCAATTTGACATACCATAGGTGATGTTATGATTCATCTCAGCTCTTCGTAAAGACTCGTCGAGGACTTCATACATGATCTCACTTGTTCTGTGTAAAGAGAACAGACTCATGAAAAACAAATAACCAACACAACAACATAGACATTCTGTTCACCCAAACACATGAAGTAATAATAACCTCTGGTCATTTTTCCCAAGTAAGGACAGTATTCTGATAAGCTGGATTTGTAGCCATGGAGCCGGAACACTGTGATAGTTAAAATCTATGGGCAGCTTCCCACCCACCACCTGCTTTAATATGCTGACAAAACTTGCTGTTAAGTCCTTATAACCTTCTGCATTCTCCTGCAACAAAAGAAAAAATGTTTTAACAAGAGTAGATTAAGTAAAATACAAGATATCTGAATCAGTTGATTCAAGAAAAGCAAGGCACCTGGATCATTTGTAAGTAGATGTGTAGCGAAGCTGTCATCACACCAGGATCCTTGTCACACAGAGCTTTTCGAAACTTATTGTGGATGTG
The DNA here is from genome assembly GCF_958295425.1 of Solea solea. Lineage (NCBI taxonomy): Eukaryota > Metazoa > Chordata > Actinopteri > Pleuronectiformes > Soleidae > Solea > Solea solea. The sequence goes on along the minus strand of NC_081145.1, from coordinate 12,864,390 downwards.
CTGAACTTGATTTGGTGCTATTAGGTAGAATTTGTACAGTGCCAGGACTGCTTTCCTCCGAATGATTTCTCTAAAAACACAGCGTGAGAAACAGTTGAAGACAATAACATTCATGCAAATTGTGGAAACAGGTAAATAAATGAACAAGCGCTTCATACTTTGGGTGATTAAGCTTTTCCTCCACCAGAGGAAGGATGGCAGGAATCATATCTTTGGGGAACATTTGGCTGACAACAGTCAGAGCCATGCACACTTCAATAAGATTTGTGCTCTGAAGATCCTGCAAACACAAATTGTATTTTAATTTATACTCAATATGACAAATGCTGGAAAAGAAAAAAAAACTAATAAATGCACCTTCAATACAGTGTTGACAAGAAGAAGCAGCAACTCATGATTTTCATTTAGAAATAGTGACACAGCGAGGTAACCTGCAAAATAACAGAACACTAGTTGTCACTGTCACAGTGTATAAAGAGGCAGTTTTATTGATTTGGATATGAGGACAAGTAAAGTATGATCACGTTAACTGTGAGTAAATCAGAACCAATGGGAAAGAAGAAACTTTTTACTATTAATTTTACTATAAATTAACATACCAACTCTTTTCTCCAGACCGGTGCCTTGCTGAGCCAGTTTGATGGCATGAATGTAGCTGAAAGAAGCTTCATAGCCCAGACTTTCACAGTAGATCGCTCGCACCATTAGCTCCTTCATCTGCCTCTGAATCAGAATATGACATGAGAAGAACACATAAATAGTCATCAGTGGATTTATTTAAACGATCAAACTGTTGTCAAGTGACAAGAAGCTCACTGTACCATGGAGGTGTTGGGTGACGACACCTGCTCTTTGATAGACGCTAGTTCACGCTGAATAAGCTTCTCTTCCTCCTGAACAAGAGAAAAACACAAGTAAAGACTGCGACAAACAACAACAATTTTACTGCACTTGATTATGTTTGGGTGAAGAAACAAAATTCAGCCACGTCAAACGTTTTCATCACGGTGCTCCATCTAGATTTAATTTAATGTAGATGCACTTTTTTTACACTTAAGTATTATCATTTGTTATGCGATTTATTTAGGTGACAGGGAACTTTATGTGACGTTTTGATTTATACATTTCAACAGATTATGTGATGGCAGTTATTTGAAAATTTGAAATAGTTCTTTAAACTAAATAGGCTGTATGGTGTCATAAATCAAACAATTGTGTTTGGAATATACCAAATTAAGAGGCTTTGGTCAGATTTATAACTCATCTGGAAACAAATCATAGTATATTGTAGAATATTCTGTGAAGTCAGAGGGTACACACTGCCACCTAGTGAACATATTTAAAACTGCAGTCTGGTGAACATGAAATATATCAGGGAAAAATAAGTTTTTATGGGTTGGTCTAAGTTATCCATTTAAGGAGCATGTAAGAGCTAACCAGCTGATACTAATGTTAGTGAAGTAAGGAGGCTGGATGTCCCACAGACATTCACAGATGACAAGGCTTTTACTGAGGGACCATCAACAAGTCACTGTTTGAGTGTAAACAATGGGGTTGACGTGGATTCTCTTTAATAACTTCCACTGAAGCCAAATCAAAATATATGATTAACCATACACAAACAGGGAACACCACTACACTATACTGGATTATTATGAAATATGAAAGAATATAAAAAAATATATGAATATATATAAAAAGTATGAATACACAAATATTATACAAATATACAAATATTTGTCCTACAAACTGTTTTTCCAAGCACAACCATGTCATGTGACCCACCTTAGACAAACAAAAAGAACACGTCCCATTGTATTGGATTTTAGGGTGCACTCTATTGATATACAAACATATTTAATTAGCATCTATTTTCTGTGACACACAGAATAGTATAAACAAATAATTTTTTTAAATATAAAATAAAATGAATAACCATGTTTTAATTTAATTTGCGCCTTTACGTTGTGAGTGTTGTCATTTAAAAAACAACATGTATAAATAGCTTCCACGTTATATGACACAGCGGTCAAACTAGCTGACGCAGAATTTTAACGCGCTGATTACAAAAGCTTTTACGGTAAAGGCCTGCGATCCAATGCGTCAAGCTGATTTGTAAGGACATTAATATCCGGTTTTCAAAATAAACCCCTGAGTGCAGCATATCTGAGTCCACATTTGAAATCACATTTTTGAATGGGAAAAATAATGAAAATCCTCACAGCTTAGGTTTCAGAGATCTAATGACTGGACTTTGAGCAACTGTATAAAGAGAGTTCTTGCAAAGAGTTCTCAAAGAATGATTCTGCCAAAATGCACCACAGAGCACCAAAGGGAGTCATTCCTACGTGTGGCCATCGGACTTCACAACTCCTCCCTCCCTTAATGTGTGATATACGTGTTGGGATCTGTGCAATTTCCTAAATGATCTGTGCAATAACCAACTTATGTATAATAACTCAAATTACAACCATCTCATCCATTCAATACTGTATATAGTGTACATCTCTACTGTATTTATTGTACATATTGACATTTTACATTAGAGTGCATATGTTTATGCTTATGTTTATGTTCACTTAGCTTTCCGTTTACTCTTGTTCATTTCTTTTTATTTTTCTTATATATTTCTATCCTTGTTTCATGTTCTTTGAATAGTAGCAGCTGTAGCAGCTTTCACTTTACGGTTTAAGAGAAGTCCCAAATTCACACATATAAATCTTAAAATTCTCTACTTTAAGATGTAATAAAAACAAAAAAGACAGCATATTGCACTGTTTTGCTTCTAAGCCAGCAGGGATGACTTTGAAGATACTGGAATTCTAAAAGCTTCCATCAGGAGATTAACAGTGAATGTCATTGTAGCTCACATGCATGAACAGGAAGGTTAAGACACTTGATTTCAATGTCAATGTTTTTTTCTGTAAAGGAGTTAAGCATCAAATCAAATGTCTGCTTTTACACAAGGTTAGTAAATCAACAGTCTTTCTTTCTTTCTTTAAAAAGTGCAAATATGGGACATTTAACTGTAAATTTCTCTAAAACTGTGCTGTACACTAGTAGATATCAATGTGCTAAACACAACGTTTTCATTCAGAACTTTATTCAGATCTCTCTTCAAAGTCCAGTTATTTGGGTCTCTAAAACATTGCTATGAGGATGTGCTTTCAAACGTGCACAGAGAGAAGGCGCGCTCAGTGTTTTTATTTTGAAAACCGGATGTTTATATCTTTACAAATCAGCCTGAGTCATTGGATAGCAGGCTTTTTTTTTTACCGTAAACGCCTTTGTAAGGAGGGCTTTAAAATTTGAAATTGAATTTGAAACCCTACTTGTGCTGTTTTCATGTATTTGTGGAAATTGTCTGATGGTTTATTTTTCCTCCAGGCTTAACCACTTGTACATTGGACAAGAAAACGTTCTCGTTTAAAACATTTATTCAGTCATAGATCTTTCTGGCTGCTTGAACCTGTAACACTGCTTCTCCTTAGCTTTTAAAATAGTCTCTATTTCACTAAAATATCTGCGCCAGTAACACATCACAAAATCATGGCTGTTTGTAAATCAGTGTAAAACGCATTACACTATTGTATGGGACACTAGGTGTGCATTACAACGATGTAGATGAAAACACATTTTGAATTAGCACAGGCAAGCTAACCTTAAAACACCTCGACAAAGTGACTGTTGTTATTTCATCTGAGCTCCAGTTTTAAAGACTCACATGTTTGGAGGTGAGCTCAGTGATTCCTCTGATGAGGTTCCCTAGTTTGGAGGTGGAGGAGAGTTTTGCAGCTCCAGGCTGAGAATCCAAAGACAAGAGGCTAGGCAGAGCTGTCAGCGTCTTTTCCACAACATCGCTCATTTTGGGTTTGGCAGCTGCTTCCTTACTTCAGAAAAAAACTCAAATTAAATCACCTGTCCATTCCGGGGACAGGAATGGACGCAAACACTGTGGACACCGGCTGTAAAACAGTTGAGATTGTTGACAAGCGGCGCAACGCTACTGTCATTCAGTCGGCCATTGTTTTTTTTAAATAAACTTTATTTAAATGCACAAAACACAGAGCAGAAAAGTACTCCATCTAGTGGAGCAGAGAGGTAAAACATTGTTAAAACAGCGAATGAGCATTTCCAACTAAAAAACAAACACACTTTTATGAATATGACATTTACCATGTACTTTGACAATAAAATCCACGTTTTTCATGCTTAAATTACATTATAACATTGTTACAATTATACAATGAATTCACTGTAACAAAAACTGCGTATGTTAACTTGTTGGATGTGTATTGTGTAAATTATTTATTTATTTATTTAAACCAGCAACACTCTGGTTACAAGCCCAATTATTTTCCTCTTGGCCATGGGGTGACTGGACTGTAATAAAGTGTATTACCTTTAAAAGACTGTCAGGAATATATTAAGGAACAAAATTAAATTCTTGACTCATAACTTAGCATTAACCATTAGTATCAAAGAAGTCATTCATATAAATTGCCACTGTTATCAGCTGAGGAGTCTTAACATCACTTTAAATTAAATTTGAAACAGTGACTTCTGGCTCCAAATTGATCCAAGTAGAAAAGTATGAGATAAAGTGAAGAACAATAATGACACGCTGCTGTGATATTCCAAACTCAGTTTATTATGTCTGTAATATTTTGATAAACAGGCCCTTGTGTAACTGTACACTAAACTACAATAAATAATTACAGTAAATATGAAATTACAGCCACTGGACAACCGCATGATAAAGGATACATTCTAGGATTTAAGTTTAGATATTTTATTGGAGGACCAACAGGGTCAGGACTGAATGTGCACAGCAAGCAGTGAGTGGCTTCCACAGCAGGGAAAGATCAGTCCTATTTTAATATCATGGGGATATAAAATTAAAACATTGGCTGTAGGTTTACCTTAAAATTATCTTTGTCTTAGAATCTTAGAATCTTAATCTCTTAGAATAGAACTGGCACACGAATTACTGTAAAATACAAATTGTGGAGTTAAAAAAAGCTGAATTATCAATATATCCAATTTTAAATTGTTAGTTGTAATATTTTATGCCAGTGGTCATTCATAGCTGCTGTTAATTTTAATTAATTTCTGCAAACCATTCCAATCATCTTTGACTTAATGTTAACTATGTTTTTCATTTTCAAAGAAGCCACATATTCCTCTTGTGCTGTCTTTCCGCAGCTACTACAACAATTTCCTTATGTCCAGTTTTCTTTCACAGACTGCTTTCCTCCATTATTTTTTTGTGCAAATACAAAATAAGAAAGTAATTGTGGGAACATCCAATACATCACTTTACTGTGTCACTTCTATCCTAGATTGATGCTATTCTCTACCAATTATATTTTCTGCAATATACATTTTACACCGTAGGTTGTAACCATAAGTACTTTTGTGCAATCTTCGGTAATACAAGCGTGGCATTTGGTAATTATAATAATTTAATTATTCTCTGAAATATGCAAATCTACCATGGCCATGAGACTGGATTATATACAATGCTATTGATATGCTCTATGTACAACCATGACTGAGTCTCTATCTCTGTGATTGTACTCTAGCAATCAGAAAGGTTGGTGAGTCTTCGGTAGTTCATTTAATCGCCTGTGTCTTCCTCCTCAAGCCCAGATCTTGGAACAGAGAAACACAAGCTGTTAGACGTTATCACAACAAAAGTGAAGGTCAGACCGACAGGTTGTCAGACCACCAGAAGATATTGAGAGACACCTCATACCCGCAGAGTGTGGTCCCAGGATCCCGTGCAGAAGGCAGTGCCATCTGGAGAAACTCGCAGAGTACTGACGCGGTTCTCGTGTCCAAACAGAATTGACACCCGTGTTCCTTTGAGAACATCCCAGACATTTATGGTGTAGTCGTTATAGCCACCAAACAACAACCGACCTGCAAAAGCAACATATTTGTTCCTCATTTTGTTTTTTTTATCAATATGAGTACATTTAAAGGAAGGGAAATGTGGACGTATCTTACCACTGAGAGAGAAATCAACACTAGAGACTCCAAATATGATGCTCTCTTTGGAATAAATAGCCACTTCTCTGTCTGCCCTTAAGTCATACAAGCGGCACTGAAACAAAGACCTTAATGTTAAAGTTTGAATATTATTCACAGTTTTATTTCCTTCCACAATTGTGTGACGTAGAATCTGCTTTATGCTGACAGTAGTTACATAATTACAATAAAGACACTTTCTAGCTCCATAAGAAATGAACCAGCATTTCCCAAAATGTTGAATTATTCTTTTAAGAGAGATCAAAACAATCAGAATACGTACTGTAGCGTCATCTGAGCCGGATGCAAATGCATCTCCACTTGGATAATATCTATTAAAAAGCAGCAGTGAACAAATGAGTTTCTTAAAGTCTATTATGAGCAGGATTTGAATACATCTGAATTGTAATGAAAAACAAAAACATTGTTCATCACTGTAACAACAACAAAAAGATTCACTTACCGCACACTATTTATGTCTGATTCATGAGTTTCAAAGGATTGAATACACTGCCCTGAACGCATGTCCCACACATTTGCCTTCTTATCACAACCCTGTGGCAACATTAAATGAACGAGACAAATAAGTTAAATTCTTCTAAAAAAAAAAAAGGTGAAAAATGTCAGGAAGCAGTGAAATCTAAAGAAACAAGCATCCTCACCCCTGACACAAATGTGTTTCCCGTCTCAGAGGGAGCCAGGTCCAGACAGAGCACGTCTGCTGCGTGTCCATGGAAACTCTGCAACAGCTGCCCACTCTCGACATCCCATAATGCACATGTACCGTCCCCACTGGACGTCAGGATCTTTAACAAGTAGATGATGAAGGAGAAGCAGTTGAGCTGAGCTCAGTCAAAGTGGATGTGAGCTGACACAACAGGTAAAAGTGGATCGTCTTTAAAGTGTGAAAGATCATGTGACCAGGACATAGTGACCACAACAAAATGGCTGCTGAGAATTATTCATAAAATAAGAAAACTACAAAATGGAGGACAGTGATTTCTGATTAATATTGAATAGATTTTTTTTTCTTGAAGCCTTGATTGGTGATAAAACACAATATTAAATATACAACTCCATTTTTTCTTTATCTAATATATTCTTTTCGTGCGTAATTATATGTTCATTTATTGAGTGTTGAACATGGTCTCACCTGCATATCTGAGTTGGTGAAGCTACAGGCAGATAGGTAGTTTGTGTGCATGGCCACAGACTTCTTCTTCGCAGCCAAGTTCTCATTCTTGTCCAGGGACAGAGGATACACAGAGCATTTGTTGTCCAGGCCACTGTGACATAAAAAACAACAACAACAACAACAGTTTACAAAAAAACAACAAACAAACAGATGACCACACTGAGATCATCACTGGAAATTCAGACACTCACCCACAGGCGACAGCACATCCAGAGGGAGCATAGGCGCAGGCCATCACCCAGGTGCAAGGCATTGTCACAGCATGTTCCTAATAAACACCAACAGATAACACTGTATGAGCTGCATGACAATCAAATGAATCAGGTATAATCAGAGCACAGCGGACCGCTGTTCAACATTAGAGGTGATACAGAATTTAATTAACTAATGGAATGGTCAGTCTTTTTTTTCATAGCCTCTCCGTCCACCACCATTTCAGTGACAAAATTGGGATCCTTGGGGCAGCTGTTCTACCTCCTACAGCATACATGTGTAAAATATCTGTATTCATAGTCATGACAGCTCATACATTTGATTTGTAAGCTTAGAAGAAGAATTTATTGTGACTCCTTGTGTCTTATTTGTGATTTGGCGAATAATAATAATGTATTATTTCCTCCCACATTGCAAAAACAAGCAGATTTTGGGGAATAGGCAAATTGGACACTCTAAATTGACCACAGGTGTGAGTGTGAGAGTGGATGGTTGTTTGTCTCTATGTGGGAGACTGTCCTGGTACCTTGGGAGTGTCGTCATCAAGTAGCTTCGCTGAGGTTTCCACTGGCAGTTTGCTTTGGTGTGATCGACACAGGTTAGACTCCCACATTAGATTTTTACATACGATGCAACGCGCTATTTTTTTATATGATTGTCTGTAACTTACTGCCTAACCCTGTCTTATTTTAGCCCTAACCTCACTAACAGCTGTGTCCAGCTGACATGGTGGTAGAGGATGGATGGCTGGATTATTACTGTTATTATTATTATAATTATTATTGTTATAATTATTATAATAATAATACAATAAATACCTACATGTGAGGTTTAACAATATAGAAAACCACTTATTACACCATACTACATGCATTTGCATGAGGTTCGTTTTGATGTAGCTAAAACCCTGGCTTGTAAAAATCCAGTCTTACCTTGTTGGTGGTGAAAGCGTCCCATACAATCACTTTTCCATCCTGTCAAAAGAATTAGACAGGGTCAAACATGTACGGAGCTACATAGTATATGCAACAACAACATGAATATAGAGTGAGCGGCGAGCATAGAACCTGTGAGGAGCTGACTATCCTCCTTTTGTCCTTACACCAGTCCATACACAGCACTTTGTTACCGTGTCCCTTCAGAGTTCGCCGAGTCTTCATGACAAACTGACCCAGTCCCTCCACTTTCTCTGCCACCTGGTGTACTGCACACACACAGAGAGAGCAAGAGAGCAAGAGAGAGAGAGAGAGGTGGAAAAAGTACTGAAATATTGTACTCAAGTAAAAGTACCACTATTTTTGATACAATTTTACTACAAGTACTGGTCTAAAAATGTACTCAAGTTGTTTAAAATGTAATTGTTTTAATTAAAGGCAACCCTTTACAAATTAAAGTGCTGTCAAAAAAAAATGTAAACACATAATGTATCAGTCAAAATGGGTCAAAGGTCACAAATGCTTTAACTTTCTCACTCACTAGGGGACCTTAATTAACACCAATTCACCTGTCTTCATCATTCAACTGTCATTCATTCACCTGTCCTCATCCTTCATCTGTCCTCATCATTCACCTGCCATCATCATTCACCTGTCATTCATTCATTCATTCAACTGTCCTCATCACTCATCTGTCCTCATCATTCAGCTGTCATTCATTCAATGACAGGTGAATGATGAGGACAGGTGAATGATGATGACATGTCCTCATCATTCACCTGTCCTCATCATTCACCTGTCATTCATTAACCTGTCCTCATCATTCACCTGTCCTCATCATTCACCTGTCATTCATTCACCTGTCCTCATCATTCACCCAGGGTGTCCGGGGCCTGAATTTGATCTTATTTTATTTTTTTTTACTCAGTAACAGATGTGATTTAAAATGTAGTGAAGTACAGTACTTCCAAAAAACATACTTCAGTAAAAGTAAAAACTACACATTTTAAAAAATGACTTTAAAGAGTGCAAGTACACAAAAAACCTACTCAATGACAGCAACACGAGTAAATGTAATTCATTACTTTCCACCCCTGCACACACACACACATTACATTAAATGACATTAAATGGCATTACATTAATTAAACCTTCCAGTGTATACAGCCTCCATTAACACTGCTGGCAGCTGTGAGACTTAAACTACAGCAGGCCTTTGCTAAATGTGAGGATTGTTATCTTGTCCTCAGGCACCTTTTTAATCCACATCTGTACAACACTAACATTACAACTAAAACCGCTGTCTTATTTCCCCCCCTCTCGTTTTCTGACTATTGTGATATCGCTACGACTTGAGTGGACAAAACCACTGCACGGAGGAAATTCGGGTGGAAGCGCTGGACTGGAAAAACGGGAGACAAACAAACATCCTGTCAAATCCCGTGTAAAGTCAGGCCACAAAGATCAGCAATCAGACTGCACACATTCACACCCTCGACCACATCCACTTTACATTTGACCTGCTGCGGGAGAAATACAGACGCTATTTCAGCGCTATTTCGGTGTCATTAGGGTGAATGAAGGAGGCCTCTCCATTTTCAGCAGCACTCACGCTCGACATCGTGCAGCTTCGCTCTTTCCTCCTCCAGCTTCGACTTCAGGTTATCCGACTCGGTCTTGAGATGCGCCAGAGTCTCGTTCAGTTGTACCTCCTGTGTCGCCATTTCAGGGATCGGAGGGGATCTCATATATTTCCTTTGAGCAGACAGCGATCGGCAGCGAAAAGGCTTAAAGCACAGCTAACAGCTGATGCCGCTGTCATGACGTCACAGGTAGAAGATGCTCCTCCAGCTTCCAGGAGGAGGTAGGAGGAGGATCCTGTATCCTGGTGAGGCTGCATCCTCAACATCAGCAGCACACTATGGAGTGTGTGTGTGTGTGTGTGCGTGATACTTGGATTTGTATTGCAAATTTGATTTATTGAGGGTTTATTTTCTTTTACTGATTTTCTTTTCCTTCTTAAAAAAATGAATGATACATTTCTTGAGACAATAACCTTCTTATTACAGTCATATTTGCAAAATTAATGCACATTGAATGTCTGACATTTATCTAAATTTAATGACACAGCAGTACATGACATGTAAGACAGGACTCTTTTTAACTGCTACATTGTGCTGCCCCTGCCAATAATACAATAAATACAATCAGGCAAAGTAAAAATTAAATGTTGTGTTTAAAATAAAAATAAATGGAGCCTCAAAACAGGACACAGCACACACATAAGCCTTCATAAACATGCTTCAAATCAAACTGAAAAATGTCTAAAACACAAAATAACTACTCATCAAACAGCTTCAAACATACAACAACATTCATAATTTATACTTTTTTTATTAGAAAGAAATTCATTTAGAAAATACCGTAAAGATGAATTGATTACACCAGCGTGAGTCCACAAAATGGCTGTTTAAATATTGCAGATGGGCCACAGACCGGGATAAAAAAAACATTTTATTTAACAAAGTCACTGACCATATATTCTTTGTTCTAGGAGGAAAAAACCCTCTTAATTTAAAGATAATAAAAATGTTTAATAAAATCTGATGTCTTACTTTGCTATTAACATTTTATTAATATAAGTAATGCACAAATGCTAACACAACAGAGGCTTCTCAGCTGAGGTCCCAGCTTCTGTTTACTTCAGTCTTGGTTCTGAGGGGTTTGAAAAGTGTCTCGAGCTCTAAACCCTCTGAAGCTCAGGACCATAGTCGCAATGATGTTGTTTCCTTCTTTCATTTAGGGTTGAATTTAACTCACAGTACAGTAAATAAGGCCTATATAGGCTATAATTATTCTCATTGTGGAAAATTATTGATATATTTTTTGGCTTGGTTAAAATTGACATTCCAGTTTTCCAAAGTCCAAAATGTCTAATTTTGTCTACCAAGTAATCAGTAAGTTATCACTTTATGACCTAATGATAGATCATTGCCATTTTAATAGAACATAAAAAATATTTCAAAGAAAAACCTTTCTATGAAATGTTTTTCTATGAAATCCCAGCTGCAGCTCTACATTTTGAATGTACTTTAAAAAAAACGTATACATTGTTTAATTAAAGTGTTGACGTATTTGTAAACACATTCAGATGTAGTCATAGGCCGCTTTATGTGTCAGTGATGTGGTGTGGAGGTAAAGGTCAGAGGCTGGCTGTGTCAGATCCTGGTCAGAAAGCCCAGATTCAGACTGTTTGGGACCTGCAGAAGCTCCAGAGCCTGCACGGACGGGCAGAAGGGAAACATGACCTGGAAACGATAATCTGTGTCCAGCATCAGCTGTGTGGACCCTTCACGATCCTGGAGTAATGACTGCAAACAAAAGGGGGGGACATGTTTAGAGAAGAACAATTCACACTTTGCCGCATTCATGTTTGAAAATGGACAAGAACACACCTGAACTTTCCGGACAAACGATGACGTCACCCTTTTCTCAAAATCATCTATTGGTGTGTATGAGTTCAAAATCTTGACAACCTACAGAAACAAACTGAGTGTAGGTCTCATTCTGCCAAGATGCTGGAATATAGTAAATAACACAGTTCTTATGACGTGTTGCTGGATAAATACAAGGGATGGGTCAAAATATCGATTTGGTGTCATATCGTTGTCCGTCCACGTGTGATATGATCATTGATGCAGAGCAAATATTGATATTTTAATGAACAAATTAAGGCGCGCTAAAGTAAACAGTCCCTGCCAGTTACACTTTCTGGGCGTCACTACTTGATGTCTCCTCATGGCACTGCTGCTCAAATGAATGAGGGAAACTTCAGTGGTAGTTACCTGGCCAAAGAAGAGGGAGTATACAGCGGGATAATACGAACTTTGTTCTCTATGTTGTGAATAAATAAAGAAATCCTTTCACTTTTTACGGATGTTTTGTTTTCTTCAGTTCGACAGATATCGTGATGTATCACTATATGATTGTCTTGCAATATATTAATTATCACAGAATCGTTGTCACGTGAATTTATTGGCATCGTGGACCATGTGCCCAGTGATTCCCACCCCTAATAAATACCTGAACAGAGTTGAGCTCAGTGCATTTTTCAGTGATCTCCTTGGCATCGTCATCTGTGGACTTGTTGACTTGCAGTAACCAGGCAGCCTGAGACAGCGGCCTCAGGGTATCCATCGCGTTAGAGTTCTGCAGTTCCTTCTCCTTCAGCCACTCCTCCAGGTAACTGATGTTACACCTAAGGGTACAACGAGTCAATGAAACTGAACTTTTTTTTTTTTTTTATTATATTTCATTCAAATCCAAAAACAAAGCAAACGCAGACCTGATTTGCATTCCCTTCCTGCAGGAACACATATCTTTGCGCAGCATGATGTTGTTGAGGGTCGTTGCACCCACGAGGAAGAACAGTTGCTTGACAGCCTGTTTGATGAGGCCCTGATCCATGCCATGCTGGTTCATGGTGGAGTGGAAATGAGTGAGCTGCTGAATGATGGACGAGATGGTGTAGGTCTCTGAGTCCTCATAGATGCTGTTGGAACGTTTCCTGAAGCCTGTCGGCTTCATGCTGGAAATCCCCTGTAAACTCTCATGTTCCAACATGCCTGGCACTGAGGGTCAAGACAACAAGGAGGCACATTTTAGGGCAACAATCCAGGTCTATGCATGTGACAATAACTGACAGTAAGTGAGAGTTACCAATCGCAGGAGTGAGGTCCTTTTCCATGACTGTGATAAACTGATGGTAGATGTGGATGGCCAGGTCACTGAGGATCTGTCTGTGTTCTGACAAGTCAAAATTCTGCAAGCAGTTCTTCTTTTGGCGGGGAGTATTTAGCTTCATGAACTCCTTTAGAAAACAGACAAAAAACAACAACAACAAAAGGTTTAACTATGCCTGCAATATTATGTCAATAAAAGGACCATAAGGGAGTACAGATCCAAACCTCTTCCCCGCTGTACTGCTTCAGACAGTTGAGCAGGAGACACGTGTTTGAGAGCCAGAAGGACAGCAACTCAAAGTCTTTGTTGTGATTCTGAAACACAAAAATTACGGTTGTGTTTTGATTCAAGTTATTTTCAGCAACCCAATTGTATGTTTCTCTAATTATTTTGACATTCTACATATGTATTATTCCTTCCTTAGAACAACAGCATCTCAAAATCAAATGATATAAGCAAACTAAATTACACTATCATAACATCAGATATGATCATAAATAAGGCGTTTACTGTGCAGATAAAGCCTTGTGATTGTATTATGAAGCTCACCATGATGACCTTTTTGACAGCACTGATGATTGCATTCATCAAAGCCTTAAGTTTGGCCTCATCATTCAGGTAGTCAGCATAGCGGACACACATGAAGAGGAGGTAGGCTGGAAGACTCGGAATCATATTCACCACCACACCCTTGGGCTTCAGGTCTACAGGAAGTTGGTGACATGTTAAAGGGGGAGGATAGGTAATCAATAATTGATTCTGTTTAAATGGTTTGTTTTCACTATAGGGAAACGCTGTGGGAAATGCAGAGAAAGCCACAGCATCAATAGAGTAAAGAGGAAGAGAAGAATACCCAGAATGATGTTTTGGATGAGCCTGGGTTCGTCCTCTTTTTTGTACTCCAACATGCCGAGGTAATCTTTAGGAATAATGGGTGCAGGCTTTTGCTTGGCTGTGTGTGAAAGAATTAAATGATTAACTTAATTAATTTGACAATCCACAGATATAAACCACAATTCTACCTTTCTGTGACGTCTCAAGGCTCTTAATTTGATTCTGGAGCTTCTTAATGAATCTGTTTTTATGGTCAAGCTGCTCTTCAAATTCCTGGAGGAAAGACAAAACCTGTTACTGATTAAAAAAAAAGAAAAAGACAAGACATGCATTCACACCTTAGCAGTGTAACAACCAACATTTTATATCGATGTATACCATGGTCTCTGCAGTTAACTGTGAAATTTCAAATCTCAGTTTGATCTTGGCTTCACTCTCCAACAGCTGCTGTTGCTTCAAGTGGTCGTTCTCCTCTTCCAGGTCCTCTACGCGGCCTTGAAGTTCCCTCTTCACCTCCTCCAACTCCTCAGCTTTGTCCTCAAAGTGTCTAAAAAGCAGCAAAAATCAGACAGGCTAAGAAATCTCACCTTCAATCAAGGAACAAACTCCAACCTGAATATGTTACCTGCGCAATGAGCTTTCTTCTTTAATCTTTATTTGATGGACACTGGTGATCGCCTCAGTTTTTTCTTTCAGATGACATGGGAAAAAGAAACAACAAAAACAAGTTGGAGACTAAACTGACTTAAGGTCTTTCAATTATTGAACAATAGATTTAAATAGATCTACCTGCTAGCTCTTTGTTCCGTTCCTCCACATTGACCTGCAATTCTTGTTTCTGTCTCTGCAGCTCTGAAACCTGCACTTTCAGCTCTGGTATCAGCTGAAACATTTAATTCATTGAAATCAGTTTTACATTTTCTCTTTAGAAAGTAAGCAAGGAATAGGGGAACCATCAAATGACCCACCAAGTTCTCACTGTTGAGTCTGGACACTTCTTGGCGAATACTGTCATTGACGTTACTTTTCTCCTGGAACAGGCTCTGCAGGCTGCCGTTCTCATGTTGAAGGTGGTCCACTTTCAAAAGCAAGCCCTCCAGCTGGGTCTCGTAACTTTCCTTCTGCTCCTTCTGGTGCTTTTCCAGTATTCTGCCATCAAAAGAAGAACCATGTTATCAGGGTCAAGCGTGAGCAGGCCTGTCGCACAGATGCGACACATAATACAGCTGATAGTTTGTGTGATACAATAAATACCTGGTCGCTTTCTGCAACCCGTCAAAGGCTGCCAGCACATCTTCCATGTCATAAATCTTCTCAGAGTCATTTGAAGAAAGCCTTCAAAGAGACAATTTGTGAGGTCACATTCACACACACAGACATGGACACATGACAAACATAAAAAAAAGTTTTACCCCAAAAGAACCTCCTCTTCAACAACACCACCAAGAAGTTGTATTGTAATCTCGTTCATCTTTGCTGCATTGAGATAAAAATTTAATTAGCATAATAATACGTCGCTGTATACATTTTCTGGATAAGTTTCACTCAATATGTAAAAGTCTGCACCTCTTGCTTGTTCTGAATGTTGCTTCATCTTTCTGTCCATGTTATTCCTCTGATTTTGCAGGTTATTCATCTCTCTGCGTAGCTCCGGTATAGTCTTGACGTGCTTGGTGAGCTGGATGACTTGCTCCTGGAGGTCAGCGTTCACTCGACCTTCCTCCTCTACTTTTCTGTGTAGAATGACTCTCTCCTCTTTCAGCTTTTTTATTTCCTCTTTCAGAGCTTCCACCTCCTTCTCACTGTCGTGTCTCTGGATTTCATTGTTGTTCTCAGCAATCCTAATCCACAAAGCCCTCGCGTTAATAATCCTGAGCAATCAAACTACTTTTTTCTCGAGACTATACTTTTTTGTCACTCACTTTCTTAGCCTTGCTTCATTTTCTTTCTCGTCAAGAATATTCCTCCTTAGGACTTCAAAACTCTCTGCAAGAGTGCAACATTTCATAATTATGGTACAAATAAAGGCAAGTGTTGTACAGTGGGGATTCTTAGTCCTGTTACCTTCTGCCTCTTTGATGGATGCTTCAAACTTTTTCTCCAAGTTCCTCTTTTCAAGTTTTAGTGAATCTAACTCCTTTTGATACTGTGCAATTGTCTGGAGAAAGAACAACAATATTACAAAGTACGATTCATCAGCAAACAAAAAGCTGTATTAAACACTTAGAATTCACTTCAAGACTGACCAGAGTCGCATCCTCTTTCACTTTCTTCTCTCTCGTCTCTAAAGTTGCCCTCTGGCTGTTTGATTTTTCCAGTTGTGCCTCCATGACCTGAAGTCTGTCCACAGTTTGAGAGTGGCTGTTGGCCAAGCTGGTCAGTTTGTCTACCATCCCCCGGTTCTCTTTATTCTGTAAGGTGACAGGATTTCTTAAAGGGTCTGTCTTCTCCATAAAAAGTACAGTTAAAAGAACTTTGGAAACATCTTTACCTGATCTTCAATCTTCTTTCTGAGCTGCTGCACTCGGAATGAAAGCTGAACATTAAGCACCAGGCGACGCATGGTTTGAAATCTCCTTCGAGCCAGCCATGCTCTGGCATACTTCTGGAGAACCAGGGCTTTTTGCTCTTCCATCATCTGACGAGGTAATGAGGGTGATGTGATGACAGTCTGTATTTTCATTGTACAACACGACATAAAGAACTGATAAACGAACATTTTCTGACCTTCTTGTACCGTTTTCGGGCCATCCAACCCCGTGTGAAAGCCTGGATGGTGATAGAAGCCAGGCGGACTAACTGGTAGATCTGTCTCGTGCGGTAACCTCTCCAGTGTCTCTGGATCACCAGTGCTGCCCAGCCCCGCTTCAGTGTTGCAGCACTCACCATTTTACTGGACATTTAAAGAAGAAAAACAAGCACATCTAAACATCCATATCCTGGTTGACACAAGAGGGAGAACTACCACATTGTCACTGAATGCTTCTGACCGGATTGTCCTCTTTCCACGGATGTACTGTTGGAGGATGATGGCTGCCTCTCTCATGCGCAGGTACTTCCTTCGCTGGCTCCACCCGCGGACGCGTTTCTGGACGGTTATGCAAGCCCCTCGAAGTCGGTCCAGACGCAGCTTCTCTAGATAAGCTACCTGTCCGGCTCGAAAGAAGATCTTTGTCCGTCCAAACTTGTACTGGTTGGAGTCCTGGAGATCATGATGACAAAATGATACATAAATATGTAGTGCACAATATAGTGTGTATTTAAAGGCAGAATTTGAAGAGAGAGTTGACCTGGATCAACCTCTGCAGCACATTTTTGCAGGTCTGCTTCTTGTCATTGAGATCTGGCTCCTGATGTGTCATTAGAATACTGTAACGGCTGTAAAACTCAATGTATGTCCATCTGCAAAAACACAAAAACAAGGGAATTATTGGTACAACACAGCCATGCATATATGTTTCTAAGCACTATTTGTGTTGTTTTTGTTTTTGGAACCTCCCACCACTTAGCAGGGGGACGGCAAAGGTGATATATTTCAGGTTAATGGGAGCGCTGGTTGCTGCTCAATCAGGAGGCGAAGCATACAGTTTTTTGACTGCGGTTATAATAGTTTATTATGTCATATTTTGACTCAATAACTGTTTTGAGGTTGATTTAACTTTGGAACTTCAGAGAATCATTTTTACACACGTCAGAACCTGTCAGCAGCAACCGATGTGGCCTTTCTGGATTGGCAAAAAAAGACACTACAATGCTAATATTGTGATATGGCTAATACTGAATAATGTAATGTAATAGAAAGTCACCTGGATGGATAGCTTTGTGCACTAATTCGAATTGTTTCAAGGACTCCACAGGCTCGTAGCTGCTGCACGACCCTCCTGGAGTCATATCTAAAAATATGAACAGATACAAAACATGTAAACAAATAATTTAGAGAATCATTCGGTGAGTGGTTCATTTTGAAATAGTTTTATTAATACTCACTCAAATGGAATCTTTTCATCGTTTGGCTTGATGCAGCGCACATAGTGTGGGGTGGTAGAATTCAGTGTTTCCATCAGTAAGGAGAGGGAGCTGGAAAACTGCATTTGACCATTAGGTTGATGAGGAAAAACACAGACTTGGTTGTATTCCATACACACTTGCAAACACCATAATCTCAAGTGAGCAGAGTAAATATTTTCACCTTATCTCCCACAGAGGTTCTCAGCTGTTTATTGGTTGGTTTAACTCCAGGTCTGGCCGGCCTCACTTTGACACCTTTACTGCTCACAGCGCTTGGCTCCTCCTCTTGGAAAAAGTTGGCCAGAAATGGAAACTGATAACAGATGCAATCAGGAAAACATGTTAAAAATATAAAAAAAGTTAAGATCATTTAAAAAAATATGGAAACTTTCATTTGCTTTTGTGACTAAAGTGGCGTATTTAAGAGATTAAAATAAATGATTACCTTACTGACTCTCATAGTGTCTACCAGTTCTTCATACAGAGTGTCTCTGTTCTTTTCAAGAAACCCTTTGCACTGATACTCCACCTGTTCAGGATGCAGAGTTTTAAATAGGGATGATATTGATAATGATATAGAAAGTATCTTTCCAATATTGGCCATATCACTGAACCAGATATCAGAAAAATAACCACTTAGAATCTGATACAATGCTAAAGCCCTAAATTTCACATAACTAGCATTACATCGCATATTTATTTCTTCTTTATAGGAACAGTATATTTGTCATGCAGTTTTGAACATTATGTATTTTAAATGTCTGGAAACGGGTAGGTGGAGAAAGATGTAAAACTGACTGTATCGGACTGATATCAGTAAATACTCAAGGTTGAGATATCGGTATCAGTATTGGCAAAAAAGAGTGGTATTGAGCACTAGGTTTAAATATACTGTACTGTACTGTACTCAAGGGTCATCAGATGTTTACCTTGTCTGCAAAGTGTTGTATTACGAAAGCCTCGCTGTATAACCGCGGCCTCTCAAACAGAGTACCGGAGACGAGGTAGGTGTCCAACTTTTGCAGCCAGGTTTGATCAGTGCCCTGAGGAAACTGTAAAGACATACAAATATATTGAAGGACACAGGTGGTTAGAAAAGGAAAGGGGAATGTAATGAAAAATTTAACTGTACAAGGCCGAGTCATGTCAATCTCACCAAACATTCTTCATTCAGCAGGTCAAGAATCCCCATCTTTGCTTCAATCAAGTCAATGACTGGCTGGTTGTCATAGAAATCTATCAGAGTCCATGGGATGTCCTCCTTCATGTACTCCTCTTGCTCCAGCTTGAACACATGCTGACAATAGGAGACACGGTGGAATGAGTCTCTGAGGTGACAAAGAGGTGTGTACTGCAATGGTTTTGACTGACTGTGTCGCATACCAAGTTAAACTGCTGTTGCAGCTTTTCATTTGCATAGTTGATACAAAACTGTTCAAAGCTGTTGATGTCAAATGTTTCAAAGCTGAGGACAAAAGAAAGCAAGTTCACGTCAGACAGAGCAGCAAAAGAGACTTGAAGACATTATTGCGCTGAGGTAAAATGTGACGTATCTACATTACCCATAAATGTCCAGAACGCCTGAAAAAGCATGTTGCTTTCCAGGGACCTGCAGCGCTTTGTTTATTCTGGTAATAATACAGTCAAAAAGATGTGCATAGATATGTTTAGCAAGGGCATCTCTGGCATTTACTGCCCGCTCCTTGGGCATAGGCTTCACCACTGTCTCAGCTAACAGAACAATCCTCCGATGGCACAACCAGTGCACCAACTCCTCTGCACTCACACCCAGCAACTCACAGACAACTGCCAGGTGTGGATCACTGAGCTGCAAGATATAAAAACATTTTAAAAAGGTTTATATCTAACCTGGTTAATGTTTAACGCTCTAAAAAAAAACTTCTAACCAGAAGTTATTAAATGACTCACACTAACTGATGATGATGATTTGTCCTTTCCAGAGTCTCCAATCTCCACGTTTCCCAAATGAAGAACTGCGGCCAAAACTTTGAAGACATCTGACTGAAAGTCCTCCTTCAGCCCTAGAGGAGCAGAGAGAAAACGGGAAACTGAAATAAAAGTCTCATTAAAAGTGAGTTACAGTCTAACAACGAAATATTTTCTTTTTTTTTACCAAGCAGTGAGAAGGTCTGTCGAGTCTCTTCCATGTCTTTCTTGTCATCTACACCTTCAATAGCGACATCACCACCCATGGACGTATACCTGAAGTTATCTGCACTCACTGTTTGTGAAAGGAATATGTTATTTAGGGGATTAACAATAAAATAATCCACACACGGTTTAATACCACAGCAATAAACCATGAACTGACACTCACACAGTCTGAGGTTCTTGAACTCTGGCAGGTGAGCACAAGAACACAGCTGGTAAAAAATGTGATAATTCCTCTCATTTTCAGCCTGAAAAAAAAGAGGAAACTCATTAACATGTATGTTGATATAAGCAACATAACACGAGCCAACATCATGTTCTCGTACTCTACCTGAAAAACTACTCTGGATTTCTCTAAGAGGTAGGTCCTCATGTTCGCTCCAATGATCTGGTACTTTCTGTCAAAGCTGATCTCTGTGAATTTCCCAAATCGGCTGCTGTTGTCATTCCTGGTGGTCTTTGCATTTCCTATTGCCTGAGACAAAACCAAGCCCTTGAGATCTGCTCTGCAGTATCCATGAAGATATTACTTATTTATAGTATGAGGTTCATGAAAGTGGAAACTTAAATTAAGGGAGATGGCACAGCGCTGAAACACAAGTGTTGCCTTGTGAACAGGAGCCCTGGCACAGTAGAATCATACCTCTGTTACTGGATTGGATGCTAGGACTTTGTCTTCGACTCGGGTCTTGCTGCCAGATTTGCTTACAACAGCAAAGTACCTCATGGCATATCGAGCAGACACCGTTTTACCAGCTCCTGATTCACCGCTGACAATTATAGATTGGTTCTTGTGGTTTCTGTGAAAGAGAAGAGTGTAATATACTGTCATGAGCACAGTCTATATATTCTACTTTATGTGCATTTATGAGTTTTATTTGTTTACCTAGCCATCTGTTTGTAAGCCTCTTCTGCCACTGCAAATATATGAGGGTCCATGTCTCCCATGTTCTGGCCTGAGTAGGCATGAATGATTGCATCTCCATAGATAGGGAGCTGTTTGTAGGGATTTACAGCCACCAGTATAATACCTGAAAATCAGCAAACAATGCAAGTTCAGCCCAAAGTACAAACTGCCAACAGCTCAGTGCTTGGATATACTTAAGCAAACAGAAGCGTCAACTGTACCACAGTAGGTATAGATGATTCTGGACTCGACAAATCGCACTTTGAGATTATGCAGCACGGCAGGTTCGTGGAGGTAACTGAGAGCGGTGAGGTCATTCTCCCCAACCAAGATGTCTGGGTTGCGCAGAGGAGGGAGTTGTGGTTTCGAAGGGTCAACGGGATAGCGCTGCTCCTGTGACAGTGACAGGTTGTATAAAAGAATCAGGTCAGCTGTTGTTTATCCTTCACATCATAAACCTACAACTGCATGTGATGTATTGTACTTACTGTGCAATCTTCAAGGAGCAGTTCAAGAACATTGTCTCCAACGTGAAAATCTCTCACGATCTCAGCTGATTTCCACACATGTTCTTCGTCTGGAATCCACACTCTGTTGTACTAAGAGGGAAAAGTAAATACACAGTATGTTTTGAAATATGAATATTTAACATTACACATACGAGACATCGTTTCCACAAACATGAACTAGATGAACCAGAGTCAGGACCCACACGAGTAACTTACAGAAGATATTTTTTGGGTTGCCAAATAAATTCACAGCCTTTTACACACATGAATAAAATAAAGCTGTGATTTATTAAGCAAACTTTTACATTTTAGAAATACCTGGTTTACCTATTCATATAACACTAGGCATTACAGAAATGGCAGTTAAAAAAAATGTCAAAAACATTGTTTTGCACAAATTTGTATTATTTATACTGTGAAAATGCATTAAGATTAACTTAATTTTTAGATAATCTTTAGTGTGTCCACATATTAAATGTTCTGGAGACATTCATTGTATAATTTGTAATGAATCAGTTGGTTCATTTCAGTTTCACAAACTGAAACACATCTTTATTTTACATAGGTTATCATTTTACACGTTTAAATAACGATTATATTATAATAGGACATGTATATTTTCATACTCAATAATACAGAATCATGAATAGGTTTGACTCAAACAGTTAAGCATAACTTTTAAACTCTCTTAGGACCACTTCCTCTTCATCCATACAACTTTACATACAGCTCTAACAAAGTTTCCATATGTCTGAGTGAGATTGAAAATATACAGTGTACTGTAATGGCGACAGGAAGCTTCCTCTTACCTTGGTGTACAGTTCCAACAGAGTCATGTTATTGCATATTATGAGTGTTGCTGTTGTTGTTTTAAATTCTATTTTCTCTATAATTGTTTATCACCTGTTGTGTCTCACTATACTTTTCGGTAACCAACGATCCTCCTTCTCGAGCTACATCAACTAACACAAGATGACGTTCTGCTTCCGGGCGTATTTTCAAAATAATATTCAGTGAATGTATTTTAATTGCGGAAAACGTTTGAATTTTACTATATAAAAAAATAACAATATGTGTAATTTTAATTTGTAAATACAAGTTTAGGCTCCAGTAAATGTTTCCACTAAATCAACATTACAAATAGAATAAGCTGTTTTTGTGTATTAAATGATATGTATTTTATAAGGCCACACAGACACACATGGTTATCATGTTGTTGGTTCTATTTTGTCAGTTGTTGTTTTGTTATAACTATTCTGAAAATATATGCAAATAAACAAGATGGAAAAAATATATATTTAATAACTTTTTTCATGACGTTATTATATATTTGTGTGGCTTATTTGATTCTTAGCATATGTTTGGTGCCCAATCTCTAATTTATTCTTCTTTTGCTGCTCATTCTATTCCTATGTAGTATAAATCTCCACAATGTGAGATCAACAAAGTTAAGTCTTATAAAACTTAATCTTACCAAGCATGGATATGACTACCTGAAGCTTTTATTCTGAAATCCCCACCACTCATTTTCCGGGTCTTTTCCTTGTTCGATTGTCGCTCACCTGCTGTGACTCCGCCCACCTGTCTCGTGACTGCCTTGACAAAGTGGGTGTGCTCGTTTGATCAAGGATTTTAACGACCACAGAAACCGGACACAGTTGTCACTCGTCAGCCAGCTAACAGTGAGTGACCGTTAACACAAACCACAAGTTAAATGATTAAAATAAATAAAATAAGGTGTTTCACCAGCTTGACTCACAGTGTCTGTGGACTTTTCAATGAAGAAGCAGTGTTAAGTATTAAAGATTCACCTTACATACATTATTTATATTAACTCATATCAGAGATAACCAAAAAAAAGCTGTTATTGGTCTAGTAAGTCAAGTCCTAGACAAGTCTGAGAGTCTACAACCTAATAAATGAGTATTAGAGTGCAGACCACTGTTGGCTTATATTTGTTCATGCAAGTTTGTATCTCCAGTTAAATACAAGTTTGTGCCAAACAACAGTGAGTGTGTCACAAATACAAATTGTCTACATTTTCTACTCCTTGGTGGTTCATAAACCCCACATTCAAACACTGAGCCTGATCTATAAGATCAATAACACTTAATGGGGGGCTAAATCCCCTTTTACCAGTTATTTCAAATACATCATTCCTTAATAACAAGACCATTCAGAATGATAGGAGACATATCTACTGTGTGCATAGTCAGGACAAAAATACCAACCATTGATATAAGAGACGTTTTTTAACATATACATCTGTGCATTTAGCTGTTAAATGTACTAAACATTATTAAAATTGCTTGCAGTTATCATTTTTTATAAAAAAAGGTTAGTTCATTTAGTGCACTCAGATTGATAGTTACCAGTAGGAAAATGTTTAACTATGAAACTCATTTCACAAAATAGTATCTACACCTGCATCTGACGGCAAGAAATTACCTTTAAAAGATGTTTTGCAGTGCTGAAAAGTTGAAACATTAATGCATGATAATGTTTTTTTCTGCTGCTCTAATGCAAAAATCAGTGATGGTGAGAAAGATTTTGGTTTTTACTTGGTAAACAGAACTTAGAGAGAACAGTGTTCGGGTCAGCAGTCTTTGGTCTAGACACGGGTGATGAAGCTCAGGTTCAGGCTCGCAGGTATCTGAATGGTCTCCAGTGCCACAGATGAGGGTGTGAAGGGGAGTGTGACAGAGAAGATCTTCTTGCTATCCATCATCAAAGTAGATGTCTCAGCTCTGTCTTTCAAAATGTTCTAAAATAAAGAAAAGAGAGATATTGTTTAAAAAGAGATCTGGGATTAGTAATACTATGCACAACATTGAATGGTAAGTCCTGTGTATTCCTGAAAACACTGACAAATCTCTTCACTGACTCACGTTAATAGTTGTGATGAAAGAGGTTGACACCTGCTCTTCAAATTCAATCACTGGGGTGTACAAGGTCAACACTTTCAGAATCTACAGAGACAAGAAACAACAATCAAACACTGGAGAAATACAGTACTGACATTTAAAATGGCTACAGCTTTATTAAATGATGGACCTGCGCCAGAGCCGGCCCTGGGCATAGGCAGTATAGGCAAATGCTAGGGGCGCCGTCATCCGCAGGGGGCGCCGAAAACGGAGGAAAAAAAATAAATATATATATATAATTTTTTTTAATTATAAATACTACTTTTTTTTTTTTACCAGTGCCATTATTACTATTATTTCGAAATATTATATAAGCCCACAGCGACATAAAGTCATAGCAAAGATTATTAAATAATGCATCGTAGTTACCGTTGTTGGAGCAGAGTGTTAGCTTGCTAGCTTACTTCGGACGATAGCAACATTGTTTAATAATCAATAAATAGCTGAGTCGACGTGTGTTAATGTTACTCCACCTTAAATTCATCAGGGACGTTTGGAAACTTAACATTAGGCCTATTCAGGTGTTATTTTACAGGTGTCTTTCCTGCTTGTATGTCAGTTAAAATGCTTTAAGTTGTCCATCCCCTTTGTAATAGGGTGGTTGTAAGCCTTTGGTTTTATGTGTCACAGTTTATGTTTGTTAAAGTTTACATCAGTGTTAAAGTGCAGTTAAAGTGTATTTCTGCTAATATTTCATACCTTAGCTTTCCCATATCATTCATAGGCTATATATACATATATATTCATATCACTGCACTTTTTTTTTTGTTTTTTCACTCTGGTTAGACTGAATTGCATTGCAATGCCAATAAAGTTGAATGAATCTCATCACATTTTCATTATTAGTCTATATTAGTCTCATGTATAGCACACCAAGCATCTGTTTTTTTTATTAAAATGTAACATGCAGTCGTCACATATACTTCTCTTCTCTCTTCAGATGCACTTTTAAAATATTTCAGTACCACCCCCAGTGACACAGCATCAGGTGCTGCTGTCCCGTCTACCTCTGCACAGCCCAGTGACACAGCATCAGGTGCTCCTGTCCTTTTTAATTTTATCACTTGTATCTTTCTTTAGTTTTTATTTGGTGTGATATTTTTTACTCAAAGAAATAAAATCTTGAATACGCACATGCAGTTTCTGTGTGATTGTATGAAAGTTGTTTGTGAAATTGACTGCTGCTTTGCAAGGGGGCGCCAGCTAAAATCTTGCCTAGGGCACCAAATTACTCAGGGCTGGCACTGACCTGCGCTGTGGAGAGGGCAGTGCACATGCTGCAGATAGCTTGTGCGTCTGCCTCCGTCTTCTTCTTGATCTGCAGAAGCTGTGCAGCCTGTACAAGTGGCTCCAGAGTTTCCTTGGCACCACAGTCAGCCATCTTCTGCTCCGCCAGCCACTCCTCCAACTGCCAGACATTGTACCTGAAGCCAGAGGAAGTGAGAAACAATGTAGATTGAATTAAGGAATTTAAAATATTTTTTTCTTTTTTTACTCAAACACTTGGGCCAGTGAAGGTCCAACACAGGTTAAGAAAAGTTCAAAACAGAGGATTACAGTATGTGTGGGTGTTGCTACTATTCAAAACTGGACTGTTTCACAACTCACATTTTAAAAATGGAGCCTTGTTATGTACCACAGAACCGAACACTGCTTTGTGGATATTAACATTTTCCAATATCAGTGTTTTCTTGACTTTTTACATGGGGACCCACTTTTTACTGTCAATTCTGTAGCACTGAATAGTATTTAAATAGCTAAACCAGTTATTTAAAAGAGATACATGTTTGGTAAGTCAAACTACTGTATATATCTAACAAGTATTCCCAGTTTCTGTGAATAATTAATATATAATGATGTGTATAAGGTATCTAGAAGTTGTTTTGGTGATGATGATGTAGCCATGAATATAGAAGTATCTTAAATGTTTTTCGGTCACTGTGAATGTGACATGAAAGTGTTGAAACTGAGTAAACAATAAAAACTATACATTTTGTTTAAAATGTGACACTTTGACATTTGATCACAGCACTTTCACCATATCCATTTATGCTGAACTGACTTAACTGGTAGCTTTGTAGACATCTCATGATACCACCTGAGTGAATTTGCCCAATATTGGCAGAAAACAACACAATCTAATTCTTCACTTTTCTCCTCCCCCACAAATTGAATTACACAAATAAACAATATCATGAGCAGAGTCTCTTCCTTGCTGTACCTGATCTGTAGGCCTTTACTCCAGGAGCACATGTCCTTCCGCAGCATCAGGTTGTTGAGGGTGACTGCACAGATGGAGTAAAACTGCTGCTTTACCACCTGCTTAATGAGGTCTTCGTCCATGCCATGCTGAGTCATGGTGGTGAGGAAGATTCCGAGACGCTGCAGGAGGTCTTCCAATGTAATAGCGCCCTCATCGGCAAAACTTGTGGTTCTCTTCCTCTGGCCTGTTGTTTTGGACCCCAGAACTCCCTGGATTGTCTCGTACTCCAGCATGCTTGCCACTACACATGAATTGAAGGGAGATAAAAATCCATGTCATTCCATTATTGACAATAACATCTCGATGCCTCAGTAGAGCAGAGGAAATAATAAAAGATCCTTCCCATCCTCCGAGCTGTGATCCTTTCAGTTTGGTGCTCTCAGGGAAGCGGCACAGGAGCACTTAGACTCGTACAGATTAAACAGCTTCTTCCCCAGGGACATCAGAACTCAAACAGAAATTCACAAATAATCTAATCTATTCCTTAGCAACATGTCCTGTGGGCGCCAATAAGTACTTTACTTGTTATTGTGTGTATGTCTTCTGTTGGAATCTTTTTATTGCACTAGTTTTAACAAGATCCACTACTAATTTCATTCTATTCTATTCTATTCAACAACAACATTAGTTTTTACATTGTGCAAGCAAAATTGTGACTGCTCACCTATAAGAGGCTGCATGATGTCCTCCATGCACTTGATGAGCTTATAATAGATTTGAATGGCCAGGTCACCAATAACCTGATGGTACTCTGCCAGATCAAAGTTGGACAAGCAGTGCTCATTCTGCTTTGCAGTGTTGTGCTGTGTGAAAACCTAGAGTAGAAACAGGTGGTGCAGACGACATCCAGAGTCAATAATGGCACATGTCGAGCTGTGGGAAAAAAACATTAGCATCTAAAGCCTCTCCAGCTGACCTCGTCTCCACTGTACTGCTTCAGACAGTTGATCAGCCGGCATGTGTTGGCCAACCAGAAGGACATCACTTCAAAATCATCTCCTCTTCTCTTTAAAAGGGGGAAAAAAAAACATGTTTACAAAGGAACTGCAGATGTCAATATGTTTTACTTATTAAAGACTAAAGTGATACACTGCACCTTCATGACCCCTTTGATGCTGCTGATGGTGCAGTGGAGCAGAGTGCTGACACGATGTTCATTGTTCACAATGTCTGCATATCGTAGGCACATGAAGATGATGTAGGCTGGAAGCCCGGGAATGAAGCTGACTGCTACACCGCGAGGCTTCATATCTGACAATTACAACATTTAAACGTGAGGCACTCAAACAACGTGTCCTTTGTCGATGAAAGACTCCTGGTTTTCTTGAAGTCAAGTGGAAACATACCTACAACCAGATGTTTAAGTATGCGGCTCTCGTCGCCCTCCTTGTACTCCAAGATGCCTTGCTTTTCTTTCTCCTTGCGAGTGATATGAACTGCTTTGACAGGAGCATTCATTGCGGAACCACTGTTCATTTGCTGAATGTTTTCTAAATACAGCAAGAGCACAACATGAATAAAGACAGAGACAATGTTGTGCAATTATCATCAAGAAAATACAAATGTCATATGAAGTCAGACCTGTGTGATTACCTTCAAAATCATCTACTTTTTTTATGTAAAACTTAAGATGTTTCTTCAACTTGCGTATGTTTTTTTCTTGTTTTTCTCGGTGATCCATGAGTTCCTGAAATGATTCAAGCACAATAGTGTAAACAGCTGTAAATATAAACAGAGAAGAACATAAGCAGATTAAATAGTTTAATCGTGTACTGGCCAGAGTCATGTTACGGTTTATTTTCAAGGAACTGCAATGTAAATCTTATCAGTGAGTATCTGATGATGTGATGAGAGACAGGTGGACGCACCAGGTTCTCTTTGGTAAGCCGTGTGATCTCATGCTTCAAGCTTGCATCGATTCGGGCATCTTCAGGCAAGAAGAGGCTCTGATTCAACAGCTTCTTCTGCAGCTCAACTTCTTCCTTCAGCCTCTTCATCTCCTCAGTTAACTCTCTACACTTCTCACCATGAACACGTTCCTGCTTCTGCATCTGGCTCTCCATAAGCCTGGAGGAGGAACAGAGGAGACATAAGATTTGTTTTCATATGGCAGTAATATCACATAAAACTAACCAATAACAGATTATTACATCATTACCTATTGGTCTCTTTCAAGCCTTCATAAGCCAGCCATAGCTCTCCATCCTCATTCAGGTTTTTGATGTCAAGTGATCTTAGGAGGAGCAACAGAAAATGATGACACATTAATCCTGGATTACTAAATTTCCCTAGGTCCAACTTTAATTTAGACTTCTTATCATCACACAGAATGCAATGGAATACCTGTTTTATTTGATAGTGTAGGTATTATCTGTCAACCTGTAGTAAGCGTGTATAATTTAGATAGTGAAGTGTTCTCACCTGTCAATATCTTGAAATGCGTGAATTTCACTGAGCTCCAAATTTACACTTCCTCCCAGTAGAGAGTCCTAGAGGTCAGAAAAATGGCATTATTGCTAATTAATGTCAAATGTACACTTTGTCAAATTAAATTCACAGTATTCCTACTATGAACTAAAATTAAAAAAAAGTAACTCTGCCTCACCTTATGTTTAAGAGCTTCTTGGCGGACCATGTGTGATCGAAGAAGCAACACTTCCTCTTTCCGCACGTCCAGCTCCTCATTGGAAGAGTTGAGTTGTTCTAGCAGTATGTTGTAAGGCGAAGATCCAGGAGCGGGAGGTGCGAATTCACTATTTTCATTGGTCAGAGACCTGCGCAGCTCATTTAGATCCTGCTTCAACTTCTTGTTCTCAGACTCCAACTCTTGCCGCTGCAAGAAGACATTTAGAAATGTATGTCTGGTTCTATTCAAGAACGGACAAAACCCCCGAAATCACAGCGTGGCTCAGTCTGGGCTCAGTCACACCAACTCACATGGTAATTTCCAGTTATTTCAGAGAAACATTAGGGTGAATTTGAAAGGGTGAAAATGCTGTCTTTATTGAAATGATGTGTGGACATTTAACAAATAGATGTATAACTATTAAGAATAAGTGATAATAAGTAGAAACCGATAAGTGATTGACCTAGGGTTTTTGTTTAGAACCAGCCCTTACTATTTACAACATTTACACAGGCTGCTGAAGCCCTGCATAATGGATGTTATCCATTTCCTCTTCAACTCGAACCACAATGCTTGGCAGTTATCAGCAGTTACAGTTCAACAAGATTTAGTGAGGAAGAACTAACGTTCAGTTAATGGCGAGTCTGAAATTCTATCATATCAAATTCTATCATACTCAAAAGTGCTTCTTGATAACTTTGGTATGTGATTTGTGTGTATCTGTGTGTGTGTGTTCACAGGACTAGTCTGTGCTTCTTCCTGGATGTAACAATACATTTTGTCATTTGCCATAAACATAAATAAAGGTTACAACTGGCTGCATGACAGGAAACACTTTAGTTTACTCCGACTATATTGGGTTCAGGTCAGGCTTGAACCAAAAATGCAGGACATGTGTTGGGTTTGGTCAGTGTTCTCTTGGGCTTGGTTGGATTTGGACAGAAAAACTATGGCTCAAACCACACTCTAATCTTTACTGTACTGCTGACAAAGTCGTACCTTCAGTATTTCCAAATCCAGTTCTGCTCTGGCAACAGCCGTCTGCTCCTCCACTTCCTTTTTGGGGAACATACACATAATATGAACCATATCAACCGTTTAACTACAAGCACCGGTGAAAAACAATTAAAAGCCTATGAAGTCTAAACATGACTGGTGTTTCAGTGCCTACTTTTGCCTTTTCTTGCTGGACTTCTTCCTTCTTATCCAGCTGCTGCCACAGTGACAGTTTGTCCTGCTCCAAGTCCTTCAATTTCCTCTGGAGCTTCAGAAGGACAGGCAAGTCCACTGTCGACTGGGTCTCATCCTGACATAACACAGCAAGAATAAACTGATGAACGTGTCCATAACGTTGCCACAATGCTGCACTAATTGGATTATAACAGACAGGGCCACAGTTGTTCCAAGGAATGTTTGTCTGGTTCCCAGGGTGTAGATTGTAAATTTACCATCACAAAACCATCTGACATCAAGAAATCCCTCTACTTTCCATACCTTAAATAAATTAAATAAGTTTCCTGTAAAGGAGCATATATTCATCTGAACAACAACCCTCATGTTAATGGAATCACATGATCTTTAGTAGGAAAAATAATAATAAACATTTTTATCCAACTATGGGAATTACGGCATGTTAAACCTTTATGGCACAAGTCT
Source organism: Solea solea (assembly GCF_958295425.1). NCBI lineage: Eukaryota > Metazoa > Chordata > Actinopteri > Pleuronectiformes > Soleidae > Solea > Solea solea. Next base: position 12,833,372 of record NC_081145.1, on the reverse strand, counting down.
GTTGATAAGTAACACTTTTTAGATCATAAAAACATGTTCCACCATGAAAAATTTCTAGTAAAAATCTGTGTTTTTTTTAAATTGCCAATGCAAAGGTTTTTGCACTCACCGCAAAGCCTACAGGTGAATACACATTTTGTGAACACAGTTATGATTATGATGGTTATGATATAATGTGGTTCAGTCCATTACCTCTGTTTGTATGGGACTGTCTTCTCCCTCTGTGGAACCTAAGCTCAGGCTAAAATCAGACGAGTTACTGCTGTAGTTGGAGTCACTCCTCTTGTGATCACATTTGCTTGAACTCTGGTAACTCTGGTGCAACAAACACATAGGAAAAAAATGTGAGTGAAAGAATAAGCAGCCTGACCTAAATGTATACCACCTTTAGAAAAATTCAGTCTACTTATTATGCAAAATATATTTTTTCAACAGTTTCTGTGGGCTTAGTAAAAAAGCTTTGCACACAAGACATTTGTTATATAAATCTATGAGTAAATACGTTTCAAATGACAAGTAATGGTGCAGTGTGAAAACCAAGTAAAGCCAAACTAAAGGTCCTCACAATGCTCGGATTCATCTCTTCTTTCAGATCTCTGTGCAGCTCCTCCAGCTGCAGGTGCTCACTCAGCAGACTTTGGTAGCGAGAGCGTTCTTCACTCAAGTCCTTCTCCAGTTGTTTTGTGTCCTCAGTGTTGGTTGTAACCTCTGAAACAAAACAATTGTGCTTTATTTATTGGAAAATTAACTATTCCTCCCAATGAACTGTAAAAATTCAAGGTGAACTGCTTAGTACCTGTTAACTTCTGGGCTTGTTCAAGGATTTGAGTGTTCAGCTCATCTTTCTCACTGCTCAACAAGCTGTTGTTCATATTAAGATCCTCGATCACCTGAATGCAAAAATTATTATAAACATATTTTTTCTGTGAAAAGAAACAAAGCCTCTCATAGAACAAACCTCCAAGGCCACTCCGTTTCCTAAATTGTCAATACATGTGATCCAGATCACCATCAAAATGTAATAAAAATCCTTCTGTAACTTTTTGAGTTGTGTTGCTTACTTCATACAGAAAGGTAGGTGAAGGCAATAACTTAGCTTTTTAAAGGTAAAACTGTAAATAACATAAGCAGCCACATGCTACTGTGATCCTATGGTCAACAAAACGGATTAAAGCAGGTCTAAAACCCAACTTTGGAACTGTAAATATTTGAGAAAGCAAACCAGCCTTTACAAGACATACCTGTTGTGTCTGCTCCATGTAGACCCTTTTCTGCTCCTCCAGGTTTTCTTTCGCCTTACGTGTGTTTTCCAACTCGTGCTGCAGGAAGGAAAGCTGCTCCAGTACAGAGGGGAGTGTTTCTGCCTTCGCTCTGGCCTCGTGCTCTGATCTACGTAGGTTTTCCATCTCTTTGCTCTGTCTCCCTCTCTCCATACTCTGAGTCCTCTCCACAACACTCAGCTTCTCACGGAGCTCTTTGTTTTCTTTTTGCTGCAGGGGATGATACACACATACACACGCCGTGCATGTGATTCGACAACTTCCAGTGACCTTGTGTCTCTCTTCCACACTGTTATTTCTAATGGTTCATTCACAAACTATGTAACACAGAAAAAAACTACACATCCATCCTCTCACAACATTTACCTGATCATTTATCTTGTGCTGCAACTGCATAATTTTGTTCTCCATGCCAGTGTTGAGCTTCTTAAAGTGCTCCACTGAGCGTGCTTCAACTTTCAGCTTCTTTAATTCCTTCTTGGCCTGTATGCGACGCACACAGCTCTGCAGCAGAACGATAGCTGCTACAGTGCGTCTGTAGTGCCGCCTGGCCAGCCAGCCTTTAACCCACTTCTGGATGATTAAAGCCTTCTGCTCAAACATCAACTGTGAAACCAAATACAAGAACATAAGATTATTTCTAGTATTCATGTGGTAGTTTTAACTGGTCTCAACAAGTTTTAGGAAGTAGCAAATGACCTTATAATACTGCTTTCTAGCCATGGAGGCCCTCACGAAGCACTGGATGGTGATAGCTGCAGAGCGCTGCTGCTGGTAGCGTCTCCTCATGATCCACATACGCACGTTCTTTTGAATGACAACAGCAGCCCTGGTTCTTCGCAGATGCTGAACATAACTGACAGGAAAAAAAACATCACACATGAGAAATATAAGAGTATTTGAAATAATTCTGCTGTTAAAGGCTCAACTCACCAACGTGCCTGGTGACCCCGTACGTGTCTCTGAATGGTGATGGCAGATTCCCTCATCCTCAGGTACTTTTTGCGAGCCAACCAGCAGCGAATGGTCTTCTGGATGCGGACACAAGCCATTCGCAGCTTATCAGAACGCAGCTTCTCCAGGTAAGCCACCTGACCAGCCCTGAAGAAGATCTTGCTTTTGCCAAACTGATATTTATCCTGGTCCTAGGAACAAGTGATATGTCATATTTTAGTGCAAAAGTGACATTTATTTTGTTGTCAACACTATGGCAGTTATGGCTTTCACACGATCAAGACATACCTTTACAAGTTTTTCAAGGACACTTTTGCATGTCTGTTTTAGATCACTGAGAATATCTTTTTGCTTCATGAGGACGCGATAACGATTAAAGAATTCTTGATAGGTCCACCTGTAATATTCAAACAAATGGCACAAATTACAAAATTCATTTTAATAACATGAAGCTTGAGTTTTATTTCAGTCAAGACTACTCTTTTGGACATTCCCATATTTCCTGCTTACATCTCCTCTGAAGCCTGCACAATAGCCCTGCAGTGCACTTAGCTCATTCATCTCACTGCTGCCTTTTTAATCATGTTGTCTTTTTCTGACTTTCTACCACACTATCACCACTAAGACTTTACAGTCTCATCTAATTCATTATTCCTTATCCTTCTTCAGTCTCATCGGGTCACCAACCACCAAGACCACCAGTCTCTGGACTTCGGGGGTGGGGGGGTTTCCTAATGTTGCTGCTCAGAAGCAGAAGTCCTCATCTCAGATATCTCCCCCTTGTGCCACTATAATCCCATTTTTCTGTACAATCAGCTCATTATTTATTTTTATTTCAATGTTACCTTGATGGAAAGCCTGCTGCTGAGATGCGGATCGTCTCAAGGACTCCGCATGCTCGCAGCTGCTGCACTGCCCTCTGAGGGTCCAAGCTTTATAAAAAAATAACATATAAACATACATTATTCAGCACTTGTTAAAGTGCAAATGATCAGAAACAGAAAAGGAAATCATCCTCACGTGAAGGGAGCTTTATGGTCATTTGGCTTAATGCAGCGTACGTAATGAGGAGTCGTAGCAGTCAGAGTGTCCATCAGCAAATGGAGAGACTGTCGAAACTAAGACAAGACGGCAACAAAATGTTGGTATGTTTACAGCGGATGCCTCATAAAATGTGCTTCATCTTTCTTTTTTAAAGTCCACTATAAGGATTTGACTTATGCCCACATGGACAGTATCCAAATATCTATAATTTAATCCTTCTCTGCAAACGTGTTTAATAATTCATCTTCCTCTGGTTTTGTGCAGATATGAAATGTAATACTGGAACTGTATGACCAAAAACTCTCAAATGACAACATGTAATGTTTCTTGACCTCACCTGCAGTCCAACAGTCTTCTTCTTGTCTCTCTGACTCTGACCAGCTCTTCCAATGGTGCTGGTAAGTTTGTTAGTAGAGCTTGCTGCCTTCTCTTCGTCCTCACACAGTTTCAGCAGCAAATCAAACTGCAAATATAATTTTTCAGAGTTGAAAACAAAGTTGTCATTGTACAGCAGATGGCACTGTTTTTAAATCTGACATTCAGCAGTGGATGTATTTCCTCTATTAGTTCTAGCTGAACAATTCCAGGGCGTGTGCCGAATGATTTACGACGCATACACAAAAGCTGAATACATTTTTTAACTTGTACCACAAAAAAGACTTGACAGTAAATACATTTAAATATTGTAAACACATTTTTGACTTTCACCTTGCTCTTTTTGAGCACATTTATCTGCTCCTCATTGACTGTGTCCTTGTTTTTCTCCAGGAAGCCTGCACACTGGTACTCCACCTAGGCACAAAACACCAGGTCACACTGCGTTCTTCAGCTAAGAGCAAAAGGTCAACTCCAGCGTCTGAAAAAGACCAATTAGTCCCACAGATTTGTGCTGAAAGCACAGAATTAAGACTTTGCCAATTGTTTGTGCTCTTTACTAGGAAACATTAGTCATCCTGGTCTGTGCTGGGAGGAGTGCAAGCCTGTGAGAGAGCAGGTTATGCCCTGGAGGAAATACCAGTTTAGATTTAGATCTCAATTATAAGTAGAAGTATAAAATAATAAGTCAATAACAATATACAGTGTATTGCAATTTAATTTACTTCAATATGATAATAACAAAGGTTCTGTAAATATCAACATCATGAGATGTCACACATAATTGCTCTTAATGTTTTCCCTGAGATTTGTGAAATTATTCTGTGTTTATCAAGTATGTGTTGTTTTCTAAAGCACAATTATCTGGTTTCTTCAACACTCCTTCAAGAGCAAGCCTCAACCTTTAATTACCTTATAGTTAAACATATATATGTAGAAACATTTTTATCGTGATAAAATAGATAGACTCACTGATAGACAGGCCATAGTATGAGGGGTTGATCTGTAGTTAACTGTCAGAGAATCTATATCACTTATGATGCAGACCAATGAGAAGGTAACTCTGCGATTTGCAAAGACTACACTTTTACTAAAGAGGAGCTCATACTATGCAATAGGATGAGTCAAACAACTTTCTGTTTTACCTGACTTAAAGAGCATAAAGAAAGGTCTTAACCTGAAATGTACCTCAGTATTTGAGACTTGTCCAAAAGGTTTGCAAATGTCCTCCTTGCTTTTAAATGAATGCTACATTCAGCCACAGAGCGTATCATTTTCTACAATTTTGTGACCTTGTGGGGGGCTGAAAATGAATCCTGTTAAACCAGCGGTCAGAATTTGAAATTAAGTCATGTCTGTATCTCTCTCACTTGCAAATTTCCTCCTTGCTTTTAAATGAAAGCTACATTCAGCCTCAGAGCATATCATTTTCTACAATGTTGTGACCTTGTGGGGGGCTGAAAATGAATCCTGTTAAACCAGCGGTCAAAATTTGAAATGAAGTCATGTCTGTATCTCTCTCACACTGTAAACATGACTTTTACTGGGCAGTCACGTACCTTATCGGCAAAGTGGTCAATGATGAACGCTCTATTTGATAACCGAGGTTTATCAAAGTGCGCATTTTGCTTCAGGAGGGTATTGTACAGTTTCTGGGCCCATGTGTCATCAGAGCCTTTGGGCATCTGTGGAAAGAGGAAGAAGTGACACATCACTTAGTCATGACATTACTCATGATCTCCAAAGACAGTGTGGTGGAGATCGCTGCAGGGGAAGGAAACCGTACCTACTTTTGATGACTTAAGTAAAGCATGGTATTTTACCTTACATTCCTCATCAAGAAGGTCCAGGACACCCAGCTTGGCCTCAATGAGATTAATGCATGGCTGGTTGTCATAGAAATCAATCAGTGTCCAAGGGATCTCCTCTTTCATGTACTCCTCTTGCTCCAGTTTGAAGACATGCTGTAGGGAGGGACAGCAAAAAAAGGATTAGTTTAAATTTGACGAGAAAATGTACGCGTTGCACAGCAAAAGGCACATACCAGGTTGAAATGCTGTTGAAGCTTCTCATTGGCATAATTGATGCAAAACTGTTCAAAGCTGTTGACATCGAATGTTTCAAACCTGAAGAAAGAGTTACAATTACGACATACAGTATTTGATCAGCTGGGGGAAGAATAGATAAATGAAAAAGCCAAAAATCAGGTGCACAATATACAGTACCCGTAAATGTCCAGCACACCAATGAATGAGTGTTGTTTTGCTGCAGATTTTAAGGCACTGTTAATACTGTCCACAACCCAGCTGAAGAGTTTGGCATAGATGTGTTTCGCCAGAGCATCTCGGCCATTGACAGCATTTATTTTGGCGACAGATTTCACGTAGGTTTCTGTGGTTGTCTTGAGTTTCCTGTGGCAAAACCAATGGGCCATTTCATCACGTGGCACGTCCATTAGCTCACAAAACACCATAAGGTGGCAGTCATCTGGCTGGGAATACATAAATTATACTCATCTACATATCCTCATTATTACATTTGCACATATAATAGACAATGAATTGGATAATAGTGAGCTCTCATGTTGTGTTCAGGGTTAATTGGCATTTACCAAGATGCTGCTTCGGTCTCCTGATTGATCTTTTACTTCCATGTTGCTGAGGTGAAGAAGTGCTGCCAGAATTTGGTAAATTTCCATTTGAACACTTTCACTGATTCCTGCAGTGAAAACACACCAAATAAAACAAATAGAGAAAGCACTCAAAGACATAGAGACCTGCAAACTTCCACCAATGCCACATAGTTTGGCTCTGTGTTAATACACTCCCCTTTCTCACGGGATTAAATGTTGTTTTAAAGAATTCCTGAATCTGGATCCATGTCCAATGATTCTTTCATGGGCCACAACTTACTTCCTCAGAAAATGTCATCTTATTCTATCCTTTTCTTTTTGAGTTATGCTACTCATAAACAAATATAACCTCTTGGCAGAATCAATAATAATCAAGGACCCAGCATGGAGCGCATATCGCCCCCTGTGGACTACTGGGGAATTACCAAAACAATATTGACCAATCCTGCTTGTGAGAAGCCAACATTATAACACGACTGTAAAGTCCTTTTGAACATCCAGGCTCATTTCTAACAGTAGAATCCATTTCTCAAACTTTTCATGGGCTCTTCTTGCTGTTTTCAGCTATAGTCTCCCTTTACTCGTGCTGTGTGCTTCTACCACCTCACCTGATCAGTCCCAGAAAGAGTCAGTTGGAGCTGATAGGTGTAATCAGCATTGTGTGGACTCATATGACAAGTGCTTGAATATAGCGGGCATTGGTTGATAAAGCATGTGGAGCACCTTAAATATTTAACATATGTGCTGTAAATGCACATTTTTACTGAAAACTAAGTAACCGAGACTTACCTAACAGAGAGAAAGCCCTCCTGGTACTGCACATCTCTTTGGCATCATCAACTCCATCCAAGACTGGGCTCTGGCCCTGGTTAGTGCAGTGAAAGTCACTTGCACAACCTATAAGCATAAAACATAGAAAATATTCTTGCAAATAATGTCTATATCATAATAAACAGAACACTATATTTCAGAGATTCACATACCCAGCTTGAAAGCTTTGAACTCTGATAAATGTGAAGAGGCACACAGCTGGTAGAATATGTGGTAGTTTCTTTCTCCATGGGCCTAAAAGTATAGATGCACAATGGGAACCAGGTAAATAATAATACACGGTAAGTTATATTATATCATATCATTATATTAGATGGTACATGCCAACAAGAGTCTTTAACAAGCTAGTCACATATAGACATGCAAATTAAACCCATACCAATGAAATTACCTGAAACACCACTCTTGACTTTTCCAGCAAGTAGGTCCTCATGTTAGCTCCAATTATGCGATACTTCTTGTCAAACCCGATCTCAATGTACTTCCCAAAGCGACTGCTGTTGTCATTCCTTATTGTCTTAGCGTTCCCAAGGGCCTAAAAAACACAGTAAAAAAAACAAATCAGTAAAAGTAATTTCATTTAGTGTTTCTCGCCCTATTTCAATGCAATGGGAAATGTCACCTCCATGATGGGGTTGGAGGCGAGGACTCGCTCCTCCACACTCGTCTCACCGGAGGAGCAGCTGACTGTGGCAAAGTAACGCATTGCATACTTGGCAGAGACGGTTTTTCCAGCTCCAGACTCACCACTCACAATGATGGACTGGTTTCTTTCATCCCTGCATTAAAATATGATAATAATGAAAAGGTCAAATAAAGCAGAAGCATCATTGAAGATCAAGGGTGGACATTTCACTTGCTTTGAAAGGTTTAAAATGTTTCACAACCTGGTCATCTGCCTATAGGCTTTCTCTGCCACTGCAAATATATGGGGGTCCATGTCCCTCACGTTCTGCCCACTATAGGCATTGATGATGTCAGTTTCATAGATAGGCAGGCTCTCATAGGGATTTATGGCAACCAGGACAATTCCTAAAAACACAAGGAAAATAAAACTCAGTAAAAGTATACATTTTGGCGTGAGCTGCTTTAAAACTCCAGTATGTAACTTCTGTCGACAAAGCACTGCTAGTGTCACTACCACGTCTACACTTATCCCACGCCTCAGGTGACCCTGCAGAGCATTCTGAAAGGACAAATCCAGGTCCATATTCTAACTGTTCTCTTTCAACATTCATTTTGTTATCTCACTACCTCACCCATGATTCAGAGAACCATGGTTAATTCCCTTAAGTTCACTGCTGTCACACTTAACTAGTGTAACTGTTGCGCTTCAGCCTTCCCTACATCAGTCATGACATAAAATGCATCACTATGTGTCGCCACAGACATGAAAACAAAACACCTATATATTGGGAAACAGAGCGAGAGAGAGAGTCACATGGAGTTGATAGGCTTAATCAGCACTATATGAACTCATTTGACAAGAGTTTGAATAAAAATGACATTTGCTTATATGTAAAGGTGACACACTACAGCTTTAAGAGCAGCCATTACCACAGTATTTGTCATCTAATGTACTGCAGATGATGTCAGAGTGTAGAGTGTACAGGGCTCCAAAGTCTACAGTGATAGTGAGAGTCAAAGGAGATGAAGCTCATTATTACCACAGTACGTGTAAATCAACTTGGAGACGATAAAGCGCACTTTAAGGTTGTGCAGCACAGCTGGCTCGTGGAGGTAGCTAAGAGAAGTGAGATCATTCTTTCCCACCAGGATGTTTGGGTTTCTTAGTGGTGGCAGGTTGTTGGTTCTGGCATCTATTTTGAACTCCACCTCCTAGAAATACACAACACGTTAGTTTTGAGTATATAAAGCATTAGTCCTGTCTTACATTGTACAAGCAGTAAATACAGACCTAAAAACAAGCAAAAAAGTGTTGATTAAATACATAATAGTAGCATTATGGCAAAACTAACTAGTAGCACTTCCCTCATTCTTGCAAACTCCTGATAATACTTACCTGACGTGCATGCCCAAACTCGACTTTCGTAGCCGCAGGTAGCAACAGAGCTGGGCAAATGCAATGTCACCACAATATTTCAACATTTTTATCCAACAATCCACTTTTAAAGCCATTTTGTTCCACATGCAAAAAGCAGCACACAAGGTGTGTGTGTTGCCTGAGAATCTACAATATATGTGTACACATGATTGTTACCTCTTTAGGACCAGGTTTTCTTAAAAAGACAGAACCTCATTTCTGAGGAACTTGTTAATTTTAGGGCTAAGATTTGAATTGTAGTAAGGTTAAGTTTAGGGATAACACTTTGTTAAAGCTGTCCAAACAAATGGAAGTCACCACAGTGTCCTAAGACGAATAGCGGCAATTTTAGATGATAAAGTTTATAGATATGCAAGACAACCTAACGTACCAAAAATCATGTTACCAAAAAATGTTGCAATATGTAGTAATATAATGTACAAAAACATATTTTTACTGAAAACGTCAACCTTAAATCGGGTCATTGTAAATCACTAGGACTGTATGTTGGTGAGCTACACTGCATCTTCAAGTTACTCACATGAAATATAAATGATTGAAAATTGATCAAGATTGTCTTGATAATGGAAATTCACCACAATCAACTTGGTCAGTACTTTCTTTCACGTTGTGCAATAATTGTGTATTGAATGCATGTATATTATACAGTGTACAATAATTGTGTATTGTCCCATCCCTGTGTGTGCGTGTTCCCTCCCTCACCGTGCCATCCTCCAGCTGCAGAGACAGTGTCAGGTCCCCAGGAGTGAAATCCTTGATAAGGTCTGCTGACTTCCACACTTCAGCTGCATCTGGAAGCCAAACACGGGCAAACTGATGGGCAGAGGGAAAACCAGAGTCAGAGCCATTCAACCACTACACTTTTATTAACACATCCTTTTTTCATTATTTCTTTTTTTTTTTTAAGAAAACTTCATCTTCTTCTTCATGTGCCATTTGCTATCAGCTGTCTTGGACCTCCATTGTTCCCGACATTGTGCCGCTCTGATACAGTCCTTCCTTGTATTTCAGTTTTGGTGGAATTTCACAGTGCTCTTTTTGTTTTCATCTTTTATTAGATCTTCATTTTTTTTTAACTACATTTGTTTTGTGCTCAAAACTTCATCAGCACAGCAGTAAAGTGACAATGACCATGAGGATTATGTGGATGGGGACTGGATATTTAAGAAGGCATACAAGATTTATTAGAGGTGCAACTAGAGATTATCTTCATAATAAATTAACCAGTAAATTATTTTTTTGATTCATCAAATTAATGGTTTTGTCCATAAAATGTAGTGTAAAATTACAATCAGTGTTTACCAAACCTCAAAATGACAACATCCTCAAATTCCTTTATACATACATGCACATACACATGTACAAACAGGTATCATCCACTTATGTATGTAATTGATCTTATGTAATGGATATTTAGATTGTTTTGTTTTGGGTTTTACAAGTAAGTTTATGTTTAGTTTACAGGAGTCCATAAAGTAATGTTTCATTACTGCCTCTATATATTTTGCAGTTTATTAGTTTGGTTAAATTAAAGTAAATCATTTTGTAATGTATTTACTTGACTATTTAGTTGCACTGACATTTCTTATTTTCATTATACTTATTTCATCTCCCCTCCCCTTTATTGAGAAACTCATGGGTCATTACGAGTATAAAAAGTGCAAGGATGAAGGATTAGTTAGAAGAACTAATTTGCAAATAATAAAGTAGATAAAAATGTCTCGTGTTTTCTATCAAAATCGAGTAGTTAAATGTCAATTGCTAAATAAATAAACCATACTTTTTTATGAAGCAATAAGTAAAACGCTGTCTGGTCACAAGTAAAGCATTATTTTTGATGGATAAATGAAACGGTGAGTCAGGCGATGTCGGCCGGAGGAAACTGTTAAATGAGCTCAACAAGCGACACAAGAGAGAGAAAAGGTGAATTTACCAACCTGAGAGTAAAGTTCAGCGGCTGCCATGTCTGTGGAGACTCCCGGTGGAGACTAGTGAACTTCCTGTGGCCGCGGTGGTGAGACGTGAACCACATTCGAGTCACAGAGAGGAACGAACAAATAAACTTTTCTTCAATTTCTCCCCTGAACTCACTCCGGAGAAAATTCCAACTGCTCAAACGTCAGTCAGGTCTGCGCGTGCCCCGACACGTTTAGCTCTCGTGCGTCATTTGCGCCATCTAGCGGCCAGCGCGGTTATGTCAAGTAATTCCCTGGATTGCCTGAACCTTTCAAGTGTTGTCACATGTCGATTTTTGTTTTCCCTGCGTGTTGAGTCGAGCTGTTTTACATACGCGACTACGATCAAAGGCAGCGAGGGATCAAATTTAGCAAATTAATTTAATTAATTTATTCTTGGTAAAAAAAAAATAATAATAATGTAGGACTTCTTATGTACGAGTATGATTATGATTATGTGCATACATGTTTGTTTAGTTCAATGTGGTTCTACAAATCTGGGCATGGGCCTCAGAGGTTTTATAAAGTTTATAAGAACCTAAAACTGCTAAGGTTTGGGAAGCTATGCTGTTTAAGATTAATTTAAATAGTTATCTATTTAAATAGACCATTTACACTTCAATCAGACAAATGCATTTAGTGCAGTTAATGCCACACCTCATTTCAGCTGACACACCTTATGTTGTTGTGGCTCAAATGTGTCGGGTAAATACGACATAAACAGTGACTTCTGTGTGTTTATGTGTGTGTCATGCTGACCTCAAAACAAAAGAGGAAAAATGTAATTTTCATTATTATACATTGTTCTTGAATTCAAAATATGACATACATTTTGGTTTGAGTACAGAATATTACCATAATAGGGGTACTGATCAATGCATCAGCCATTTTTAGCTCAATTCTTTTGAACATCTACACATCTAGAAAAGCTTAACTGGAGTTAAAAAAAAAATTAAAATTAAAAATGGTCTCAAACCATTTTTCTCTGTTGTCCAGAGATGCATTTTTGAATAGAAACTCTGGTGAAGACTCCCAATGTACTTCTGGTTCAGAAATGCCAGCTGCAAGACACCATGTACTTTGAGATTACATCTTATACATGAATAAAGGCATTGTAAAACACAAGTAACCTTAGTATTAAGTAGCCAATGCTCTATGAGGTGTTTCTGTTCTTCAGTGACTATCATGCATGACAAATACAAGGACACATTCAACTGAGATTATTATGCAAAACTATTTTATTTACAAAACAAATGGCACAGTGTGAATGCACAGTAAATGCACATGCACACTCCAGACATGTCAATGAAGTTTCTTTTCATAAAATCCTAAGTGATTCCAGTCAAACAGTGACAGACATTTCAGGCAAGATTCACAACTAAGATTCTCACTGAGGGAGCAAATATTGCTCAAGAGGAACAGTTCATTACTTTTAAGGCCATTTTCGAGGTCTGATGAGATGGGAACCAGCAGCAAGTCTTGGCAAACCAAAGTTACTAAAATGAATTAAAACACATCGGTTACAAAACGTGTGTGATCTAATCTTCAGTGCTTAGCGGGCACATTATCAAACTGCTTCACAAGGGGAAAGAGGAAGAGACAAATTTGAAAAAACAATACAGTGCAAGTACTTCACTTTGCACTAAATAGCCATGCCTGCAGATGAGCAGGTGAAAAGTTCAAGTTTCAAACTGAAATATTACCTGTAAATTTAACTTTGATTTCACACATACATCAATGCAATCACTGATAACATCTTTTCTATGGTTATAAGTCATAAGTATTTTTGTTTCAATAATAACCAAAAAGATTTGTTTGTGGTTATGAAGACAGATGCTCCTCACAGGTTAATCAGCTTTAGTTAGACAGGCATTTGTACAAAGACATAGATCCTAAAAATGTTCAGTGAAAATAAGATTAACATCCATTTATATTTATACAATGAGCTCGATAAATATTTTCCTGCTATTGATTTGTTGGACTCAACTCCAAATCCTTCCAATTTTTCTCAAATATTTGGCTTAATACACAACTTGTTCTTAGAGAATACATACTAAGGTGAAAAACAAACAAACATAAATGGCAGGTAGATATGAAATGGGAGTTGGAATGGTAAATAATTCAGTGAATATAAAAGCATCAACCAGCCAGTTTGCTGGCCACAATTGAAGTCTTTCTTTGAGGCAGGTCCTGAGGTGTAGGGATGTGGTCTCCTGTGATCTCCGTCTTCTCTGTCGGGGCTGAAGGCAACTGTTTATTCTTCATTTTTGCCTTAGCCATGTTGTAGTCCCCAGAGTCAAAGTACTTTTGCTGGGAAAACAATAGAGGAAGTAAGGATATTGCAAATGCGATCATCCATTTTCTTTACTATACATCATTCATTCAGACATGTAGTTTCATTGCTATGTGGATATGACCATGGTCATGTCAGAAACACACCCCTTTTTGAAGTCTTTTCCTGAGAAAGTCTGAGCCTCCAGGCTTGGCTCCAAGGGTGGGATACCTGGCCTTCAGTTTGGCCTCCTCTGCTTTCTCTGGACTGACTACTTTGTCCTCCATTTCCTGTTGGAAGAGCACAGAGTGTATAGATGGAACAGGCTACAACTAGCTCATGAATTGTTAAAATTCTTCACGAGCAATCAAAACTGATAAAGAGTAAATGTGCAGGCGCCATCACGAGGGAAACTCCCAACTAGTGTTTGCACCAACACTAACTAGCTATTCGCTGCAGCACGTTTAGAAACATCATACACAACTTAAGTTACAATCAGTTTACAAGTAAAGGTATGTAAACCAACACGTTGGCCCAGAGGCAGTGGGGTGTTCACTTTGCTTTGACAACAAACGTTGGAAGCTAATTAGCTAATTACTTGGCGGTGGCATCGCCGATGACATTAGTCAAGAGCAGCTACTAGCTAACTAGCTTTCTGCTAGCCGTATGCTACTTTACCAGATAAGACATGAAACGGTCGCCGGACACTCGTCAAAATTAACATTTCGTTGTCACAGTTTACCTGTTGGTCGTCTGACGTCCTCGTTTCTACAACTTCCTCGGACATATCTGAGCCGAATCGCCGCTCACAGAAATGTGGATGATTCGTCTTGTTGCCAGCTGCTATGAAGGAGGATGAATAGCAGCAACAGCAGCAGCCGATGTAGCGACGAGGCGGGCGAGGGCAGCAGCAGCAGCCTGTACAGCAACAGGCCGGTGAATCGATGCCAGAGATCCAGAGTCAGACATACTGTTCATGTTGTGTGATTTTCTCTTATATCATTATTTATTTATGGCCGAACACCCATACAGTGCTGCGAGGACCTTTTGGAATTCCTGGAAAAAAAATCTTCCGAAATGATCTCATTTTGGTTGGTGAAAACAGACGAAAATTGGCACGCAAATCAATACTGCCGAAACAATTTATAAAACAAGAATAAAAATGTATGTTAAAGTGGTACGAAATGGTTCAGTAGCGCCGCCAAAGGTGAAACCTGCTAGGACAAAGCCAAAACTAAGTTGCACCAAATTTCACGAAAATTGGTGATGTCACAGCCCAAAACAAACAAGTCTATCAAGACCATGGCCACAACTGAACAGAAAGTGGACCATTTTGAATCTGGCATCCAGGTCTCCCAGATTTAAAAGGGTCTGGCCGTGGCAACCGCTTGAAGTTAACTGTAACTTTGTCATACATTGACCAATCTGTTTGAAACTTTGTATTTGAGACAATAGACCAGGCCAGAAAACGTCAGTACGTGGAAACCAAGTCATGGGCATAGCACCACCTGCTGGCAGCACGGCAGCTGCAAGCCTACATAATGCTGCATATTTTTCTCTTTTCTTCCTTCCTTCCATCCATCCATTTTTACTTTTGTTTTCCACCATGTTTCTCAAATTTGTTGTACCAAGACCAATCATGCACGGCAACATAAGAAATAGCCATTCGGACAATTTGATGGTACTTCATGGTATGATTAAAACGTGAACTTTTTTACAGTGCAAATTGTGTCCATCATTTTGTGGTGAGTTACAAATATAGCCTTTTTTCCTGATAACATGCATTTCGTTAGATGTATTCTCCAATGCTCGAATTATAAAATGTGATCCATTGTTTATAATCAAACATTCCCATATAATTAAAAATATGGCTTGCTTCAAAAATATTCAATCCACCACTAATGTTAGCACAAACTGGGGCTTTATTTTATGTTGTGCATTAATCCATGTCACAGAAAATAAGAGCAATTCACATAAGATAGTCTATCATTGTTGTTACCTTTTAACAGCTGCATTTATCAAAACTTCATACTAAGCAACAGTACTGAGTTAATTCTTAAAACAGTTCAAACTACCACACAAACAATATGGGAGCGATGTGGTTAGTTGCTGCTATTTTGGAGGAAGGTCTCTGTTCAGCCAATATTTTGTGTCCTTTTTGGTGACTTAAAAAAAAACCTCTGAAAGAAACATCATCTACCATTTGAAAATAACAGTACAATATTATACAAGATCAACCTGTGCCCAAAAAGAATAAACACCATGGGCTCAAGATTAAATATCGCCATCCGCCATGTCGACATCCTCTTGTAACTTCTGCACCATTTTCTCTTCCAACTTTTTGGCCTTTCCTGTAAAAAAAGAAAAAGGACAGCATTTCAACAACACTGAAACACAGACTCATCTTAAAAACAGTTAGACATATTTTTTTCTTTGTCATTTAAGAAGTAATATACAAGAATATACATTGCTGCCGGTTAAAACAATGTAATCAAATTAAACTACTTGTATATGCTAATCGATTTTAATTAATGCTAATGTTTCCTTCGAATTGTCAAGCTCATAAGCTGATTCTGATTTTACCTGCATGTGGTGCCTTGATAAGGTGAATATTTTTCTTCACTTCGCGAATGGCCTCTTCCTTCTCCAACTGCTTGCCCTTCTTTAATCTGTAAAACAGAGACAAAGAAATAGTGAATGCAAGGCAAAAAAAATGCATCTTGTAAAACATGTAAAAACCACATTCATAGTATGTCACTACTACTACTACTATTTAAATCACCTCCATGACATAAAACTGTAAGAACTGAAAAATAAACTACAGAAGACGTATCATACAACAATAAAACTCACCTGTTCATGATAAATTTGGCCTGTCGCTTCAGTTTTATTTCCTCCACCCTCTTCATGGCTTCCACTGTGAATATGAACAATGAAACATAAATGCTCTGCTCAAAAATTAAACATCCATCAAATTTTAAAATGTGTTTCTGTGAAGCCACATCATTTACCTGTTTTGTCCCAGAGTTGTCTGTTATATTTAACAGGTATGTTTCTGCGTTTCTCGAACTCCAGAGAATTATCCTAGAAGACAGCGTGTTTGGTAGCTGAGTCTCAGTAATACATGTACATATAAATGGCACTGAGGTAGTGTTTTACAGATAACCAGCTCACCACTGTCAGCTCCTTTCCTGATGCCTTTCTGAATGCTTTGGTCCATCTAGTTTTTCTTGGATTACGCTTCCTCTTGAAATTCCTGTGACATTTTGATTTGCAGAACCTGAAGTTCTACATTTATTTAATGAGAAAGAAAGAGATAAACAATTAACTCAATTAGATGATCATATGGACTTGTGTACAGTTTTGAGTACAAAAGAGATTAATTTTAAAAGGGAAATTTAGAAATTTAGAAATTAAGATTTGATAAATATGAAACACTTCATATATTCTAGAACACAGTGGTAGTGGCATAAATGTTTTCTTAAAAAACAAAAGACATGATGTAAACACCTGTATACTGTATAACAGATCATCAACATTATATTTTCCCTTTCAAAATGTGTGCTTTTCATCTTCGGCCTCACTGAAATTTGGACCAGCTTTAACACATCAAGACCATGTTTATAAAGTAATTTTGAGGCTTCTGTGATAAGAAAGCCAAGATTTGACTAGTCTAGAAATAGAAGTTTTTATAGTGATTTTGTGTTTACACATGTTTCGAATTGTATTCAAGACGGTTGCAGTGCTTTAGTCAATGTAATAACATTATTAACAGCAGTAAAAGCAGCAAACATCAGGGAACCAGCAGTGTATATTATTTTTCCTCAACTTTCACCTAAACAGACGAGTAGCAGCAAACAGGGAAATAACATCAGTTACATTGTTTGGTTAATTTTACTTGTCAAAGTGAAAAAACAGTGTAGTGCCAAACATTAACAGTTACTGAGGATGTGATTATTTGTCAACAAAATATAGCTCCAATGTTCAGTTCCAACGTCGAGCCATTAGGGGGCGAACTACTACCATTGAACAAAACTCAGGCCTTGTTAGTTAAATGTCCTCCATTATTGTTCGCTCTGTTATTAATGCAGCATGGACCTAACGTTTAATACAGAATAAAGACAACGATAGAAAACTTCAATCCCACCTTGTAACTTGTGTTTACGACCGAGATTATCGCTGTCTGTCAACTGTTAAAAATTCTATGTTGGCCCACGTGAGTGAGAAAGTCCAGCACGTTCTGCTAGCCTGCTAACGACCACACACCGACAGCAAAAAGACAACTTCTGCTAAAGAAACAGGATTATTCAGACACGGAGACAGAAACATACCTTACAGTCGTTCCTTACAAACATCACCCCATGCCCAGGGTACACCGGCCCCGAGCAGAAATAACATTTTTCGATGCGCATTTTTCACAGCACAACTTGTGCGCGTGGACACCGTCAAAAACAAGACCGTCCCGTCTTCTTCTTCTTCCTCTTCTGTGATCCTCGCGTACTGCCCCCTGCTGGACCCCCTGCTCCACGTCATCTCCAGCCAGTTACCAACCATACAATTCATCACTTGTTCATCTGAACATTTGAAACGTGTGCACTCATAGTTGAACACTGGCAACGGTAAATAACATATTAAATCAACATGAAACCATATGATGTGAAAGTCTATTTGTTTTCTGTTGTTTTTTTCCCTTTTCTTATCCAGGGTGTATGTACTGTACGTGTGGTTGACTGAAGCTACTGGAGGTAGAGTTGTGGACATTTAATACACATATAATTCATGTTTATTTAGCTTGAACACTTTTCATTTCAGGGAGGTATTGCTTTGTTTGGTACTGTATATTGTGCAATTACAATTGTGAGTCATATTTTGTTGTTTTCTGTGTATAATGTATGTATTTTTATTTATTTTTTATTTTTATTTTCTTTTTTAAACAAAATAAAATTGCATGTCTTTTACAAATCCATAAATACAAATCCACTATACAAAACTGACATTGTTACTCACCAGATGTACCCCTTCACTAGACCTGTATACCGGTACCCTGTGTGCAAAAGACTTCATGGTCGCAAGTTCAACTCCACCCCTTGCAGGTTGTACTCAATTCACTTGTAAGTCGCTTTGGATAAAAGCGTCGGCCAAATGACATGTAATGTATACAAGGGCTCCTAAAGGCAAACAGAGTCAGACTTTAAAAAAAAAAAATCTGAACAGAAAATTGGGCTTCCAGCAATTATACAATAATATTTCTTTATCAATAAAGAATTCATGAAACACTCATAATGTATTTTTCCAAGAACAATTTTATTATCTAGTATTTGTGATCATCTTGAGAGTATCAAACACCTTCTGCAACATTTCAACACATAAAATACTTTGTTTTGTTGCACACTTGAATTAAAAAGATTGGGCTTCCAGCAATTATACAATAATATTTCTTTATCAATAAAGAATTCATGAAACACTCATAATGTATTTTTCCAAGAACAATTTTATTATCTAGTATTTGTGATCATCTTGAGAGTATCAAACACCTTCTGCAACATTTCAACACATAAAATACTTTGTTTTGTTGCACACTTGAATTAAAAAGATGTACTTTGGTATTCAAAAGCAGACATTTCAAAAACCCATAACTTAAATAATAACATGAAAGTCTGCACTCTAAAACTACATTTAACACTTGAATTGAGTCAGCAAAAATTACCTGTGGCTTTCAAATTATTATTATTGTTTATGTATCAAACTGACAAACTTTGAACCGGACTTCTGCTTAATTAATTTAGCACAATGTCACATTCAGCAGTGGTAGTAAAGAGAATCTAAATTTTAAATTTCCAATGTATTCTAAGTTCAATTCAGGTGAATTTTCAGGTTGATAAAAAGAAGACTGTATGATTTTTGACACCTCAAGCTTTTCGAAAAAAAAAAACTATGAAAAATGCTTTTCTAGCAATCAAAACCATGGGAAATCTATTTAATTTCAAATAATGTAAATGATAACCAAAGAAAATCACTAAATAACAGAGACTTCAAGTTTCTTTGGTTAGGATTATTTGTATTACAAAGATATAAAAAATGATTATGTTGCTGTTCACACGTAGGGTTTCTTTTATGATAGTCAGAATCCTTCACTGTCACACCTGGACAGCAAATATTATAGGGTGATGAATTCTTCCCTATACAGTAATATTGAACCGTGACAGATGATTTCTCCATCCCAAGAATAAACATCATCATCATCTGACACTGGGAGGAAATACTGCATCTTTGGTCTGTGAATAATCTCCACCTCATCACACCAAGGATCAACTGAATTAGAAGCTATACCCATCTGAGGAAGCAGACAACTCTTTGGATAATAGCACCGGCGTCACCGCTGCATTTAGCAATGGCATAGAAGGCAAATGGGACACAAGTCCAGGAGACTTGCGTTAAAGCTTTCACCAGAATAAAGCATTGTGGAAATATACACTGACAAAAGCATTCGAACCATTATTCTGAGAGAAATTTACATCATTGGCAAGAACTATTTTTTGGCAAACACACCTTCAATATACATCCACTATATTTTTGGTTGCCTTAGAATATCTTCTGTATTTTCAAAAACTCTTTGGGTATAATTTCTCCTGTCTTTGGACCTCATTGTCTTTTGTTTGCAAAGCCCTTTTCATTTTAAGGCCATATTAAAGCTTTGTTCAGTGCACCAAACATGTCAAACGATATATGTTAAGTAAAGCTCAAAATAGTATGACAGTATCTAATGCACTTGTTCTTTCCACACCTACACCATTCATAAACATACTATATGAAACAAAATCTCTTTCAACCATGAAAACAAAAGAGAGAGAATAAAAAAAAAGAGGACTTCATGATAGGAATGTCCTAACAGAGGATACATGAAGTGGAAATGACAGGTTTTCACCTTGTCCCCTGAGTGTGAGATCATAATACTGCACAACATGTGAAAAGGAGGTAGTAATGTATGTACAAGAACAGAGCACTGAGGTAGATAATCAGTCAAAAGGGCTCTACTACAGCCTTCACTCCAGTGGAAAGTAATTAAATATAACGAAAATGTAACACAGTACATTTCTGACATTCTTTTTAACATTCATCGTGGGTGAGCTTTGGTTAAGGACAGACGACACCTAACACAGTCAAACAGGTAGAAAGTTGTAAAATAAATGGAAATAAAATGCTTTAACGATCATTCATACAATATCCTGAGGTCGAGCCGAAGCAAGAGCACATTGCCTCCACCTCAGCAGCAGTTTTGCAGATCCCTTTGTGTCTCAGGAAATAATCAAGGCTTGAACTTCAGGAAGCAAACGAGGTAGAAGTGGTGTAGTTCCAGCTGCTGCAGAGCAGACACAGGCCTGGTAAGGTCAGGATTCAGCTGCTTGGGTCACGTGCAGAGAAAGATTAGAGCCATCCAAGGTGCCGCTGAACCGAGAAGCATCAGCGGCGGAGTGATGGAAGGTATGACTCGGCATCTTTTCATTTTCCACTTCAAAAGACTGCTTTAGCTCAGTTACAGTGACACCATCATCTGACCCAAAAGATTCTGGTCTGGAGCTTCGGCTTGTGGATGGATTGCTCATCTCTTCGTTTGAGTAGTTTCCAGAGTCTCCTGTCTCCTGACTGCTCTCACTGCTGTGGGAACTCTCTGAATGAAGTGGTCCAAAGATGATCTCCCGTGATGAAGGCTGCAGGGGCACTGAGGCTAGTTTCTCATCATACCTGAGAACGGTTTTGCCTGGCTCATACAGACTGGCTCTCGTCTCCAACTGAGAAGATAAAACGAAGACAGAAATTAAGATAAAGAGAAATCTAAATGAAAAATAATGCTGATTGATTGAGGATAATAAGTCACATCTCTTACATCACTTTCAGCTGGGTTTTGTGTTTCCCTCTTGAACAGCAGCCACCTCTTGCTTAGATTCTTGTTGCTGACTGGACCGGCACTATTTATGATTATATTAGATCCACCCTAGAACAAATTTGTGTGAGAGGGACAAATGTTTTTAATGGTTCTGTGCTCTTTGAACAGAGTAATAAGTTACTATATTATGTCTTAAAAAATATATATATTTTATTTCTACTTGGTAAGTACATCAAGTTTCTTTCAGAACTGAATACAATGAATTGAAACAGAGGTTTGCAGTCAAACTGCAGAGCTGCAAAAGCTTCTCAATGCAAAAAATCTGGTAACGCAGCTTTAGTTTGCTTAGTAATTGCAATATTTTTGGAAATTGTAATCCCTTAAACTACTTGTTATTTACAGGAATATATCACTTGTGTGGGATACGTAAAAATTCAGTTGTCTTCAATAGTTAATTTACTCAACTTTAGGTCCAGTTGCTACCAACTCAACGTGTTATGAATAAGAATCTACACAGACCTTTACTCATGCACATGTTTTGTTTCACTCACCCTGGCATCAAAAAAGTGAGCACTCATCATGGGTATAAGCGCCTCCACGTTCTCTGTGCGGAGTTCACTGGGCAGGGAAACACCAGCATGTGGACCTCCACCAGCTCCTACAGCCATCACTTTGTGACCAGGGGACTTTCTGTTGACAAAAGTCAGAAATATACCATTGTTCATCATTCAAAACACAATTATGAAATGTTTTTAAAATGTTTAATGTGATCATAACCAGTACCTTGGTCTGCCCTTGCTGATTAGGATCAAGGCACACATAATAATACAGGCCAAGGCGATGCTCACACCAACAATGATCCCCGTCATTGATCGCTGGTCTAAGTTGTAGAGACCGTCAGAGAGCACTGGAAGATAAACAACACAGAATAGGAGACGCACTTATGAGATAACGTTACAAGACAAAGGAGAGACTGCAAGATGTTTGTGTATTCTGCTCCAAAATTGAGTGACGACATATTTAGGCAAAATTGAGGAAATACCAGAATCCAATGTCTTGACAACACTTAGTATTTCTTAAGTTATTATGGCATTAAAAATGGAAAATATATTGCTGTTAAATTGAACGTGCAGTAAATGCAAAGAGCGACTGTTACTGTAATTTCCCATCATACTTAATGTGTAAATGATACAAAAGTAAACTAATTATACTGATTCAAGAATAAATATTAATAATAACAGACACAGTGGAACAGAGAATCAAATTGTCTAAAACTTTAAATAAACAAATTAAAGTTTATTTTAAACACAGGCTAAAAAGACAGTGTTTGCTTAACACTGCAGATTGTCAAAATATTTTGTGAACAATGTCAAAAGTCAGTGGTATTTTCATTATTTTCAGGTTTTTGTGAAGGTTTAACACATTTTGTAGCCAAATAATGTGTATAAAAGAGAACACATCATATTGTGACATTTCAATTTCACCAACTTTGATAGAAATCTTAAAATCTCTTTTCCTCCTCTTCATGCATCTGTAGTAACTGCTCATTGCCTTTGTGGGGCAGTAATGCTGTTTACTTTGTCATAATAGAGGAGCACTGTGTGTAGGACTAGAGGTACTTAAAAAAAATACTTAAGAATATATCTGTATTCCAAAGATAAAATATAAAGAAAGTAAAATGTGGGTATGTTTGAGTGCTTGGTCACATTTACCTGTTGTGTCTGGGAAGCTGTCAGAGTGGCGGGGGTTCTTGCTGCGGTGATTGTTTCCCCACTTCAGTGGCAGCTCCACGATGTTAGAGAAAGGCCCGACACCAACCTGATTGGAGGCAGAGATCTTCACCAGGTAGACGTTACCTGGCTCCAGCTTCTCCAGCAAGGCCATTGTGTGGCTCCCTGTAAGTGTCAGCAAGGATTAGACACTGATGCACATTAACTAACTGAAGACAAGATATGCCATATCTTCCTACAACAGTATCACCTGAAGCTGAGTTTATGTGATAAACAACGCACAATTACTAGTGGTGAGAGTGAAACCTTTATTCAATATTATACCACATATCTGTGAAATATTCAGCACATTTATATCTCTATAAGTAAAAATATTAACATAGTTAACAACAAGAACAACGGAAGCTATGTTACCTTGAGTCAGTACTAGTACTAACACATTTCCATTAACTTCCTGGGCTTGGTTGTTTCCCATTAGGGTTTTATGATTACAATTCCTACAGCGAAAATGTACTACTCACCCTCCCTCTGCAGTATTTGCCAGTGTCCTGCCATCCAGGCTTTCTGGGAAGCATACATGATGGTGTAATGTGTAACAATCACATTGGGCTCTGTGGGCTCCCTCCAGGACACCAGAGCAGTGTCATCCTCGATCAGCGTTACTCGCACTCCTGCAGGTGGTTGGCTTGGTGCTGTACACAAAGTTATCACATTCATCACAAACACGTAGAGTACAATTGAGTGAGAAATGTCTTTGTCATAGAGGAAACAGTGGGATACTGAATGATTTAACTTTTTACCTGCAGGCAGGGTTCGATGGTAAACAACTGAACTCCAGGGACTCGACATCTGGTCGACATGGAGACGCACGACAAACTCATAGCGAGTGTTTGAATCCAAATTCTGAACCACCACACTCTGTTTGGTCCTGTGAACAAACAACATTCTTAGATCATGAACAGAGAATAACCCACAGCTACTGACAGTATAAACTGGTCAACTCTGAGGTAAACTCAAATGTTCATATCATCATCAAAAACAGCCAACAATGAGCCATATGCACATGTTATTTACAGCCATGCAGAGTAGCGACTTAAACACTTAAGCAACCAAATCAGAATTATGTTATGGAGGCTTTATTTGTTATTCCAGATGTAAAACACTACATTTTTGGTTTGCTTCTCAGCTTACGTTTGTATGTAGCGTATAGTGGAGGAGTTGTGTGTGCCCACAGGTGTACAGCGGACTGTATAGCTAACAGCCTTTCCTGAGAGGAAAGCAGGACAGCTCCATCGCAGGGATACTGCAGAAGAATTGTTCGCCAAGACAGTCACTTGATCTGGAGATGGAAGAGCAGCTGCCACTTGATCTCTAGCCGCTGAAATGAAACCAACAAAATGTATATTTTCATTATATTTCTCAGAATTAGAAAATCTATTGAATTTTTAATGAATTTATCACACGTATACAATGTACTTACACACACATCCTGGAGTGCTAACTGTTTGGTCTGTCTGATATCCATCTCCAGCTTGACTGACAGCCAGAATCTTGATGTGATATTTTCTCCTTGGATCTGAAACAAAAACAAATGGTTTTCAGCTAAAATAACAAACAGAGGTGGCTCCAAATACCATTCCAGTAACAGCACAGCTTCCTCCAAATAAATAATCCCAGAGGATCTAAATACCATAAGTAATTATACTAAAAGCTGAAAGATCGTCATCTTCATTAAAACACCCAAAGTGAAAAATATCAAATAAAGAAGCTTCTATTTGTAAAAAGGCAAAGAGACAATCTGAGGGTGAGTTTTTAGGTTGTAACTGGCAACACATAGTCTACTGCATCATAATAAGTTCTCATTTATCATGTGTATCTATGTAAGGAGCATGAGAAAGACAGAGCAGCCCAGTAAACAAAGTGACATGATCAATAAGCCCTATTAAATTGATCACAAAATGTGATGTGTGCTTTTTCCAATTAAGTTGTTACAGGTATAAAAACCTGCCACTGGAAACAATGTTGGCTTTAAACACACTATAAGGAGCAGATAGGTGAGGTTAAGTGTTTCTTTGTACATATAGTAATTATGCACACACTGCATTAAGGACTGGCTAAAAGACTTTGGAAAGATCAATAAGGGGGAAGAGGTTGGAAGCCTTTTGCTAAATATGTGCATCACATTTTGTGTTTTTCCCTTCAAACACTACAACTGCCTCAGCCCCTAAATCAGCACATTTTAGTGAGTGTTAAGATTTGTTTTATGCGTCCCGTGTGAAAGGTCAGCGTGTGGGTATTGACCAGTGAAGGTGGTGTGTCCAGGCCTGTTGTGGGGGTTGGGCCAGGAGGAGCTTTCAGCTGCTGGGTCTCTACGCCCATGGGACTGGGGGTTTTGACTGGGGTCACCAGGTCAGGCCAAGATAGAACAGAAAGAATCTGGGTGCAGGACTGTGTTGGAGGAGCCGGGGCCCCTTTTGTTTCCCCTTTCACATTCTTCCTAGTGGCCTTGTGCTTTAGCCTTCAACTTGGAGCAAACATGGCTCCGAATCAGAGATTATAATGATGAGAATAAAACTTGATATTGCAGAATATGGCTGTAATAGTGATGCCAATTATGGCATAATAATTATATGGATGCTGAACTAGCATTCCACAAGCAAGCATTTGCTACATAAACACTCAAGTTAAAATCACTTACTTACAATCCACCATTTCTGTTTTAGTTCAAACTGGGCTCGAAACAAACCGGGCTTTTTAAGCTCACAACTAAATATTTTCGTTTTTGCTCAGTGTGGTTTATAATAAATCTACAAATATTGCTGTAGGTTATTTGCATGGACAGCAAAGAGAACCAGTTTGGGTTGGGTTCACATCCAAGACTGCTGTCGCATGGCTAAAGGTCAGTTGCCTGGTCCAGCTTTGGCCAATCCACTGGAGTCTTCTTTGTGTGTTCCAGGGTCCAGTTTAAGGGGGGCAGTGACCAGAGTCTCACAGGGCAGGCCTGGCCCTGGATACAACACAATGGCCGATAGGGTAATTATGCAAACTGCATGATGGGAAACTGTGGTGGGAGGGACATCTGGACCCTGACCTCTAACCCTGTTCTCACACAATACTGCAGCCAGACTGGAGTGGGCTTCTGGTTAGGCAAGAAGGGTCAGCCAGGACAGAGATTGAAAATGCAAATGCAGCATCCAACTGCCCACTGGACGATGCAAATCCAACCAATTTGGTCAGAGGGTTAGAGGACTAGATAAGACAGGAGAGGATCACTCACCAAGGCCACTGATGGTGTAGGTGTTGATTTGAGCCTGCAGTTGAATGTTGGGCTGCTCTGGTTGACCCTCTTCATGGTAACACAGCCGGTAACCCTGGACAACCACAGAGTCTGCAGAGGTTTCCCAGCGAGCCACAATGGAGTTGCAGCTAAGCGGCTCAAGTTGAAGAACAGGGGCTGAAGGCACTATGATGGATTAGGGGAGACAGCATGCATGGGATCAATAAACACACGTATTTATAATATTACTGAGCAACAAAGACAGACCAAACCTCCCAACAATACAAAACACTGCAGGACACTAGGGATAGAACAAGGTGGATAGATGGAAGACAGAAAGTTTCAGCTGCCTTAATAAAAAAAAAAAAACTTTACATTTGCACCTGGGCATGTAGTAACAATTGCCATTATACACATTATCCTCAAATCATGAATCATCAATGTAATACTCTGGGATCTACATGTTCTACTAAACCTATAGCTTAACTCCTAAAAACAAGAAATACAGCTTTGGAGGACATACAGCCTCCCCCAACACACCAGGCCATGAAATAAGGCTATTCTGTGTCCTCCATAGATGCCTGAGGCCCTCTCTTTATGACCCATGACTGAGGCCGCTCTAACATCACTGACAGCAAAGGGCAAAGGTTCCTGGGTAACCAACACAAAGACTGTGGGACAATGCAACAAGAGCTAACTGGAGTCATAAGCTGGCCACTCTGCGTGAGCTCTAGTCATCTACTTGGTATTCTAAGAGCAGAAAAGCACTGATGTGACAAAAGCAAAAGCAAATCAGCCACCATACAATTCTGTTACTCTATAGCACGTTCTGCATTTGAGAGATGAATTCAAATCTACAAAATGAGAAAAATAAGAGGAAATCTCTATCACCACATAAAGACATACAAACAAGTTACATAAGTCCTCTGCAGGTTTACCTTTGTTGCTGGAGGCCTTTGGTGTGCGATGTGAGGTCCAGGCTGAAGGCTCACACCAGCCCACACGGGTGGCTGCAGCCATACGCAGTAGGTAGATAGTGTCAGGCTGCAGGCTCTCCAGCAGATATTTGGTGCTGTTCTGCAGTAGCTCCACAGAGGTGACGCTGTTGTCTGCAGCTGAACGATATGATAGTCTGTATGCAGACACCTGACCACGGCTCACCTTGGCTGGCAGTGGCTGCCAGCTCACCTGGATATCAGTTGGGCTGTGGCTGGTAAGACTCAGCTCTGGGGTTCGTAAAGGCACTGCGGACAGAGGAGAGCGTCACAAACGTGCTTGACACTAATGTGGTGTTGACTGTCATACTTCTATCTATAAACTACACAAAACTAATGTTAGAGAGAAGATTATACAGGAAAGAATGTGGTACCCCCTTATTTCCACTTAAAATGTCTTCTGTGCACACATCCCTTGCATGCATGTTAGCTTAACTACCAAAGTGATTTACTGCAAGGAATGCTGCAAGTCTCAGTGTTCCGTACTTACCATCCTCCAGGGTATGTTGACTGACTTGGTCCGACATACGACTGGCTCCCATTGGCATATAAGCCACAATGTAGAAGCTGTAGTTTCGAGCTGATTCAAGGTCATCGATGATATAACTGGTTGTGTCGTTGCCAATAACAACTTGGTATTCTTCGTTGTTTAGCCCTAACATGCAACACATCAGAAAACACGTTCAGAAGTAGGTCGACATTATGCAAAGAAAGATGTGTCAGTGTCGTTTCAGAATGGCACTCATATCATCATAACTGCTTCCGAGCCTCTTAAAGCAAACTCAACTAAACATCTAATAATGTCTATAATACAAAGGCCGACTTGACTTAAAAGAGGTCTGCCATTTCATTGATCTGCTGTAAGTTAAATATCTCTTCACATTACTAGTTTGCAGGACCTTTAAAAGCGACTATGTCCCTTTAACTGCTAGAATGAGTTGGGGGTGGACAATGGGTTGGCTAAGCCCGTTGTTATTTCAGAAGTTGCCATTCGCAGTCCTCCTTGACCCCATGCTCTGTGCAGCATCAACAGATGTCCTCCACAAAGCTGAGCTGATCACATGTGACAGAGTGAGGTTGCTCAGTGTGCTCATCTCGCACCTCCTGACACATTAATCCTCATCCATTCTCAACAAATTTGCAAAACCTGAAACATGTGTGACTGTTCACTCTTCTCACCTTCTGCCTTCATGTAATGTATGGAGTAGGCAATGACTTTGTCTGCATTGTAGAGTGGTCTCTCCCAGGCCAGTAAGATAGCAGAGCTCGAGATGGTCTCAGCATGGACATTTCTTGGTGCACTGGGCCTGTCCTCAGACATGACAACAATAAGGCGAGCCAAGGACAGCACAGAGCCCTGTTCACTCTCTGCCATGCACTGATAGATGGCATCATCCTCAGGAATGATCTGGGTAATAACCAGTTTACTGTGAACCAATAAAAACATTAAAAAAAATCAGCACAAGACAAAAACAGCAACTTTAGTACATAAGATTTTAATAAATAGACTATAATATGCTACGAGTATTAAGTATTTGATTGTGGACAATACCTGTTATACATTTTAATCCTTCCATTTAAGTGAACCTTTTCTCCATTTTTTAGCCAGCTGATGTGTGGTGAGGGAACTCCCTCTGCTTGGCACATAAACCTAGCAGTACCTGCTCTTGGACGAGTCTGGCTCTCAGGCCTCTCCACAATGTTTGGTGGCTCTGAAAATGAGGTGCGAGAGAAAAGTAATGAGAACACTATTTCTTACCGTGTACTTATGCATAAAACATTGACTGTGTCGCATGTTGTACACAGCATGTGTTGACTAATACGTTCACATACAGCACCTTATGCACACAAAAAATACATTATTTTCAATCAGATGACCGCCCAAATGGTTGCAACATGTATTAGTTGTGTTTTTCTAGGTGCATCTGTGCTGATATGTCAACTTTTTTGAATGCAGTGACTGATTTCAAAGATCCAGATGAAGCTCCAGAATTGGTTGGTGAATTATAAGATTACCCCAGACAGTCAAAATGTCTTTCTTTCTCTAATGTATCGAGCAAAGCAAAGCCGGGGTGAAGGAAAGCTGCTGGGGTAATCGATTTTCTTTGTTTATACTTTGTTTTCTTAGTTTAAGGTGCAGTAACTTTAGTCATCTCTGCAGCTCTGTGGTTTTATTTGCTTTGTAACTATGGATACAACAGGAGCTGGATGTGAACGGCTCATAATTCTCTGAGGATAAAAAATCTAATGAGTACAGAGTCAACAATAGCTTTAGATGTGCTGTGGAATGAGGACTTCGAATTTGGGAGAAGATGTGGTGTAAAGATCTACGTAGTTTAACTATACAAGTGTTTACAGTACCTAGAACTGTGATGTTGGCTGCAGAGATGGTGTAGTTGCGGGTTCCAGGAGTGGTGGCTCTGCAGAGGTAAATTCCACTGTGCTTGGAATTGACGTCAGCAATAACCAGGTTCCCATTACCCAGCACTTTAGCTTTGTACACATCAATGGGTTTGCTGTCGGCACGGCTCCAGGAGATTATGGGGCAGGGGTTTCCTGTGGCCACACACTCCAGAACCACAGTTTGGTGACGAGAGACTGTGACATTCTGAGGTCCAGCAATGATTCGAGGCCTCTGACGTGGTTTAGGGCCCGTACCTTCATGGGAAAGGACAATATATTAACAATAAAATAAACAAAGGTGGTCTTAATAGGATTGTAACCTGGGGTCTGGATAGGTTAGCATCTCTAGGCTATGAGTTTTATGGGATTAAAATATCACGCAGGTAAACTTATTGCCACAGTCACGACAGAACGGTTCTAAAGTCCAACTTAATTTCTCCTTTATTTGCAACTCCAGCTGTCAAGAACTGAAATATACACATTATATTACTTATAATACTTATTATATTATTACTATATATTTATATGTATATAATTAGCCAATATACTATATGACATGCACTCTATATGTTTTCCCTATTTAACAATTACATATTATAATAAACTCAATGCCAGAATGGAACACAACTTAATATGAAACGCATGTAACACTGTAACTCTTTAATGCCCTGTGTGACTGTTTAGTCGTAGATCTGCTCTCTTCACCTTGGTTGACGGTCAACGCGGCTTCTCTGCTCTTCAAGCGGCTTCCAATGTTAGTTGCCACACATCGATATTGTCCGGCATCTTCCAACTGCACATTGTGAATTTGCAAAACTCCATTGGGCAAAACTGTGATTCTACAAACACACAAAGGCAACACTTGTTAGACCAGACAGCAGGAACAGAATTAGGCAGACCACTAATAGGATCAGGCTACTGCAGGTACCTGTCTGTCTGTAGTGGTAATGTGCTTTGGTTGAGCTCCCAGGTGATGGTGGCAGGAGGGTTGGCGGTGACTGCACAGGAGAATCGTGCTACTGACCCCTCAGTCACCGCCATAGGCACAGGATGCAAGACAAACTCTGAGATACCTGTGGAAACATTTATTAATGATCAGCAATCTTTGACTTAATGGCTACTTGTTTTAGTAGTGGATCACTGAAGTTGTTATTTTAAAAGTTTAACATTATGGTCACACACTAAATATAGCATTTTCTTTCACTTCTGTTAAAACATCATACATTATGCATGCAAAACAATGACTGTGATGGATGTTAACTGCTTCTATGAAAGGAATTGATCTGTGTAAAGCTCCATGATCTTGCTTTTGTGCAGATGAGCTATCAGCCCCGCACTGAACAGCTGGGCCAATCAATCCAATCAATGCAAGAATGACACTGAATGATGCATTGTTATAGATGAAAATTAATCAATCTCCTTTGCATAAGAGGGATTATAAGGAACCACTAGGAGCTGAAAATATCTAGAAACAATTTTGTAGCACAAAAGTAAACTTGTGTGTTGCAAAAGTCACTGATGACAATTGGATTTGGTCAGGGTCATGTCACACTGATGACATGCACATTTAAAAGTTACATACTGTATGTTTTTATTCAAGACTTCAAGACATCAGATTTTTCCCTAGAACTGTAGACATACTGCTAAACCCATAATCCCTCGAGGATCATATCGCTCCAGGACAAGTGCAATGTACACTGATGTTGTTCTCTATACTGACTGGCCTTTATCTTTATGTACTATTTGATTCTAATGTAATGATGTTGTCTCATAGTGCAATGACACTATCTATCTATCTATCTATCTATCTATCTATCTAAGTATCTGTCTGTCTGTCTGTCTGTCTATCTATCTATCTATCTATCTATCTATCTATTTTGTTAAGTGCTTGTTTCGCAATAACTAAAACAGCTCTCTAAGTCACGCTCTGTTTGTGTGCATTAAACAAGTCTTTCAATGATCACAAATTAGAAACCATTCATCTGCATTAGTGAAGAGTACACTCTGTAAGATATGAACAGTGACCTTCATTCATTAAGGTGATAACTCTCTCTCCCTCCCCCTCACTCACAGGAAGGAAGTCAATATCATGTTAAAGAAAATCAATAGCCTGTTCTCCCACTGAAACTGCACTTTTAAATCCTGGACTTTAGGGGTTTCCAAATTAAAGAGCAATCCTTTAATTTGAGAGCCAACCTCATCAATATTACACATGTGCACCACCAGTTACCCTGTTTATGTAAAGCACGCTGGGTGGTTAGGCTGTACCACAGGAAACAGTTGTAGTAAGTTTTGGTTTAGGGGTAAAGCACGACAACCAAATGTAGGGCTGAACAATTAATTATCTTCAAATCGAAAACACAATTTGAAACATTTTAATCAGAGAATCGCAAAAACTGTTCTATGCCATTTTGAAAAATGCGATACTTCAATGTTAGAAACAATTCATATCTTCATATTCTCATGCTTGTCGTTAATATTTTGATTTTTACTTTTTTTTATTTCTGTTTTAATTCTTTTAAATCTAACAGTAAATACTGAACTGAAAATCATCATTAATCAAATCGCAATATATATATATATATATATATATATATATATGTATGTCAATTAGATATCATTCAGGCCTAACTGAATCCTAGTGGTTAAATACACCTTGCTGCAGATCTGGTGAGAATCGTGAGAGGTGTTGGTTAGAAGTTCAAACAAGATGTTGTTTGCTCTCATCTGAGAGATAACAGGCCTTTTGTCACTGTTGCTGGGGTAAGATATGTAGATAGGGGGTGTGGACTGCACAGACTGGGCTGCTAATTTGGTCACCTCTGTTATAAAAAACAAATCAATGTCTAGGTCAAAACAGCACAAAGGTTTCCCTAAATAGGTCAGAGTTCACCTCATGCCCCCATGCATTCTATTTTAGCCCAAACTGGACAAGAGATCCCATACAGTTTACTATGAGCCTCAAAAAAGAGAAAGTTATGACTCTTATGTCATTTAATACCACTGACAACACTATAGCTCTAATATATATATATACATATATATGTATATGTTCAGAGTAAGTTATGTACTAGTTTTGCCAAAACTGTAAGAAATACTGTAAATGTGTGATATCTGACAGTATGTATATCTAAGAAGTTTTAAAACTGGTGGTCTTGTCCTAAGACTGCAAAAAATCCAAATATTTCTGAATATAAACATGCTTTCAATTGACCAACACTAATCATTGTGGGATATAAGGCCTGTCCATTCACTGGCCTTTCTTCAACAAAAGGCCTCTGCATGACAGGGCAACAGAGGGACTGAGCCAATGAAAGGGATTGTGAGTTTGGAGAAAGAACAGCAGGGCAGCCATGGCAGAGCAGGACTGTGACATCACAAAGCCTTTCCCTGCTGACCCCTGACCTCCAGGACCTCTGGACAGAAGGGAAGCAAAGGCGAGGCCCATCCTCCACCCCCCACCTACAGCTGACCAAAAACCTTTAACCCTTTCACTGACAAAGAATGGACCTCAAGATCAAACTTTACTTTTTAGGGGTTTTATGTGATCATCTCACAGGCAAATTTCCCCCCCATTCAATACATTGGCAACAGTTGAAACAAAACTGTTGTGTGACAACTATGTTGCTAAGATTTTATTTCCTGTTTGTATTCTTTGTATTTATAACTATTTTCCTGCATGATACTTTTATGTAACTCTTAATCATTTTGAGTTAGGACTGGGATTCAATGTTTTTGTTTTGTATTTACCTTTTTGATTTCCTGCAATTCTACAAGGATTGTGATTTGATTGCAAACTGATTGCAACTTTGATAACTGAGATTTTCTTTTCCTCC
Organism: Solea solea; assembly: GCF_958295425.1. NCBI lineage: Eukaryota > Metazoa > Chordata > Actinopteri > Pleuronectiformes > Soleidae > Solea > Solea solea. Next base: position 12,799,838 of record NC_081145.1, on the reverse strand, counting down.
TTACACCAAAATTGATACTTTTTTAATTTTTTATCTTTCAAGTTAGATTTCCAATTGTCCACTCGCTATTTTTTGCTGTTAAGAATCAGGACACAATGCTCATAACTTTCAAACTTCAGTGTTACGGTCAAAATCCGGACATTTTCAGAGGACGATTGTGATCCCTGACACCAGTCAAGGGATAGCCCTCCCTAGATCTGAGAAAAGTGACCATGGTAGACCAGGCCCAGTGAAAAGACACAGCTGCCCTGTCCACTGATAAGTGGACAAACAAAATGCTCTGAAAACCTGGCCTTTTCTTCTGGGGCAGTCAGGGGCACTCCAAACAAAGGCTAAAAGGCAAATGGCTTTTCAGGGATTCCTCTGTGTAGCAGACCATTCAGCAATCACACAGCCACAATCTGCAGTGACAATGCAATCCCACCAACATGCAAGAGGGAGAGAAGTTTGATTTCTAACATTTTACCAATGTTTCCTGAGCCCCAGCATGCTGTGTATGTTTCCTCAAAACCAGGCAAAGATATGGCACTCACTCACTCACACTCAGGGCTGACTATTTATGGAGTATTTACAAGCTTTTAGATAGACTCTACATCTATCTTTAACTATCTCTTAAAATGTCCCTACAGCTGAACTGACAGCTTTAAACCCAAGCATGGCAAAGTCAGACCAACTTCCAGTCACATGGAATCCTGGACTTAAGAGGCTTTTTTTTTCCTCTGTAAAGAAAAAAAGAGAAGCGTGGGCAACATCTGCTTTCCATCTCCAGGTTAATAACCCATGAACTTGCTATTCTAATGCCTTCATGATGACACCACAGACTAGATATCACCAAAATGGTTAACCTGATTTGTTCTTGGTAAAAGACAGGAATAAAGACTTTCTTTGCTCCATACTCACTTGCGATAGTCAGACGTGATCTTTGGCTTAGGATAGCTCCATATTTATTCTGGGAGAGGCACTGATAGAATCCTTCATCTGAATCCTCCTTGGTTTGCTTGACCTTTGGTATGTACAAGGAGCCGTTTGGCAGAAAATGTATGTGCTCGCTTTCTGCCAACCGAACTCCATTCTTGAGCCACTTGATGGTGACTGGAGGCTGCCCATGAGCCTGACAGTCCAAGACAGCAGGGTCCTTTGGTAGTAAAGTCACATCACTGGGCTCTGTGATGAACGACAACTCGCTGAAACATAAAACACCTGCAGGGAAATAATCAGAACATTAGTCAACTAAACATGGACTAGATATCACCAAGTCATGTATACCTAACTTAATTTGATGCACAGTATGCCATTATTAAAACTATACTGCTATAACTAGATAGATGCTCACACCTATAAAAAGCCATACTTCATACTTAAACACATAGAAACTGATTAAAACATTACTATTGCAGGAAAAAACATAAAACATGATGTATGTCTTGACACGATGGCTAGGTTTATTATTAGGTATTAAATGTACTACTAAAAAATAAGAAATATTAATCTTAAGGAATCAATCTGCTTCTAAACATAGAGTTGTTGAGCATCAAAAACCAAACAATTAAAAACTAACACAAGGACAGAATCAGAGGACTAACAGTTACGATGTGAGAGGATGCGTGTGCTTCAGTAGTTAACCAGAGCTCGTTCTATGGTCCGCACACTTTCACGATAACTAACAAACAAAAAGACACAAACGAAGAGACACTTACCCGATAAAGGAAGAAACAAAACAAAAAGCAGCCATAGCTGACAGATTTTCATCTTAAACTTGGCCATATATCCGGACTGTTATCTCATTTTCCTTCGTCGCACCGTGAACCGCCGCCGCTCTCCGGCGTGCTGTCCGTAGCGTAGATCCCCAACACTGAACTGAACTGAAGCGCTTCTGACGCAGCAACCACGGTAGCAGCGGGGGCCAGGGGACCCCGCAAACCCGCCCTCTGACGCATGCGCAGTATGTGTGTGTGTGTGTGTGTGTGTGTGTGTGTACGTACACACGCTTGCATTTGTTGCTTCTTTTCTGGCATAAACATCACTTATAAGGCAGAACTGGTTCAGTTTAAGGCTAAGATTTAATTAATTAGGGTTAGGGTTAGACATTAACTGATAACGGTTAAGATTAGGGATAAAGTTAATGCAGTGTCCTCACAAGAGTAGTTGCACAGCTAGCTGTGTGTGTGTGTGTGTGTGTGTGTGTGTTCTTCATGTTATGGGGTTTATGTAGATTGGGTTTAGGGTAATATTAAATTATCAAGGTTAGGTTAGGTTCACAGTATATTACTGTAGTGTTGTGTTTTATTGTGAAATGACTAGAAGTGTTTGATTCTCTTCTGCAGTTGAATACAGTAATTATAAAGAAAATACTGCCAATCCACACTGATATGACAAAACTGTGAAATTACACTCAAATAAAACAGTACAAATCCAACTAAATCACAGTGTGAACTGACAGTAAACAGCTGTCACGTTGGAGCTGTCCTGTAAAATTATACAGTTACCTACTATGAAAGTGCAAATATACACAGTAATTTGCTGTGTAAGCAATGAAAGTAGTAGACAGTCATTTATTGTAATTTATTGTATTGAATGTAAAGTCAAATATTTTACATTGTAAGCCGGAGTGTATAATACCAAGACCTGTTTGTAGTGTTCAGATGTTAAGCAAATTTTAGTTGTTGTTTTGGGGCTTTTTTGTTTGTGAAAGCGGCTAATATAACTTTCAGCTACAAATGACTGATAGTATGTTATTGGTTGCATTTGAAGAAGGAAGGTTTTCATCCAGAAGCAATATTTATTCTTATAAATGACTCAACCAATCTTGATTTAAAATCCGGAGTCCTCTAGAAGACTGGATAAAATATGTCAGGTACAAATCTTATTAGTCTTATCTGGAGCATGCATTGGCAGCAAAGGTGTCATCAGGGGAGAGTATAATACTGTAAGCATACTATGCATGTATATTCTGCTGCCTGTCTTATTGAATCTCCTCGGCTTCTAAAGTGCCTCTCTGTTTTAGTTTTTAGTGGACAACCCCTTTGTCACAGCAGATATGCTTCAACATTTAATTCATTTAGTCAAATTTGTAACACACTGAATGAACATGAACACATCAAGATGCGATATCACAACATCACACAGCATCCACGGAAACACTGAACCTTTGAATGACTGCTTTGTTTCCAGTGTTGCAACTCGGCTCAGTGTTAAACCTTCTTTTTCTGTAGCATGTTCAGGGCAATAAAAAAGATAAACACAGAGAATTGTCAATAAAGGGCCACTGGTAATAAGGTCACACTGAACAGCATCTGCTCCTACCACAGAACCTGGTAATTATGAAGAGGTATTGATGGCTGTAAGTCAGCTGCCTAATGAATTCAGATATTGATCCGGCGACCATGCCTTTTGACAATGACCCTCTCGTCTGCCGGCTCTCATTCAGCCGCAGTACAATGGGCTCCAGCTGTGAGATCAGTTGTGTTGGATCAGCAAAACACTCCTTCTCTGGCTCAGGTGAAATGCAGTCATCACATTTAGCGTGGGAGATGTGTTTATACATTATGAATCTTATTCATTTTAACATCGATGAATTGCTGTGTAAAGATTTTAAAGAATTACTGTCACAAACATGCACCTCCACACTCCACTAACTAATCAAATGAGGAGACCCAAGTGTAATTATGTATTGATTAGAGCTAACTATTGATTTAATCATCCAAAGCCGTATAGTTATAATTCACTGCTCAGAACCAATGGTCAGGTAAATAATAGCATCTTGTAGTTTAAAAGTACTCTCTCATGCTTTTTGAGTGAGAAAAAACATAAAACAACAAAACAGAAAAGTTGGTATGATTCTCTATAGATGTTAAAATGACACTGTTTGTAATGTGAGATAGTCTGTTGTTTGTTGTTGTTGTTGTTGTTGTTGTTGTGCACATTCTCCACTAGTTTTAAATCATTTTGGTTGGTTCAGTTTGTTGTATACAAACAGGAAACGTGTTCACATATTCCTCGTGAAAGTTGTCGACTCATGTTGACAAATGTTTTGTGGAGGTCCAGGTTAGCACCGGCCTGGCCCGTGATCAATAGGGTTAAGGTCATTAACATGTTATGAATATCACGGGGCCCTGGGAAAGCAAAGCAGAGGACCAACGAGCCGCACTCTGATTGGCCGGAGCGTGACTCCAGGCGAGGCAACCTCCCCACTGACCTTAGAGGTCATCTGAAGAGCTGATGACCTCTGACCTCATGTCAAGAGGGTGATGGAAAGGCTTTGCGTTTGCATGGAGTTCAGTGTTAAAATATTAAAGGTCTGTGGCGTATGACAAACAAGTAAACATCAGTTTTACCATAATGTTAGGTTGATCAATACAATGATGACATATACTGGACTTCCAATCACAACTTTATGTCTTTAAATTCAGAAAAGTCAGAAAATGATCATACTACCAACTTAGTATGTTTGTATAAGTGTGTAATCACTTTAAAATAGAAATCAGTTTATTTTTGTTGCCTTGTTATAAGTATTTTATGTTATAATAGTAATTTGGATTTATATAGTGCCTTTCACGCTAAGGTACTTGAGGCAAGGGTTTTGTTTTACAGAGGTGACCATGTTTAAACAAGCCAGAGCAGATGATGATGCGCTTTTGAGAGGGAGGCGTCCGCTCTGTTTGTTACAATCTGCAGTCTCACCACTAGATGTCACTAATTCTTACAGTGGAGTTTAAACATTTTTTATTGGGTACATCCCCTATTGTATGGTTGTATTTTTACAACACTGTTTATCTAAGAAATCAACCAATAAAATTATGAATGCACCACATGTGACTATTATTTAACTGTAATGACACTAATTCCTGCAACTTTACTTTTCAAATGTTTATTAACTTTAAGAAAATACAAAAATGTATCAGCACATAAACACACAAAAAGAACATTCTTTAAAAAAGTTTATTGGCTTTTAAAACCACTTTAAAAATCTCACCAGTGAGTACTTTCCATTGAAAAAAAGAAGAAACAACGCATTTGCAATATTAACAAGCTACTGTACATTAAGCAGTACACCAGACAACACCACAGAGGAGGGTTTTTTTACTGGTAGAAATGGACAATATAATCAAACAGAGTTGGTTCTGGGTCAGTCAAAGGTGAAGAATCAGCCACCACTTGATGGAGCTCCTGTACACATTAAGAGGTGCATTTCCTTCATTCATATTCAAATATCAGTGCCTCATTGTTTAAAAAAGATGTTCAATTTCTTCACAAAATGCATATAGCAAAAACAAAAAAAGGAAGGAAGAAAACAATATGTAAAATCAACAGAAAAAGTCAACAAAAACATATAGAACAACATTAACTTAGTAAACAGCAACAACAATTTAATGTAACTCAAAAAACTAGCACTGCCAGTCTGGTTAACAGAACCTGCCCAAATCACAGAAGACAGTGGTTACCAAGAAAACAAAGTACAACATAAGTCATCACACATGCGTGCGTACAATCACTTATCAACATAATGAGCATGTAGGTTTTAAAAGGTTATTTAACTTTTGTCCCCCTCAATGCTTTATATTCTCATGTATGAGAATGAGTAAGAAATGTGTATCTCACTGAGATTAATGCACATTTTGCTACAATTAGTCATTTTCTGACAGTTCAGTTAATTTCCGCACTCGTCATAATTTTCTTTTCTTCGGGCATACGTCGTTACATTTGTCCATAAAGATGTGGCAAAGCCATGTGTCATAAAAATTTAGTGCAATTGTGTGAACCTCCAAAGTTTGTTGAAACATGAGTAATCTTTTTTTTTTTTTCTCCAGTGTCTGCTGAGGCTTAGAGTACAATGTCTGTCACAGAGATGTTTGCAACCAGCTTAACAGTACACAACTTTTTTTTTTTCACCATGCTATTGATCCTGTTCAAACCACATATCACTTCTGCAACCGCAGAGACCTATTATCTTTGTATAGAAAACAAAATAAATCAGCAAGCGAGACCAGACAGCATTACTTATACGACACATTGAGCCAGAAATGTAACACACAACATACAGTATCTTTTGCCGACTATAGATCTGATAAGCTTTTTTTTCTTTTAAATGGCACATACTTAGCTAGAATAATGGCCATAATATAGTGTCTTGATACATCAAATCTCTATGTATCTATCCTATTTACAGATAGAGCTTAAACATGACTTATACAACATTGACAATAGCCAAAAACTCAAGCAAGCATCCTACTGTTAGCACATAGCCTACCTGACTAGCAGTGATGATTTCAACATGCTTTCAGGTCCATGGTTACCTATAAAACATAGGACAGTGACCATTTCACAAATTTACAAACTGTACATTAAGATTTATGCAACTTAATCCTTTCTGTTAAATGCAACATATTTCAGACGCTGCTGCTTGTTTCCCGCTGTTGTTAACGTTTACTAGGAGTGTCTCTAAGTGTAATAATCTCTTATGTTATCCAAACAAACAAATCATCTTTGGCATGGAAATAAGGCTGAATGAATTTCATGTCCACTTGATCTTAAAATGGCATCAAAACATCAACATCAACATCAGCCTTTAGCTTTTTACGCAACTAAGCCTTCTCCATACCATTAATATTCTTATCCAAGTTGGGAGTATAGCAATAAAATTTACAATGTGTGCCTGCCATGGTCTTTATGAAATGATAGCATATTAAATTCCTCTAAATCCATCACTTACAGGGGCACACAGGGTGAAGTCGTTTGCCTATACAATACACGTCCGTATTGTAACTGCAAAACAAAAACAGAATAAGAAAGAGAAAGAGAACTGAAAATATCACAGTAACAGCTGCCTTGATATGATGAAGCTCTGGATGGTTCTGAAGATATCTTAACAGTATACTTTATACAGTCTCTTTAAAGATGGCATAAGGCCTTGGACTTTCGAAATAAGGCAGCAGTTGCTGAATCCTTTCAGTGTCGAGTCCACAAAGAGGCCTAAATTCATCATCTCCCTACTGATTCATCTACTCCCTTTATAAGATATTAAACAGTACAAGAAGTATAGGTTTTTAAGAAAAGTTCACTCTCGGAGAATGCTCAGATGTGAATCAGTTTTCCACTGACTTGGTTTATGATAAATGTATAAAGATTATGTCATAAATTCAGCACCTGGCAGCACAAGATGCTACCTATTTTAATATTCAGATATGGCAGGCAAATGTACTACAGCTATTATGTGCATATACTACAATCCCAATATTGTCTCCATTTGGTTGAATTCCAACTGCACTCACTGAAAATACTACACAACAGCATATGTTTTTCTTTTGGTGAAGTATTTTGTGCCAAATTTCCTAACCTTCGCACTTTCATAAGATGTTCCGTCAAATACAAATATTGCATTATCGATTATTACATGGAAGATTCTGTTTCACCAAATGCTCATACCATATCAGATCAGCTGTTGTAAGTGAATGCTGCCACCAAGTACTCAAACGTTGTTTTTTTTTTTTTTTTCTTTTTTAGAAATGCTTACATTTCTGGTTTCAGGTGAACAAGAGAAGTGGTAATGTATTGAAACTCTGGGTGACAAATGGAAAAGGCGAGAAGTAACTAAGTAATCAATAGGAGATTTTCTGGTGAGCCTGGCACTTTTAACACAACGGATGGCAAAGTCCAGACAAATCCCAACAAACTTCAGTTTAAGAACAGATATACTTAGTATGCACCAAACAGACAACAGAACAGAAATCATACAGAGTAAAAGATAACATTAGCCCAGCATCTCTACTGTAGTCGGCTGGTCTTTGCTTTCTAGCCAGTCAAAACCAGAGTTCACAGTATCACCGCAAATCTGCTGAAAAAGCGGGTCGTTCTTCAGTTCTTCCAGTGTTGAATCTTCATATTGTTCCTGCTGTTGATTTGGGTCAAAAAGCAGGTTTGTGTCCAATGTGGTAAGGTCAGTGATGCTACTGGACAGATCTGAGGTCAGTCTGATGTCATTTGAGAAGTCAGATGCCACAGCATTGAGTTCTGAAGCTACCTGACCCACTAACTGGGAACTGGGGTTAAGAGCATCGTCCCCCAACAAGTCCTTTACAGTGTTGTTGATGTCCAGCTGTTGTTGCTCATCTTCCACCTCCTGCTGTTGTGTGCTCTGAAGGAGGAGCTGTGGTTGTGTCTGAACAGGATTCTCCTGCAGCTGCTGCTGCTGCGAGTCTTGCTCACCAGGACCCGCTTGTGCTTGACTGTCCACAGTGGGGAAACTCACCTCTTCTCCACTGCCAGTTGTGAGGTAGCCATGCTGCTGGAGCTCAAAGGCAGCAGGGCTAGAGCTGACGGGCAGCGGAGTCTGGTGAGCAGTTCCTCCGGTGAAGCCTGGAGTTGTCTCCAGTATCTGTGTGAGGTTCATTCGGGCCGTATAATTAGAGGGGAGGTTGTTTATACCCAGACCACGAACAGAATCATCCCCTTCAGCTTCCATCTTGCTGAGAAGGACGTTGGTGATTTTGGTGGTGTTACTCTGACCCTGCATGGGCAGCATCTCACTCTGCATCATGATATTCAAAGGTACAGACTGACTACGCTGGGCCATGTGGACAGCACTGACTGTGTGGCTGTTGGACAGGATGCTGAGCACCTCGGAGGTGATGGGGGAGTTAAAGGGTGAGACCACAGTACGGGTGACAGTGGTAGTGTTTGTGGTTGTAGAAGGACCTGTGTTGCCACTGAAGTTCCTCTGGCGCACCGCAGGGCTAACACTGCGACAACGGAAAGTACTGGATGCAGATGAAGTTGATGCTTTGCTGTCCATTGGAGCAGGCACAGCAAAACTTTCCTGTTTAGTGGGGGTAGTTACACCCGTTACGAGTTGCTGCTGTTGTTGCTGCACAGGAGAAATGGGAGTCAGTCGTCCAAATTGAACAGCATCCTGTCTCGACTGGGCTTGAAATGACTGGCCGGGAATTGCAAAAGCATGCGGCTTACGAAACTGGTCGTCTACCAGGTCTTGGTAGCTGGGCAGAATACCAATACTGTGGTTGGACAACGGGCCGCCGGCGTTGCTATTATAGCGGTTGTTGATCCACTCTAGTTTGGCTTTGTCAGGATGCGTTGCCATGGGCCTCTGCATGGGCTTAACGGGGCTACTGGAAACAATACTGGCATCATGATAACCTGTGATACTGGAGTTTATGGGAGTGAAAGCAAAAGGGTTCCTGCACTCTACTGGGCTTGGTGGGACACTGCTGCTGCCAGACAGAGGTGTGCTAATCGGGGTGTGGCGACCCATGGCTCCGTCCACAGGGGTGATGGGAGCCATGCGGGAGCATGGGCTCTCTCTCGTCATGCTGTGCCCAAGCATCATTTCAGAAGTGGGGGTGGGTGTCGGGGTTGGCGTGGGTGTTGGAGTGGGGGTTTGGACAGGAGTGGTACTACTGTGTGCAGAGTGGTAGAAGGTTGTGCTGGCCTGCTGAGCATTGAGGATGGAACCTTGGTTGCTGGATGACTGGCTTTGTAGAGACACTTCAACACAGCTATTGAACAGTCCCTTCAGCTTCATTTGCTCCTCCATTTGGACTAGCTCCTCCACAATGCTGTCCTGGGTCATGTCATCATCATTGAATGGGAAGTAATCCATGTTGGGCTGAGAGCCAGCAAAGTCAACCATTTCCTGTGTGAGGGTGAGCTGGCCTGAAGTCTCAGGGGGTTGAGCTATAATGGAAAGTTGGTCAGTGGGGGCTTGTTTGTGTTCTGCTGGTATCTGCTGAGCAAACGCCTGCTTACGAAGCTCATCAAGCTGTCCCTCCTCCCAGATTGTGCTCTTGATGTCACTCATCGCAGAGGCTTCATGTGCTCCTGAGTTGGCTGGTATGGCACGTGGGTCCCCAGTGATCTGCTGTAGCAACACCTGATCGGCCGGGTTGTTTCCAGTGCTGGTGTCAGTGCTGAGAGAACTGTCTTCACGTTTTGCCACCAAGGCCTGGGGTTTGACAACAGTCTGTGAGCCCTTAGTGTGTGTTATGGGTGAGTCGGACAGTGCCAGGATCTGCGTGGGCCCTATGGGTGTGTGTTTCACAGTCACTTTGCAGGGGGCACTCTCTGGTCTGGCAGGGGTTCCCGGTCGAGGGATCCTCTTCACTGCAGCACTTACTCCAGGTTTTAGATTGTCAACTATAGTCAGTGGCTGCTGGGAGATAAACACCCTTTTTACAGGAATCACATGGGAGTCCACGCCTGGGCCTGTACGCTTTCTGGGGCTCTTGGCATCTGAGCAGGGATCCTTCGAATGTGGGGTAAGAATAGATGACCCGTTAGATGTTGAGTTACCACTGGCGTTCTGATTATCAACAGTCAAGTACAAAGTACCGTCATGGCAGTTACTGTTATTGCTGTCCTGAGTCCCAGCTACAGCTACAAAAGGAGAAGATATGGGGTCAATTTTTATCTTAAACCCTTTATCTAGTCCTGAAGAACATTTAACCAGGAAGTTGGGCTCACTGGCTGCCCTGAACTTGGACACTCTCTCCTCTTTGACCCCAGCAGTACCGGACACAGGGTTATTGTCATTTCCAGCTTCAGACAATATTTTAGTGTCAATGGAGAGGTTCAAGGTGGGGGCTAGGACACTGGATCTGACCATAGGAGACTGAGGCATAGCGGAGTGTGCACCATGTGATTGTTGGTAATCATCCGACACAGTTGTGGTAGTAGTCATACCTGCTGATGCAGGACGCACAGTTGTAGTGCTACTGTTACTACTGCTGCTGCTGGGAGCCAGAGCGATCGCCGTCATCTTTACCACATTCATGGAGCTCACATGCGAAGTAGGCATCACAGTTTTTATGGGACTGTTGGTGATGAGCAGGGTGGGGGGTGAGCGCAGCGTGATGGCACTGGAGGCAGAGGGTTTGGGCAGGATTTGAGCATATCGCGTACTGTGTCGTGCCAGACGGTCACCCACAGGACTGGCTGAGATATTCTGAGGAGTTTTGGGAGACTGCTTAAGAGACTGAGTGACCACTTGGAAGTTCACAGGCAACACTTTCCCTTCTGCTGTCCCCACAGGGCTGGGCGAGGTCATTAACTGCCTGCTTCTCTGTACCTGAGAGAAGAACAGTGAGGACATAAAATCAAAATTAAGGCACATTTATCAACAAAATATCCAAAAACAATAAGTACAGAAAATGTTGCCACGCACCGTGACTGGACTGGGGACAGCTGCTACTACAATTCCAATGGTGGGTTGTGGGGAAAGCAAAGCTGGGCTGCCAGTGGGAATGGTGGGCCCGGGGGTACTGGCCTCTGCTCTCTTGACCTGGGCCTCATTGGGCAGGGGTGAGTGGCGCTTCTGCTCCTGCTGCTTTTTCTGGATTTTTCGCTGTAGTTGCTGCTTTGCATCGACAGAGGGAGAGGGCAGGGTCTTCACCTGTGGCTGGAAAGTGTTTGCCTCAGCTGTGGGAATAAACGCAGAAGGAGTCGGTGTCTTCATTCCTGTCAAAAAAAAGAAAAATGCAAATGATTATGGTTCAAAGGCTTGCAGCACTACACAATTAGCAGGCAAGGAAAATATAACAGTAATATCAAGTATTTAAAATGGCAAACGCTTAATTTTCTTTCTTTTTAAAAAAAACCCAAAACACATTTTACCGTTAATAGCCTTTTCTGTAGGCTGTGTAATTACTATTCTTCCGTGAGGGGGAATTTCTAATTTCCATTAAGAATGTGTTAGTGGTGATAATTTATTGATTAAAATCATTTCTTATGATGATTTAATTTTACACTGTGTTTTAATGGAGCTACATTTCCATGATTTACTCGAGTGTGACAATGAATTTTCTCAGAAATCATCATTTATTTTAGAATTCTCTCAAATCTACTGAGCGCACACAAACTGAGAGTTGCAGACCAATTGATGCACCGAGCACAGAAAGCCTAGAAAAAACAAAAACAAAAAAACAGAACTACTTTAAACTTAGATGTGAGACATTGATTTTCCAAGGGAAACACTTTTAACTTTACGGATGTTAAAACATGACATCCATTACTGATCATCATGAGCCAAATATAAATAACAAATAATATTTCAAAAATAACACATACACACGGAATACAAACTTCGCCAAATAGATCGGCGGACATCTTTACCTGTGGGTGTTCCGGTCATAACAGTAAGTGCAGCCATGGACTTGGTACCAATGTAATGGCTATTGAGCAAGAAGCGGGCCAGGTCCTCCACGTTGTCAAACTGACGACTCAAGACCTTTTGAGCCCACTCACACACCAGTCCACAGGCCGCAGACCTCATTTCATCTTCAGCGCTTGGCGACTGGCCTGATGACTCCATGAGCTCACACTGAAGTCAGACAGAGCAGAACACTTAGTGGATGACTGTCTGAATAGTTTAGAAGTCAAAAAACAGATATTTGCTTGAAAGTTCAAACTTATGATGACAACACTGACCCCATCACCAGATTTCTGCAGATCCAGGTTGGGTAAAGACGGCATGTGAACAAAAGCTTTCTTCCTTAACCCGCTATAACAGTATGTGAGAAGGAGTTAAGGGATCTAAAATAAAAAAAACTATGGACAGAGAAATGGTTATAATTCTGACAATAAGGTGAGTTTGTCCAAATCCTTTTAAGAAACGGTTTCTAATCCAACTTTTGCAGCAGAAACGTTTTAGCTTTTCAGCTGCAAGGAGGGTCTTGTTGCCATACTTATTGGCATTTAAAGTAGTAGTAAATGTTTGAACCAATGGTGCGGAGCTGCTGAGCATTGAGGCCAGAGAAACACCCCACAGTCGAGTTGATGCATCTGAATGTAACAAAGAGCTGTGGCAACACAGCGCTTCATTGAATGGGGATCAGTGTACTCCCAAGTACAAGATGAGTCATTGTCATCATATGTAAATGCGTGGAAGCTACTAGCAAACCATTCCATAGTGACTTAAATAGCTATATACTAACCATCCTAAATGCTAAACTCTTAGGGACAATTTGCCAAAGGAGGAAAGCAAAAATGGCAACAATATATTACACATGCTAAACATTCAGCTCAGAGTTATTGTGTTTGTAATGCACATTACAAATGTACAAGTTTTACTTTTAAATGAAGAAAACCAAGTGGCTCTAACTGACAGCAGTGAAAATTCACACTTGGCAACTAAATCGCATCAAACAAAGTGGACACAGACAAACAGAGTTTATCAGAATCAAAAGGATATTTGGATTTGCCCCTCATGCCCAGGCGACGTGCCTTCATGTTAGGAAAGACATTCTTCATGATCTTTCCAAAGTCTGCAGCACTCAGTGGATTGTAGCCGAGATTGTCACAATAGCTCCTGTAAGAGAAGAGAATCAGCCACAACATTTTAGAAGGAACACGCATCACTGATCTCCTCTCCTTTGTTGCCTTCACCTCTCATGACCCCACACTGAAGGTTACACACTCACTTGTACTCATCGTACACCTCCTGCTTTGGGAGGGAGGTCTCTGGGTGCTCCTCTAGGTGATTCCGTATCCAGTTGAATGCATACATCTGTTGAGTGCGGCTTGATGACATGGAACTCTGATCACTAGGATTGATACATAGGAAAAACCATATCTGGTGAGACAGTGTCTTAGACTTGGATGCATCATTTCTTGTTAATACAGAAACTTCAATACCATAATCCAGGAGTGGACGACCCCCTCTCATTCTCAGTCCAAATGGGCAGAATTTGGGGGTTGGGGTGATGAATAGATATGGGGAAACAAATGAAACACAGACAGCTAGGTATAGCAAGAATCTACATTTAACAGTGGTTTGCGTCATAATGATTATCAATCACATGGCCGAAAAAGAAGCCATTATTTTGTATGAAGAAAAATAAAATTAGCAGGGATCAACCAAAAAAAAGCCACAATGCAAAAAATAAAAAGAAATCACTTCAATTTGTTTCCATTACTATCAGGAGGCTAAACTGTGTGTGGTGGATTGAGGCTTGAACTTTGAAAAGCAATCAGACAACAGTGCCAAAATTGCAATGAGAGCCACAACAAAGCAACACAAGTGCATGCGTGTGTGTGTGAGAGACAAAAAGGCCAGAGAGCAATGTGGAAAATCATGAGTAGTGTGTGTGTGTGTGTGTGTGTGTGTGTTAGAGTGTCATACCTTTTATCATTGCCACTGCTGGGACCAGAAGGCAACTTAAGGTAGAGGTAGAGCTTTTCGATGTCTGTAAACTTCTCAACATCTTGCTGCAAAAATAAAAAAAAAACAAGTTAACAAAATGCAGACTGTTAAATGTCCTGTGTATCTAATGAGGACTACATATTTAAGGTCCAGAAAGGAAGAATTAGTGACATATACTGAAGAGACTGCCAATTTCAACAAACAGAGGACACACCACACAACTTTCACAGTCGTTACTGATTTTGAAAAGGCTTGGACTTCACACTAAATGACTGTTTCAGCAGATCGTTTTTTTCATGACGACTGAAAAGACTGGAGATCACACATTAAATGACCGAGGCTGATGAGGAATCACAGACTACATGATTTGTCCAACTGAAACCAATTGACATACCAAACTCTTGTGAGAGCGACTCTATTTTTACGCTGTCGTCTTTGTCTTCTGACTCTTTTTCATTGGCTGTTGGCACCATGTGTTTACAGTTGGGTTGGTAATCAGCACACAATACTTGATTGTGGCCAGAGTCGGCTCAAAAAATTAAAAAAATGTTTGATTTAGTGTGACTGAGGTCGGGTCGGTTAGCCTCACACGCTTGCACATTTCTGTGCCAACTAGCCATGCCGACTGTCCCCAACTTGTAAATCGTGGCTAAAATTGCACAAAAATTCTTGCAGTGTGTCCCCATGTCGGATGTCGCTGATGACAAGCAGAGAGTGTCATCTATCAGATGATGAGGACCTCCTAGATACCGATGTTTTTAAGTTTGATTATGTATTGAGTTTAGGAGGGCAGGGTCATTCTTCTTCATTTGCACAGTAAAAGTCCTTTTGGGGCTGCCGTAGAAACATGACGTCCTCCGTAAAGCAAGCCTCTTGCCTAAAGTACATGTAAAATACTTTCTCTAAGGCTACAAAAATAAATAAATTCTTATCTTAAGGTAATTATACACTTATACAAATATACGTATGGGTAGTATATTCAATTTCTGCTAATACACGCTCTCTGCTGACCCATCACACACTTGAACTTTAAACGAAGTAAGATAGTGACATTTATCTACATAATCTTAATACTGTTTCAGGTCTGATGGCTACATGTTTACAAATGTACTGATACTGGTCAGAAAAATATGGGTGCAGAGAAAATTTGGTTTAGAATTCGGAGACAATCTCAAAAAACGACATATGTATGACAGCTGCGTAGCCGCTTTACAATAGATCTCAACTCTCTGCTTTTCAACAGGTTTCTAAGAATGGATTCCTATTACCTGTTCCCTTTCTATTTGTCTCTGTGTTGCTAGGGGAACAATACTTGAATGAATGAGGGGGCCAATGAGCAGTGAATGAAAATGCTGTTTACTACACTCTGTCGCTACAAGCATAGAATGAGTCATTCGCTGGGAGCTAAATTTTCCTTTTCCTTTACGTTTTCTTTTTGTTCGATTTTGAAATGACGGCCAACGCGACCAGCGTTAGGATCTAAACCAGTACCCTGGGCAACCTCAGATGTGTGATTTTATTTACAAGAATTACATTTTTTTGTTTTCAGAGTTGTGTCTGAATGGCTCAGAAATGGAAATTGTAAAAACATAACACAAGAACACCATGAGGCAAGTACTACTCCACATTCATGTTAACATTGAACCAACAAAATAATTATTTTCATTTTAACCTTTATTCTTACTAGGAAGTCACGTTGTTGGGATTAGAATCTCTTCTGCCAGTGAAACCTAGACCTAGTCATTGCACATTTTGAACTAAATTGACCCAGTTCCTTTCGTAAACTTCCTTTTGAGAAAATAGCATCTGTTCACGCCATCAATATGAACGACATCATCAAGCTATTTGAGATGAGACATACCACAGTAACATCTAGAGAGTATAGAATTTAAGATGCAAAATTACACAAAAATATTGATTATCAGACTGATCAATATCATTTGTCATTAAATTCATAATAAAACTAAAACTAGATAGATGATATGATAACAAAAAACTATTGTGAATTTCTAACATGTAGTTTCTCCATGTTAAATATAGAGCCCATCAAAGAGACATATTTTGACCCTTTATTCTCGTCCTCAAAGCACTGGATGGTCTGATGTGATCTGATGTGCTGTGTCCAATCATGTTCACGTGTAAACATCACACAGATGCAAAAACGTTTCAACACGACTTGAAATTGAATGTACCACACCTGCGTGCTGAAATCTGCCCAACACCACAGAGACATACTGACATTGTCTCTCTCTGTGTGTGTGTGTGTTTTTTTTTTACCTTGCCACATAAAAATAGACAAAAGCTTAATCACCACTTTTGATTGTTGCTGAAAACAACGTGTAGGTGACACTTCAGCTCAAACAAATCCCCAACAAAGCGTTTTTTATTGGCTTGGGGGGGGGTGAAACATACAACCCAATTCAGCTGAATGAAGTCAGAGATGAGTACTCTTAGTACATAGTTAAATATTAGTATCATCCTATGTTATATTTAGATGTTGTTTTCTGTGTTTTAGAGCATAAGCAAATGTCAACATGCTGGAGTGGTTTCAGTTGGTCATTTGAACATTAAATAGCACAAACACGACACCTTATCTTGTATGAACATGAAAGACGCTTTCATCATGTAAGGGGACAGATAGTCTGTCCTAAAGTTGGACACTGTGTCATGTATACTCACCAATATGCTGTCCACTTTTGATTGTACAGATTTGCTACAATGACAAACAGAGGAAAGCGTCAGAAATCTGAATGAATAGGACTCACATAAAAGATACATGTGCAGGATCCTTAGATAGTTTAATGTTTTCTGTCTTTTTAAGCACTTTCCCTTGGTGTAACATATTATATTTAGGTCGGACCACACCTGGATTTTATAATATAATAATAATAATAATTTTTTAATATAAATTGAATTACAAGAGCTGAAAAAAAAATGTGATTGAAACAAAGTGAATTGTTAAAGTCCCCAGGTCTTTTTTCCTGGCGAACTGACTCAAGGTCTCTGCACAGATGTGCTAAAGGAGACAACAACCTTCATTTTCACCCCGACTCTGCCATCAAGTGCACTCTGGAGCACATTTTCATCAAGGACCAATCTCTAACTGCAGTTGTTCTCACAAATCGAACCAGTCTGATGTACCGCAGATGATGATGAGCACAACCATCTACATGAACGTCTAAGAACCATGGTCCTTTTGTTTGGTTACAGGTCAGGATTTAGTTAGACCATCAGCCCGATCAAGACTTGTGTGTGAATATAAACAGAAACATTTCATACACTTACGCAGGTCGATGCCTTGTCATAATTTAACGAGTCTTGTTGTTTATGGCTTGTTTTTTTTAAGATCTGGGCTGCATCCAAGATCTCTTACTACTACTACTCCAAGGCTATGTTCACATCACCAATCACACTCTTTATTTACACATCAATTCTGATTAATTACAGATCAGACTGATGGTTCACATGTCTTGCATCTGACTTTTGGCACATGTGAACACTTCCCTATGGTTGTTTTGGCTTTGTTGTGCAACTGGTGCATGTCAATAATGACCTATAATAATAAACCTTTTTCACTTATGTCACATGACTTGGACCAACTCAAATTGATATGCGAAAATCAGAATTAACAGTTAGATTTTCTGTGTTTGTGTCACTTTTAGCCTTGTGATGTGAGCTTGAATCAAATAGGAAACAACATGTTAGCTTTTAAATGAACCATTTATGTGTCCCAGTTAACACTGACGGTGAGCCAGCGGTGAAAGAACACCATAACCAAAGCAGCTAAACAGAATTCAGCCACCCTCACTTTATTTACACACTGTACTTTGTCACTGTGACTAGTCAAAACATTTGCAGTAAAAGAAAGAGAGTCTTGTGTGATTTATTGAGGTAATAAATTTAACAATCTTGAAACTCAAATAATGGCAGGCAGTTGAAGACGCAGTCTCAGAGCGAAGTACAGTGATTTCAGCTCATGGTGATTTTAGATTCAGTTATTTGTCCGGGGAAGATCAAAGCAGGTGCCTTAAAACAAGGAAGCAGATGAATCACACTGTCTCACTTACACACACACACACACACACACGATGAATGTTTATCCAAATGCAAAAACCCCTGAGGGTCATTGTAAAAAAGTGAATTTAGTCCCTTTTATATCATTTCTGTTAAGTGTGGATAAAGAATCAATAAGCCTGAGTGATAAGTTGTATTTTGTATTAAAAAGAAATTAAAAATCAGCCTGAGGAGGATTCCTAAAGCCACAGTGGATTTAATAAAACTGTTATTATATTACAGAATCATTAACAGAAATTGGGCCATTTAATCAAATTCCCACACACACATCGTTTTTAAATCTGTGGATGTGTGTGTGTCGGTGGATCTGTGACTGAGGCTACATGGAGCTGTGTCAGTGGATCGGAGTGTGTTTGTGGATATATTTTGTATCTGTAGGTCTACGTCTGTGGATCAGTGATATGGTGTGTGTGTGCAGTAGTGTCAGTGGGTCTGTGTCTGTGGATGAGTCTGCTCTGACACCTGTCATCCTGAGCATCAGCACCACTGCCAGACTCGGTGTCATCTGTAACATGGCCTCCTGTGGCTCCACACACTAATAACCACAGACACTCACACAAGCTGCGGTGACCCGTACTCTGAGTATTATTGATGCGTGGACACGCCGTGTATGGTTGACTCTCGGTGGTTATCACGGGAGGCAGCAGCACCGTGTTATTTCCACGGGCTTTGTGCAGCCCTCTGCAGCCTCCCTGCTCTCCACTGCTAGATACGCTAATTATGATGCTACAGCTAGCGAGAAGGACAGTGAGGCAGGCGGCGAGCGAGCACAGTGTCCGTCCTTACCAAATTGAATTCTTGATTTTGAACTGTAGCGCGTTGGCCTCGGGCCCCTGCAGTCCTGGCACCAGCGCTGGAAGAGAGCCTAATCCCGCGCCAGGCTTCTGACCAGGTTGTTGTTGATCATCAGCCATCACGATGGAGGGGTGGTGGGGGAGCTTTAACGAGTAGGCCTCATCCCCGGCTGTGCACTGCACCGGACCCACCGCTGCTGGAGCGGCTCAGTCAGCTAGGACAGGCCGCCGCATCCGCCGCACAGCATGGCTACAAACACTGGGATCCGAGCCGAGCAGAGACGCCGAACAGAACCGGAAAGAAAAATAACACCCGGGCATACAAAAGGCATTTCTCTCTTCGCTGCCGCAAATAGCACGCCTGCAGCAACAGCCCGCATCAATTAACACACACAGCAGAGGCGAGGCCGGAAACGTAGCTTTCAAAATAAGACCACTATGTCTTTACGTGGTAACCGGTCAGGTTAGAGCAGAGGGGTCTGAGTGTGTAAAGGTCCCAAGAAAAAGACATCGTAACAATTTTAATAATATTTATGACGAAGTTTCACATCATTTCAAAGTAACAGTGTTCGTTTTGATATTGAACAATTCATAGTTCACAATATAAACGTTTTTATGATGCTAAATGTATCTATTATTAAAACAGGAACATACAAAATAACTCATTATAACTTGATATGAAGTGGCAGGCCACATTAACTTGATTGGGGGGGGAGTCTCAAACTCGCAGTCCGAGCTGCGAGTTTGAGACCTGGGTTAGACATACTGTATGTGCAAAGTGCTTTAAAAACAATGGCACAAATATCTTTTATTTGATGATTAACTAAAAAAAATAATAGAGAACCACTGGACTAACTGATTGAAAATGTGACAAAAAACATAACCCCCTTGGCAAACTTAAAACATGCCACACATTGATTAAGTTCATACAAGTTATATAGAACTGTTAACTTGCTAGAAATACCTACATTAATTTGTGTTCCATCCATCCTCCTATCTCCCTTATCCTCTGAAGTCTGAATCTAACTAAATTATGATGATAAATCATAATCATCTTTCAACGTGACCTTCTTTATTGCCACTTCTAAATAAAAGTTCCATAAACACTCATTTTCTGTTGATGTCCTGGACTGTAAATGTGTTTTTAAACAGAGTTTTAATTTAAAAACTCCTGACCGGGGTTTGTGGTTTTCCACTGTGTTTAACTTGACGCTGCCTGATGCGCCATGCAGTTTCGCTGTCACCCACCGGGGGCGCTGCTGCAGGAAGCTGGTTGATCAGATAGTGACAATGACGGGTAAACAGCCAGGATGATATCACTTGACCATGTAAACTTGTCATTTACCAGCGCATGTATTGATCTCGATATGTTTCTGTTTTTAGTTTATGTGATCAGATTCTCGCAGACAGAAAAATGCAGAAAGACGAACAAACTGATTTTCCTTTGCTTCTTTTGCTCATCAGGCTGAATATTGTGTTTCCTCCGCTTGAACGTTGGTGGGGAAAAAAACTAACCAGAGAGCATTAATGAGTTAAAGTGAAAAGGGTCTGTGTCGATGTAAATATGATGCTCATAACAGTAAACCTGCTATAAATGAAATGTAATTCACAAGTGGTCTTAATTTGATTATAATCCCTCCTTTTTAATATGGAGGAAAATTAATTATGGAGAAAATTAAGCAATGATCCATGTGCTTCTTTCACGCAAATATCAATTTGTAAATTCAGAAAAATGAAGTCACCAGGTCAAGAAAAACAAGACCTGTATAAATTCTGTTATCATGTATATGTTTGCTGCCATCTATTGATGAAAACAGGAACTGACAGAAGTAGACTGAGGACAGGCCTGTTTATACAAGATACAAGATTCATAATTCATAATTCATAAATATTGTTAGTCTTCCAGACAACGGATTTAATAAATGGAAAGGAAATGATGTGTAAATGCACTAAAATGATAATGAAACTAGCTTTAATCATTTTCAATAAATCACATAAAAATGAACTACTGTTGTAAATAAACTGCAGTGCAACTAGAGTTTGTACCTGATCTCACGAATCGCATTTATACCTCACAAGTGAAAAGATCACATGGAATACAATTACTATTACTATTGAGTACTTCTTCTTTTTAAAGAAAGCTCATGAAAAATGACTTACTTTCATTTTGATTCAAACCTTTGAACCTACATTTTTCACTCTTTAGGTAAAGCATGAAAGCTGATTCTGTAAATTTGCACTGGCATGAGAACGCTCGCTGCTTTGCAAAAGATTACACTGTGTAAATATTTCAGCTACCTAGATGCAGTGGTATAAATGTTTATATTTATCACAGTGTAAGCCATGTGAGTTTGAAGGGGTTGTTTACAATCGAGAGCATTTTCCAATGTGTGGATCACTACCAAAACCTAATTACTTCTTTTTTGAGCCATAACTCTCATCTCCAGAAAATGTCAATAGAGCAGTGAGCTGTTTCCTAGAGGGCAGATAACAGACACATGTCTTACTGTTAATGGACATAAGACAAGAGAAAGTCATGAGGTGAAGCATGAAGATCGGAAACAGTAGCTATAAATATATGATATATCCTACAATTATTCCCCTCCCCACACAACATACAGTATCTTAGGCTGGTGACCTGTCCAGGGTGTGACCTGTCTCTCCTCCAATGTCAGCTGTGATTGGCTCCAGCTCCCACTGCAACTCTCAAAGGATGAAATATGCAGTATGTCGTAGATGAGCTCTGCTCTGCAGCCTCCTGTGTACAAGATCCAAACCAAACATTCATTCAGAAACAAATCTTTGTGGAAATATCTTTGAGATCTTTTTATTTATATCTTTCTTTTATTATTTTAAACTAAAAAAAAAAACCCAGTGTAGAACCACTTGATGCTTAAATCGATAATTATGTGTGATGAAATAGATCTTTGCATCAACGTATAGTTATTCACATTTCTCCTTCTCTCCACAACGGGTCACACACATCAAACCCTGTCATTTGCTGACTTGTTAACAACACCTGAGGTGTGGAACGATGACACTTCATCTGAATCTCAAGTAAAACGCTGTTTCCTTGTTAGTCATTGTTTTCTCACTTTATTTCTGACCTTGGGTTGCTTGCTATTCTGGACTGATTTATTTCACTGTCAATCTTCTGTCACTTCTGATTTGGGCTGGAAGGTCTCATCTCTGCCGTCTTTGCCCTTGTTCATTCCTCCACATGTTAAAATGTACACTCCTTCCAAAGTATCATATCACACGATACACACACTTCTCCTCAATGCAGCAGCGTGTCCTGAGACACTTGTCAGCCCACATTTTTCCACCATTACTGCACATGTCACACCACGCGCTGTTGTGCTCATTAAACATATGCAACATTGTTTTCATTTTAAAGACAAAACAAAGATTAACATACAAAATATGTGTGCCGCATCCTCCATCTGTGAGTGACCTGACTGAGACAGTCAGTGCGTTGACATGCATGTTAAAAGTCCAATTTTATCCAGACAAAGAAAATAATTTGGTTTTCTTACATGTAAACATGTTAGTCTGACTAAATCGAGCTAGTCTTAGTTGGACTAACACACCTGGATATTGTGATTCATAGTCCGATTACTCCTGCATGTATACACTTAGTCGGACTGGAGTCGGACTTGACGTTCTGCACATGCACCAACATTTCCTTTCCAGTTTTTGACCCGGAAGTAGATGAGACTTTGTATAAACTGCAGCGGCGTCTTTCTTCAGACAGCACAGCAACCGCAGCAGTCATCCTCCATCTAATGTGTATCATGATTAACATGTACAGCAGGTATGAAACATACCGAGCCATCTCATCGTCAATTTAAACCTTGACCTTGACGTAAAGGTCAACAGGAAACTGTTTCAATTTCAAACAAGCTTATAGAGAGATACAGCACCACCTAAGGAGGTGGAGTCAGACGTACATGACCAATAAATAATTTTCTTCTCCGCATGTATACTCGGACTTGGCAAGTTGTCCACTTGTCTGTCTTATGTGGACTACACACCTAGATCCATCAAACTTCTAAAAGCAGTATAATTCACTTCTGAACCTTTCTGTGTGCACTTCTTTGTGTTTTCAGTCATACTCAAACCTGTTTGCATCTGGTTCACTTTACTAGCGCAATGTTCCTGTGTCTTGACATATAATTATCACTTTTCCTGTGTGCAGCCAAAGAATGTTGCCAGGCAACACAAGATCTAAACACCACGATACAGAGGGGGGAAGAAAGAGAATCACGCAGAGCTGCTCATCTCAATCAGCAAAGTGTGAACTAATTTGACAACGGTTTGAATGTAGAGGACACCAGTTTAAATTTAAAGGTTACGCACTACAGTTTAAAATGTTTTAAAAGACACAAATTCAATTCTGAAGACGTTGCTATATTGTAGTTCAAATATAAAATACTAACACATTTATTGCCCTGTTTTGTTTGTTGTGGAGTTATAATGTCGTGACCTGCTTCCTGAATATTAACCTGATCACACATCAGACTGACAGTGACCTAACGCCGTCCTCGTCTCCTCCTCATAGGTGCTGCCGAATGTGGGACAGCAAGGTCACTGTGGTGCAGAGGTCAGTGAGTCTATGCTCGCACGTGCCCCGTTAATCTACAGCCGATCCAATCCTCTTACAACCCCCTCTTCTCTCAGCACTCAGAGCAGCCTATAACATCAGCTCCTCGTGTTCAGGTCTTATCCTAAAGTTGTAGATCCTCAGTGTCATGTGAGCAGGTATCAAACACCACAGCCATGGACACATGTACAGCACAGTACAGGCCTGTTGATGCATTCACTGACATAAAATGACATCTTTTTTTACAGGATTGGTGGGTATCAGTGTCGTTCTGTTTTGTTTTTCTATGTCACAGATAATCTCATTATAACGGTCAAAGTTCAGTATAGACAAATTAGTTTTATCAGTCTGATAAAACTAATATTATATTAGCTACTGTTGAATATCTGACTATCTGATGGCTGCTCTGATGGACAGTAGATCATGATAGCTGAAATTACTGTGGTTTAATCTGTCAATTTAAAAATGAAATTGACTACAATTATGATGATGATTTAATTTATCCATCACAAGATATCAACCATTTGTTGGTTATCTCATATAGTTTAATACTGAGGACATTTTAGACACAGGTTCCTCAAGCTTTTGGTCAAAGTCGGGAAATCTGAAACACCTAATATTATTTGATGAATTAAACTTTTTTTTTATTTTTATTATGCGTGTTATTTAAAGTTCTTGGGTAATCTCTTTTAATCTGAGTGTTTTCTTCACTCAAAGGTTCTCGAGTTGAGAGATATTCCACCGCAACATGCTACTACACTATTACATGTAGCTAAATCCTTCACACTGTATTTGGCACACAAAAAAATCTCCCGTGTCCCATCTGTGGGTCCCAACCCAGTCTCAGGGAATGACTTCCTAAGTCAAAAGCAAATAATTTGCAATCATTGTCCAGGATTATGAGGAATTATATAGACAATTATTATAAAAATATCACCAGATTAATTATAAATTAAAGGGTTCTTCTGGGAATGCCAAACCTAATTATGAGGATGGGCTCGTGTAACAGTTACCCACAATATTTGCACTAAGCAGGTCATTTCAACCATTTTATCCCCCAATCTAACTGTCATTTTCTCTGCTTTTTCCCTTATCAGTTTAGTAGCAGGGAGAAATATGGGAGTCCCTGGCTTTGACGTCACTTACATAACCTATCCCAGGCCTCAGACTTGTGTTGCAGATTTTATGCAGCGTTCTCTCCTCCTTTTTTTTCTTGGCATCCTGTGGAAGAGCGGATGGGAAATTCTGATGTCATCAACCTTGGCACAGCGGGACAGAGGAGCATGCAGACCCTCAGGGCGCCATGATTGGTGCCCGTGTATTTGTGCCCCGTAGATGGTGAAATAGATGGTGTGGTGCTGCCCGCCTGTGCTGCACCTGCGTCCCAGCATGCTGATTGATCAGTTTGGTCATGTGGAATGTCACCATCTGCTCCCTAGTCCCACTCACCCCTTCTTGTGTGAATGCCAATCACTGGCAGGAAGATAGTTATTTAAGCCATGTCAAATCAGGCGCATGACGATGAGGAATATGCCAACAACACTTCAACACTTCACTGCCAACAACAGTGTGTGTTGAAGGCATAGTACGCACAACAGCACATTATACAATAAAAGGACAACCATGACTTCAGACTTCAGAGGGGTTTTGTTTTTGCTCTTATTTGACAACCACATCAACACAACTTTCTTTTTTTTCTGCACCTCTAACATTTTTATTCCATAAAAAATGGACTTTGACTGCAGTGACGGTGTACGATTATGTGAATATGTTTTTATTTATTTGCATATAAACACCCCCATTTTAGGTCGAGCATGACTTCTTATTTATTTCTCCTCCATCCCCTACAGTTGCTCTTTTTTTTTTTGGCCTCTTAATGGCCAACAACGTATCAGGGGGCCATCAGCAGTGACATGTTTCATTGTAGAGCGTCATAACCAATGACATTTCAACCATGGGAAAATAAAGATATGCAAATGTGAGCTCATTAACATTTGCATTACCTGTTTGAATAATCACACTCCTGACAAGACGGCAATTAACTAAGATTGATGCAAAGTTCAGGGTTAGGGGACTGTATATATTTGCTTTTGGATCATTTACCCAAGATACGTGGGTGTTGTGCACGCTTTGCTTTGCCGATAAGAGAAGTGATCGCTGTCAGGAGAAAAGGTCATTTAGTAGCCAGTGCCGTTGCCGCCATCATTAGATAAAGCATTCTTTGGATCTTAATTTAATGAAAAATAAACATCTATTCTATGAAAAAGGATTCCCGCAGGATAGATTGTTCTAATGAGGACAAGGAGACTGACCTCCTAACCCAGTTAACACCAGTGTGGACAGTCAGGATTAGGCTTTGACTTTAAGGACAGCTCACCGTCAGGTATATTGGGACCAGTTGACATGAGTGTTGTTTGTTTCTCTGCTGTCAGATCAGTTGATTAGGTGCCGTTCGCCTCTGTAAACACTAATCACCTACTAATAAACGGGCTTCTTCAATAGGCCGGTTCTATTTATTTAGTGATGGTGTTTTGACTCACATGCTTCACATTTGTGCTGATGTAATAAACAAATATTTGAGATCTCAAAATAATGACGTACTGTCTCAAAATAATGAGAAAGTTAAAGAAAGAATGACTCACTAAATCAAAATATAACATACTAACTCAACATAATGACTTTTTTATTTTGTAGATAGTGCTGTACATCATTATGGTGAGATCATTGTATTAGTAAGTATTTAAGTTAGTAGTTTGCGTTAGTATAATTAAGATAATTAAATAATTAATTAAAAAAAACATTGCAAAGACCTAGATAAATTACCAGAGAATAAACGTAACTAACGTCTCATGTTCAAAAGGAGCAGAAAAGAAGTATACATTTATCGAGTCATATCCCTTTAACATATTTTCTAAAAGTATATTAATATTGAATAATATTATAAATAATACTGTATATATTTTGTAAGGCATTCTTTTTCAGTTAGTAAGTCATTTATAGTAAATCGTCATAAGTCATCTGTATCTATGTAATCATTGTTAAATAGCACTGACTGTGCATTCAGAGCCATACACTGATCATGGACATCATCATGAACATTTCATCTCAAAGATGAATTTAAAAAAGATGCTGTGGAAAGACTCCAGGGAAATGTTGGTTTGGCCACAGTGCCACAGTCTCCTGTGGCTTCAGTGTAAACACTGGAGGCTTTAGTGAGACAATGTGTTTAAGATAAATACTTTGCAGCTGCCGCAGTGGGAATTATTTGATTGGATTTTTGTGAGGTTTCCCCAGGACAGCACGCTTTGCCAGGACAGTGTGTCCCCACTGTTAGTCTGTGCTGTGCTGTTTCAACTCTCTTCTATGGTACATAAACTGCATTATTCTTCTCTAAACTTTCATATTCTGGTGAATCATTTCAACATGAGCAGTGTAGGCAGCTGCAGACAGGTCCTTCCAGTTATCATTCAGAAACTGTACGTCGTTGTTGTGCTCATGCAGTGATGATGGTTCAGCAGACACTAGTGGACTTTTGAACGCTTGCTCAATAAGAATTCACCCAGACAGTCTACTGTATAAATACACTTTAAGCCAGCTGCTGCAGGAGCGTGCAACTCCTCACGTGCCCACAAACTAAAGTTCTATTTGTAAATGTAGGTCAGACAGGTATATGTGGTATACTGTTTACTGGAAACCTTTACCTGTCTAACAGGAGCTAAGCTTCATGGCATCATCATCACTGCTCACTGAGGAGGAGGAGGAGGAGGAGGTGGAGGAGGAGGCATCTCCTCTGTGCTTGTTGTGCTTGTGCTTTCACACCAGTGCCGGATGTCAGGGAAAGAGGATGACACTTGAACAACACAACATTTTACAGGAGCCTTGTGTGGTCATAGATGTGGATTTCCCTGATCAGTTCAAATCAAGTAAATGTAAATGTTGGCTCCTTGTCATCACACAAACAGACAAACATTATTTTAATTTATAAACATGACTGAATTTCCTCAAATAATAAAGTAATAATAATAATAATAATTATTATTATGATTGTAAATAATAAAGAGTCAGTGGGGAGTATTATATTATTCTGGACCAGGCTTGAACTTGGAGCACAATAATGGCATCAACCCTTGGCCACCCCTCTCCTCTGCCTGGAATGGTCCTGCCCTCATTTGCATAAGTTGTGTGCGGGTAGCTGCGTGACCAGCAGGGGAAGGTTAGAAGAGGGAGTACATGTGGACTGTATATACATGAGTAGACACTCGGACAGAGGAGTTGTGTGTGGACTGTCTTGCACTGAGTCGGGCAGAGATATGTACTGTGCTCATCCTGTCTCTGGAACAGGCAACAACAACAACTCATTGATGTACTGCTACAACATGAAATCAGTGAGTACATTTCTTACATGAATATTATGTTTGTATTTTTATTCTCCAGAGGTTAGATGATGCGATGTGGATGTGATGATGCTCTGAAATGCTCTGCTCGGATGTTTCACTTCTGTGATTCATCACAAATTGTCTGCTTTATCTGTCTGTGCACAGTGGTTAAAACCATTTGTTTTTGACTTACTAAGAGATGGGATTCAATTATAATAAAAGTAAGACATATTGTCATTTTACCTAAGTGGGATTGTTACTGCACACAACATTTGCTGGGGCATAGGATTGTTGCACAAGTGCATTTATATGTGTATGACTGAGTGAGAGAATGAGCTGTGTGTTGTTGTTTTTTTGAATATGTCCATAGTTTGTACTCACTGTGTTATTGTCACCGCCTTGATTATGTGATCATGCTTTCTCTTATTTAGACCAAAGTGATTCCAACAGTGCAAACTTAATGCAAGAGTTTGTTTTTCACTGTTTTTCCTTTTTTTTAATTTTTAATAATATTTTGTTGCCTATTGTCTTGGAGTTGGGAGTTTACACATTTTAACAAATGTTCTAACATTATCAAGATGATCACAAATCACACCCACAACCATTACACACAAACACACACATCTACATTAATGTTATAATTCTATCGGGGGGGGGGGGGGGGGGGGGACCCTACAAGTATTCACTCACTCTGTGGTTTTATGTTGACAAACTCATGTTCAAATGCTCCGATGAGATTCATGCTTCCTGTCCCTGAGCACCATGTAGTGAAGCCTCGCAGCAGAAACCATCTTGACATGAAGCAGATTGCTGCTATTTCTATTTGATTTAACCCTGCTATGTTGAGGCCGTTCCTCCACCACTGCAGCCATTATCAAAGGCAGCTTTGATCTCTGTGAGACTAACCATATCCAGACATCGTGGATCACAGAGGCAGAAAATTGGTTGCATGTGGCTGGAGTTGGCCATGGTGGAGCACGGCATATAGGCCTTGAATAGCATGTTTATCAGCGGTTTTAGATCAAAATAACTTAAAGAGAGACTCAAAGAGAAATTTTCAAAATATGAACGGAAAAGAAAAATGAAGGTTTTATCTTATTTTAACACCCTTTTAGTTGTTGTCTTCATTTGTTGGAAGGAAAAAAAAAAAAACAACAACTCCCATATCATTTGTGATACCATGATTGATGGTTCCCAAATCAATGCTATGCTAAAAGAGGATGCCATGGTGATGGTCCCTCTCCAGTGGGGGCCAGAGAGGGCGTGCTGGGACGGGGGTGTGACCATTATTAACGGGTCGCCTGCTATGCTGATGGTAAGGAGGACAATTGGCTTTATCCTCCACCATATGCTGCCCATGGCGGCTCAGACGGGCCCAGTGTCGGCAGGGGCTCCTCTGTTTGGCCTAGCCCACAATCACCATGGGACTCATGCCAGCCAGGGTCATGGCTGTGAGTGTGTGTGTGTGTGTGTCTGTGTGTGTGTGTGCTTAAGTACGTGTGTCTTTGTGTGAGTGTGTAAGAGAGCCTGTGAGTGTGCTTGCACGAGCAAAGACTCAAGAGAGTCTTTAATAACCTGCTTTACAGAAGTTGTCGTCCGGGTAACTGACACCCCATTGATGCTGAGCAGGGAGGTTTATTTTCATTTCCTGGGGCACATCAAAGCAATCGAGGGAGGTGCAGGTGCAGCCCAGACCTCTTGGTGTGTTTGAGTGAGTGAGCATGTGTTGATGTGAAGTGTTGTGTGCATATGGACCGTGTGGAGCCAGTTCCTTACATGCAAAGGAAAAAGAAAACAAATAAACCGACGGCGTCTTTAGTTTAGTTCTTTGATCTGCTTGATATTTACAGTATTTTTGCTTTCCAGCAGGAGAGAGAGAGCATTATGGTGAGACTCACTCCTCTGTTTGGATTCTTTCTAAGGGAAAAGCATGAGGAGGCCTGTAATTCAATTTTATTTCGGAGGGAATTGTATCCCAGTCTTCTGAAGCCAGCCGAACCTGATCATGATTAGGGCAGGGCTTTCTCATGGTGAATGGTTGCTAAATCCGGATGAAGAGGTGCATGGATCTGCAGCTTATGGATTATCG
This sequence comes from Solea solea, assembly GCF_958295425.1. NCBI lineage: Eukaryota > Metazoa > Chordata > Actinopteri > Pleuronectiformes > Soleidae > Solea > Solea solea. The sequence goes on along the minus strand of NC_081145.1, from coordinate 12,769,753 downwards.
CAATAGCTATAAGTGTGCATCAGCTCTCTGCTTTGTCTTCGTAATACTGTTGCTTCAGCCGGTGCTCACACTACTCATGCATTTGTGTCAGTAAGATCAGTCTGAGTCATATATGTGTAATTCAAAGTGGTATTGATGTCTTTCCTGATGGTAAAATATACATATCTGTTTTTAGGTTTATGGGCAGTCTCCCACAAACGATGACATCAACCAGAACTTATCTTCACATCCGTCCAACAAGGCCGCCACTGGTGTGTTCGCGAGCGCCTTCTTTGGTGAGAGACACAGTTTCTGTCATTAGGATAGTTTTGCTTGGTGAATTACTCGCTCACACCCATTGTCTCTGTACAAGTGCCGTTTTCTTTTCAGTAAGCTCCAAAACAGTCATCAGGTATAATTATAAAGCCTTGTCCTGTGAAGATAATTGTGACCTGCTTTGACTGATATAATTCAGTGGGTCTTATGTCCTGGCCCCCCCCCCCCCCTTTTTTTTCTTCTTATTCTTCCCTAAAGTCGTGCAATTCTAAATCAGGACACATGTTACTGCAACACCAACCAAAATGTATATTTATTACTATAAATGTAAATGAAACTGTGAGATTCTATGTTACGCCAATGGTTCTGTGAGGCTAAATGTACCGTAGGTACCGCCGTGCACCAAATGTGATAATCAGCCTTGTAACAATAATGTAATAATGACAATGTTACATGTAGATTTTTCTCTGTCCTCTCAGTTTTAGCGTGGTAAATACAAAAAACAGCTGAAGCGGATAGGAATTGAATGATTCTACAGGTATTTTAGTCTTTGAACAACATTTTAGAGTTAAGATTAAACTATACAAGAGTTGCATCCTGTATTTGATAAACTATATTTAAAGGGTCAGTGTGACAGACTTAGTGACGTCTAATGGAGAAGGTTGTAACAAATGAAGGAGTCCTCTGCTTACTCCTCTCTTTCCCAAGTGTGTAAAAAGGAACTATGGTGGCCTTCACATAGCAGAAAGGATGTCGTAGGATGTTTGTTTGCATAGTGAGCTTCCGCTTCAAAATGTGAAATGGTTCGTCCAGTCGTGTTGCTGTAGAAACACGGTGGTGCAAGTACATATAAAAGACTTATTCTCAGTCTCTGAAAACAAAACTATTTCAGTCAATCGAATGGGTTTCTACTTTACTGTCAGTGAACTAGTGAAACTTAGGGATTGAATTCAATTGTTTCGATAGAGACTTTCTGTGGAGCGCCACAGTAGCCTTGGCTGTTTGGGATGCTGTTCCTGTGCAGGCTATAACATATCGTCATTCATTTTAGAGGGAATGAGCAATTCGCCCGACATCTGGAATGCTGTAAATGGGCTGAACCAGCAGGGCTATGAAGGTGCACTGGGAGCAGCCACAATCCACCAAACACAGCCGGGGAGCTACAGCAGCCTGCAACCACCACACAGTCACCTGGTGAGATTTACATTCAAGACAGCATGGGTGTTGACTGCATGGTATTTTGGGGTCTCCTGTGTATTTAACTGTGGCTTTTGCTCTACCACTCAGGACTATGCTTCACATCCAGTGATGGCTCCTGATATGAACAGGGCTCTCCCACCCATGTCCACTTTTCACCGCAACTGTGCGACGCCGCGCACTCCATCCGTCAACGCCTCAGAGAATTCAACAGGTGAGGAAATTGAGAAACTAATCTCCACCGTTTTGTTTCAGCTCAGACTTCTGAGACGTCTTTGTTCTTGTGTTTTATGATGGCTGTTTTTTATTTTCTCAGGGAGAGAGGGAAATGTATCAGGAGGGTCACAGACGGGCGCTACCCTGGGCAAAGCTCTGGCCTCTGTAAGTATCCTCCATCTCAATCCCATTAGACCAACACATCTATGTCTTATTATGTTCCAACAGTCAGACCGGCACATAAACCCAAGCCCCGAGAGTCTCAGAGGTATAATGCAAAAAGGAAATAGTCGTTCCTCCCTGCCAGCAACAGACAAGTGCATATTAACGAAGGGCTACTTTTGTGCTGCTGGATTTTTTATTGGCCGGTGACTAGTAAAATGACCAGAATTGATGAGTTTAGCTCAGGTTACGAGCCTGTTCCAAAGGCTGCGGCGGCAGCTGTAAAACCTTACGCAGAAATGACAAGTTGTGCTTTTAAAATGATGCATGCCCTGCTCTCACCCCTCCCCCACCATCTCTCTCCCTCTGTCTATGGCCAGATTTATTCCCCTGATCACACCAGCAGCAGCTTCCCCTCCAGCTCATCCACGCCAGTGAGGACTCCATCTCCACTGCCGAACTCGGCTGAACCTGCAGGTAAACTGGAGGAGTAGATGTAGCCCAAGGTGCCACACAGAGAGAAATTTGATTTATTTTAATATGTTGATATCTTCATTTTCTGTTTTGGTTGTTTTCTTCCTTCCAGGCACCAACATGTGGCCCCGGAGTTCAGTACAAGCATCCGTCTCCCCGCACTACGAGTCTTCTCTCATATCAATGGTAAAAACCTACATTTCAGATCAAAATAATCCAACAAGTACACGCCTTAAAAGTATATTTAAACTCGACATAATTATATCATAAATATTACGTACTATACAAAAATTGGGACATTATGAAAGAACCTTTTTTCTTTGTTTATTATATAATTTAAAGCTTTTGAAACACAAACCACAAATTTGGAAAAATGTAAAGAAGCACAGGGGCTCCAGAAAAAATGTAAAGAAGCACAGGGGCTCCAGTGCCACCCACAACCCTCATGTGGAGGATTAAGTGGTAGAAGATGAACGAGTGAATGTAGGACTGAAGGAAAAATGCCTTCTTTAGAAGACCAACTGTGTTAGTTTACCATTTAACATAAATTTTAACATTTACCAATATACTAAAATCCTAATTACTAAATGATGTGTCATTAGTTATTAGTTATATCATATACATCTCAATATCCAAAATGAATGGGACTAATATTTCAGTCACTCTTTAAACTCAATAAAAAACAGACTATTAGATTTTGTCATCTTTTAATGACATCATCCACTTTACTGTCTGTGCTATAACGTCCAGGTCAAATCCTTATGAAACATCAGCGTGAGGAAGGAAATATCCAGCACTGCTTCTTAGCCAGTGTGTTGTCTTTTTTTTTTTTTTTTTTATTGATTTAATTTTGTATATTTGTCTCTAAATGATCACGACTACTCGGTGCCTGACCTCATCAAACTCGGCCTTTTGTTGTTGTTTTGATTGAGAGACCCCTAGTGGCAGAAATGACATGCCACGTGTTAAGTTTTAAAGACTGAGGATTGGTCTTCGCACCTATTCCTAAATGGACTGTTTCAATCATTCAAGTCAAAATTGTATCTTTAAAATAACACGACATTGCAGCTAAAAACAAGGAGTTGCAGGGCCACAGTTAAAACAAAACACCCCTGCCTTTTATTAAAGTGAAGAAACGTTAAGCACGCGTGTTGTCGTGTGGTGTCTGCAGTCTCAGGTGGAGGACCGTCTGGACCGACTTGACGATGTGATCCATGTCCTGAGGAACCACGCCGTTGGCCCCACAGCCAGTCTGCCTGCTGACATCCACGGCCTGCTGAACCAGACCCACCACAGCCACCAGGGCTCTGCCAACACTCTGCAGCTCACCTGTCACACTCCAGCCATGGTTAACAAACACTACTTTGAAATATTGTGTGTGTGTGTGTGTGTGTGGACAGTATAAGTGCATGCTGGTATTCAGTGTTGGGAATTTTCCGGTGGCTATATCTGCATGTTTTCCTCATTTAAAGGTTTGTTGAAAAAGGAAACAGAGCACAATGGGAGAGCACTGTGATGTGTCACCCGTGTATGGAGAGCGTAGTGTGCTTCCATGTGGGGTGATGGGGGGGGGGGGGATGCTGACATCATACACTCCCATTTTTTTCATGTTTCCCTTTCAGCAAACCAAGGGGATTTTATCGCAGCTGGAGTGGAAGTATACGCCGTGGAAAGGGTTTTTTAGTCTAATCCTTTGGGGGAGGGGGGGAGGGGGGTATTAAATTCTCTTACTTTTTATTTATTTATTTTATAAACAACGCGTCCAGATTTAGGGGGAAAATAATTCCTGAAAAGAATTAGTGGTATGTTTAGGGACTGTATGTAGTCTAAAGGGAAGGATTAAAAGTGTCTTAGATTAAATTAATTCTGCAGAGCAAGAGATCTGCGCGGGGTAATGTTGGAAATGAGAGGGCAGATGTTGGTGTTGTGACTTATTCATCATTGGTTGGATCTAAGAGTTGTATAGTGTGTGTGTGTGTGTGTGTGTGTGACTGAGCCAGACTCACTGTCTTAAAGAAACAATTTAAGGCTCCACGCACGCACGCTCAACATGTTTTCATGTGCTCTATACTCCAGTGCCAGAGACTAATGAACACATGAATACTGCTCTGATCTGATGCATTCTTCGTGTGTCAATAAAGGTCGATGCTGTCAATATGAACAGCAACCACTCAGCCTTCCAGAGCCGCACACAGAATGGCCATCCATACCCAGCCAGACAGAGGGTCACACTTGAGCCTATGCAAGGCGAGTTATTCTCTGCGGTATCCCCGTATTTATTTATCTGCACTTTTCAACCTTTGATCTGTTAGGACCTTTTGTTCATTCTTGTGATATCCCCTTACAGCAGGAGGTCTGGGAATTCAGGGTAATCTCGATCTGAAGATGGAGAGCAGGGAGAGGGAAGAGATGATGCACACCAACCACAGTCACAGCTCTGACAGCCAGAGATCCGACGACGAGAGCGAACTTAAAGCGCAAGAAGACAACAGCGCAAGGGAGAGGTACACAAAACCTTTCAAGACGCAAACAGAAATAAATATCTGTGGTGTGAAGCCTGCTGCTGAGAAGAAAAGGCATCTCTTATTAATTGTGCTGATTATGCAGAGTCAGGCCTCTCTGCTGACGTTTATGGTGTGGATAAAAGTATATTTTATTCTTTTTTGGGGGAAAAATAAATACAATAGAACATAAAAAAAAAAATATATAGGATGTAATGACACAGCAGGTTTCAAAGTAAAAGTCTCACTCAAAGCAAAGGCAAGTATTAGTGCCGTCTTGCTGTTCAGTTTCACTAATTTTAAAAGCTGTCAGACCCCCTTCTGTGAAGGACAGCTGTGTCCAGGCCAGCCCATTTAGCTCTGCCTCATATTTCTTCTTCATGTCAGTGGAGGTTGCAGTAAATTAAAGGATGAAAAAGGAGGGAAAAGAGCAGCTGTTGGGGCATACAGTTAACGGTACAGACACCATGGTAAACACAGATTTACATTACACGTTTGTGGTGATGGTGGTGGTTTTTAACGGCCCTTGGCGTCCGTAATGTGGCATTACTGCCTTCTTCTGATTTAATCATCCAGACCGTTACTACTTCTCTTTTCTTTCAGTCTCTTGTCTTTGCACACCGTGCAGTTGTATTTGGTGTTTTACAGCAGTTGGCATCCATAATGTGGCATTATGGCACTCTTTTCTTATCTCCTTTACTTATCTTTCACAATATGCATTTACCATAGTCCGAATTAAATGTTTGCAGTTTTCAACCCACTTTTTAGTTACTGCTTATAATTATCTCCATTACTGATGAGAGTAAATTAAAATGTTATGTAAAATAGCTCAACCAACAGTTGGAAACACAAAGACTGAAAATGCAGATTAGGTTTCCGATGCTTGATTAATCAACTCAAAGTCAACTTTATGTCTGTAGTGCATTTAAAAATAACCACGGTTGTGCTTTCATGTCTCAGTCAACCAATTTAATATGCTTCATTGTACCAACAGGGAATTTCTGTCTAAATAAAACAGAATAAAAAGACAAATGTTGCACCTGTACTAAAAAATGAGTATTGTGCCTGGCCTAAAAATCATAAAAAAGTAAAAGAGTAGATTAGATTATACTTTATTGATCCCACACTGGGGAAATTCACGTGTTGCAACAGTTAAAGGATAAAGAATAAAAATAGAACACATTATAGAAAAGAAATAGAACACAATATAATACATTAGAACATACCACTGTGTTCTAATGTATTATATTGTGTCTTCATTTCTTTTGCAAAAGTATAAAATATGATGTTAGGTGTTAAATGAGCCAATGGGAGAAGCATCATAGAAGTCATTCAGATTTAACAGCATACTGTTCAGACCTCACAGATTAGACTGTATGTCCTGATCTCCCTGAGGTTACTTTAGGACAAACCTCGTCATGACATCAGCTCTGATGTCTGAGTGCATGCTTTCTTTTTATTTAGATCTATAATCGAGTTGTGGAATATGTGAATGACCTGCAGCTACAATTTCCTTTTTTACTAAACCTTGTTTGTTCGGGTTTTTATTGAAACCTAAAGATATAATAATAAGATATTAAGATGTACATACGACACACATAGTGTCTTTTGGCTAAAATGTAATTATTCATTTGAAAGATGTTTTTTTAATAAAGTCTTGTGCAGATTATTTATTCATTTAGAAGTATTTGCTTGATTACATGAGCTCGCTGTCAATGTGAGCCTCTTACACAGAACAAATGAGAACATGAGACAGTGTCAGTGACATGGTGTCGGCTCAGTGACCAGCAGAGGGCAGAGAAACCCACAGTGTTACTCAACACAGTCACATTCTCTGGACTAGATTATTGTAAACTCGAAATGATAGAAATATCATTTAAAAATAATTTACATATTCATGAGTATTGTGTATTTCTCCTCTTTTTAGTGCCCATGAAGATGAGGACCTGAGTCCAGAGCAGAAGGCTGAACGGGAGCGTGAGAGGAGGATGGCCAACAACGCCCGAGAGCGTCTGCGCGTGCGTGACATCAACGAGGCCTTCAAGGAGCTCGGTCACATGTGTCAGCTACACCTGAAGAGTGAGAAGCCGCAGACCAAACTGCTGGTGCTGCACCAGGCCGTGTCAGTGATCCTCAGTCTGGAGCAACAAGTCAGAGGTCAGTGTGTCACCACTGAAGAGGCAGCTGTGTGTCCTTCCTCCTCTCTGAGGAGGGGATAGCAAAGATAATGAAAATAAGTTGTAAAATGAAAACTGCTCTGCCTGGGCTTCAGTTTACATAATTTCTGTACACTTCTGTGTTTTCCTTAATTTTTTATACTTCTGCTATTAATGATTTTGGTTGCTTATAACATAACGCCATCTCTTTAATGTGATTTAGAACAGTAAAATAATCATTTGTATGTTAGATGTACTTTTAAATGCTCGAAAATTGGACATTAATGCTTACATGCTTGAATTTGATCTTAAAGATACAAGTTGCATGTTGCTCTCTCCTCATCCTTCCCTTTCAAGCATGTATTAGAACCTATTGTAGCCTTCAGTTATTATTAAAAAATATAAAGATTTGTTTGTAAATTGAACCATGGCAGCCACAGTGAAGAAGACCCATTCATGATGTAAATATAAATGGCACATTATGTGGTAATGAAAGCAAACTCCAGGGATTTTACACTCCACCAAAACCCCAAAAAAGACATAAATTATTATTATTATTATTATTATTATTATTACAATTCAGAGGTTTATGGACCTCAATTATGTGTCTGTGTGAGTGATGGAAATGAATAATGTTCCTGTTAAACCAGAGACATAGTCAAGTTCTAACTCGGTTGTTTTTTTGAATCCCGCAGAGAGGAACCTTAACCCCAAGGCAGCGTGTCTGCGGAGGAGAGAGGAAGAGAAAGCCTCTGCCATCATGACAGATCCACAATCGATGCATCTGGCTTTTCATCCCAGTCTGACTGACCCGGGAAACCCAATGGGCCATCTTTGAGCATCTGACATTATCTACATCATCAAGTAGTTAACATAATCTTATACAGTGTGCTAGCAGTTGTGATCTATTTTTGTTTTATTTGTATGATTATGGGTTTAAACTGTGTGTTTTAGACATATTCAGTGGTGAATCCAGAGGTTACAGAGGTTATTTCTATTTGGAGTGTTTTGGAAAAGAAATTTTGTTGATACATTTTTTCAAGTATTATTCAGTCTGTTCAGGGGTGTTGCTAGTGATTAGCAGATTCAGAAGTTTATACATATTACAAATCGTATGTATCTCGGCTGTGGCCCTTTTTAATACTGATGTGGTACAATCTCTTGATTTCTTATTTAAATTATTTTTACACCAACCGTGCATGCTGTCCCGCTCTGCTTTTCACGTGTCAGCCTTTGATGCCACTGTGTTTTTTTCCAGATGTTGACTGAAGAGCATCCTGGGAGAAATCCTAGTGTTTTCTCTGAATTCAGAAGTGGAGAGAGCTCGACTCCTCTGATTGTTACGTGTGATGCAGTTGAACAATCATCTCCTCCCTCCCCAAACGGACTTCTAACTTTGTGCCTAAACTTAACTCGGAACAGACAAATGCATTGTAAGCTGCAGATGTTTTTTTTTGTACATATTTTGTATATTTATTATTGATTATCCTTTATGTTATTATCATTATATGTGAATGGATGAAAAACCCAGAAATGACATTCAGTGTCATCTGCAGGTTTAATTTGTGCAGGGCCAGACATGTTTCTGTCTCACTTTTACAGCATATCACTATTTACAACATAGCATTTGTGATTTCCACTGAGCTCAGGAGGATTGATGTTACCACACGTGTGTCAAAATGACAGATTTAATTTGTCCTGTGGTTTGTGTGTGTGTGTGTGTGAGTATTGCAGGAGTTTGACCATTCTGTGAATGAACAGATCTCCAAGAATGTTCCTAACTGTGTGGACGTCATCTGTTGTTTCTATATTTGTTATAAATCCATGTTACAGCACTGTTTTAACACAATGACACATCTCTTTTCTTCCGGGTGTAATTTTTGCTCGTCAGACGTAGTCAAAGCTCTTTGCATGTTTTTAAATAGAACTTTTTTGTTTTATTTTCTAAGTTATGTAACTTATCTTTTATACAGATATTGTGAATTTATCCATGTCACTCTTTACCGTTTTCATTCTGATTTTACACAAATATGTAATATTTTTGTGCAGATTTGTTAGACGTAGCCACATTTCATGCCCTGAGCAATACAGTATTACAGAATAAATGTCTTGTTTGCATATCACATTGCTAAATAATAATCAAGAATAATCTGAAATACAGATATTGTAACATGTACAGTGTGTACAGTTTAAAGTAGCCTGCAGGCATGTGTCAAAATAATAATGTAGCAATAAATGTTTTCTTTTTAAAATAGCTCATGTGGGTTTTACATGCTCCTACACACTCACACATTTCTTTGTACCAATACAGATACAGATTGTTGATTCTAGCTTTTATTAGTTAACTTTGGTTTGTTGCATTTTATAAGACCAAAATCACTTAGAGAGACAACAACATCTCATTGCATTATTATTTTTAGGTGTATATCCATTATCAGCAATGTCCATGACAGTTTAAATCACTAGGTGGCGTTATGACTCCCCTTCAAGACCTCACCACACACATTCCCTGACCTATTTTTAAAAATAACATATTTAACATATATAAAAAAATATTATATTTTTTTTTTACCTCGAATAAGCATCATTTAATTAACAAAATGTATCATCAACACCATATTACTATTATTAATAATGTTGTTTTGTTTTACGCACTTCCGGTAAACACTTTTATTTTGAAGACCGGACATAGCTTGAAAAGCGCAGGGTATGTGTCGTAAAGTTGAGAATATTTGCGCACTCACATTGCAGGGGCGGTTGATTTGACCACGGAAATACGATGGACGGTTGACTTTACCGCAGTCAGTCACTGGCCGGACACACAGCGGGTAAGTTTCATCTCATATCGATTTCTTCATAAACACGTTTTCCTGAAAGCAAAGATTCACGTCATTGCTCCTGTATTGACAGCGCAGCTTACTTTGTTTTTAGACTAATGTTCTCTGCGCTTAGTTAAGAGGAATATTTTCTCATTTTTATCCACTTCTTCATCTCTTCTGTTCCGTCTAAAACATCCCGCTTCAGTTGTATTTTCACTTATATTCGTTAATTTATTTCCTTATTGACCAGTTGAAGTGAATATAATACAGTGTGAAGTTGATGAAGAAGCCGAAACTACTTCAAAAACAAGTAAACCAAATATTTTGCCACCATTTGATTTGAATCTGTAAGTTCTAGCTTATTAATTGTTTGTTTGATAAATGATTTGTTTTAGTTGTTAGGTGTAAAAAGTGCTCTTGTAGGCGACTTGTATTTAAATCTCTTGGAGATGAATAGAATAATAATGTGTGGTTGGTAAATCAGTTCATTTTAGGGGATTTTTGATGACGTTTAAATGTCTGCTGGAATGGAGTGGAAGTGTCAAGTTGAATATGGAATTTTCATCAAAGTGGAAACCCCCATTTTTTTAAATTAATGATTTCTAACTCATCCATGTATCTGTTTTTATTACAAAAGAAACATAATAAACCAAACAGATGTGAGCTATTATTTATGACTAAGGTTTAATATTAAGGATGAGCCTATAATCATTATCAGTATTGGTCCAATAACTGGTCAAAATAACCAGACAGATAAAAAAAGTTATTTCTTCTTCATGGGAGAACAATTTTTTTTAAACAGAATTTTTGTCTTTGAAATAGCTTGAAATGGCACATATGTGTCTTTGACAGCTAGATAGTTTAAAAGGTCTACAATTACTGTATCGGACTGATATCGATATCGAGTTTGTGATACCGGTATCGGACACGACAATGTGGTTTTGTGACATCCCTATTCAAGGGTTTAAAGGTGACAATCGCTGCATGTCATCTCTTATCGTCACATTTCTAATAAAGTCATCCAATGGTCCAAATACTTTTATGATGTTAGAGCTAATGAAAAAACCTTTTCATGTCCTGCGTCATGTCCGATGTCCAATGAGTGGCAGTTTTAATTTTGTGGCATGAACATACAATGAAGTTTGTACAACCTGGCAACTCAGACGTGGCTCTTACTATTGATTTACAACATAACTGATATACTGTATTAGTTAATTATTATCATTTATTCCATAATAATATAAACATATTTTTTTTAAATACCTCTCTATGTAATAATTATCTTCATACAACGTACAATAAAAGAGCTGTCGTGTGTGTGTGGTGCTACACAAGTATCCATGTAGTGGACAGTGCTTTTGATAAGATAAGGTTTTGTCTGCAGCACAAGACCTTCACTGTTCTCTCAGCCTCACAGTCACATATTTGTTGACATTTTCCTCATGTGTTCTACCATGACGCGGGTGACAACACCTTGGAGACCTTGCCCAGTTGTGGACGTCATGCAGTTGGCTCCGCTTTGACTGCACAATAGTACACAGTCCTTAGGACACTGAAGGAGCTGTTTTCATTGCACAGCAATATCAAGCTGTTGTCAGTGTGTCTTTATTGTGTCTCTGTTGTGGACGAGTGCAGCTGTGTGACGAGCTCCCTGGTTGTGAGTCATTATACTCCTCCATGGCTCCGACCCCGCTCTAGTGTTTGGTAAACAGATGCAACCTCAGCGTTCATCAGTTTTCATTTTACCTTCCCATGCAGGTTTAGTCTCATCCTGTGCAGTTTTTTCTTTTCTTTCTTTTTTTTTTTTTTTACAGGTAAAGTATTTATTTTAGTTATAAGCTATTAATTAAGGACTCCAGGAGAGTTGTCAGATTGTACATCTTGAATAAATGATGTTAGTGCAAAATTAGTTTATTTTAGAGGACATTCTCATGAACTCAGCTATGTACTTTACCCACTTTAATTACATGGGTAAAAGCTTTAAAGAAACTGCACAGTTTTAAAGTGACCTAGAGGTTTAGTGCAATAGTTTTGAGTCTGGCAAAGATCACTGAATATTGTCTGTTCTTGTCACATTTGTTAATTTAATAGACCTCTGTATGCATCAATTTTCAGTTTCCCAGATTTTTCTTTCCCATGCAGGATTTGCCTCCATCAGTGCAGTTTTTTTCTTTAAACAATTTGTTTTTCTTTTCATAGTTCATCTAATTATCTAGTGGAGTCAGGATGGACTCTCACAGACTCAGTGGCTCTTCAGACATCATGATGCAGAGAAGCTACATGCAGCAACACAGTCCCAGAGGAAGTCAGGAGAACATGTTTGGAGTGAGGGTGCAGGTTCAAGGAATCAAAGGTCAACCGTACGTTGTTTTAAACAGTTCTGGCCAGGAGAACCACAGGGACATCTCTGTTATCACTCACCAGACTGGGTACAACCCAGGCATGGTGAGGAGGTCTGTGGATGAGAGACACTCTCCAGCTGAGACACAGAGAGCTGCAGGCTCCTCTGGGTTTCATTATCAGAATCACCCAGAGCTTCTAAGACCTTATGACCCTGACAATAATAACCTCAACCTCGTCATTCCACCACAAACAGCCCCAGTGTCTCAATCAGGACTTTTGCCTGACACGACCCCAACTGTTAACATGACCAAACCCAGGATCCCTCTGCCGGCTGAGGGTCCAGGAGAAGACCAAGTTGAAGTGGCCCGGAGCAAAACACTTCCCGCATTTGGACACGTCCCTGCAAGGTCCCCAAACTCGGTGGAAACAGACTCCATCATATCAGTGGGAAGGTTAATAAGTCAGTTCAACAGCAGCCAGCAGAGGGGAAGGGGTGGCCGGAAGAACAGGCTGGACCTAGAGCAGTGTCGAAGGTCACGGAGCGTGGACAGCAGTCGCACCTCAGACTCCTCCTCATCTTCCCCTTCCTCCAGTAGACCCTCATCTCTGAAGAGCATCAGGGGGGAGACTCCAGGTGGGATGTATCTGTCTGGGTCAGCAGGGGCTCGAATCCAGAGCAGAGAGAGCTCTTTGACAAGCCGAACGAAGGAGAACAAGCCCAGCACACTGCTCAAAGTGCACAATGGAAAAGTGCTTCATACAGAGAAACCATGTAGTAACCAGACTGATGAATGTGATGATAGAGATGCACAGGTAATGAGATCTGCTTAGGAGCACCGTTAGCTTTGTCAATGTTTTATTTATTCGCTGAATATCCCTTAACCAGGTAACTCCTGATCTTCTGAAAGGACAGCAAGAACTCTCAGTTGACTCAAATGAAGATACAGCAAAACAGATGCTCTTCACTTATCTCAAGGATGGGTGAGTCCCCCTCCACATTCAGCTGTCTTAGTTGAACTAATGTTTAAATATTTTGGGAAATAGAGATTTATGTTCTTTCTGACAGATTCGAACATTGATATAATTTGCTTTTGCACAGTAAATGTGAAGCTGCTTAGCTCAGCAATTTGTGCATAGCCAAAAGGCAACTTTGTTTATATGTCACATCTTTTAAACATACAAACTCCCACAGTTCAGGTTGCCAGTTGTGTCAAAGTTTGTCCCAATGTGTCAGCTCTGCGATAGCCTGGGGACATGTCCAGAGTGTCCCCTGCCTCTCACTCAGTGACTCCACCTCTCCTACCCTCAGGCGATATGCAATACAGCTGATCCAACTGATCCAACTAACAAGCTTTAGAGGTGTTAAGAGTTAGTGTTTTTTGTGAGTCAGACTAGCTGCTTCCCTCCGCTTCCAGTCGTCATGAAGTATATTAAGCATATTTACAAAAACATCAAAATACTCTTCTGAAACAACTTAAAACTGTAGCGTGTATAATATAATATAAACAAAATTTAAACCATTGTCACATCCCAGTTTCACATGATTCTCTGCTTAGATCCTGTGTCACCTGGCAACATTACTGCACATAGTGTGTTTTGTTTTATGTAAAAAACAGATGCTAGTAAAGTAAGGTTGGAGTATGACTTAAAACACGAAGATGTGTCCAGGAAATGTTCATGTTCAAAAAAGTCATTCAGAAGTTTGATGGGATAAACATTTCTTACCATCACCAGCCCCTACGCTGCCGCTGTATACACACAAATGCTTCCTCACTCAGGTCTTATAGTATTGCTTGCAAATATTGTCAAAAAAATCACTTAAAACGAGGCCCTGTAGCTTTATAAATTAGTTTACATTTACATTTTCAGCTGAGGGCTCAGACGTGTACAATGCAGTCAGATAAGCGTGCGCTGATCCAGCTGTGTGTGCTCAGAGACACAGCAGTGAGGAATGCAGAGCATGAACTTTTTCAACTGATAAATAACTAATAAGATCCACCAGTGCCTGTTTTCAAAAATGTGCCAAATCGGAGCTATTGTGTGCTGAAAACCGATCAATAAAAAACCCAGACACATGTTGTCCACATATCAAAAGTGTAACAGATACTCACCAGCTCAAAAAATGTGTGGTGTGTTGCTGAGCCTGGACATGATGGGATTTATTTATTTATTTACTATCATTACACTATTACGATATTATGATGATTCATGCTTCACAGGACGACAGATGATGACTCCACCACTGAGAAGAAGGTCAACCTGCTTTTCGAAAGGATCAACAAGCTCAAATGGAGGACTGCTAAGAATGTGGAGGAGGAGGAGAAGGTAAGAGTTGGGATGATGTTTGCCAGTGTTGGTATTTGTTCAGCATGATTTTGTCTTAACATCCTGTGCCTCTCCTTTGATGTAGAATTACGCTGCTGAGGCGAAGCAGTTGCAGCAGAAACAGATCATGCTGGAGAAGGAAGTGTCCGACTTAAAGCAAAGACTGGAAACTGAAATGAAGGTACAGTGTTGTCCCATCCTGCTGACTCACCTCCGAACCACTCACTTCCTTTTCCTGTCACTGATATTAGCTTTCATTCTGTTGTTGTGTCATGCAGAATGAAAAGACTCTCGCCAAGGCATGCGAGAAGGCCAGGACAGAGAAAATGAAACTTCAGGAGGAGCTGATCAAAAGTCAGACAGAGCTCAGCAAGCTGAGAGACAGACTGACTGAAATTGAGGCACAACTTCAGTCTACAAAAAAGGAGTAAGTTTGACCTTTAATTTGACCTCCTGGTTGTTCAGGAAAGTAGCAGTTCTGGAGTTCATACAATCCAATCCAACCCAATTTTGTGTTAATCCACAACAACATCTGAAACAATGTGCTGTACACAAAAAAAATAAAATATAAAAACATAAAACCTAAGAACAAACAGTAAAACATACAATAAAACAATAAAAGGTAAAGTATAAAAACACAAATAAGTAATGCAATAAACTATAAAAAAAAGATAAAACCAACATCTCCTACTGGGTCGAAAGCCAAAGAATAAAAATTGGTTTTAAGAGGCGTTTTAAAAGTGGACAGTGAGGGGGCGTGTCTAACATGCAGTGGAAGATTGTTCCACAAGAAAAGCTCTGTCCCCTCTGAGTTTCCGTTTAGATTTTGGTAACCGTAGGAGCATCTGATCAGCTGACCTCATAGACTGGGCAGGAGTGTAAGGATGAAGCAGCTCAGAGAGGTAAGGCTGGGCAAGACCATTTAAGGATTTAAAAACAAATGAAAGAATTTGAAATGAACTCTAAAGTGCACGGGCAGCCAGTGGAGTGAGAGACTAAAATAGGTGTCAGGTGTTCCCTCTTTGGACAAGCTGGAGACGTGAGAGGGATGTCTGACTGACTCCAAAATAAAGTACTTTGCAGTTATCCAGGCAAGGCGTAATAAAGACTTGTATTACTGTCTCAAAGTGCTGTTTGGAAAGGATAGATTTCACCTTTGCCTACTGTCTTTAGTGAAAAAAGCTGGACTTCACTACTGTACCAATTTGACCAATCACTTAAAATCACTGTCCATTTTAAAACCTAGATTTGTGACTGTAGGCTTAACACGCGTTGCCAAAGGGCCCAGGTCAACAGGAAGGGTCTCACAGGAGCCATTGGGTCCAAACACTATCACTAACAGAGTAAGCATCCTTCCGCTTATTCAGACAACTCATGGAATTACCACACTCTTCAGCTCAATGCTGTGCTCCACTGTCTCTTACAGGGCATGTACAAAGACTCTGAGGTCATTCAGGTTTATTTTAATGTGCGTTCTGATGAAGACCAGTTAAATATAGTCAAACACCATAAGGATTTATTGTGCAGATCTTCTCGTTTTCGTCATCTAGTCCTATACAGCACTCTAAAGCAGGATAAACCGTCTACATGTTTTTCTCATATGTTGCCAGGTTGAGTCAGATGAAGGCAGAGAGAGAAAGATACAGGATGGAGATGAAAGACCTTCAGCAGCAGCTCTCTGAGATGCACGATGAGCTGGACCAAGCCAAACACGTTGAGGGGATAAACACAGAGAAAGACGTTCTCCTGAAGGTAAATGAAATCAGGTGTAGAAGAGGTGCTCCACAAATCAACAGCAGCTGGAAAGCCTCTTAATGTTGGGCTGTATTTGTGTCAGGAAATGGTACAGATGCGCACAGACTTCCAGGAGATGCTGCAGGTGAAGGAGGAGCAGGAGGAGGTGCTGCACAGCCAGGAAAAAGAGCTCAGTTCCCTAAAGGGGACACTTAAAGAGGAGGTGGAAACTCATGACAAATACTTGGCCGCTCTGAAGAATGAATATGAACAGGAACTTGATAACCTGCTCAGGGAATTGGAGCTGGCTAAAGAGGTAACAGGGAAGGCATGCACTTGTTTTGATTAGTCTTCGATTTCAAAAAACTAGAATATGCTTGATTTCACTTCTCACAATTTTCTCAAACCTGCCCTTTAGAGCAACGCTGTAGTGGGTCAAGAGAGGGTTGAGGCAGAGGAGGAGAAAGGTGTAGTTAAGGTGCAGCTGAAGGAGCTGAGCCAAGAGAGAGACCAGCTGAGAGGAAAGGTGCAGGACCTCAACAAGAAAGTGGATCAGCTGAGCCAGGCAATCCAGGAGGGAAGGACCACGGAGAGACTGCTGGAGCAGAGAGCAAAGCAGCTGGAGGTGAGGAGGAGGTGTGGGTGTGTGAAGAGGAGTGTTTTGCAAGTCGAAGTTTGTTTTATTAAAGATGTCCTTGTCTGGTTCCTCAGAGGGAAAAGCAGCAGGTGGAGGAAATGCTTAAGGATGTGAGAAGGACTGAGGAAGAGATGTGTCTGTCCAACCAATCGCTGCTCACTCGGTTGGAGGATGTGCAGGTATGGCAACAGCCATGTCACTGATGCATAACAAGTCCATTTTCCTAGTACCACATAAGTACATTATTGTTTTTCATCCCCTCTCTCCTTCCATGTTTCCTGTTCTGAAGAACAACTAACAAAGAGAAACAGCTTGGTTAAGCCTATATCTAATATCATGACGTGTTTTTTGTTAAACTCCCAGAGTTTTCCCTCGTCTATGTTTTCCTTTGACAGAGTAAGATGACCAAACTTAATCACGAGCACAGGGACCTGAAGGAGAAGCTCAAGGAGGAGAGGAAACAAAGAGAGGAGCTGTGGAAGACAAAAACTGAACTAGAAGATGAGAGGAGGCTGCAGGACCGTGCTGTAGAGCAACTGCAGAGAAAGGTGAGAGGTGACACAAGAGTCCTGTGGTAAAAATTACACATTTTTGTAGACAAACATGATCCAAAAAGTATGTTATCTTTACCCTGAAGCTTGTCATCTTCCATCCCCTTTTTCAAATGCAAGGCACTCAACTTATCTCACTGTGGAAGCTCTTTGTTCTTCTGTGTGCTCAGATGAATAGCATCATGGAAGAGTGCGAGGCGTCCACCGACGTACTTCAGAACCAGGTCGACGAGGCCAAAGAGAAGAATCAGAGGGAGTTGGCTGAGCTGCGGAGGCAGCTGCAGGAAAAGGGAGCAGAGCTGGAGAAATTTCGACAGGCAGCCAAAAAACTGCAGGAAGAGGTGTGGTACTCACGCTCTCTCAGATATTTCAGTTTGTAGGTTCAACTATCTTAGTCATCAAAATAAAAGCTGAATCAAAGACAAGGCAAAAAGGATTTATGACCTCTTTGTTTCATAATTTCTTTGCTATGAAGATCCTCCGGGATTGGCTTAAACTTTCCAATTTACACATTTTATCTCAGACTTTATGTGTTTTCTTAACAATGTCCAATAAACATGCCTTGCCTTATCTCGTAGAATGTGTTTACTCAGTGATCTCTGTCCTGTGCTCAGCTCCTTCCTCTGGAGGAGGATTTGCAGCGGTGTCGCAGGGAGCAGCAGGACGCTCAGCTGCGAGTCCAGCAGCTGGAGCTGAAGGTGAGGGAGCTGGAGGAGAAGAACGCAGCCACAGTGGACGACAGAGACCGACAGGTCAAACTCATGGAGGTAAATGTCCCAGGCACTTCCACCCAGGAAACCTGTTGACCTGAGAAGTAGCCAGAACATAAAGAATAGTCTCATCATTCCTTGACACAGCACAAAATGTCAAAAAGACATATTATTTCCATCAACATCAGTGTGAATAAACGTGATACATTGTTAATGTTGACATACATAAATACAGTATTTTCTCATTTAGCAGACATCGGAATCAAAAGGATAAA
This sequence comes from Solea solea, assembly GCF_958295425.1. Taxonomy (NCBI): domain Eukaryota; kingdom Metazoa; phylum Chordata; class Actinopteri; order Pleuronectiformes; family Soleidae; genus Solea; species Solea solea. The sequence continues at coordinate 12,751,398 of NC_081145.1, read as the reverse complement.
AACTTGATGGTGTTTCTCTCCCTGATTCTTAAACCTTGTCTATAACGCAATACAAGAGACAATACATGACATATTGAAGTTGTAAGAAATGTGTTTATTTGTGTTAATTAAACCACAACATATACTGGAGTTATTTGCATGTGAATACCATTAATATACGGTTCTCTGTGTATTCTGTTCACACAGTCAAATATGCTTTATCAATGTGAAGTGTTTATCTGTTCAGGTGCCAGTATTTGCACTCACTTGTTCCTGTGAAGTGTAAGGGCACTGTAATGAGCCCTGGCAACAACATCTCACAGCTCAGCACTGTTTGTCTTGCTGATGACAAAACATTGCACTGTGACTCTGGTGTGCTCACTGTTGACATTGCGTATCAGCCGATGAAGCCCATGTTTACTGTGTAAAGTTATCAGACCTGTCTGGGTGTTTGTTCTCAGGGATCTCCTGTCTGTCGCTCACCCTCTTCAAGGGTCAAACACTCACATCTGCACAGAAATGTTTTAATGATTCATTTCTTTTCTTTTACTTCAAACTGGAGACAGTGTTCCACCCACACCCAAGTTGTGTTGTTTGTGTTCTCCTCTCTTCTCAGGGACGAATCAGTCGCCTTGCAGAAGATCTCAATGATGAGCGCGGCAGTGCAGACCGTCTGATGGAAAGATTGGACAAAACCAAAGAGCAGGCAGGTTTACTTCCTCCCTTTTTACAAAAAAACATGAATAACAACCATTCAGTGATAGAGTATGTGCATGTGGTGTGAACACCCAGCCCTCCATCTGTTTTTATCATAAACAGATGTAGAGCTGAGTACTCAGATTTCCCCCTTTGACCCTGAAAGCCGCTGATTGGTGCGTTCAGACTCGCTTGTTGAACAAGTTTTGTTTTTATTTCTTCACTCACTTTGTAACTGCCTGAAAACATGACGATAAACTCCTCTCACTTCATGTATGATTCTTCATCCGATGCAGTCATAAAGATCCTCAGTGTGTCTGTAAAGTAGGACGTCATTAGTGGGAGAATTGTACTGCAGACTAACTAATACAAGACACTGTTTTTGGTGCAGAGTGAAGACAAATCAGAGCTAACTATTATGAGCAGCTATTCACACCCCCTCCATTGGGCCTCTGGATGTTATTAGAGAGAGGAACTAGCCTTCAGTTCTGATGTGGTCGCTCAGAACAGACAGTACTTCCTCTTGGATTAGGAAGTTAAGCTGGAAATTTTTCATTTGTCCTGAGAAAGCTTGTCCCGTGCTTTGTAATAATGTATGGCCTTCTCTTCAATTTAAAAGGAACGTAACCATACACATATATATATGTTTGTTCTGCCCTTGTTGACTTACCAAACATTCTCGCTTCATGTTTAATGTTATAAGTGAAACCTTTTCTCTGTGTGTGTGTGTGTGACAGGTGGATCAGATGAGGAACGAGCTGATGCAGGAGCGATCAGTCAGACAGGACCTGGAGTGTGACAAGATGAGTCTTGAGAGACAGGTACTGACCTCTGACCCCATTACTCTGCCCCCACCTCAAGAGACATCCATCCATCCATTATCTACCGCTTCATCATTCTGAGCACAAATTCCACTAATGCTAAAGATCATCCTCAATCAGAGACTCCATATACATCTATGATTGTATTAACTTTGCCATTTATTTTAATTCATATTTGCTTGGTTCTAACCCTTAAAAGCTTTGTTATGAGTTATTGCAGTTTAGACTTGTAGCATGTCCTCTGGAATATACCAGATTTATCCGTGACAAAATAAATCTCTGTTATCTTGATAACTTGTCAACTTTCCATGTGAGAACTGAGAAACTCAATCCCTTTGACCGTGAGCATGAGATGTAGCTGAAAAATCTGGTCAATAGACCTTGTTTTATGACTCATTTTTATTTCTAAAAAACCCAGGTTAAAGCCTGGGTAGGCAAGGTGTCTGATAGCCCTGCTAATGGCTTTTCTACTTAGCAGAAACAACCTAATAAAAAAATGAAAGTCATTGGAGAACAGGGGAAACTGCCTCTTGTATGAAATGTGTGTGTCTGTCTATGCTCGGGTGGGAGGGGCTTAGGACAGAGGGGCACAATATTATTACAATATTTAACAAACTGTTCATGAGAAAAATAAATTTTCTGTTTTTCTTGTGATCTTCCCCAAACTACTTTTAGTAGTAAAACTTCCACTGCTTCTCCAAAGCTATACGTTACTCAGCAAACCTATTGTACGTGCCTCACAGACAATCTGTTATTATCGCAGTGTTGTCACTGAAATGTATGTGTAAATTTACTTAAAGATATCCAATCAGATTTTCTTATTCACATTCAGTTATTTCATTGCATTGATCCTAAAGCCACACAAATGGGTTCCATGCAATTGTTAAAAAAATCCTTGTGGAAAACCTGCTGTGTTCTTTGTGTGTGACATTACCACCACCTGTAGGTCGGAGGAATAATGTCACACCATGTTCAGGTCCATTCTCCACAAGAAAAGCAAAAATTCATAAAAACACAGTATAAATGTACCTTATTTACGACATCCTTCATTTTGATCTTTGTCAGAATAAAGACCTGAAGAGCAGAGTGACTCATTTGGAAGGATCACAGAGGACCAACCAGGATTCACTGGTCTCCAAACTGAACAGCCGCATCCAGGAACTGGAGGAGAAGCTGCAAGGAGAAGAGCAGTCAGTGTTCAAATATTGACAGATATAAATATATTTGAGTCTGTGTTTATTAATCGGAACACTAGAAGACACTTTGGATAATAGATCCATCAGACACTTGATGCTCCTATCACTTTCCCTGTGGTCAGAGTGAGAGGATGTCTGGTCCAAATACTATTGCTAGGTGTTGAATTACAGGACGCTGCAGCAGTGATGTGATCTCTTGGTGCTTTTTCCTCCTCGTCAGGGAGAACAACAGCCTACAGCAGGCAAACCGCAAGCTGGAGCGCAAAGTGAAGGAGATGAAGATGCAGGGGGATGAGGAGCACGTCAACCTGCAGAGCCAGAGAGACCAGGTAAGATTAACAACGGCATAAAACTGTAAAGAAAGAAAAAAAAAAAAAGAAAAAAAGCCAAGCAGTCACAAACAGCAGTTTCTCACTTTGGTGAACTCTACAGCTGACTCAGAGGCTGAAGATGGCAAAGAGGCAGATGGATGAGGCAGAGGAGGAGATCGAGCGTCTGGAGCACAGTAAGAAGAAGCTACAGAGAGAACTGGACGAACAAATCGAGGCCAACGAGCAGCTTCATGGCCAACTGAGCACAATGCGGAATGAAATGAGGTGAACCGCTCACCTTCTGCCACAGAGCCTCCATGTTTGATACAGTTCCATTTCATCATTAAATTTGACATAATTTGTTGTTTTCTTTGCATTGACAGGCGTAAGAAGAAATCTCCTCCTCTCATTAAGGTTATGCAGGACGATTTGAACGATGCGGACGATTTTGGCTCAGACTGATTGAGGAATAGTTGATTTTATAATTCTGCATATTAACAACTCAGGTGTGATTCTACGATGTTTTCCCGTGTGGCACCTTGCCACGGCTTAAACCACAACATCTAACAAACTGATTCTTGACAAACTCTGACTTATTTACTCAAACTATGTTTTTATTTTGTGTGAGTTAATATAATGCAAACTTCAAATCTAAAGCTTGTGAATAAATGTATTAAACATGCTTTTACCGACATTCAGTCATGTTTATATACTTCCAGAAACTCGAGAAGGTACAATCCTCCACCAAGGCTGCATAGTTTCCTACAGTGTCAGTACACTTATGTATCTGGTGAGGTTAACAATTATGGGAAAAGAAAGACTCCAGATGTGGATCTGATCTTTACTGAAATCAAATTATTTCTACCTTGGGACATCACCACAAAATTTCATCAAAATCCTTTTTTAGTTATGCTGGGGCAAAAGGAAAAAACATAAACTAAATAAATCCAGTTGTGTGATGTTTACATGAATCTGTATTAGTGACGACAAACAAGATTAAAACGAGAAATTTAAAGCCAAATCTCACCTGGTGATTACCTGAACCCTGTGCTGTGAGTGGCTGTGTGGTGACAGACAGCACTGACACAGGAAGAGTGCATTTGTACAAATGGATCAATGTTCTGTGCTGAGAGGCTGAGTGATCGAGCAGCGGTGGAGATTCGACACGAGCACTCTGAATAACTCCAGAGGTTCACGCTGCTGGACATCAGGCAGCACTTTAGACGGCACTTTGCACCGCGATACATGGAAATACAACACAGGAGAAGCATGAGGCAACGCTGTGCTCTCAAACATGGAATACTCAAGGAATTCCTGGCAGAATTTCTGGGGACGTTTGTCTTGGTTGTAAGTAACTGATCATTCATTCATTCCCACTAAGCATTAATTAAGAAGGTTGACAAGCTTTGGCGATGTGTATCCTTCATGATTGTTGTGTTTTTTTGGTTGTTGTTCATGTTCATGTTCATGTTCATTTCATTTGTTGAGGTCCAGTGAACTTAGACTTCAGATGTTTTAACAACCTTTCTTTTAGTGAGAGATGTAAGTCACACAAATATGAGAGTATGTGTGTAAAAACCTGTCACTCTCGTTTTCTCCGTCAGTTGTTTGGCTGTGGCTCAGTAGCTCAAACTGTCCTCAGTCGAAACACCCTGGGTGAACCGCTGTCTGTCCACATAGGCTTCTCTGTGGGACTGATGATGGCAGCATACGTGGCCGGTGGAGTGTCAGGTAAACGTGATTTCACACATTTGTGTGTTATTTATATGCTTGAAAGTAGTTTTTTATATATATGGTACTTCAGATGCGATGCATTTCAAAAAAAAAAAAAAAAAACACGATGAAAAATTATTATTGATGTTGCCCAGATCAATTACTTGCTCAGCTGATCATGATCCTGTCAAATTGACTTCAATACATCATCCATTTTCATAATCTATAATCATATTCAGCTTCTCTGCTGCCGTGATATCAAACAGGTTGTTTGCATGTGTTGTAATCTCACCATTGTCACTCGTGGTCTGCAGTGTGTAATAATGTAACTTTACGGCTTCCTGTCCAACTGTGTGCCGTCTCCACAGGAACGAGCCAGCACTCCTGTTCAGATTCAACGGATGTGAATTGACCATTGATCTGTTCGTGCTAGTGCAGAGCCTCTTTGGGGTCATTCATCGCCCTGGGCACTAAATGTCCTTCAAAAGTCCATTGATCACAGGCCCATGTTCACATGTGTCTGTCTGTTTGCTTCCACTGAGCAGCATCTCCAGTTCTATATCAGAAAGAAACAATAGTATTTATTAATATTAACAAAGCCAGATCACAGACTTTTCTCAAAGGTCTTTTTTATTTTAAACTTGTAGTAAGCAAGCTATGTGAGTAGAGACTGGTAAAAAAGAAAAAAGAAAAAGAAAGAAGGGAATGTTGCTCCTTTGTTTTGTATTTATAGCATCATTTTCAAACAAATGGCCATTATTCTGCTTCATGAACAAACACAACAAAACCCAGCTCTGTCCCTAGGGCTGCTCTCCCTCTGCTGCCTCTTGTAAATTGGACTTCCTTGCTACTAATTAAGAGGATATCATACCCTCTCTGTCCTTTGTCCTCTGTCCCAGGAGGCCATGTCAACCCCGCCGTGTCTTTGGCCATGGTGATTCTGGGCAAACTGAAGATTTGGAAGTTTCCCATCTATGTCCTTGCTCAGTTTCTTGGCGCCTTCACTGGAGCTGCTACAGTGTTTGGATTATACTACGGTGAATACACCTGAGCTTATACATGCTTACTTAGTTTAGTTTCGTTTTTTTTAATTTGCACATTATGTATAAGAAGACAAAGCAAAGATAGCAAAGATGCTCGGATTCTGATGATCGTTGGCAATTCAACTATAACTATTAATAGAATTAAGTTTCAAGTGTTCTCCTGAACATTAAAAGCTTTTTAAAACTAAAGATGGCCATTTGTCCTCTGCACAGATGCTTTCATGGACTTCACCAGTGGGATTTTGTCAGTGACAGGAATCAATGCAACAGGTCATATTTTTGCTTCGTACCCTGCGAGACACCTGTCAGTCCTGGGCGGCTTCATCGATCAGGTGAGCTCTGGTGACAAAGTGACATCAACAACATCCTCTCCACTGTGAATTGTCTGTAGGATTTTGAGTCTAAATTATGCACACTGATTCATTCGACTAATGTGACATTGACTGGCCCAATTAGTCTGAGAACACTCCCACTTCTGCTCGGGTTTTTTTTTGACCCATTTACTGATTTTAACTGGGAGGCCAAATCTATACTTAACCCCCTTTTTCGGTCTGTTTGGTTTTAGCGCAGTGAGCAAAAAATAACACGTCTAACTGTTCTTATGTTAATGTTTCCTGAGTCAGCGAAATGTAGCAATAGCACTTGGAGGTGAGGAACGGGTCATGGTACAAAAATACTTTCTGTTTAAATAATTCACCGCACTTATGATAAACCTTCTCTTGAAGAGAAGACTCTTTTTCGTATATTTGTTTGCACGTACAGATGCATAGACTTGAATATGAAATAATATTTTTGCAGGAGAGGGAGGAGAATAAAAGCTGGGGAATTTACTAGTGTTATTAATTATATTCATCATATTAAAAGTATTTCTGTGAAGTCAACAAAACAGCGTTGTGCTTCTTGAGGTGGTGGGGACAGGAATGCTGGTCTTGTGCATCCTCGCCATCATCGACGGTGGAAACATTGGCGCGCCTAAAGGCATGGAGCCTCTCGCCATAGGGCTGATCATCATGGCCATCGGTGTTTCCATGGGACTGAACTGTGGATACCCTCTGAACCCGGCGAGAGACCTGGGACCCCGACTATTCACAGCTGTGGCAGGGTGGGGGATGGAGGTTTTCAGGTAACTCTGCTACTGTATTGGGTCTATTGTGTGAGTTAGATTAAGGCAAATAGTTAAAAGTATCTGTTGCAATGGTCAAGGCGATCTTTATGGAATAGTTTGTATATGTTAAAATATGCTAGAATGATTGTCTTCCAAATGATTTATATACTTAACTGATAGGCGTTGGATTTTATGCATGAATTACAGAATGTATAATACTGAAAAGGGTGTGAAAATGTTGATTAACTGACAAAAGGACGCGTTACATGACAGCCCATTGCATGTCGTCCATATAAACGGCACGGTGGATTAGTGGTTAGCACTGTTACGATAAAAATCCTTTCGTGTAGGTGTAACTTTATACAAATGTGACATAATGTGTTGTATTAAAACAGATTTTTTACACAACATCAAATTCATTTAGTCTATGAGGAATATTTAAAAGTTATGACTTTGCAATTTGGAATTGCCTTTATAGATACAGTGTGTGGGATTTAGCGCCATCTACTGGAGAACAGTGTTGTGCTAGTTACTGAAAAATAGTAACTTAAAGGTGACATCGAATGCTTGTATCACACATATATGTTAGTTATGGAGGTCTACTTACATATATTAACATGTTTTCATGATTAAAAACCTCCTAATCGCTGCAAACGAGCCGATCAAAATATCTCCTCACTGACGCTCTCGTCAGCCGCGCTGTTTCAGACCAAACAGTTGCTGTGATTGGCCAGCCAACGAGAGCTTTACAACTGTCCTGTGATTGGCCAGGTACCTGGAAGTGACGTAATAGATAGGCCAGCTCTCAGATACACAGCTCCCCCTCTGGCACGGTGGATGCTCTGCATCTCAGCAGCTACAACGAGAGTAGTTCTTCTTCTTCTGCGGTTGAATGTACGCAACCGGATGTGCCCGGACTAGTGCCCGCACCGGGAGGCGCTACGGTGGTGAGGATTTCTGATGACGACATCAAATTAAGGAAGTGTCGATCCTTCGCAGAGCCCAGGAAAACAATACAACACTATTTTCTCAGCAGTGGCTGAATTGTTTGTTCTGAAACTTTAGGGTTTCATAAACGAGGTAATGACGCAGATACACACACAAACGCAGCGTTAATTGGAGCTTCCGGTCTATGTCACCTTCAAAAAGTAAAAAGTAACTCAGTTGGTAACTCAGTTACATGCTCCCATTAAATAAAGGATTGATTGAGTTCCCCTCAAGCCGTCATTTCAGTTCTGTACTGATGCTGAATAATACAAACTGTTGATTAAAACAAACACAACCCTTGACACAGATAGGTAGCATGTTTTCCACTACATATTTTAGGGGAAAAACACGTGTTTTTATTTGTAAATTTTTTACTTGGAATAATAGCCTGATATTGCTAAAAGAGATCAAAATAAACAATTAAACATACCGTGCTATTGTTTTATCAAGTTGTGCCTGGCTATGGGTCCGTCTTTCGAACTCCAACCGCTGCTGCTTGGGTGGAGTGGGTGTGTGCTCGCTGCTGTGACTCTCGGTCTCGGATGCTGCGTTAGCTACCTTAGCTGCTAACTTTGTCGAAGCATGCCGCTTCTCCAGGTGCTTCAGCAGATTGCTGTTGCTGTTGTTCGCCGTAGAAAGTATTTTTGAACCGGGACACAGTCTACAAGTTACCGAAATGTTGCTTTTCCCTCTGCTTTACAGTTAAAAATAATGTGAATGCCTCCACGAGGAGAAACTTATCTTCCCCTACTCGCTCGCCATCATGCCGTGCCCTGACCTGTCCAGTCCTCTTCATGGCGCGTGTTTGATTACATGTGGGACGCTAGAGGGCGACAAGTGCTTTGTTTTTCAATTCAATTAAACTTTATTGATCTCTAGAATGTTATGGAAATTGTGTGCCATTGTAAAACCTCACCAAAAGGAACAGAGTAACGCAGTGTTTGGTAACGGAAACGGAATTACTGAATTTAAAAAAACAACGCGTTACATTATTAGTTACTGAATAAAGTAACGGCGTCACTTATAACGCGTTACTACCCAACACTGCTGGTGAAGTCCTCTCTCACCTCACCCCTCCCTTCCAAACATGTATGAGAACCTATGAGAGCCTTCAGTTAGCCTTATCACTTAAACTCAAATAGTATTGAGTGAAAGTGGCTCATTGTGTCGTAAAGAAAACAAAAATCCGACATTCAGCAGATTGTACACTGATAAAAAAACATCAGTGTAATTGTTTTATATTCAGTTTCTGTCAAATGGAAATAATTTCACCTAATTGTTACACACTGGGCCTTTAAGTAGATGGTTATTTATTCAGGTTTTACCAAAGTAACCAGATTAAGACCTGAGCTGGTGGCATGAGACAGCATAATATAATGTCATATGCACAGAACAGATTCAGTCAGTGAGTGTAAATGATCCAGTGATGGCTCTGGTGACCTGCAGTGACCTCTGTGCTCTTTACTCTCTGCCGTTTGCAGCACTGGAGACTACTGGTGGTGGATTCCTGTGGCGGGGCCCATGGTGGGTGGAGTGGTTGCGGCCGTCGTCTACTACCTGTTTATTGAGCTGCACCATTCCCGCGACAAGTCCGAGAAGCCCCACGGGGACGAGGAGGAGGAGGAGGAAGAGGAGGAGGAAGACGACGATGAGGACAGCAGTCTGAAAGACAAATATGAGATGATCACCATGAGCTAAAAAGACACTCACTTCCAGGACTGACTGTATCAAATCAGCTGTTTTTACTGTCAGTCACATGACAAACACCCAGCACAGCTTCCATCTGTAGAAGGTCAGGCGACCCCTGTCAGTGTCTCTCTGTGCTAAACCTGGTAAACCTCACTGATCTCAGCTCAGTGTGGTGACACCATTAAAACCTTCATGCGTCAAAGCACAAAGAAACAAAGTCAAATACATAAGGAAACGTTATAGATTGAAAGAAACTGCAGCTAGTTGCACAAACGAACCAGCGCGGTATCTGTTTTTCAAACCAGTGCTGGACTGTTTCCTCTGCAGTTTTAAGTTTTTGTGTTGAAAATGTCGGTCCTGCTTTACATTGCCATGACTTTTCATTTATGCTGTAAATACTGTATAATAAATATTATCCTTCATTTAAAAAAAAATTAAAAAAAATACTCATGTGGAAACAAGAGATTAATAGTTTATGCATGCCACTTTCCTTTCATCATTATTATTATTTTTATGTCACTCTGTGTTGTTTTGTCTACATTAAAGTTTTTAAAGAGAGCTTTGTCTTCCACTTTATCATCTATGTTGTTGTTTTTTTACTGGAAATTGCAGCTAAGCTGAATGAGTTTATTTCCCTCTTAGTATTTTCACCCTCGCATGTCATACACGTCATTGGCGTGTGTGTCTGTGTGATAAAGTGACATGAGTCATTTCACCAGCTGATCGTTTGTCTCTGGATGCAACAACTGCACAGGATGAATGTTATCACAGTGTCAACAGTCAACTTAATGAAATGTCCTTGTGCAGATCAAGGTCACAACGATTTCAACTCTGTCTTTGTCTCTAAAACGCAGGTAGAGCTCAGACACAAGTTTCTGCCCATTTCCCTTTAGAAATGAACAAATCCTGATTACATTTTTATAGTTATTGTGATTGTGAATTCCATTTATGGTCAAGAATTATTCATTCATTCATCCATTCATCTTCTACCGAGGGAGCTAATCCCAGCTGACATAGCTGGGACATGACCTGTCCATACACCCTGGATGGGTGTATGGTCCTTCACAGGGCCACATAGAGACAAACAACCATCCACTCATACCAATTTACCTAATTCCCAAATCTGCCTGTTTTTGGACTGTGGGAGTAAACCGGAGAACCCGGAGAAAGGTCTACGGTGGTGACTAGTGTGCAATTATATCATCAACACCCACATATATGCAAGAAAATAGCTCTAGAGTTAGTAGCTGTCCACCTTAGTGACCGCCCGAGCATAGATAGTGAAGCATGAGATGTATATAGGATTTTTGGATTGTATCAGATTGGACATTTTTATTTGTCCTATATCTGATCCAGTGATTTTAACCAGTATTGGATATTGATACTGACTGATACCGACTCCCGTCCCTAGTTTTTACCACATTGAAAATGAATAAAAAAAATGAATGGAGGGTTTATGTACAGATCCCAGTGTATGATTGCTTACAGGGACAGGCACTCACCGGCAGCTTGATGATGGTGATACATGTGCAGGTGCACGTGAGTCTCTTTGCATCTCTCACCTACGACGGCCTCGTTAAGAATGATGTGAGGATGACAAACCAGTGTGCTGATTCAGCGCGACTCACACAGGGAAGCTGTAAAAACCGACAGTTGCTCTCTGTGAAACTACACTGCAAACACCACCAGTATGAGGAATGCTGTTTCTCCAAAGCATCTGCTCATCGTTTTCCAACTATACTGACATATTCAGATTAAAACAGATGAGATTCTTTCAAACTTATAATAAGAAGTGTCTGTTTTTTCTTAAATGTATGAGACTAAATCAGACTTAATGTGCAGAGTGGCTATTGTAGGATACCAGACAATGAACCAATCAGTTATTTCTTTGCCTCTGCTGTATTTCCTGTCTTTGTTTCTTTGTTGGCTGTCACTTAGTTCAGTCTGGACACTCAACAGGCCAGTGCCTCGTCTCCAGTCATGCTCTGCCACAGTGAGGAGAGACAAAAGGTGCTGCTCGCTCACAGGCTGTGACATCAGCTCCTTGCACAGAGCTACAATGCTAAAAATGCACAATGTTGTCCAGGGGTTGGTTACAATGGCCACTGTGAGAGGGGGGATGTTATCTCTAGCTCAGAGCTGCTGGAAAACCCACCACAGCATCAGTGACGAGCACAATATAAATTTACTAGAAGGGAACATTGAACCTAAAGTGTATTCCAGTTGACGCCTCTCGCTCATGACACAACCAGCGACTGCAGCTGAGGATGAGCATTGAAAATCAATAGCAGGCCTCGTTCCATTGCATGTGCAAATGTGGGTTTCCGGGATGTCATGCACACGATTCTGTGGTTGTTACATCATCTAACACACTCATGAGGGATCGATAAGTTCAGGCGACGAGTGACAAAAAACACACGTGATTGTCCACACGTGCGGCTGTTTTACTTTCAACCACAGTCACTCAAATAATAAATGTCAGTGCTGATGAGTTCCATGGAACATTTGCAGTTAAGATGTTCACCCACAACAGCTGCGCCCCCTGCTGTTCACACGCCAACTGCATTTAACAGTAACAGTAAGTATCATTTACACAATTATTCACTTATTCAGGTCCTTTTTTTGGATATGAAACTAAAACACAACACAGCAAAGTTATATAAAATCAAGTATGACACTAACAAAAATAAAATCTTTACCAAAAATGAAAAAGAAACAAGCTATACGATTTCAACTTTCCAATTCAATTGACTTTCACATTTTTAACACTGGAAGATTTGCAAGAAACATTCTGTTTAAAATAGAAAGACAAAAAAACCTAAAGCATCAGCATAACATGGAGACTTGATAGCCTCATTAAACTGAAGAATGAGTGCAGATTCTTTTCCTAATTTATTTGTCACTTTCAGCTTCAGTAATAGGTCAGTATTTAGTTACAGACTTAAAAAAAAACAACAGACAAAAACATTGCAGCAGGTATTCTGGCTTTTAATTGCAGTTAGTGAAAAAAACAACACTTCCAGTAATAACTCTTTTCCTTCGATCCTTCTCATGTCCACATCTTTCAGAGATCACACCAGTGTGTAACACTCGCTGTTACAAATTTTAAATCTTGTGTCAAATCAATTGAGTCGCCTCTGATTTCACTCTGTGTAAAACACCTCAGCACACACGACTAAAAATTGCACCAAACAATAAAAAAAAAAACAAAGAGCGTACACGTCACAGACAGTAAACAGGGGTCTATTTTATTTTTGAATGAGTCTTTTAATTAATGCATTTCAAGTACTCCAAAAATTACATCTCTTTGCACAATACAATTTGAATTTTTTTTTTTTTTTTTAGTAAAAATGTTCAAAGTGAACAAAAATTTCTGATACTGTATAAAACACAGTGAACATTAAAATCAGACAGTAGTATTACTTTTTAATCTTGTGTTCTTTCGGCCTACATCACCTACCACGTTTCAACTCAATTTGGACATTTTCAGTGCACGTTTATCTAAAAAGGTTTTTTTTTTGTTTTTTTTTACCAAGACTACGAAATTAAAAAGAAAGTAAATTTACAGGCATTATTCTTCTGCTCTTCTACCCAAACCATGCCACAGGAAAACGAAGATAAAAATGAGAATGTAACATTGACTTTCATCACACTGAATTGTTTTTACCATTGATGATGGCGGAGAAAACGTATCATAGCAAACTCCAGTTCAACTAGCACATATAAGAACATAAATAACTTAGAGGAAAGTTTGTCACATATGAACATCTTTGAACAATTTACTCTGGAATTAGAATACAAAAAATGAAACCGATGTATCAAAATGTAAGTTTCATTTTCAAATGAAATTCGGATTTTTCCAAGTACTGTACAACTTTACATGTAAATTGTCTCGGCCTGACGGCCTACACCGTTTTAAAAAGAGCTCCATTTTTGTACAGACATGAGAAGTTGTAGCAACAGCCGACCTGTGTTTAATTCTTCTGCCTCGTGAAATAAATAATCGACTGTGAGACACTCATTATCTTTATGTTCCCTTCAGAGCACACGTGTGATTATTACAACCATCGGAACAGTGTTGTAAGATACTTCTTGAGATTAGTATTGCATGCATTTAAAATAATGATGCTGAGGGGAAAATGTCAGAGCGAATAGAGAAAAAAACGTTCACTGAATATATAATAATAAAAAAATCCCGTGGTTTGTTTGCACAAATTGTTTGGAATGAATCACGTGGTTTTGCACAATTATTATTGTATCATGACCAGATTTATAACATCCTTCAAATTAGTGTCATTCCAGAAACTATCCCATGATTTGCTACACTGGGGAGGGGACGACACACACAGACACACACAAGTGAAATAAAAAAAATAATCACATCTCCTTCACTTCTTCCATTTTAAAGTGACTCCAGAAACCATGACAGGTGTTTAAAACTGTGCGCAAACATCATCTGTATAAAGTTTAATGGCACGCTGATGTAAACCCTCACTGGGGCCTGCACTCATGAGCTCTGACAGGGATCGAGTCTACGATGAGGTTTGACCGAGCAGGAGAAAACTGTCTCCTGTGACAATAGTGAACACACAGAGGAAGTTGTTAGTGAATAGTGTGACAATACTGCTGCCTTACATCGCTCCTTCCACACGACTTAATACTAACATTATCACCTGTCAAAGTAAATAGTGTTGAGTGACATACAAACATTGGTCAATTAATAGTCACATTTAGTAAATGTGTCCGCATGCCCACATTGAAAAGTTCTTACAGTCACTATCTTGAAGAATAATAGAATGTTTTCTTACATTTTTTTTTGTACATCCACACTTAAGTCATTTGTGAGTTCACTTCCACACTTGTGTAAGAGAACTCTGCAACATGATACACTCTCACTACTAAGCTACACCACAGCAGGCTTCACTTTCCCTTGTTTTCAAAGCTGAACAGGTAGAATCATCACAAGCTTCATTTAGTGGTTATTTGTTTTTCCTGCTCATTAACTAAATCATTAAAGACAATGAAACGGTAACAAAACTAAGTGATGTTCCCTTTCTGTTCCCACGCCTCCATTACCTTATCTAGCTTGTTATGCAACACGAGCAAACATGACGTTAGCGAGACAAACAAGGGTGGGGGGAGAAGATGAAGAAAGAGGAGGGAGTTTGAACAAAGAAGACCTAGAACGTGGAATATGGTGCCCTTGTTCGAATCTGGACCCAAGCAAGAGTGAAAGAGATCCACCTGACTGGAAAACTGAGGAGAACTTGATGGCCCTCAAATCCTCACCAGCAACATCCATGGAGCGCCTCACCACCATCATTCCTTCATTTATGTGTTTAGAGTCCTGAGAGCACTAACCAAAAACCAAAAAAAAAAAGAAAAGAAGTGAAGAATTACACATTTACAGTAGAAGAAATAGTTTGTTTTCACTTATGATACACTAAATATGTACAATCACATGCAGAAGACTGTCTGCACGACAGACCGGAGCCTGTGTCTTTTGCCATTTGACATGTGTGAATCACAGGTGCCGCAAATCCCCTCCGAGTGTCTCATTTCTGGCTTGAATGGCAAAAGAAAAGCACAGAACAATTTACCAGCAGCCATGAGTGTGTCACTCAAGAAGACGTTGCCCGAAAAAGAAAAAAAAAAAAGAAAAAAAAAATCACAGAATGTACTAAAGCTACACATTATTCCTTTAACTCCTTGGCACTCCTTCAAAAAAACTGAAAAAGAAAAAAGGTGGAAAAAGTTGCTAGATCACACTGCATTGGAAATGGCCGACGGTCGAGTCTACTCCACAAAGAGCCAATCGAGTTGCTAGACAGTGTTTTTCTCTTTCCCACGTGTCTGTTTTGTCTGTAGATGGAGGATATGACGGTGACCAACAACTATATCAGGCTTTTCTTTGGATGGAGTGATGCTTTTGTTTCCCACTGTAGGCACAAGGAGGAGCCAAGGCATTGGGGGAGGCGGGGGGAGTTGCGGGGCTGCCGGGGACTCAGCGTCTCATCTGGCCCATCTGATAGTTCTCTCTGGGCTGACGGTGGTGCCTCTGGGGCTGAGCCTGACGCTGAGGCTGCCTCTGGGGTTGCCGCTGGCCGCCGTGCCCGCCGTGGCCGTGCGGGTGCTGAGACTGGTGCTGCACCTGCGAGTTAGCCTGCTGCTGTGCTCGCCGCCGCTTCAAAGTGCCTGTGAGGAGGAGGAGAAAGGGTTTTTCAACAATGACAACTTGTTACACAACTGTATGATTGGCAGCATGTTCTAAACAAGACAAAACAAAAGACAACAAATACAACATAGGTTTATTAACTGCATCCACAACAGTATCTAGCAGGAGCAAACAATCAAACAATACTTATGCATTTATAAACTGAAGAATTTGAGCTTATTCAGCTGCAGCAATTATTGTGTGCATAAACATGTTTGAAATAATAAATTAGCAACGAAAAACAAATCTGTTTAGTGGAATGGCAAATGTTAACTTAAAAAAATGTGAGAGATGTGGCTGATTCAGGCAGTGAACGCGGGTAACCGTCATCATTTCCAACGGTCTCAGTTTTTGCCTGTCCAGACCAAAACGTAGCCCTAGATTTTTCTAATTAAAACTTTTTAACTTCTGTCTTTGGGGCTCAAAAATGCCAGGATAATCTAGATGACAGGTGTATTTTTTGTGTTTTCAAATGGAAAATGGAGTAGTATGAATGTAGTTTAAGTTTTTCTTAGGTATGAAGACTCACCTGGAAGTGGTTTGGGAGGGGGAAGTTTGGGGTTACTGCTTGGTGTATGCACACTGCAGATCTTAATAAAACCAGCCATGAGCATGATGAGGGCAATACCCATCAGCAACACTGCCCACCAATGAGCCTGGAGAAGAAAATTCACAAGTTAAAACACACTTGATACAAAACACTTCATAATAACTTTAACTTATTATGCAACCAAAATCAAGAAGCCGACACATACCACAATCCACTCTGCAATGTTCTCATAGAGCTCTGGGTTAAAAATGGCCTTCTTAAGCCTGGCAAGTGGACCGTCTGCATCCACCAGACGACATTTCATGAACACATCACAGTAGCCCTTGAAGTCGTTGCAAGGCGAGCCGGCTGGCAGCGTGGTCACTTTTTTGTTGAAGAAACGAGCCAGGCGCTCTGATCCGGTGCTGCTGCATGTGTTAGGATTCACTGAGAAGATGGATTGAAGATAATCAAGGCAAAGCTTTCAGCTTCATTTGTGAAGCCCATTTCACACACACACACACAGGGGCTACTCAACGTGCTTTACATGAAAACAAAATAACAAAATGACAAAGAATGACAACTCTCGAGCAGTTAAAAAATACATTGAAGCTGGGAAATAGATAAATGACTTACTCTTCTCCATGCAGCACACATGGCAAAGCTCAGTCTCATCCTTGCCTTCCTGGCTGGCACAGGTGCACGCCTCCAGCCCATATTTTTCACAGATGGATCCCGAACAGCCCTGTTATGATGAAGCATGAAGGCAGGTGAGATCAGGCAGCGACTGGTGTGAAGATGTGATTGACACCACAACCAGATCTTCCATGTGTTCACACACTCACCCCATTGAGGCACACTTGAGTCTCTCCGTGACAGGCGGTGAAGTTGGCTTTGGGCTCAGAAGTGGGACACTGAGCACTGACTCCATTACACATGCCCTGGTGAGCACACTCTGACTCCTCTCTGCACTTGTCATTACGACCTTTGTAACTGCACTCTGGCATACAACATGGACCCTGGCTGGGACTGGTGGGGAAGACGGGGAAGAGAAGGGAAGTGTTGAGTCAAAAGTGATCACATCAGTGGAACATCAAAAATCACACCAAAACAACATCCACGTCTAACCTGCAGACTTTGTTGGGCTTTAACTTGCACTTCTTATTGTCAGGCTGGTTGGCATCATAGCAACACTGGTCCCTGCACTGATCGCTGTAACCGCAGTCACACTCCTCTCCTGGCTCCACCAGGCCGTTACCACAGATGGGCTGGCCAGACTCTGTTTGGGAAAGAGAGAATAAACATTGAGCCAATCTTGTGATAAAATTGATGAATGAATACAGAAGATACTGCTGAACATTGCACTGGGTGATACAAAAAAAAGTCTACAAAATACCATCTGTAAAAAATAAAACCCACTAAAATAATTTTTCAAACTCAACAAAAGCTGTATTCCTAGTTCATTCTTAGTTAACCTGAAATATCTTTTAAAGCCACAACAAACAATGAAACAATGGTTAGTGTGACGTGTTCAAATAATAGAGCTGGAGCTAAAATACACATCAGCTTGAAGAATAGAACAATAAACTTTCCTAAGAAGTGTATGAATGGAAACAAAACATACTCATCTTGCATGAATGCTGCAAGCCTCCTCTGTAAGACTTAACTAATTATATTAATTAAGATAGCTAACTAATTGTTTATATTTGTATTCCATCAGGTTGCACATAGTATTCATATTAGTAAAAAAAGTGGTGGGAACTAATAAATGAAAACATCCTCCTGCTAATTTTTGAACACATGCGATACTTCATTTGTGTTACTATATTGTCCTTTTGTTCCTTTCGTCCTTTGTGTGTATACATACACGTTCAAAAGAAAGAAATTCACTCATTCAAAGGGGGTAAAACGTACCGACAAAGCAGTTGTTTCTCTTTTTTTCCAGCACCTGGCTGATGTTGCGGACACTACAGATGGAGAACTTATTGTTGTTGAGCTTGTCTCCTGATGTAGCTCTCGCATACATGATATAATTTCCCTTCTCCTTCTTGTCTTGGCTCTTGGATTCTCCCGGGGTGCACTCAGAACCAGAGTCGTGCTGCGAGTGAGAAAGCGAGAAAGGTTAAAAGAGGAAAAGAAAGGCTCGTCATAAATCTCTCCATGAAAAAATGTGGATGTGGAACATCTAAGCAACTCACCGGGGAGCCAAAGTTGTGTCCTACTTCATGTGCAAAAGTGATATGGGAGACTTTGGGAGGTACATGGGAGGCATAGTTCTGTACAGTGATTATACCAGTGTTGAGCGACTTCTTCTTTCCATCTGAGTAGAGCTTGCTTTTCTCACAGATGCCTCCAGAGCTCCCTGAGAAGGAAAACCACAAGGTTGAAACAAACCTTTTTCAAGACCACAGCTAGAAAGCTAAAAGGATCCCCTCATTACAGGAAAAAACATTTCACCAAGACTGGGTAATAATGGACCTTCCGCTCAATGCAGAGGATGGACTGTGTTATACAATGGTTCTAAATCTGTTTGTTAGCTTACTCATATCCTGACTTAAAACATGGCCGACTGTTTGCAGTTGCTGATGATACACAGTCCTTCAGTACCTGAGGGGGCTCCAACCCACGCCAAGCCCAGCACTCCATCATCAAAGTCTCTGTCAGTGAAAACATAAGCCAGACAGTAGTCGTCATGGTTCTGCTCCGAGTTGAGCTCCAGGAACTTCTCCACGCCAATGTTGGAGAAGCGGAATGGGTTGGATTTGTCCCGCTCATCAATGGTTGTGTTTATCTGTGATGGACAAAAAAAAAAGGTTCAGATGAAAGGCAGTGATCACACATAAAAGGTAAATTAAATATAATAATAATATAAGTACAAGACCTACCCTGATCCTTTTCACCATGAAACTGATGTTGCGAATGCCCATGAAGTCTGTTCCCTGATAGATGGCATCGATGGCCTTGACGTGACTGGAGATCTGGAATCGTGTCAGAGAACATAAGATCAAGAATCACTGGTTGCGCAAAAACACTATAATACAACATCAAAGGTAAGGCTTCAGCGAACGACAATTTTCATAATCGATTAATCTGTCAATTTTTTTTTTAATCAAAACCTCGAAATGAAGATGTCTCAAATGTCTGTTCTGTCCACAAAACCATAATGATTTCTTTGTTGTATGGAGCGACAAAAACAGAACAAAAACCTTTTCAATTATCAAAATAGGTGCATGTTGACATTTGGTGTGACTCGGGTTTCTGCCAGTATATTGCAGGCTCAGCCAAGCCTATTAAACATGCTCCCGGGCTAAATTTTGAAATACCATGGTGATTAAGCACTGAGGTTAATTCGTGTTGACACGATCAGATTGTGTACGATGGATTTTCACTGTTCCCAATCCCGAGGAGAGATCTGTGTGTCTCAGGCTGTGCAGGGGGGGGTGAGGCTAGCAGCCTGTCACACAAACAGAAGCAGCAGGAGCTTCACACAGACACAGATCTGCTATGGCCGAAAGTTCAATGTCCAAAAGTCTGGTAATGTTTTACCAGAACTTACACTGATAAAAGTCGTTGATTCAAGTGTAACAAGACTTTAGTTTGTCTTATCTTTCCGGGTTAGCTTATAGGCCGTGCTCAGAAATAACAGGGGAGAGATTTCCTCCAGGGTAGAAGCTGTAGCTGCTTTAAGCTAACTTTACAAGCAGCTGATAAACATACAGAAACTTGATCTCGCTCTCTCCACTACAAGAGAAGCGTTGCTGAAAGTCAACCCGTTTGCAAGACATGGGAGCTGTTGGTCTACTGAGGCCATGTTTTAAATCTGCATTACTTCATTAAATCCAAATGAAGGATTACATGCAACAAAGTCACAAAAAAACAAAAGTGAACTTACAAATCATGGCAACAGTGGGTAAACTAAAAAAATGCACATGGGACTTGACAAGAGGAGAGTACACAGTTTACAAAGTGACACAAGCTTAAATTTCCCTTTGGAAAAGACTATCTAACAGTGACTAACATCTGTTTTAGTTTGCAGGGCAGCAAATAGTACACAATTGGGGCAAGTTAAATTTAAAGGTTGGAAAAACAGCTATGAGATGCACTAAAAACCACGCGAAAAGCCTGCTGCTGATGAAACCATGTGGTAATGGATGCACTACTAATTAGGTAGTCATCAGCGTAGAGGACAACAAATTATTTGAACTAATAACTGCTGCTGTCTGTAATCACTGATATACTATAATGATATACTCCTCAACAGATATCACTGCACACAGAGCCTTTACGTGATCCCCAGGGGGACTTTTATTTGCTGCAGAGTTGTATGAATCAACCCTGCACTGAATAACATGTCATATTTTGATACAAATCTAGAATTATAGATGATTAAAAGCGTGCTCCTGGAGTAATATTACAAGACAGAAATTCCTCAGCACTCACTGTGTAAATCCAATTTCAGCAGCACTGCAGTAACATGAGTCAAGTGAATGAGACTACCTGTGTATTACCTGAGCAATGACAGCTTCTCTAGTCTTGTAATACTTGTAGAAGAGGTGGTCAGTTTGAATGAAAAGCTGGCATGTGTTTCTCTCCGCTTGGGCCATCCTCCTCTTCCTCAGCAACACAGGGTCGTTCAAGTCAGCTGGAGTATGTAGAGCCTGTGGAGGGCAGGGAATGGTAGGTTAAATAAAATATGTTAATACATAGCATTTTTAACAGTGGGTTAATAAATAATGATGAGGTATTTTTAGTGCTGTGGTTTTCAGTCGCCAGCATGTTCATGGATGGACTGTAACTGAACTGAGGAATAATAAATAATAATGACAAACAGAAACATACTAAACTTTTTTGATGACTGGTGCTTCTACAGGCTGTGAGTTTACATTTTCAAACAGGAAGTGCATAAAAGTTAAGAATGGTGTATAGTAAAGATCCATGACAGTTTTTTCAAACATTCTGATAAGCTACTAATTTGTCATACTAAAAGATGGGACAAGCAACTGGAAACCACAGAGACTTGCTAAAAGTTCTCTATGGGCAACTGCGAGTCTAACTTAGTAAAAAAAGAAAGTAAAAACAATTTTGCAAGGGATCATTGTTACGTGGAATGAAGTTCACCTTGGGTGGTTCTTCTAAGGCAGATGCTTGGTACTTCTTCATCTTTTCAAACACTGAGCTATCAGCACATCCTCCCTCCGGGCCGTACTTGTGTGGGTAGTCTGAGTGAAGGAAGCAGACACAACACTGTTTGGATTATGGGAGACATTGTTTGGGACTTAACCCCCTGAGTCACTCTATTTCTGGCACTATTCATGATCAGCTAATGGATGTACTTACACGCCACTTGAGCCTAGCTTTGCTGTGTGAGCTGTTACATTCCCAGAGTCATTAGCAATTCTATTCACATTTCTACTTAATTTGCCCCTCAGCCTTGTACTATATGAACACAGATAATTTCAAATTACAGGGTGCCAACCTCACTATGAGTATGAGCATTGTAAAGACTGTTAAAATGAGCCAGTAGCCCAAGAGAAAAATTGTGTTAGTCATCTAATGAGCACTCCAGGTGTCTCTGCTCCCTCGGTGATGATTCTACCAGCCTGTCTCCATCAGCTCAACAGCCCTTACCTTGCACCTTACTGATCACACTATTATATATACATATATGCATGCATCAAAATACAATACACAATGTTTACAGGAAAATTGGCTGTCAAAACATTTGTGTATCTGAACTTTTTTAAGAGACTCACTTATGTCGTCTTCATGGTAGATGACCGAGTGGAAGGGCACATTTTTGCCCTCCAAGTATCTCTCAGCAGGCTCCACATAGTAGATGCCATGGTAGCTCTGAATGAAGCCCTCAAACTGACCATCCACAATAGAGCCATGGGTCAGGGTACCTTTCTCACCTGGGAACCCAAATAACAGAGGGACAGGAGCCACAAAATTCACACAGGGTAAGGTATTTACATTTTATAGAAGACTATAGATTCCAAAAAGCCTGAGGCTGCAATATTGCTTTCCTTTGATTATCAAGAACTGCAATCAAACAAGTGGATTCACATTAAATGTTTAGCCTCACCATAGATTTCTCCAGCGTAGATATGAGATGTATCATATGGCATCTCTTCTCCTGAAACATCTACCTTTAAATCTTGGGAAAACAAGGTGGTATCCCTCTTCATTCGTAAATTGAAATGTCTGAAATGAAAGACAAGACACAACATATTTAAATATGGATTTATACACAGATAACCTATACATTTTTCAGGGGAGGTTAGTTCTGGCCGATGGAAGAAATGATAGGATTCAGGCTCTGATCTGGATACGGTTCACCTTTTTAATGTATTGACACTCAAAAACTGAGCAGCCTTTGTGGAGGTTTTCACTGTGTGTGCCCTCTTTAGATTTTTTGTGACTTTGTGTAACAATGCCAATTATTTATTTTTTATTTATTTATAAGTTGGTGTTAAATGTAGGGGTTTAATTCCACAAAATATATTTTGCCGTACATCATTTGATGTGACAGACATATGGAACAAGTTTACAGTTGTATGTTTCCCTATTGTCCGTTTTTGTGGCTGACCCCTGTATAAGGGTTGTCCGTGTCACCCATATTATTTTAACCCTTTCTGCTGTGGTATACTGGGGAAAATGTGACTTTTTCATCGCTTTTTCCCCCCTTACTTTTATATTATTTATATTTGACTATGTTTGTATACGTTATGATGTATGTTTCTCATCATATATAAATTAATGATATCATTTATGAGGGGGCTCCAAATGTGTATGAGTGGTATTTTTTACATGCTATTGTCATGCTATGATGTGCCAGGGATAAGGGGCTCCAAATGTGTCTAGCTGGGTTTTTTTGTTGGTGTTGTCATTTTTATACATTTTCTATCAGAAATTAAATGGTGACTGCCTCTAAAAGAGTATGAGGCCTGGCCCTGGCGTCTTTCTTTTAACACAGACTGTGTGACCCCATATATATAGGCTACAAAAAGACCAGTAATCTAAAGTATAGCAGCTGCTTCAAACATTTCTATAAAAGATGTAAAACAGGAGCGCTGCATCTTCATGGGTGCATCTTCAATCCCTGTGCCTGTTTGTACAGCTCTTATCTTTTTCTTCTCTATTAAGCACCATAGCCTGGGAACAGCAGGCCCTGCTACAGGGAGGATGATAACCAGCACTTGCCAAGCTCCCAGCCAGATGGTCTTGACTTTGTCATGGAGAGTGTGGGCACTTCCTATCAAACAACACCTCTTCAAAAGGCTGGACGAGGAACCACGACAAGGCCTTTATGCATCTCTCCACTCAACCTCTTTACGTGGAGGGGACCCACCCAGGTATCAAGTGTAAAATCCAATCATTCAAACATCCAGTCCGATACAAACATGGTTCACATTTTCAATTCCTGTAGTTAAAATTAGTCAGGGAATCTTTTTTTAAATATAGCCAAATAAAAATGTATTGAATACGCTGATGAATAATCTTATTTTATAGGTGATACAGTCAGAAAACAACAATTTCAACCATCTAAAACAGAAATGTGTGTCATTAAATACATTGTTTTATCTAACCAACACTCCCCAAACAGCTCTCTATCACATAAGACAAACCCTTACAACTGATATTGTGGATCTTTTACATACAATATAGCTTGGACAATTAATTACCTTGCAATTACTTTTGCAATTTAAATTTAAATGATTATTTTGGGTCCAGATGAGAAAATACAGAAAAATAAACAAGATTTCAAATCTGACCCCACCACAAAATGGAAGCAATGGCTCTGAATAGGTTTATGAATCAAATGTAAACAAATTTCAACTGTTGACAATCAAAACTTGCTAAATAAACAGATGGATAAATAATGACATAGATGAGACAAAAAGACATAGATGCAAACATAGTTTTACTTTAATTTCTGGTAAAAATGACAAACCTTCCATGAGCATGAAATTCTAAATGAAGGAACTTGTCTTCATGAGAGAGCGCCCTCTTAGCCCTCTGATGCTTGCTGTGCACAAGCTCAGTGTCGTAGGACAGACCTTCATAGTGACGGATGTACTTGTTCAGGGGATTTCTGTAGTGCCCTGTTTGAAAAGAACAGATGAACTCCTGTTAATAATGAAAGATAAGGAAAACCAAATTTAATTTTTTCTAGGTTTTGCATGTGAAGAAAATGTACATAAACCAAAAAAATGAGTGAGGCCATTACACAGGAAACAAAGTATATTATACAAAGCGAACACAAAATTAAGCTTCTTCAAAAATATACATAACGCTAACCCTTGTCAGTGCCCAAATCTATTGGTTTGTCATTGCTTTGGTGCCACAGTCAAAACATTTCCATGCAGAGTTAAGTCAAGCTACAGTCAACTATGCTACCACAGTGCTTGTCCCATATACAAGCACTAGCGGGACTTAGGGATGGGCCAATATTAGATATTATCGTATATTGTGATATTTGCAATCTTTTTTTAAATATCGTATATCAAATAGCTGCTGCACATTTTATTTTGAAAGAAAATCCATGAGGAACTGGAGCACTTCATGCATCATGCAGAGACATGACAAACTTATTTTGTAACCAAGTGTGTGACTATGAAAGCAAATAGATATGGCTTGAAGCTGAAGATTGTATTAGATGCACTCATGTAGGTGACAGTAATTATGTCTATTTTGATATATTTTAAATACACTTTGACTTTTGAACTTTTCAATCTCTTAAGTAGGGCAGGAAGCAAAATTGCTCCATCAGCTGCAAAATGAGAAGGACACACAAAAAGCATAAAATGGGTTGTTGTTACTTTTAAATTCACTGGTCTTATTTCAGCTGATGCTGTTAAATAATAAAACTGAACACAGCATTTGTGTGAAAGCTGTTGTAGCCATTAATATGTATCTGTATGTAGCTCATTTAAAATGAATTTAGTATCATTAGATTGTGTTTTTTGAGATCAAAATCAAGTTTTGATTATTTATAGAATTTGAAAAGAACTGTTGCGGAGCACAGGCACCACCTACATAAAGTTCCAATTGTCTTTGAATTGATTAAAGAGACAAAATCAAGTTTTTAGATGACCGGAAGCAGTCACGTATTCAGCACCCACGTTTTAATGAAACGATTTGTATTTGTAAAATATTTCAACAAACAGTAGTGCTGATTGTCTAATAACCAAACATTTATGATGTCTATTTATTTTTCATAAGATCGTCTTCCTGGCCAAAAACACAGCCAAATTACACACATTATTATTGTATTTCTGTTTCTTTTACTTATCCATATTGTTGATGAAAATTCCAAATGTTTTTATTTAAATGTAAAATGTCAGGTGAGAAGTTGCTATTTTATAGATCAATTTAATATGTTATATACAGATGAACAACATATTATCTTCTCAGTCCTGTTATTCCTCCACCTTCCGACGCCGATTTGGGCAGTCCAATTTTGCAATATTACATTTTGGATATTGCCCAAGCCTAGCGGGAATCAGTTTATTCCACTAAGTGTTTCTGCTTCTGCTTAACTAGGTGCTATATGGTTAGCAGTTATGGCAGTTAAACTGAATAGAGTTGTCAAAGTGATCTTTGCTTCAGAGTAAAAACTAAAGCATGGTATATGTTCGGATACTTGAGGTGCCCTAAAAAATGATGATGAAGCAGATACTGGACAGGAAGGGTTAAAACGGTGTAAACAGACAGCAAAACAGCATGGTCTGTATTTTAAAATTCATCTTAATATATTTATCTCTAATCTATTTATCAAGAAGTCAAAAGGATGCCAGATTTGTTGCTTTGTTAAGAACTGCCCTCAGTGTCCCAACATAACAATTTTGCCACCAAATACAGTGGTTAGGGTGAATTAGATTCCAAGTACCTCCACCCATTTCACCTGCTGCTTCACAAGCATTAAATCCTATAAGCCACTTAAGCCCTACTGAGAGGTACTTCTGAAAAATAAAGAATATTCGGTAAATATAGTGGGTCTTATTTGTAGCATAGTATGCCACTGGTACTTATGCCTGAGGACTAGTGAGTCATAAATTACAGGATTGAGTGTGACACATGACAAAGACGGGTAAGTAGACCAGGCCTCCACTACTTCTCCAGTCATATGCATGCTTGATCAAATATTTATGAGGCAACATTAAATTTTTCATTGAGGTAACTATGAGAAGTAAACACCATGTCTATTTGGAATTACTTATGGTCTACATTAAAATAAAGAAAAAATGCAAAGCAGGAGATCTGATTCAACTACAGCAATCATGAAAACCCATCAAAAAAACTACACAAACAATATATTCATAGAATAGCACAATCACACATATTTCATGATGTTACTGTCACAAGAGTGGTCAAATATATGAAAAAACATAGCTGATTTTGTTTCACTGTAATAGCAGCACACAGCAGTAGTATGATCCATACAATTGGTGCTTATTATTTTTGAAAGAGAGAACTCTCTGGGCTCAAAATTTAACTCGACAAACAAATCCAAGCATACATGCACGTTCTTCAATTTTTAAACTAAAAACCCTTTAAACTAAACGTTTTATTCATGTTTTAATTAAAGCTATTCTTACACTTATCTCACACATATTTTTCAATATTATATTATTTTTTTGAAAAAGTGCTTAGGTGTTTAATACTGTGCTACTGTAATACAAGTATTTACCAGTTTCAGAACCATTTAATAAAAAAATATCTAGTTCGAAAAAGAAAACATTAGAGCAGCACTGACCACTGGCAAAACATAGCGTACAACTATGTCAGCAAACATGAATTTTAATACAGTGTGAACTATAAACGTAGGCCTGGCTCAGCTAACCTAGCGTCAGATGCTAAACCTTACATTTTAACCAAAATATAGAGGTTAGCGGCTACAATTGTAGCTAGCATAAAGCTAACGGTCCGTCAACACGGTCGGCTTCTCCATCTTCTCATAACAATGGCTGTCGGCGCTAATACAAGGTAACAAAAACCGACCCGCAGTCGACATTAAGAGCCATGACAACACACAGAATTAACTCTGCAATGTCGCTGTGTTTCAGTGAACTGCGCGAAACCGAGCTCCTTTAGGTGACGTATGTCATTCGAATAGCTGGAAGTAAGACACCGAAAAGGGCGCAGTTCTGTTCACAACAAGCAGGCCCCGCTGACCCCTCCTGTTAGCTAACGTGCTAGCAGCCTTTCTGCTCTTCTCAGCCGCAGCTTCGCGGATTCAACACTGTGTGAAAGCTTTTCCCTGAATATGCCTCACTCACCTTGGGTGTAATTTAGTAAGTACGCGAAGAGGAAAAGATTGAGAAGAAGCATATCTGATAAATCCATGGTTAGAGCATTGAAGCCGCCTCCACTTTATTGTCCTACTTAGATAGGCGCAGACGCCCTGTGTGTTTATTGCAGCTTCCTCTCATCGCCTCCCCTCTCCCTCTCCCTCTCTCTCCCCCTCTCTCCTGCGCCCTGACGTCACACGTAGGCCAGCTTGGCAACCCTTCCCCCAAGTGCAGTGCATCCATGATTGAGGGAGGCCTGCAAGGATTCCCAAGCGTGGGCCGCGGCCTACTGGTGGGACTTGGACATACAGCTGAGGGGCAGCAGGAACCAGGATGAGGTGACTCCTCTTATAAAATATGGTGTATTATTAATACAGATTACAGGTCCTGGAGTTGAGCGCAGTCCATAAGGTTGACATAAGGTTGTTATGAACTAAAAACCTCAAAAGAACCTTCTGCATTTGATATTAACTTGTATGAACAGTAAAAGACATATTCTGGGACTGAGGACTCTGTAATTTAATTTTTCTGTCATGTATAAATCTGTGTTGCTGCTGGTAATATTTATGGCCTTCTGAAGTGGAAGTGTGCACATTATATTTTCAGACAATTGTTAAACAAAAATGCTATAACAAACCCAAGGTTCAACAACCGCTGTTTTTATTGAGAAAACACAAGTTTAAACAATAATGGTAGAAAATCAATAATTGCAGCCCAACTATATTATTCTTATTAACCAACAAGTGTTTTTGGTAGAATGGTGCAGGCAGAAATTAATATTTACAGTTAAGTAACACCCTAATTACTTGCACAACAAAATCATTGAGTTGCTGATGTTTCATGGCAACCCTGTAAATATAGTGTTGGATAAGAGAAGGAAACACCTTCTGTTTGGTGTGGGATCCATTTCTTGTCGTGCATCAACTCTGATTATCTGTAAAATATTTCTGATCCTGGCAGCCGGTTCAAAGGGATGATCATCTCATGCTGTGCCTCTAAGTCTTGGTGTACTGTCCTTTATCATAACACATTCATCAACCAAACATCATGCCACATTACCTAAGCTCAAATAGAGTAGAATTTATTTTATATGGTTGAGATTTGAAGAAAACATCAACAAATGCTTTAGATAACCAGAATCAGACAGAGCACCAAATATTGTTTTCAGTCATTCTGCTGATATTCACATTTCGATGACAAAATAATTAGAAGCAAAATTTCATCAGTCACTTCTTCTTGATTATTCCAGACGAGCTCCTCTGGCTCCGGAAGCCACCACATGACACACTTCCACATCCGCCCCAAGTTTTTGCAGCTCATCCAACCAGATCTGCTGTTTCTGGGAAAGCCGGTCAGTGGGCCCCTTCACCTCCACCAGCTAAAAACAACATAACCCATGTCAGAAAAGCCTGTGTGCAGTATATTCAGTGTAATCTGACATAAATTAATCAGATATCAGAGAGCATCTGAATCCATACACAAAGAAAAATATGTAATTCAAAGAATGTGAAGTTATTCTACCTTGTAGGTGTTATTTGTGGTGTTCCACACCACCAGATCAGGCAAACCTCCACGACAGTGTCTGTAGTCCTTTGACATTCTTGCTATTACTCCTCCTACGAAGGCTCCACCGAGGCAAGACACCAAAGACTGCAAGTATCAGTGAAAGTCATTATTGTTAGTGCCTACATGAAGACAAACATCGAATCCCAATTATTTAATGACACCTGCATATTTTTCATTATCTGTCCCACTGTAACTACATACAATGTAATAAAATAGCCAAATGTTACTAAAATTGTTAATAAAGTTATCAAACTTGTACAATGAAAAACAAATCTTATTTCAAATGTATTAATAATGAAAACTCCTTTTTTCCCACTTCCAAAACCCTTAATTCAGTATTTTTTGATGCCCCTTTGGCAGCAGTTACAGCTTCATGTCTTCTTTGGCGAGTCTTTACAAGCTTAACACACATGGACTTGAGCAGTTTATCTCATTCTTACAGGCAGATTCTCTCAAGGCCTATTAGAGTCCAGAGGAAATGTCTGTAAGCTGACATATACAGATCTAGTCTCAACATATGCTCTATTGTGCTTTAGACTGAACTGGCCAGCAACTTGCTCTGAACCATTCTAGGGTTTTTTGGCTGCATATTTTGGGCCATTGTTGTGCCTAAGAGCAAACTGCCAGTCCCAGTTTCAGGTCACGTGCATTCGTGAGCAGGTTTTTTTTTTGTTTTGTTTTGTTTTTTACCAGGACCTCTATGTACTGTATTTGGCTGCATTCACCAGTTTTCACAGTAGACTAGATTACAAGTAGATGGTAGATAAAAACGCCAATTTTATACATTTAAAATTATATCAACAACATAAAATGTGCAAAAGGTAAATCATTTTTAATACTTTCTGAAGCCACTGTATATTTTAGGATTCAGCAAATACCTGTGTGTGCTGAAGGGATGAGAAACGCTCCCAGTTGACCAATGAGCAGACTTTACCCTCCTGTGAGGTCCAGACATCCTCCAACATGCTATGAAGCGTCTCGACAGATGCCTCACTGAGTAACTGAACACGAGAAGTAATCGGCTCCTTTCTATTCTCATAGAAACAGTCGGTGTAAAGATCCAGTGGACAGGTCTGTGAGAAAAAAAATGCAAGTTAAACCTGCTTAGATGTGTGTCTATTCAACAAAACCAGCAGTATATGGACCTTACTTTACCTGGTATGGGTTTCGAAAAACATCTGGAATTCCTTCCATGAAAATGATATCCCACAGGAAAATACCAAACAATGTAGAGAAGGTTGAACCTTCACCGTGGATCCCTGGTGATGACAGTATATATATACTGTATATATATATATTGTTCTCATGATGAAATAGTAACTTACCTCATTTTACTTTTTAATAGGACAGTTGTTTACCTTGGTCAAAACCCTGTTGGCGGTAATGTGCTAAACACAGTTCTTCCACAGAGCATATTACAGTGGCGTCACTGCTCTCTGCCCCATTTGCTGGTAAAAGAAACATGGATTTCCCCGTGCCTCCCTCATGAGGAAACAGCTGTCCTCGTATTGTCACCTGAAGACAAAAGATAAAGCATGAAAAATAATATATATTTGACTTTCATACCATAAAAATTAAACAGCTAAATACGAATATGCAACAGCAAACTTACATGTGTAACATCTTGGACATGAATAGTTGGCATATCTTTGAATTGTAGACGATACTTCTTGAGGCTGGTAGACTCTCTCATCCTAACAGCTCTCTGATGCAGGGAGAGTTTATGTCCTGTTCGTACCAAAGGGTCTGAAAGCCCATCTCTAATAGCACAGATTGCCTAAGTGCAATCACAAAAGAGGAGCAGTCACACAAATGAAAACACAGCACCTATTGTGGAACACGTTATGTGAAAACTGATGAGAACGTCTATAAAGAGGTAAATGGAATGGAACCAAAGATACTGGTGCTCACACGCTCAGGTTTTTTGAGGTGCTGCTGAAGATTTAGTGCCAGTCTGTCCCACCAGCGCCCTCGGCTGTCAGGACAGTAAACAGACTGCAGCAATAAGGACTGCAGCTCCTCTACTGCCTCCTGTAACAGGAAAATAACATTTTCTACTTTTTCGTTTTATTTGTGACACACACCTCATAGAGTTGAATTAGTGAGTGTTTCAAGTGAGCAAACCTCATATTTACGTAGCCTCTGCAAGATCTCCACCCCTCTGGATAAAAGGCGAGTGTAAGACCATCCTGTAGTGAAGCTGCGCAGGAACACAGGCAGCTCTGCCTCATGACTATCAAACACAATGATAATGTAAATGTTAATTGATCACGAGGGACTTTGCATGTGTGTTTTAGATTAAAAAATAACTTATAAATTCATTGCTCATTACCTGAAGTCATGGATTTGCTTCAGCTCCTGCCAAGCACTTTTGGCAGCAGTGTACAGCTCTAGGGCTTCCTCCCACTGACCTGCCTGCATAGCTGAGTTCACCTCTTGCAGGGATCGCATTGATGCTTCATATCTGGTGGGATGAATGGAGTAAGGAGCAATATTTATATTCTTCTTAGATTAAATGCAAGAAACTCAAATATGTTTGCAGGCCCTCACCTGATCAGGTCTTCTCTGTCCTGGAACACCTTGGCTATACGCTTTATTGTGTAGTCAGGGAAGGTCAGCCGTCCTGAGTTGACCAGCAGGATGGTAAAAAGTTGACTCTGCCCACCAGCCGCCATCTCCTCCTCATCCATGGTGTCCGTCAGAGAAAAGAGGAGAAGAATGCGAGAGAAAACAGCACGAGGACCACGACACAGACGCACGCAAGAACCAGCAAACTGCTTCGCCCTTTAATATTGGAAACAACCTGAGTGAGATCATTACTGCAAAACAAAGTACTGCTTATACAAACAAAATAGCTATCATCAATCATTTCACCTTCTTAGTATGACAGCCTTGATGTTTCGAGTAGGGCCTAGAGAGAAGATAGACTTTTGCCTGCTTAGATGAAGAAGCCCATCCACAAGCTGCTGTTTCTGAGTCCCAGAACTGCCCAAGTGGAAGATCTTAGCCAGAGCTTTGAGTTCAGGAGCAGGCAGGAGGTCCAGAGCTTCTCCCAGGTCCTCAAGATCATTCTCTTTGAGATTACACAGAGAGACATTAATAATGTACACGGTTTTGTTGATAGGAAGTTTAAGTAGCATAACGCAGTATTTACTCCCAGCTATACAAGAATGCAATCATCCATTATCTAAGCAGTCATAAAAAATGCAGCCTTCAACAGTATACAAATAAATATTTTAGTAATTCCAGGATTTAGCAAATTCAAGCAGGTGTCATAAAATATTAAAAGATTTTAGGCTTTTTTTTTTTTTTACCTGACTGTAGAAAACCACGTTGAACCAGCTCCTCAGCAACAGGTCCCAAATCACTGCATATCTCATCATAATCAAGTTTATTTACTTGAAGCCACTTCAGCTTCCTCTGAAAGAGCCGTACATAGAGCTTCTGCCCTGGGACTTTTGAGAGAGAAGACACAAGTGAACAGTTAAGCCTGATTCAATTTTATCACAATAATTGAGTGATATTATGCCATACCTGATAGCTTCTCAAAAGCATGAACAAGCAACATATCATCTTCATTGAACAATGCTCTGTCGTCCTCATTCTCCAGCACAGCCTGCAACACGGCTCGGAAGTTACGGATATAGTAGGGAAGCCTTGGAGGATTAAAGGCCTCATCAGCCTGGTCAACAGTCATTTGCTGGGCAAACCCAGGCAGTGACTCACTGTTGATGACAGCAGCACTAATTCCATGAGATTCCTCTGAATTTAGAGGGAGGTCTATGTTTAAGGAAACCACAGTTTTGTGCTGGTCTGTATCACTTGTCTCTGCTTTATTTTCATTTGGTAACACTTCCTCTTGCTTCCTGTTACTGTCAGATTTTGCTTTCTTTTTTAAATCAGATGCTTTGTCAGTGGAGGGTGTTTTCCTCTTTGCCGGTTGGGAGGAGGAAGGCTGCAACCTTTGAGTGCCCACTTTTCGGAAAACATCTGACATAGAGGCTTTCTGTTTAAGTTTATGTCCTTTTTCTGAGCATGTTGAATCGCCCACTGCTGCTGAAGTCTCAGTACTGATTGTTGTCTGGTCAGTGACTGTTACACAATAATTTGTGTCCTCTAAACTCAGAACAAGGACATTTTCTTTCTGAGAGCTGCTGATTGTCTCTGGAGGGTCTGTCTCCTCCTCAAGATGCTTTGGTGCATGATTATCATCAGTCTGTGTGCTCTCAGGTGCATTGTTGCCCCGTCTAGATAACTTGGAGGAGAGACTTCCCAGGTCAATCTTCCTGACTACACTTTTACTGTTTATTTCCCGTGGAGCCTGCTGAGGGTTATTCTTCTTGAAATAAGGACTGGTCTTCGTCTCTTGGTCCTCTTCTTCCTTGCTTCTATCAAGCTCTGGGGACTTTGTGGATTTCTTTCTGTGTGACAGCTGCATGCTTGGCACAACACTACTGCTTGCTGAGGCAGCACTGCTGTCTCCTCTGTCAAAGTTCTGACATTGCAAATCAATGTGCTCATTGATCCTGAATCTTGGTACCAACAGGCCACACAGAGGGCAGGCCAGCTTAGACGGAGGCTGACTGTTGAAGAAGAAGGAGATTGGAGTCGTGGTGGTGGCAGCGCTGGCAGAAGTCCCAGCTGAAACATGGCCCTTCTTTTTGCTCTTGAGTTTGTTTTTGTTGGCTCTCCCGGTCATGGTGCAGGCGGTTGTGATATGTGACATTCAGGGACTTTTCTGGTTGCATACTCTGAGGTGAATGAACAGCATGACACTGCCGTGGCTCAGTTTAGCTAACTTCAAGCAGACTCCCCTAAGACAAAACACGATTCATTTCATCGTTACATATTGGCAGCTTTAGTGACAGACGCATATACTATAAAAACGCGGACAAAACGGATAAAACATGTACATTATAAAACGTATCAGATGTTCAAAACAGTAGCTAATACACGTACCGGCTACAGAGGAGCTGCATAACAACAACCATCCCGCTTCTCAGACTTAACCAGCAGAGCACAGAACACATGTAAGACTGAAGAATCGATCCCGACTACATCGATATTTTGATCTGATTCTAAGTATTATCTTAGCTATAACACAAAATATACGGTCAACACGCTCATACTATTTACATTAAAATGAGGAGGTGGAACTAGTAGTACTAAAATATTTTACTTTAGTAAAACTACTATTACTGTTCAGACTTAATTTTAAAATTACCAGTCTAAAAATGAGCTAAGGTACAAGTAAAAAGCTGCTAAGTCAGCTTTTTACGGGTAAAATTTACTTTAGAGACCCCTTCACCATAAATTTACTAATTAATGGTGAGAGGGTCTCTGATGTGTAGTGTAATAATGACACGGGATATAAGTCTCAATTGTCTGTAAATAAACCTCTATAATACCAAAAAAAAAAAAACTTTAAAAAAGGATGTTGAGTCACTACATTAAAAACATTCAGGGTGGTGTGAGACATTTAGTGCAGACCACCATTTTCAAACAAAACAATCAATCAAAGTGGCATAAATGATATGGATTCTACATACGTCATAATTTCCTTCACCATCAAACACCAGCAACAATCAGTGAGTCATTCCCTGCTTCTTTTTTTTTTACATACTCTCTTTTACTTAACATATGCGATTTAAAATGTTGCAAAAATACAATGCTTCAAACATACAAACAAAACATACCTAAGAAAAACAAGATTACTGTTGTTGTTGTTTTTATTTTTTTTATTTTTTTTATTTTTTTTAAAAACTGCTCACAGTAACACCAGTAAAAGTAATGTTTGACTCTGCAGCTCTGTTTTTGTGTCGAGGAACTGAAAGCAGCAGCAGATCAGTGAACAGCACATGATGTTGGGGGTGGGGGTGTATTCTTCTACACAGGTTCCTGGGCAGCTGTGCGGCTTTTATTCAAAAATCACCATTCCGAGGAGGGGAGCAATCTGATGTGAGCGAGCACACGGGCATTTTACATGGAGGGACGCGGACAGCACTGATGTTGGTGAGTGCCACACTGAATTCATGTGTACTTAGATTTGTTTGAAGATGCAGTAGTGATGTGCACACAAACAGGCCTGATCCCGCCTGCGACAACACGCAGGGCTGAGATGAGGACAATGCTGGATGTGTCACAGTATCAGCCTGTGAGCTGGATGGCAGCATGGTGCAGTCCCAGTGCTTCAAATCAAGGTCGATGTGAATTGCAGCAGCAGCAGTATGATATGATGCTTCCTAATGGTGAAGCCAGCGGTGTGTGTGTGTGAGAGTTTATGTATGTAATGAAGGGAGTCGGCTCCATTAGTGCGTGGTACATGCACATACATCTGATTATCTTATCGATATTTGGCCAGGTGGGAGTGCTGCGTCCACTTGCGAGGAAACCTGAGCCACCATAACAACGCGCCTATACCACCTTCCCCTGCAGCTGCGGCAAATTTCAGCGTAATGGGTTTATTAAATACCACCACAAATGCGTTAAGGGCAGGGCAAAATGCGTAAAACCCGGACGATTCAATTAGAAAGACTCTAATGTCCCCTATTGTTTTCAATTACCAGTTCAGCACCATGGAGAGGTCCTGATTAGGTCTGCGTGAAAGCCACATGGGACGATATTAACATGTCATGTCAAGACTATTCTGACCAAGATAATTGTGTGCTGGATAGTAAGTCATTATTTTTACTTAGTAAGTAATTGTTTGAGATATTTTGTCATTATTTTGAGAAACTGTTTCATATTCTGATTATTTTGGGCCTAGTAAGTCATTATTTTTGGCAAAATAAGTTACCACTGTGAGATAAGAGAGTCATTATTTTTGAGTCATTACCATCAGATACTTAGTCATTATTTGAGATCCCCTGTCATTGTGTTTGGGATATTATGTTAGTACGTCATTATTGTGTGATACTAAATCATTATTTTAAGTTAGTAAGACATATGAGATCGTAAAGCTTTCCTGT
This sequence comes from Solea solea, assembly GCF_958295425.1. Lineage (NCBI taxonomy): Eukaryota > Metazoa > Chordata > Actinopteri > Pleuronectiformes > Soleidae > Solea > Solea solea. Next base: position 12,715,287 of record NC_081145.1, on the reverse strand, counting down.
CATATTTGCAACAGTAGGCTTTCAATATAATTGATAACTTCAAAGTCTTTTTTGATCAGAAACAGGTTCAGAAAATGCTCCTTCTGTTCATAATCTACCTCCATTTTTTGTAATGTTTTGTTAGGCTATTGTAACATTTTTGGTCATGTAAGCAATGTTTCTGCAGCATCATTTCTGTGTTTTTGGTGAAACCACTAAAAACATAAAATAGAGAGACATGGGGATGGAGAAGACATCTGTTTTCCACCAGCTGTTTGCATTCTTATTAGACAATGACATTATCTATCCATTTGCCAGTACACAGGATGTTTTGTTGTGCTTTAGTCCAGGGAAAACATTTATCCAGAGATGCTAGTAAAAAAGACCCATGTACTTTCCCAACAAATCTGAAGCCAATATAGGTCTTTTGTCATAAATCTGGCCTCCACACTAACCTCATTGTATATTTGTCAGATACACATCTTTGCATGTACTGAAAAGTCGAAAATATAAACAATGATATTAGAGAAAATTAATATCACATGCTGCTGGCTTACAGCAGATTTCCTGTTCTGCAGGACATTAAGACAAAACGAGAGCAGACCCATCCAGACACCATAGAGAAAAGGACTAAGATCTCATGTGTGGGTGCTGAAGGAGTGGAAATCATGAGTGAAAGAAAATTGCAGTTACTTTCAAATGTGGATCGCCTTTGTCCTTGACTTGTTTCTCTGTGTCTGAAGACATTTATTTATTCAGATACAATAGAAATACAATCTTTTGCGTCAGAGTGGAAAAGAATCACTGACCATAAATGATTTAAATCTGGTGCAGTGTGGAGTTGTTGTAGGGTTTTATCCCAATATCTTGTTAAAGTAAACAAGTCAAGAGGTTGAATTGTAGCTGAAATTAAATCTTCAATAATTTGTTTTTTTACAGTTAGAGACATGCCTGTGATATGTCAGTCACTGGAAGGAAATAATGTTCCTGGACATTTCTATTTGTGTGAGGAAAAAGGAAGAAGGGAGTATGAATGAAGATGTGATATGTCTATTGAAAATGTACAGGTATCATGCAAGCAAGAATCAAAATAATTTAATCTATTAATGTTCACAGGGTTGATGGCAGTGAGCTTACGGGGCCAGTAATGGCTCATGGTGAGAGGCCAGGAACCATTTCCAAAATATTGGCTCCCAGCCCTCCACTGTGCCCCGATTCAAGAGTCTCAAACCAGAGCCAAGCGGAGCAGCAAGGTTTGGTGAGGGAGGTGTCTAAGCAACCACCTACTTGCACCTCAAAGGATGACAGGAACAATGAGCTGACTCCTACCGCTTCTGCAAACCACTTTTACTTAAGTTCTGACCCTAGTCCTGGTGACATGGAGGACACCTGCTCTGAGTATGATAATGTGGGCTCCGATGTTGAGCAGGACTATGATGAGGTGCTGCATTTGAACAGAGAGGGCATGGTAGACATGAGATACTACAAGCAGTACTGTGTTGAGGACGGTGGCTATACGAATCGGTCAGGAGGTGACACTGTAAGTGAGAACAGCAGTGCAACTGACCAGCTGACCGCCAGAGTTCAGCATAGCACAGACGTGTCGTGTGAGCAAACACAATCTGACGCTAAGCCTCATAAGACAGGCCATCGCTTTAGGTCACACTGTGCCCCAGTTGCCAGAACTGAAGCAGAGAGGGAAGTGGAAAGGGGCCAGGAGAACAAGTTCTTTTTTGGTGAGGGCGATGAAATAGAAGAGGTGCTGGATGGGGCCAAATTTATAGAGGATTTAGAGGAGTCAGAGAACAGTGTTCAAAGACCAACCAGCCTTTATCCGGCCAATGATAATGAACAAATTAGAAAGGGAGGTGATGAAAGGGAAAGGGAGGATGATGCTCGAGTTACAAGAAACCTCAATATCCAAGGAGCCAGTAGGACGTGTGAGTCATCTCATATGGTTTCAAGGGAGAGGGAGAGGGAGAGGCAGAGTAAAGGACGAGGGAGGAGGGGTCCAGTAGAGGACATTGAGCATATTGTTTCTGGGATCAAAGAGTGCACCACCAACAGCACTGAACAACGTCCAAAGACTTCATCTAAGGACTGCAAGAAGGCCGCTGTGCGGACCAAAGCTAGACCCAGTTCCACCAAGCAACATCCTCCTCCACCTCCTCGTCATTCCCATGCTCAATCACCTGCCGAGTCCCAGAAGTCCAAGCCTCGTCGAGAGGCACCTCCTGTTCCCAGACCCAGTCCCTCCCATGCCAACAGCCAGGAGAGTAAAGCTCGGGTCACCAAACCTTCCTTGGTTCCTCAGCACGTACCTGAACAACAGAGGGGGGTTCTTGAGGAGAGGCAGCGGTGGCCAGAGGAAACCCAGCAGGTAACAATGTCAAATAGGGCAGACATTTCTTAGATCTCATCTCTTGTAGCTTGTGTTTGTGTCAAATTCAGAAGCATTAAAACAAGGAAAGTCCAGCTCAACGCATGTATTTGTGTTCCACAGGGTGAGAGGCCAAGCTCAGCTGTGGTGCCTGAGGATGTAGCAGAGCTGCCGAGGATGCCTCACTGTCACGAGCTCAACCCTGCAGAGAAAACTAACACACCCAAGGTGAAGATGGAGTAAAAGCTGTAATATACAACACTTGTCTGTTACAGTCCAAAAAGGTTGATACTGTCTTCTTGGCAATATCTTTGAGCTTTTTGTTCAGTCATAAGTAAGGTTTTTTCATTACCTCGACATGTTTCGACCACGTAGGGTCACGTACAAATCGTTATTGCATAGGTTCAGACATTGCAAAAACGGACAGAAGCAACAGCAACATTACACTAGTGAAGCGAGACAACAGAAAACAGGCTAGAGTATGACTGAAAACTCAAAGAAGTTTCAGGAGTGAATTCTACTGCTTGACAAAAGAGGTAGGTCAGCATTGAAGAACACAGCATACAAATAATGTTACATATTTAATATCAGCTGGATTCTTTCAGAATGTAGCCACTATTATATTAACATTACAATATTTGTATTTGAAGTCTACATTCTAACTAATGTTTGCCTTATTTTCAAGAAAACACAGGAGGCTACTTCCTTCCCCAGCTTTGAGGATGGTAAATATGTTATAAATATTGTGATATAATAATATTATTACCAATGCAGCTTGTTACAGCTGTTTGTTTTGCTGCATAGTCCCAGGTCCCTGTGAGCCAGAGGATCTTATTGATGGGATCATCTTTGCTGCTAACTACCTTGGCTGCACTCAGGTGTTGTCTGATAAAAATCCATCCAAGTCTGTCCGCATGTCCCAGGCCCATGAAGCTGTCAGTCGTATCAAGGTAATCAAAAGTATTGACGTCCATTGTTGTGATTTATAAATATTTAAATGTGCCTAAAAGGCTGCCATGCTGTATGCTTTCTTCCAATCAGCCAGTCTTAAAAAAATGTACATGTTCTGTAATCAGTAGAGATTGATTCAATATTTTGTTATGAAAGCTGTACAGTTCCTTTTTTCACCACACGGTGGAGATGTTGCTTGACTTTGACGCTGCATCAGTGTTCAGTTAATGAGCTCAGTTTGAGGAAAGTGCAGAAAAATGATTTATTCATGTCATATAACATTTTTCTTTATTTAAAAGAGCCAGGATGAAGACTCTCAAATGATGACCGAAGTGGACCTGTTTATTTCCACTAAAGCTGTCAAAGTACTGAATGCTGACACACAGGTTAGTAAATGTCAGATCCATGTGTGCTGAATCTACTGTCAGACATAATGAGCAGAGTTTCTCATTGTTTTTGCTTTGTGCAGGAGACAATGATGGACAGTGCCTTGCGTACCATCTCTTATATTGCCGACATTGGTAGCATTGTGGTTCTGATGGCTCGGAGGCGCGTGTCTCAGGCTTCATCAGAGGATTTTCTAGAATCTCCTGATTCTCCCAGTGAAGGGAATACTCAGTACAGAATGGTCTGCTATGTCTTTGAGTCTGAGGATGTGAGTGTTCAGCGTTTAACTACGCATCCTTTTTTTTAGATTTGGGTTAATAGCCAGGTTTTGTGTTATGATGTTTCGTATGGTTTTCCTTGCTGTTGTCAACTAATATAGCCTTTCTACTGAGCAGTTTTCCCCAAATGCTTTTCCTCCCACAGGCACAGCTTATTGCACAGTCCATTGGTCAGGCCTTTAGCGTGGCCTACAGAGAGTTCCTGCGAGCCAACGGCATCAACCCGACTGACTTGAGCCAGAAACAGTACAGTGACATCATCAACTCCCAGGAAATGTACCATGATGACCTTGTCCATTTCTCAAACTCAGACAACTGTAAAGAGGTGTGCCATTTTTTATTTGGCTTCAGGGGAAATGTGGATAATGAATGATGGTTTGCCGTAAACATAAGTTTATCTTACCTTATCTTAATGACGCACCACCTCAGTCCTGGTTGCCCTTCACTGGCTTCCTGTCATCTTAGAATTGTTTTTAAGATTTTACTGACCACCTTTAAAGCTTGAATGGGGCTTGCCCCTAACTACAGTTCAGAGATGCACAGCCTCAGATCCACATGCAGGGTCGTACTGGCTGTTCCATAGTTAAAGCTCAAATCCAGAGGAGACCAAGGGCCACTGGCCACCTGGGCCACTGAACTTTGAAATTACCTGCCTGAGGAGATAAGGCTGAAGGAAATAAATCACGTCTCAAAATTTTTTTATAGACTGGCATTGTATCTGACCTTATGATGACCCTTTATGTTGACTCTTATTATTTTACACTTGTAAGCCTTTCTCTTCAGTTGCTTTATTTATTGTAATCTTTTATTACATTATCATTCCGTGGTCCTTGTTACTTTTGTTTGTTTATTGTCTATCATCTTGTTTGGCTTTTATTAGTCTGTTTTGTGAAAGCACTTTGTAATCTCTGTTTTAAGTTATTATTAATATTATTGTTATGTGATATTATACAGTATGTACACCAAAAAGATTCAGAAATACTTTTCCTGCTTTCCAGCTGTATGTGGAGAAACAGAAGGGCGAGAGCCTCGGTGTGGTGATTGTGGAGTCAGGTTGGGGCTCCATTTTGCCCACCGTGATCCTGGCCAGTATGCTGAACAGCGGCCCTGCAGCTCGCTCTGGAAAACTCAACGTCGGGGACCAGATTATGTCCATCAACGACACCAGCCTGGTGGGGCTGCCGCTGGCCACATGTCAGGGCATCATCAAGGTACAGAGCATATCAGGGAGCACTAGATACTTAATGTGATTTGAATTTTGACGATCTGTGGAAATGCCACAGCGTCTTAGTCATCACCTCACAATAAAAGTTATACTCGCACAAATACTGCATTCACTGCTATCTACTGTACATTCGGCTAGTGATTTGTTACTCTAGCTGTTACCTTTGTTCTTTTAATGTAATTTATTTACAAAAAGATGTACTTATCCTGTGAAATGGCTATAATATTATTTGTTTTCCATGGTGTTTCCAGGGGTTGAAGAATCAGGTGAAGGTAAAGCTGAGTATTGTGAGCTGTCCCCCTGTCACCACCGTCCTCATAAAGAGGCCTGATCTCAAGTTCCAGCTTGGCTTCAGTGTTCAGAATGGCATTGTGAGTATAGGCCCTTGCTAGTGAGTAGCAGAGCATATGCTCAAGGGGAAGGTTTGTCGACTTCTGTAAAGCGCCACTGGTTTTTATAGGGTGAGTGTTGTCCCGCACACTACAACTGTGCGCAGTGACATAATCGTCTTCCCGTCCACAGATCTGCAGTCTGATGCGAGGTGGCATTGCAGAGCGAGGTGGTGTCCGTGTTGGACACAGGATCATTGAAATAAATGGTCAGAGTGTTGTTGCCATGGCACATGAGAAGATTGTTCAGAACCTGTCTGTCTCAGTGGGTGAGGTAAGAACTTCATGCCACAAGATGGCAGTTTTCAGTAATTGGTGAGGCACACAAATCACTGAGCCATACAAGCCTTTTAAAAGTAAACGTACAGTCATGAAAAAGACTCAGTTTTCAATCTTAATAGAAAGACTTAGTTGATCATAAAATGTGCTTGATTGAAGTGCATATCTACACATAATGGTGCTTAAATGCTTATAATGATGAGATCAAAATGTGTGTTTGTGTAAATATGACATTGCTGTCACGTCTGGGCTGAGGGAGACTCACTGTTTCCTTTCTTTTTGTGAAGCTAAGCTTCATATTTACTGTTGTGAAAGAGGTTCAGGTTAAGTTCATTGTTACCATCATTTTCGTCTCAGATTATTCAATGAATGACCAAGTATAAAATAAACAGTCACAAACTGTCCCATTTTGGATAAGAACAATAGTCTATAATCTTAAGCGAAAGTTGATAACTGTAAAATTGCATCGTTTTTAAGTTAAAAAAAGATATTTATATCTTTATATCTCTGTCCTGCTTTAAGATTAATAGGAAAGTCATCTAATCTAGTCTACACATCTGACAGCTTTAACGCACTCTAAACTTGTTTTTCTGCGGTTTATTTCTCCAGTTGTGTCCATTAAAACCTTAAAAGTCCCATATTGGTCACAAATGTGAGTTAAAGCCTCTTCTGGTGGCACAGATGGGCTGTTAAGTTGACAGTGTGTACATCCCTGTTGGTCTCATCTCTACCAGATCAACATGAAGACGATGCCTGCTGTGATGTTCAGACTGCTGACGGGTCAGGAGACGCCTGTCTACATATAGAGTCCCTGCATGGATCCACCCACTATGTCTGGCAGTGTGAGGACGACAGACAGATGACGGACAGGTGGCTCAGTGGGACAAGGAGAACTTATTTTTCTATCATTTTATTTTTTTCGGCCTCTTGTTGCAATGCTGTAAAGAACATCCGGTTCTCATTTTCAGGTTTTGTCTCAAATTACATTGTCATAATGGCCTTACAATGTGGATACTCTGTCTGTAGTTGTGTTTCTGGTGATGAAGAGAAGTAGCTTTAAGGTCATGATTATTTTCCTATGAAGAGATAAATTAGTACATTTATTTTTTATTTAGTCATTTTTATAATGTGTATGGTAAAATGTACTTCTACTGTAAATACTTTGAATTACTCAAGGACTTGATTTGAAAGGCCATATTACTCCTACAGTATATGCATGTTATTATGAAGAATTACTGACCAGGGATTCATTCACAGTATGACATGATTATCTATTACGGTCAATGTTAAAAGAAGATGATAATAATAGCTGTACAAAGGCGCTAATCTACGTATTATGGTGATGCTGAAGGCCAAAGACACACCTATTTTTCAGAAAATATGCAGTATGGGTTATCATTACCTTTACCAGAGCATACAAGAATGTATAAAAATATACATTACTGAATGAATGTAATGTAATGTAACAGTAAAAATACAATCTCACTGCTGAATACTCATTTGTCTTCCGTTTATTAAGGAGGAAAAACAGAAAATACAATAAACAAAACAGCTGCTTCGTGTAGAACTTAGTCAGTTGCACTTTCATGGACTGGTTCCTTTTGTATCTTCACACTTATTTGCACTTGATGTTCCACATGAGGGTCACAGGGGGCTGAAGCTAATCCCAGCTGACATAGGGCGAAAGGTGGGGAGGTCCAGTCCATCGCAGGACAAACACACAGAGACGAACAACCATCCACTCTCACATTCACACCTGCGATCAATTTAGTGTCCAGTTAACCTAAACCCCAATCTATGTTTTAGGACTGTGGGAGGAAGAAGATCCACAGTCCAAGAAGTTCCACACAAAAAGGCCCTTGATCGAACTGGGATGCACACCTGTGACCTTCTTGCTATAAGGTAACAATGCTAGCCACTGCATCGCTGTGTGTCCCCAGAACCAGTGCCACTCCTCAAAAAGACATTGCCAAATCAGCAACTTACAAAAAGCTACAAAAATCCTACAGAGGCCATGAAAGGTCAAATTAAATAAAAGTGAACTAGTTGAATCCTAACAGAAGTATAATCCAAATTATCAATGTATTGCACATCGTATGGATCCCTTACCACTTTATACAATATAAATACAGCAACATAACAATGAACTTTACAATTCTAATTATATACAGTGTAATCAATAAACACATAACTTAACAGGCTCATAGATAATAGAAACAAACACATTCAACAAAAATATCCCCAAATACTGACTGAAAAAGTTATCTGAGGAAAAACCTATAAGGCTTCATAAATACACCTGAAACACAGAAATAAAAGGGTCACAGTCAATGAGCAGTAAAGATAGGAATAATACTTTTTTTCAAAAGCCTTTTATCTAATATTTATCAAATTACACAGACATTAAATCAAAGAGTGATTTCAAACACAAAATGGCTGGTTTATCTATTCAAAATAATATTAGGTTTTACAGAAATGTAAAAAAAAAAAAAAAAGTCAGAAATGTCACTTTCATTTATTTTGTAAATTAGGTTTTTGGAAACATGAACCTAATTCAATGGACTTACTGTGGTCATCTTTGATGTCGATGGTGAAATTGTCTCTCCAGAAAGAAAAACTGAATTCAGGTAGCCCTCCTCATAAGGAACGTCCTCATCTTCATAACTGTCAACACCAACGCTGAAAGCCTCGTTCATCTTCTCTGGCATCAGGAAGTAAAATATCACCACCAGAATCCCAATGACGGTGCACAGGACACCTGGAAATCATCGCAGTTAGTAGGAATCACTGTCTCCCACAGTGGCAGGCACAAAACATGTCTAATCAAAAGCTATCTTTTACCTGTGGCCAAAGCCAGCCAGAACGAATGGCTGTATTCTGTCTCAAACGAGTCAGTTCCTATGGAGAAAACGCACTGCGGCGCATTCATGATGGTGGAGAAGGAGGCAATGGAGAAGAAGATGAAGGCCGCTGTTGCCATCATCATGTACCCAGCATACAAGATGACCGGCATGGAGAACAGGATATTTGCAAGCATCCACGTGCAAAACGCAGTCCTGTGAGCATGTGCAGCCATTTTATTTTTCCACTGCGTTTCAACACGTATCTGCTTTAAATTTCAGCGTGATACTTTGAGTTATGTGTAGTTACCAGAGAGTAGCAGAGGCGTATCGTGATGAGTATCGGTACTGAAAGTTGAGTCCACACGGGCTGCCATGGGTGAATTTCTCCGCAATGTACAGGATGGGATTGGGCAAACCTTTCTCCAGAGCTTCCTCATACTCTTCTTCAATAGTGTCCTGCCAGCTGAACATCTCATTGTAGTTGATGGTCTCATTGAACTGTACAACAGGATTCCCTGGGATGAAAAGAAACACATAGTCATGCACGTGCGCAAAGACAGATGGACCCAAATTCATAGAGAGGGAAAAAAAAGATACACAAAGAGATTTGTATAAGACTGTTTCACACTATTAAAGTAGTAGTGTGTAACTTTTAAAAATAAACAAATGTATCTCACTTTAAAATCTCTATCAAATAAGTTCACGTGCAACTCTCTGTGTTTCTCAGCATGGCAGTGTTTACAGACACAGATAACTTTGTTTATCCTCTTAGGGCAGGGGTGTCCAAACTACGGCCCTCGGTGAGATATTGTACGGCCCGCAGCTTCGGGACGCCAGGGACGGAAAAATCTTATTATTATTACTGTATTATCAAATATGGCCCTCGTTAAAAAAACAAGTTTGGGCACCCCTGCCTTAGGGCAACTCGGTTTCCACAGTTTCACCACTCACACACACGACCATTCATCAAAACACAAATGCAGAGTGCATGAGGAAACACTACATGACATGTGGGAGAGAACATATATATTATATTAAAAACACAATGCAGACGAATAAAAACTGTCCAGGCTATAAAGATCATGTGTCTCCCAGTAACATTCCCACACTATACAGAAGAAATTATTTATTTTTATGTCAAGACCAATGGAGGCAAAGTGTGACGAGTGCAAACAGGTTGGAGTCTGACTGAAACCACAAAAAAGTCTACTACTGCTCAAAAAACCTGGTAAGTTTGACAGCACAAACTTCGCCCCTGCATTGCTACTGCCGCATATACACAAAAACTCCCTCAGTCAGGTCTGATAGTATTACTTGACAGAACCCAGATTCACATGCAAGTCACAGCATATAAATGATATCTTCTCTTATAATGAAGACCCAACAGAAGCAGAATAATAACGTCAACAACAACAAAACTCACCACAAGTAACACTGCAGCTTTCAGCGTCAACGCCTTAATCAGAAATTAATATTGCCAGTGTATGAATTCCTTATCAGTTACAATTCCACATAACCACAGTGACAGTGACTCACCCCTCAGGGTGATGTTGATGCCGTACAGTCCGACGTGCAGGCCGATCTCTGCGTTGACCTCCACATTGCTGAAAGACTTGTAGGTGGCGTTCGTGGTCATTCTGGCTTCAGCCCAGTCATCAGTAAAGTTGAGCGCTGCAGAAAAACACCGTCAAGATTGGTCACGACGCCAGAAAACACACGTGTGATTTACTCAACAACAATGGTATAAGGTTATGAGACTCACCTACTATCACTGCACCTATGAACACGCTGATTAATATTCTAAACATCCAGAACAGCCTCTGATTGAAGGAGAAATAGGAGAATAAATGAATAAATACATACGATGTTGTTGTATTTAGCATTTTCAAAATCCTCCTGCAAAAGCCCTGGGGGAGACAAGAATATGTTTGCAGTCGGTAATAGATTATGTGATGAGTCGCACTCACCGACTTCCCTCTTATCCCTGGCAGAATGAGAAAAAGACTGACAGCTAACACAAGGAACACCAGGATAATGGTGAGCAATTGACCACTGAAGATGAAGGCAGTCCTTTGTTGAGGGTAGAATGGGTAAATGTCATCGTAGAAAGTCATCGTAGCTCCTGATCTTACTGACACAGCTGAGGCTGCAGAGTGTAACAGAGACAACAGTGTTAGTGGTGGAGTTCTCAGTTTCCTCCAGATTGCAGAGATAGCGGCTCCTGTGTCTTACAGTAGATAAGTGATGGGACACTGTGATCTTTTCCTGCTGCTTAACACTGCACGTGATTACATTCAAGCGTAATGCGTGGCTTATGCTATAGGATTTAACATTTCTCATCACAGGTTTGTTTTTTAACTGCAAAGAAGGAAAAGCATATGTGTGCGGCACATGCTATACATCCATTCAGTGAACAATGTGTGCTCTAAACTTTTAAAAGGAACCTTTTACAGAAAAGGGGAGGAAAGGGGAAATTTTCTTACCTGAAAGTTGAAAGACGAGGAGTGAAGGTGAACAGAGTGGAGTGTGGACGTTGAAGGAAACATACACTTCTTTTATAGTCTCCACTTGTGTCACTTGGGGAGGAGGATGCATTTGCTGAAATTCTGAAGAAAAGAGGTGTGATTCAGACATGATGACCATCCCTATCTTGTTGACACGTACAGGTCACATTTGTGATAAGCTGTGAAACAAAAGCTTGCTTGGGTGTTGCACCACCCTCATCTGCACTACTGCTGCACATTTCAGCCTACAGGAGGTAAGACTGTCTCATCTCTTCTGGTCAACTTTAATCTTTACACTAGAGGCAAAAAAAAGAAGGTGTTTTACACAGAAAAAGTTTGTTTCACCACAAAAAGTCGAATCATACTTCTAATTGATTTATTTATTTGTCAAATAAATTATATAGTGTCATATATATATATATACTTTTATATATATATATGACACTGACATTAGACAGAGATTTGTACCAATAGATGTTACTACTCACCTTGTCTTTCAGACGCGCTTCATTCCTCTGGTCTGAAGACTGAGCTGAGGACCACAGGTCTCTCGCATCAATGGATTTGCGTAAATGGGTTTGGAGTGTGTGCGCAGCGGTGCTTGTCTCCGTGCTCATTGTCCGTAAGTAGACGGCCACTGTATGTAAACTGTGTTTTACAGTTGCTTCACACAGTTGACGCAGAAAATGACTGAAAGCGGAATTGAACATTCTTTAAAACAAACTTCAACGTTTGTTGAACAGGTTCTCGCGGTGAAACACTGTGGGAAGTCTGTCGCTTTGACGGCTGGTACAACAGTCTTGGTTATCCACGACGCGGAGCGGTCGGTAAGTTCAGCAGTAACAACTAACAGCGAACAGTAACAGTAACAGTTAACAGTTAACAGTTAACAGTTAAGTTAACAGTAACAGTAACAGTAACAGTAACATTTAACAGTTAACAGTTAACAGTAACAGGTAACAGGTAACAGGTAACAGTTAACAGTTACAGTAAACAGTTAAGTTAACAGTAACAGTTAACAGTAACAGTAACAGTAACAGTTAACGTTAACAGTTAACAGTAACAGTAACAGTTAACAGTTAACAGTTAACAGTAACAGTGGTTTACTACAAGCTCCACAGACTGTCTCGGCTCTATGGAAATAATTGCAGAATCTTTGCCACACTTTTATTTAAAATGTATTACACCTGTATAAAATGAAGTTCATTTGTCAAACATTGTAAATGGCGGGTTTAGATACTCTGAATAATATTTGTTACAAAATGGCTGTAAAGGTTAGTCAGAAACGTTAAATTTGCTGTTTTTAAAAAATTTCATTTCATTTATTTTTTTTAATCTTAATGTAATTTGATATTAGCTGATAATGGATACAGAAATCCTGTTGTCCAGTTAAATCAGAGGTTTCAAACTTACGGCCCGCGGGCCACATGCCCGAATCAGTCCACTCAATATCAAGTTATAATTATTTTTGTATGTCTTTTATTTAAAGATATATATTGCATCATGAATATTTTTTGTTTATTGTAAACTGTATATCTATCATCCAATTTCAAAATAAACACTTTTATTTTGAAATTCTGTGAAATATTTTCACAACGATTGTTATTGCAGTATCATGGTGGAATATTATGATATAGTTTTGGCCAGTTTGACTTTTTTCCACATGACCGCTCATTCCCTTCTGACCAGATAAGACCTTTAGCTGCCCCCTGGTCACCTGAGTTTGAGAACCCTGATTGAAAGTTCAAATCAGACTAGTGTCACTTCAGTATGTGGCGCTAAATCTGATTAATATCCAATGTCTGGCCATGTGATATGACAACTAGAGTCAATGTGGCCTTTTGGCTATATACAAGCATGCTGCAAAATATGAAATGTGACAGATATTTGTTAGAATGAAGTCATGTTAAGTAAACTAGAGGGAACCTTCCAAAATCAAATAGTCAATCTCATGTGAAGGTGAAATATTAAATTTGAAATGTGTGAAACTTAACTGAATTCTAAGTTCATTGAATGAATTTGACTGTTCATGTGAACGTAGCCGTACAGTCCTAGTGATTTCTTTTGAGGTGCCACAAGGGGGAACCTGCATCTTTCCAAGTAATGTCAGGACTACTTTATTTATCGACAATCTATTCAAGATTCCTACTTTTTGACATTAAAATGTTCACTAAAAGTTTTTTTTTGTAATAAATAGTTAATCTGTTTCCATCACATCCATGAGCTTTTAGAGGATCTTGACAAATATGGAAATTTAGACAAATTAAGGTAGAGCATGGACAAAAGAATGTGCTCATTTCAATTTATGAATTTACTAAAAAAATAGTACTGTGAATTTAGATTATTTTGGTTAGGATAATGTAAATTTGCATTTTGTCCAATGCTTACCACTGGAAATACACCATGGTCTCCACTGTTTTTGTGCAGGTTCTCACCTCATGCGTCTGGTGCCTGCATATTACTGGGACGGTGTCTACCAGCCTGTCCAGGAGCCACTGCTGCCGAACCCCCGCAGACTGAGCCGTCTGCTGACTAGGGGTCCGTCTGGTCTGCCCTCCACACGCAACCAGACTGTACTCTCTCTCTTCTTTGGTAAATTTATTGAAAATTTGTTGCATTGACATACACTAAAAACACTGTTCCATGATTCCTTTACCAACATGAAACCCGAGTCTATTCTCCTCCCATATTGTATATTTTAAAGCAGTGACTTTAAGACAAGCAATTGGTGAAAAATGAATGTCATCTTCACTGTTTGTTGTTTGTCTGACACATGTGGCAAACTAATGTAGCAACTGCAAATTACAAAATCAGACAATCATCACTTATATTATGAAATATGATATTGAGCTCTCTGGTTTTCCTGGTATGTCAGTGATTGATTGTGCTCCCATTTGATCCCTGGCTTTATCATAACCACTGGGACAGTGTGATCAGTTTAATAATACACAATCAGTGAAGAGATATTGAAAGTATTAACTTTTTTATTTTTAAATTTGTAAGGGTACCATGTTGCCTTCGACATTTTTGACTCAAGAACCCCTGGGTGTCCACCTGAGTTCATGAACATCCCAGTTCCAAATGATGACACTGTGTTTGATCCGACTGGCAATGGAAAGGTGCTGCTGCCCTTCCAGCGAGGACCATGGGACAAAGAGTCCGGACAGAGTCCCAGTAACCCTCGAACACAGGTACAGAACAGAAAGATCAGGCAGATCGTTCTGAAAGTTACTTTACATGTCACCATATTTTCCAAACTGCAATCATTTGAGAAAAAACAACTCTGACACATGCAGATCAACTTGGTGACAGCGTGGATAGATGGCAGCTCCATCTATGGCCCGTCCACGTCCTGGTCTGACTCTCTGAGAAGCTTCTCTGGGGGTCTCTTGACCTCAGGCTCTGAGTCAGACATGCCAAAATGTGGAGGTGGACGCAATCTCATGTGGAGCGCTGCTGACCCTTCTACAGGAGACCATGGACCTCATGACCTTTATGGTGAGACAACCATCAAGCTCAGTTTTGTTTTCACTTTTTGACGTGCTAAAGATCATTTTCTGGGTTATATTGGCCCTTTAAGGGTATTTCAAACTGTAAAAAGGACTGAATGAGGTATAATCTGTCAATTATTACCCTTATGAATGAAACCAAGTGAGGTAGTTTACAAGGTAGGAGCTGCAATGCCTATTTGGCAAGTGGAAATGTAAATTGTGTGTATTACACTGGCCTTTTAAGGTTAGTATCTCACCCTAATACGCACAAGACACACAGTAATGCAGCAACACATCCAAACATAGAAGTCACTGCATAATCACACACTGATTGACGAGTGTAAAGAAGCAAGTTTTAATAGATGCTAATGTAAACTTTGAGGTTTTTATCATCTCATAAGAAAAAAACAGAAATGCAAAATAAGATTGCCACTGTGTGTGTGTCATTAATTGAATGAAACTCCATGAAGCATAATTACCTCCTTACCTGACGTGCGGAATGATTAAGTGTGATTAACTGAAGAAGTAATGGCTGAGCTTAACCCGAACCTCTGGTGCTCGGTGGCATTTAATGGATGGTTTCTTCATCCTCAAACTCAGAAACTCACTGAAAAAAAGTAATTTTTTCAAAGCGAAGGATCTCAAAATCTCAGTAAATCTCACTGAAATGAAGTATCTATGTCATATTATTTGTGTTATTGGCCCCTCGCTGTCTCACCGTATGTGGAAATACCCTGTCCTGTTGATACTGCAGGCTGCTGAAAACAAACAGCAACCATTGCTTCTTCTTCATTATTTCGCTGAGGTTTACTTACAGGGTTGCAGCCTGCGAGGCTGAGTCAAGAGAGGCCCCGTCTGACGTGTGTAATGGTCCTTTAATGACTGTGTAAATGGCTTGTCACACTGACCACAGTAAATCCCCGTCTCTATAGCAAAGAAGATGCCACACAGGTGTCATGAAACCAGTGTTTTGTTGCTTGTGTTGTTAAAGGTGTGTTGTTATTATGTGGGGCGGAGGCGGAGGATCTCCTCCTGTTGTCACCGTTCTGTTGGCACATACTTACCAACAAACAGCTAAATTATTATTCCATTATCAGCCAGAGCTCCTTATTAAACAATGCAATGAGAGTGTGAGAGGATGTTAATAAGGAGCAGAATATCCATGGCTTTTGGGACAGTTTTTTTCTGTAAAACATGTCAAATACACACAAATGCCTCTTCTCTGTAGTGGATGTTAATTTACTTGATGGAATCAAATAATTCCCTCTCTTGATCTTGACCTCATCTTTTTTGTCTAGAGTTGGGAAACGCCTGGGCCAATGAGAACATGTTCACGGCAGCAGAGGGGATTATCTGGTTTCGATACCACAATTATGTCGCCTCCAAACTGCTTCAGGAACACCCAGAGTGGTCAGACGAAAAACTGTTTCAAAACGCCAGGAAGACCGTTGTGGCCACATTCCAGGTAGAGGGAAAAGTCTCTGTGTAATCCTCTCGCTGCACAGGTGCTGGTTTAATTTGCACTCTGGGAAAAAATGATGGTTTATCAACCCCAGGTGGTCATGATTTATGGGTGAAATTGATGGTTTTAGTGAAAGGATGAGTGGATCATCTCTGTCAGGAGGATTCGCAACATTGCACACACATTTCTTTCTGTATTAAACAATAGTCAAACTATTATCAAGCATCATTTTAAATCACATAAAATCTAGAAATCACAATTTATGTTGGAAGAAACTCACCCCAAAAAAAGAAGACAGGATATATTTTCTAAACTAAATTAAACGTAACCTGACACAACTACAGTAACCTTACTTTTTTCTATTCTCCAAACAGAATATTGCCGTATATGAATGGCTGCCTGGATATCTCGGAGACAAAAGGCTTCCTGCATACCCAGGTAAGAGTCAGCCACAGTACATGTGCGTACAAGTGGAAGGGAGCGAGTAATGCACCGCTGACCACAGGCCATCGTGAGTTGAGCTATCGTTGGTGGTGTTTTACAAATATGTGCTTTGTCAGCAAAGCATCAGTCTGAGTGTCCGTCTTCTGCTGAATAAGCACCCGCAGCTGAAGAAAGTTAAAGGGCCATCGGTCAGATGACCCCATTGGCCTTAATCTCTCTTCATTTTTGTTCTTACACCACATTTGTTGCCTTACTTTGACTGTTTGTGTAATGGTAGATGTTTGCATGCACATGGTCCAGCTCATCTTAAGCACATTAAAAGTATTGTTATTCTATGGTGTGCGGAAATATCTGTTCACAGGTTACCAGAAGTTTGTTGATCCGGGGATTTCTCCAGAGTTTCAGGCTGCTGCCATGAGGTTTGGCATCACTATGGCCCCACCTGGTGTTTACATGAGGTAGTGATTCTTCTCTCCCAGGGCTCATTAGAAAAAAAAAGCTCACTATCATCGATGCTCTGATGGCAACTGTTACTGTGTTTCAGTCCATGCCATAAAATCCTCTTCCTCTTTTCATTGGTACAGAAACAGAACCTGCCACTTTCGGGATGTTGTCAACATAGACGGCAGCTTGTCGCCAGCGCTGCGTCTTTGTAACAGCTTTTGGAAACGTCAGGTATTAAACAGTCATACTTTTCAATTTTGAAATGAATGACTGTAAAATGACGTGTGTGTCCATTGAAATCATACACGTGATTATTACAAGCAAACCTTTTGTCCAACACCCTGTGACTATAAATGAGAGCAGATGAGATCATGTCATCATGTGCCTCTTGATTTGCAGAGACCTAATATGAAAACAAGCCAAGATGTAGACGATCTCCTCATGGGCATGGCTTCCCAGATTGCAGAGAGAGAAGACAATGTTGTTGTGGAGGACCTGAGAGGTCTTTAGTCCATTCTATTCACTGCCTGTTTCACTCTGCATCATCCATTGATATTTACTAAAGTTCTAAACGAATATTTGCTGCTCTAATCTGATTTGAACTTCAATAGACTATATGTACGGACCTCTGAGGTTTACCCGGTCAGACCTGGTGGCCATGACCATTCAAAGAGGACGAGACTTTGGCCTTCAAAGTTACACTGTGGTCACGAAAGCCCTGGATCTGCCTCCTGTGAGAACATTTGAGGAGATCAATTCTGAACTGAACCAAACCAACCCACAGGTGAAAAAAAAAAATGCAACTAGTCTCTAAAGGAAAAATAAATTAAAGTGTAATTGTGAAACATTTTTGTCTCCAGTTGCTCCATGACATTGCAGAACAGTATGACAGAGACATCTCCAAACTGGAGCTCTTTCCCGGAGGACTTCTGGAGTCCCTTGATGGTCCAGGTCCAGTTTTCTCGGCCATTATCTTGGACCAGTTTGAACGAATCAGAAATGGAGATCGCTTCTGGTTTGAGAACAGACAGAATGGGTAAGCTCCCCTCCAAAGCAGCAGTTTGAGCTAAACTCATACGTTCATAATCATATGAGTCAATCAGTTTTTTGCTTATTGTGGCTGTTTTTCAGTTTGTTTACAGATGAGGAAATCTTGGCGATACGCAAAGTAACATTTCATGACGTCCTTATTGCTGTTACTAGCGCTGAGGAAGCTGATATACAAGATAATGTGTTCTTCTGGATGGACGGTACTATATATATACATAACATGTGTATCACACAAGCAAACTAATATCAAATGTAATGGATTACTAAAATAAAAGCAATCCCTGTGTTGCTGTAGGTGACCCTTGTCCTCAGCCCGCACAGTTGTCTGCGTCGATGCTCCATCCCTGCACTAATGCTACCAAACTTAATTATTTTGATGGGAGCGAAGCTGGCTTTGGCATCACTATCGCTGTTCTGTTCCTCTTCCCCGTTGGTCAGTATCACAGTCTCTTTTTGCTTTATGTCATAACATTGATGTCATTCACCAGCAGTTTGATCGTTTTACTCTCACAGTGAGTTTGCTCGTGGCCTGTATGGTGGCATATCTTCGCAAGTACAGGTACAGGAAGTTTCAGAGGAGAAGACAAGCGGGCGCCAAAGCCGAGAAGCAGCCTTCAGGCATCACTGGTATGAGTTCATGTAGAATCAGAAGATTCAAGTATAGTGACACACACATCATTCACTTTGGTGTTAAACCATACTGATTATATACATTACTGTTTTAACATTAGACAGATACTAGTATCTTGAACCATGGTTGCAATTTTGCTCATAGAGATAAGCTAAATCCATGTTATATTCCCTTATGTATATATGATGGTAAAAAAACTAAAATACCTAATTCTGCTTCCGCTTGTCTCAGCATACGAGTGGCATGGCCATAAAAAACCTTTGAATCCAGTCAGTGTGGAGTTTCATGAGGGGGGGAGGCTGCAGGTTTTTGATGGATGTGGCTCTTCTCTACGCCACCTCACTCTGGGCAACCAGGAGTATGTGGATGTCCATCTTTCCAACGACCGTCACAGTAAAGCTCTACTGCTCAAAGTAGCTAAAGAGTACGACCTGGTGAGTTCCATCTGAAAATAAGTAACTGTACAGGCAACAAACAATCTGTGTTCATGTGTGTTTGCATTTTTGGGAGTGGTACGTATTTAACTTATCCAGTCAGTTTTACAAGATTGATTCAGGAAATGCATATGCCAACACTTTGATCCCCCAACAGTCCTGTTTACTTTTCTCTGATGTCCTCTGTTTGCATGTGCAGGTGCTGTTCTTTGATGACGAGAGTAAACGTGCAGCATTTATTCAGCATCTGCATGAGGTGGTGACAAACATCAGACAGGAATTTAAAGTAAAGGAGATGAGAGAGAAGGAGCTGCTGAAGATGGCTTTGACCAAAGAGCAGAGGGCTCAGATTGTGGAGACTTTCATTCGACACGCTTTCTCCAAGGTGCGTGCGGTCAAGCCTCTGGACGTCTCCCTCGTCCTCACTCTGTTACCGTGGCAGCAGCGTTGAACTCGGCCACAAAATGCCGTCACACCTTCTTTTTTGAGGTCAAATTAGGTCCAGCCTCAACTAATCATTGGTGTTGATGGTGACCTCATCTATGATGACAACCTCAGTTGACGTTCGTGATATTACTGACACAAGTAATGACTCTGTCCCTCTGCTATGCAGGTCTTGGAGATAGAGAAGTGTGACGCTGGTGACATGAGTGGAATTTCCCGTGAGAAAGCCAGAGAGGTTCTGCAGTGTGAGCTCACAGCGTCAGAGTTTGCTGATGCACTGGGCCTCAAGCCTGGCTCTTTATTTGTGGACTCCATGTTCGCACTAGCTGATGAAGATAGGAATGGTTACCTCTCCTTCCAAGAGTTTCTTGATGTGATGGTTACCTTTATGAAAGGTAAAAACCTTAACTTGACTCTGGTACGATGCTTATGTCGCAGCAAAGCACAGCAAATATCAAAATAATAAAATACATATATCAAAGGATTTTGGTGTTGGGGAAAGAGAGTGAGATTATTTGGGATTTGTGAACTGTATCTCATGGTTCAAGTTATTTATTAGCTGTTTATGTAAGGGAACAAACATAACACAATCAGAGACCAGTAGCAAATAAAAACTCAGATCAACATCATTACAGTTTTTAATAGACCATGTTAATTTTAGTCAGTTCAAAATGACAAATGGAGAACATGGATATGTGAGAGCAGTAAAGAGTATGTATTGTTGATGAATTGTGTTTCGATGCAGGGACTCCTGAGGAAAAATCCAGACTGATGTTCTCCATGCATGACATTGGTGGAAATGGATTCTTGTCAAAAGAAGATTTTGCCAAGATGCTCAGGTCAGATCACCTTAAAAAAAAAAAAAAACACCTTATCCAAGTCTCTTGTTTTCTTATTTGTGGTTGTCTGTTTGGCCACGTTTGTCTGGGTGTTTGTTTTGAGATGTGGGTTATGGCCGAGGAAGAAATTCTAATATTATGGTGGTGATCTAGATCCAGGTTCTGCTTTATTTTTTATTTATTTTTAATTTTTTACAAATTTTACCCGGGCCACACGGTGGTGTAGTGGTTAGCACTCTCGCCTTGCAGCGAGAAGACCCGGGTTCGAGCCCCGGTTGGAACAAGGGCCTTTCTGCATGGAGTTTGCATGTTCTCCCCGTGTGTGCGTGGGTTCTCTCCGGGTACTCCGGCTTCCTCCCACAGTCCAAAAACATGCAATGTGGGGATAGGTAAATTGGACACTCCAAATTGACCATAGGAGTGAGTGTGAGAGTGAATGGTTGTTTGTCTCTATCTGTGTGTGGCCCTGCGATGGACTGGCGAACTGTCCAGGGTGTACCCCGCCTATCGCCCGATGTAGCTGAGATTGGCACAGCACCCCCCGCGACCCTCTGGCAGAGGATAAAGCGGTAGATGATGACTGACTGACTGACAAATTTTACCCTGGCTAAATAAGGGAGACACCATGGGAAACTGAGCGTCCTTGGCAGTCATTTGTGCTCTTTTAGCACTTTCTCTACTTCTATTCTGTTTTATATTTATGTTCATCCTTTGTGCTGCAGGTCTTTAATCGAAATCTCCAACGGCACCCTGTCAAAGACGCAGGTAGAGGATGGCATCAAGGCCATGATGGAGGAGACAGGTGTTAAAAACAAGGAGAAAATCTCATGGGAGGACTTTCATTACCTCCTGCGTGACCACGAGACGGAGCTTCAGTTTGCTCAACTCAACGTCAAAGGTTGGAGAGGGTGTTTTTCTGGAACAATCTCCTTTTCTACCCTCATTTTTCCTGACCTTGTGTGATGAATTAGTGAATGTGCTGTGTGCGCAGGGATGGAGAAACAGGGGAAGAAGCGGCTGAATAGAGACCAGAGAGTGTCCTTCATCTCTTCTGCAAACAGGTGAGAGAACAGGTCGAACGGGCTGTAATTTATCATCCGGTGTACTAATGCAACAACTACTGCTCATCCCTATGGTGGAAAATAAAGATTTACTCTCACTGATCAACTCAGAATATGATATTTGTTCCCATTTCATTTGCAGGAACGTGAAGACAGAAGGACAGGAGCTACGCAGACGTCAAAAGTACGTTTCTTGCTTCAGTTAAATCAGTTTTCTGAACGAAGAATGAGGAATATGGAGATGGATTGAATGTTGATTAACACAAATGGATTAACACTGTTGACTCTTAGTACAGCAGCTGTTTGTGGTTTCTGCCATGGAATTTTTTAGTTGTAATTGGCAGATAAAATTGGTTTCATCTATTTATTATGTACAGTTCAAACATTTACCTCTGTTAAGTTAAGTTTTGTGCAAACATAAGGTGCACCTTCTGTGGTATTTATTATTGGGCCACAGGTCATACATTGTCTTCTAGCGGGAAAAGTGAAGTCCAGGAAGTAGGTGGGTATAAATAAGATTAGCCTATTTCTTGCTTCATTGATAAGGTCAGTAAACACTTTGCTGGGGGGTTAATGGTCTCAGCTCCCAGTTTGATGTCTCTTCAATAGAACATGATGTCATTTTTGTAATGTTTGCTCCCATTTAGAGGAAAACAAAAATGTTACAGCATGGCACATATTGGACACTGTAGTGATTGGCTGCAGGTAACATCCAATAGGTGCCATGTTGCAGGTGATGTCAGTGAATTTGTTGTTTCAAAATAATGACATGGCAAATCTCATATTACATCCATATTCATATTAGGTCTATGATATAGTGAAATGTTTCACAGCTGTAAGTGAAGTTGATTGGATCTGAACATTTTCAGGTCAAGTGCCAACACTCCAAATGTCTACGTGAAGCCCAAGCGTGACCGGTACATAAGGAACCCAGTCCAGCAGAAGATCCAGCATTTCAAGCGCTTCATTGAGAATTATCGACGCCATATCGTCTGCTTCATGGTCGTGTTCGGCATCACAGCTGGTCTAGCAATTGAAAGATGTTACCGTGAGTGTTACTCCCACACTATGCCTAGTTGTTGTGTTATAGTCCAACACTAATACCATATGTTTGACCTGGATAAAAAAATACTGTGTGCAGACTACGGGTTGCAGGCTCAATCAACAGGAGTCCCAGAGACGTCAATGGTGGGCGTCATCGTCTCCCGGGGCTCAGCCGCCGCCATCTCCTTCCTCTTTCCCTACATGCTCCTCACTGTGTGTCGTAACCTCATTACACTGTGCAGAGAGACTTTCCTCAACCACTACATCCCCTTTGATGCCGCCATTGACTTCCATCGTTGGATGGCCATGACTGCTCTTTTCCTGTCAGGTTGGTAGAGAGACAGTGAGAGCTGATTGAGGAATTTCTCATCTATTGATGTTATATTTTAATCCTTGTTCATATTTCTGTTCTTGCTGTAGTTGTTCATACTTTGGGCCATGTGGTAAATGTCTACATCTTCTCCATCAGTGACCTCAGCATCTTGTCGTGTCTGTTCCCCAAAGTCTTTTGCAATAACGGGTAATGCTTGAAATATTTGCCTCATTTTATTAGATACTCTGAGATTAACAGTTGTTTTTTAATTTAGGTCTGAACTTCCTCTGAAGTGGTGGTGGTGGTTCTTCCTGACTGTTCCAGGTATTAGAGACTGACTTTAGACCTTCAGTGGTTACAGTACATGGGCTGTTAGTGATACTCCTCCATAATCCTATATTTATGCTCGACTTTGTCCTTCTCACAGGAACGACGGGCGTCTTGCTTCTCCTAGCTTTTTCGTTCATGTACGTCTTTGCGTCACACTATTTCCGCCGCATCAGTTTCCGTGGATTCTGGATCACACATTACCTCTATGTCGTCGTGTACATTCTAGTAAGTCGTTAAAAACACCACAGACACCCTCAACAGTGATGGAGAGGCAGGTTTACTAATGCTGTGATGCTGGCTTTGTTTTCCTCCAACAGACAGTTGTGCACGGCAGTTTTGCTCTCCTCCAACAGCCACGGTTTCACATTTATCTCATCCCTCCTGCGCTGCTTTTCTTGCTGGACAAACTAATCAGCTTGAGTAGGAAAAAGGTGGAGATTCCAGTGGTCAGAGCTGAGCTGTTGCCTTCAGGTAATCACAACTCTCGCACTCTTCTCAGGCTTTACACGATTTTGCTCTCTGCTACTGAGATTCTTCCATCTTTTAATGAAGTAATGTCATTTCTATGTGCATTGCGTGTTTCGATTTCTCACCCCTCTTCTCTCCCCCGACCTGTAGGTGTGACACATCTGGAGTTTAAGCGGCCGCAGGGCTTTGCGTACCGGTCGGGCCAGTGGGTACGCATAGCATGTCTGATGTTAGGCACAGATGAGTACCACCCGTTTACACTCACATCAGCCCCTCACGAAGAAAACCTGAGCCTGCACATTCGAGCTGTGGGGCCCTGGACGAGCCAGCTCAGAGAGCTCTACTCTGAAGAAAGCTTGCTTGAGACTGGAGGCTATCCAAAGGCAGGTCATTGTGTTATTCTGAGTGTGTGTGTGTGTGTGTGTGTGTGTGTGTGTGTGTGTGTGTGTGTGAAAGGGTCCAGCTGCTGTTTAATTCATTGTCTTTTCATCATATTAACACTCATATTTCATTGAATCACAAGCTGTACTTGGATGGGCCGTTCGGTGAAGGCCATCAGGAGTGGATTGACTTTGAGGTGTCTGTTCTGGTGGGAGGAGGAATTGGAGTCACACCATTTACTTCCATCCTCAAAGACCTGGTATTCAAGTCCTCCATGAAGTCTAAGATTCAGTGTAAAAAGGTGACATACAACGCATTTTTAAAAAATCATTATATGTCACTCTGTTAAAACAACACCACGCTAACAGCCACTGATTGTTTGAAGGTGTACTTCATCTGGGTGACGCGGACACAGCGTCAGTTCGAGTGGGTGTCAGACATCATCAGAGAGCTGGAGGAGATTGACACCCAGGAGCTGATCTCAGTTCACACTTACATCACTCAGGTGGCTGAGAAGTTTGACCTGCGCACCACCATGCTGGTGAGAGCCACAGTTGAACACGCATACAACTTCAACCCTGTTCACACCTGGTATTAACATCCATCCTGAGTGATCTGATTACAGCACTAAGTACCACCTCAAATCCAATCCCAAAAACACACATTGTTTTGCATTTTTTTAACACTAATCAGTGCTCATGTGTTGGTTTATTTGTAGCCACTGCCAAAACACTAACACAATATTACAATACATATTTTTACGTTTTTGAACATACTTGTGCGTTTTAACGAAAACAGGGCGGGGGAAGCAGTGGCTGAGCTCATGTGGTCACAGTAGATGTGTCCACGACACATGCTCATGTCACGGTACAGTCATACTGTAAAATGTCACTCAGAACAGATGGGAGTTATTTATTGTAAGAGTTAAGGGCTGACCAGGAAGTCTTTTTTTTTTCTTTACCTATCACCAACACACGTATTATTCAGTGCATTGTTAATGAATAATTGATTGTCCCTTTTGTGGACAGTATGTGTGTGAGCGCCACTTTCAGAAGGTGTGGAACCGCAGTCTCTTCACTGGCCTGCGATCCGTCACCCACTTTGGACGTCCACCCTTCGTGTCCTTTTTCAGCTCACTGCAGGAAGTTCACCCTGAGGTCAGCCCCCCCACCCTTTTTCCTGCTTCAGCTACCTTTGTGATTGTCTGAAACGTTGCCCAGTACACTAGTCTGGATAAAAATCAATTATACAATTTGACAACATTCATTCCTTTTTTTATAGGTGGGTAAAATTGGTGTATTCAGCTGTGGACCGCCTGGACTGACCAAAAATGTGGAAAAAGCTTGTCAGCAGATGAACAAGAGGGATCAAGCCCATTTCATGCATCACTATGAGAACTTCTGACGCGTCCTCCGTACTGCACTGCTGCATGTGCTAACAGAGGGAACAGGGAGCCCCTTTGAGAACAAGTCACTCATTTAATGACAT
Source organism: Solea solea (assembly GCF_958295425.1). Lineage (NCBI taxonomy): Eukaryota > Metazoa > Chordata > Actinopteri > Pleuronectiformes > Soleidae > Solea > Solea solea. Next base: position 12,689,748 of record NC_081145.1, on the reverse strand, counting down.
GACACTCTTCCACACACAAAAACAGGTCTAATGTTAGTGAATGCTAAAGTCAAAAATGTCTTTAAAATTCAGCTTATTTTTAATGCGATTTCTTTTTAGTCATGAAACTCATTGTTACAATAACTTATATAATCGTTTAAGGATGGGTGTTTTGTTTCATATAATACAGTATCGCATAAATGTAGGATAGTTTATGTCAAGTAATTTTTGTGTATTTGTGACTCTTTCATGACAATGTCAGTGTTTCTTTTTGTCTCACAGATAAAACAATAATTATCAAGGTTGTGCATTAACTAAATCCACCTTCAAATGCCTCCAGCTATTGATGACCTCACCTTCACGGAAATGTTTTTTTTGCGCCATCCAGACGAGGAAGAGGAACATTAAATTAAACATTGCAGATTCGGTAGACGTGGTGCAACAACACATTCATTCATCTCGTTTCCTTTTCAGATATCATACAGTTGGAAGGGTGTGTGCAGGGATTTAACGATCTGAGTTTCAATGACACAAATAAAAGCTTATCTGCAGTGTCACAATCAAGGAGTTACACAGAGCTTTCCTGGTGAAAATAAGATGACAAATAAAATGTGCATGACTGTAATTATGATAACCAGGAGCCACCCTACAACCTGACGATGAGCACGCACATGTAGCATTTCTTTATTTACATTTGCACAGTAAAGAAAACACCCTACACATATTTTTAACCACAGCACCTGCTGACCCCTCCTCACCTCAGCAGGTGTAATGACGGGTAAACAACCTAATAACAACATCTGACACTTACACAAAACCTGCTGGATTGTAATTTTAATTAAAGTAACTTAAAAGAGAACTTTACCGCTTTGGCACGTCACTGCTATAACATCCTGTACTCCTGATGGACAGATGAATAAAAACAAGCAGAAACAAAGACATGATCTTTCCTATGTCCTTTTTTTTTTTCTCAATTCTCGTGTGTTTGCAAGTGCTCTGAAAGAAAATTAGCAGTAGGAAGTACAGTATATGAGGTTAACGTGGTCAGGTTGGTGTCTCATCTAATTAATGGTGGGACCACTGGCAGTGTCACATGTCCTCTCTCACTCACACAGTCAAAAGTCATTGTTTTACCTTTGTAATAGAATTTATTACAGAAGATTGGCAGTTTTATTACGGAATATATCATGGTTTTTATCTATCCCGTTCCTCGTCTCACCTTGTTTGCTGCCACATAAGTCAAACAATAAGTTCTGTCATGAAGCCAGTGAGTTGCACGAATAAACCTCATTCATCAACGTGCCATTTTGGAAACCTGATAAAAGCGCCTGTCAAGTCAGCCAACGATCATTATTTTGGATTGTATTACCAGTTATTGATAATCCTGGTGTAATTGTGATGATAACCTTCGTTCTAGCATATGACCATATTTTGCAAAAACAAAGTCACCCATTGCAAAACATTCTATTTAAGGTAAATTAGTTTTCAATGGTCATGTGCAAAAACAGCATGTGTTAGTTGTGAGGCTTTGCCAGCAATGTTGGATTTGGAGCTCTCAAAAATAATGAGCTTATTATAAAGGAAATAATGTTCACAGAAAGAGGTCTTTTTTTCTCCCTTAGTTGTCAATTTAACCTAATACACGTGTTTAGTCATTTTAAGTGTGGACTAAATGCATTATAGCACGTAATAGGATTACATAAGTGTCTAATTTCATCGATTAATAAATGAATCAGGTCAATTAAACCAGCACAACTTGGTAATTGACTTTATTGCTCTGGGCAGATGTTGCCAGCCTCAGTGCAATCAATGAGGTTTGTGCTATGTCTTCTTATGGAATTATATGTTATAAATAATTATTTATTTTGACTTATGTCCGAAAGTCAGATTCTGGTCTCAATGTTTTGGGTTTCTCAAGCTTAAAGGTGTGAATCAACAAAGAGAGGTGGAAAGAACACTAAAGTACTTAAGTACAAATAAAAACTGGTCTAAAAATGTACTCAAGATAAAGTAAAGAAGAAGCTTGTTGAATTGTTTTTAATTAAAGGTAAACCTTTACAAATTAAAGTGCTGACAAAAATCAAATTCGTAAACACATAATGTATCAGTCAAACTGGGTCAAAGGTCACAAATGTCACTCACTCAGGGACCTTTATTAGCGCCAATTAACCTGTCCTCGTCATTCACTGCCAAAGTTTCCTGCGTGGGATTTTTTTATTTCTTTTTTTTAATTTCATTTTTTAAAATGTTTTACTCAGTAACGGATGTGATTAAAAATGTAGCGAAGAACAGTACTTCCAGAAAAACATACTGAAGTAAAAGTAAATTTACAAATTTCAAAAATGACTTTAAAAAAAAAGTACATTAACACAAATAAATGTAATTCATTACTTTCCACCACTAAAAACAACAGACAATTCTTCATCATGCTGTGGCACCAGATTGAGATGCAGAGAAGAGACACTTTATGGTAAAGTATTTATATAATGTAAAGGTTAAGTTCTTATATTCAGGGACACAATGCCTGCTCACTGCACCAACTCTTTTATAGTCTTCCTTAATAGTGAAAATATAATTGCATGATACACTTTTTAAGTTATAAGGTAATAATAAGATAAGGTTCTCTCTCTCTCTATCCATATCGTATGCCTTGTTTCCACTGCTGTATTTCTATTTCACTTTGCACGGAGCATCTGGAACAAAAACGATTTCCCCCCGGGGATTAATAAAAAAATTAATAATGATATTAGTGGTGTATATTTATACACGTCCTGACAGTGTAACACTGAATTTTAGTCCACTGGACAAAGGTCAACTTGTGTGATTCAGCAGTTCAACAAACAAATGCATCACAACCTGCTGATGATTAAAACTTCCGCCTTCATTATTGAGCAGATACATTTAGTTGGAAATGATAAATCATTTACTTGTTTTAGGTCACGTATCCAAACAGAGTGAGGGAATGAATTATGAGTTATTCATTGCTGGTGACTGTATTTGATTGTAACAGGTGGCTATTTGACTGAAAGGACACATGTTTGGCTTTATTTCTTGCACCACTGATTATTGACGTACTTGTTGTGTAAAAGACGCCTCATCAACACACTGATGTGTTCATGTCCATGCATTCACATTTTATGTTCATATTAAGCATAATTGACATATTACATTGTTAACTGGAGCTGTTAGTAACAACTAAACCTATGGAATGAATAATTAAGAATTATTAAATTTAAAGAAGAAAATTAAGGATTTTTACTCTAACATGTGACACTTGTGTAACGTTCCAAGTCTTAGGGGATAAACTTTGATAATTAAACACTGGTCTGTGGCTCAGACACACACTGGTTGTTCCCTTTAATATATTGATGAAATCTGTCTGTGTCAGCACGTTAAACACCGGACATCAGATCCAGTTTGAAAAATGTCAACATTTGAGAAATAAAACTAAACATGTGTCCTTTATAGCAGGGGTCTCAAACTCAAAGGAACCACAGCGCATCTAATCTGGTCAATGGAGGGCCAGTCAAGAAAAAAAAGTTGCCCTCCTCTACTTGTTCAGTAGGGAAGGGCAATAAGAGACTAAAATCATATCACAATATTCATAATGAAGAAATAAAAAATATCCTAATGACAGTCGTCAGTGCTGAATGACTCATGTTTATGTGCACTAAACCAAATGACTGATTGAGTCATTTGAGCAGACACTAAATGTATCTGCTAAATAAGGATAAGTTTTAAACATCAGCAGGTTGTGATGCATTTGTTCCTTGAACTGCTGAATCACACAAGTTGGTCTTGGGTCTATAAAACTATCTGTCTATTTGCACAGTGCACTAAAGGACAGTGTGAGCTATCTGTCTGGCTTATGAGTGTTACACTCAGGAACCTTATCTTATCACCAACTTATTACGTCATTCTTTTTTTTTATTAATGAGGAAGAATTACAAAAGACAACAAAATATGATACTCAATGATCAAACACCATAAGATAACATATATCTTATGGTGTTTGGCACCTGGGGTGTTTCTCTTTCCAGTCTCCTGTAAAGTGTGACTCTAATTTTAACAGTGCTGTGTGTGGACGTTGGAGCTGTTCATTTCCCCGAGGGAACCTCCCAAAGGGATTAATAAAGTCGTATGTCTGTCTGTCTGTCTGTCAGCGCCCTCTTCTGGCAAGCAGGCTGTTCTCCATCCTTTCCACACTATAGCTGGCTGAAAATGTGATTCAAGGTCATGCTGGTTATCTGTTGTTTTTTTTTGTTTTTTTCGTAATAGATTTTCAGCACAATGCATTAAGCTCTCCTTGTTGTCCTTGTTCCATTTAATTGTATGCTAATCTTTCTCATCCCTCAGGTCAATGCCCACTGCTGGATGGCACAAACGTGTCACATGAACAGAAAGAACAGAAAGGTGAGGGTCTCTGGTGGAGCAGCTGAGTGAGCTTTGCTCATAAAATCACATTTTGTGCATATCAAGCTGATTTTCCAAGATGTGTATTTCTTTTGTAACTCCCTGATGATTTTTTACGCTAGTCAGCATTACCCAAAAATAACAACTGTGCAACTGTGTGCTACATTATCCTCAAGGAAACTAATAGGGAAAAAAACAGAGCTACTTAAACACATTTTTAATTAAAGGGAGCATATGGTGATTAAATGGCCACTTAAGCAGCTCAGAGGTTTGATCTTCCAAGACCACGGGCAAAATAATGCAAAATGTGTTGAGGATGTCCATGCAGGGGTGAGCAGTTTGCACTGATGTACTTAAGAGTCCGCTAATCTTCTTAGTGCCGCTAAGTACCCAGCTAGAAATCAGCCACTGTCCAGATTGTCAGTTCCTGCCCGATAGATAAACGACTCAGACAAAAACAAAGTGAGGCTCGAGGGAACATGTGGCACAGTTGCTCCACTGGCATGAAATATGCACCTTCCCTCCTTTAGGAACTGTGTTGACAGAAGCGTGGATGAAGTTCTGGTGGATTTCCTCAGCCTGGAGATGTTTGGCAGTGGCAGCAAGAAGTGGTTTGTGGAGAAGCAGAAGAGGCAGAAGCTGAAGTCAGGCAGGAGGTCGTGCACCAGAAAGAAGAAGAGATGGGCGGCTAAGATCCTCAAACTGCACAGACAGAAGATCCTGAGTGAGCTGGACGTCAACACTGTGCTCCCCTACTTGGTGTACGATAAGGTTTTCTCACTCGGAGAGTACAAGGAAATACTAGGACATGAGTCCAATAAAAAAAGGACAGAAATATTCCTGGATCATCTGTCCTCAAAAGGGCCTTCTGCATTCTTCTCATTCTGCTCTGTTTTGGAGGAAGTGTGTCCCCACCTGCTCACCTGCTTCCTGCTGGATGGAGAAGGTACAGCCATTAATTAAGCACTAATTACACTGACGATGAACACAAACTAGAGGGTTTCCCTACGCTAATGTTTACATCTGTTAGTTAAAACTCATTGATCTGTAAAAGCGTATCACTTGTTTTATCACTGTTTTTCAGTCTTCTTATTTAATATTTAATGTTTTGTGAGGAAAAAAACAAAACCCAAAACAAAACAAGAAATATAAAGAGATGGAAACATATTTTCAGTAAGCTAGTGCCACAGACTAAGAGCCAGCAAAAATAGCTGCTTAAATCTGAATGTCTGAGGGGATTACTGAGCCCTCAGCTTTCCTAACTGGCCTCTGACAACATATGGCGTAAACGTGCCTACTGTCTGAAGGGCATTGTCTGTGCTGCACTATAGCAAATCAATACTTCACTTTTTTTTTATTTATTTTTAAATCTCAGTACACTAAGAAACTGTCTTGCATTTGCACCTAAATGAGTTTTCCACTTTATCTGTGCTTAATGTCCCACAATTAAGACCATGTGAATTCCTCTTACACTCACTTAGATTAAATTACAGGGCCTTGAAAAGTAGCTAACATTAATCTGCTCCTACAGATGGTGTTTCCGCATGGGGGAGGAAAGGGGGCCTCACTGTGCCCCCAAACAGTCCTGGAGAGCAGCCACCTATGTACACAGACCCTGTGTATGACTCCAGGTGAGACACACATCCGCTGGATTATATCATGTCCAAGCAGTTGATAAAGTTACTCTTGTGTTGCAGTTGTAAAATGCAGTTGTCTCGACTTAGATTTGAGCAATTCATGTTCTGTAAACACGGATTTTTTTTCATTAATAATTCACGTTATTGTTATTTACCCTAAGACTGATGGTAAGAAGGCCAGGAGGACATCACACAGAGCAGGGGTCTCAAACTTGAATGACTTGGGTGCCACTAAGTGTCTAGTTAAGTCAGTTCGGGGCCGGTCAAGTGGAAAAAAAGTCAGACTTTTTGAGAAAAAGACACCGAAATAATAATATTTATCATGATATTTGAAATCATTTCAAACTAAAAATGTTTGTTTTGGTATTTCAGAATACGAATGCATTTGTAATGCAAAATGAATCTATTAACTTGATATTAAGTGGCAGGCCTCATGAAATTCCACAGGCCTCTGATAGAGAGCAATCTACTGTAATAGCCTTCGTGTTCCTATTACTATCACATGAACTCATACAGATGCGTGACAGAATCAACTCATTTCAAATTCAACACTAGTGTGTATACTGTGCACTGGTGTTTGTAGTGTAGCCCTTGATCTTAACCCATTTCAGCACAGTGACCTTTGACACTGTCCGCTTAAAACACTTCTGGTAAAACTGTTTCCATCAGTGAGATTACTGAGCGGCTGGTTTCCACTTGGTGAACACTGTTGCAAGGCTGTTGTTGTTGTGACCGTGTGTCAGGCCCAGGGAGTGTATCATGACTGAGTGGTGCTGTCTCTCCGGGAGCGTGGACCCTCTGAATAATAGTCTCAGCCCAGCTAACACAGCACATGGGGGGTGGGTTGGGGGGGGGGGCGGTTATGTGGTAAAGTGGGTGTGTGGATGTGATGCTTGCAGTGACAGGACAGACGCGCTGATACACTCGACAAGGTATGACAGCTAAGTCAGCGTGGAGTCCCAGTGGTCCGGCTCCAGACACTCACACAGAAAACACACATACACACACACACACACACATGTATCTACACAGACAGGCTGACAGAAGCGGCACACACAGCAACAACAGTCACGGTGCCTCAGCAGGAGATGATATACAGTACCAACAAGGCGATGTCTGTAATCTCAAGTGCCTTCCTGTGTGATGAACCAACTGATGATGCTCTTTGTAATCTGACATTTCTCTAGTTCCTTAGTTGGAAAAAAGCAGAACTTTGAGATGTTTTTGTTGCCCTCATTGTGTTTTCTTTTTAATACAACCTTTACTTTCAACACGGACATTCACTATCATTATTAATGTCTAATTCTGATACAAAGTGTTGGACAAAGCTAAAAAAAAACCCCACGAGATAATCTCTCCCTTTCTTTTTAATCTACTCTTGGCAGAAATAGGACAGAAAGTGCCTCAAGTCATGGACGCTTGACTTGGCTAGATTGTGTTTGCCAGCACGTATGCCTGTGTGACAGAGTGAAGCATGTCTGCAGTCATGCTCGTTACAAATGTGGAAACAACCCTGAAATATCTTTCTTTTTTTGCACACACTAAGTCGTGTGTGTGTGTGTGTTTTCCTTTTCCTTCTCCTACTCTTCACACTGTGTCTGATCCAGAGCAGATGAGCAGAGTGATTGTCAGTTCTGCAGGTTAAAAGAGACACTGTGTTATTTTGGCTTTTTGTTTTCCGCCTCTGGTCAGTATCTTGCTGACTGAGAGTGAACATGCAGCATTTAATCTCATCTCAGGGCATCTGTTCTGTTTTAAAGGGCACAAAGGGCCTTGTTTAGTGCGCGAAGTGATGTGAACCTGAATGAAACCAGTTTAACAGCCTTGTAGAACCTGATAATGTAATAAATCCCTGAAAATATAATAACTTCCCGATAATGTAATAAAGTGCATTTCCCAATAATGTAATACACTTGATAATAAAGTATTACATTAATGGGAGGTTATTACAGTATCAGGTTATCCTTCATTTCGCAGGTCCTGATAATGTAATAATTCCCCAATATTGTAATAATTTAACAGCAGACCACCTGTTACTTGGGTTCAAGTGGTGATACTGTGTAAGCAACGCAAGCTCGAGAGCTCTAGCGCCATCAACAGGACAAAGGTGGACATGCATGTATGTACTTTAACTTTTGACTTGTTCATCCGTTTTTCACAAACGATGTATCACTGGAACCCTTGGGCCAAGCCGAGTTCAACACACCCATAATGACTCTTACTTTTTTTATTGGTACTGTTGTTTTTTGTTTTTAAACCAATATTTAAAAACTCTGGAAGTAGTAACTAACAATTCAAGTAGTGGTTTAAATTGATAAGACATGTGTTTACATAACAGCCTTTCTGTGTTCTGGGCTCTTCTTTCCTCTCACATGCACGTTAATTGGAAACTCTAGTAGGTGTGAATGACAGTGGATGTGTGTTGGTCCTGTGATGGCCTGGCGACCTGTCCAGAGAGGGTGCACTTTGACTTTTGCCCTATGTCAGCTGGGATTGGCTCCAGTGCCCCCCGTGACCCTCATGTGGAGGATAAAGCGGTAGACAGTGAATGAATGATGGTACAGAACATCTCAGCTGACACTGGGGCGATAGGCGGGCTACACCAAGCGTGTGGCCTGTGGAACAGAACATGTACAACAGAAATAGCTGCCCCTGCCAATAATAAAATAAATACACTCAGGCCAATTAGACAATTTCAGTTCACTGAGCTAATGCTGTAATAAAATAAAATAAAATGCTTCAATTATAATGCTTCACGTTAAACTGAATTAATTATTTTGCAGAACACACTAATAAATAGAACGTCCAATACTTTGGAAACTGGCAACTGCTAATTGTACCTGTGTCTGTACATCAAGTAGAATTATCACAATCCGCTGGATTAGCTTCCTAGCCTCTAATATAAACACTGTACTTGGATCACTGCCTTGTTTTAACTGCAGGGTATACCACTTTGTATCTATACAGGATGTGTGTGTGTGTGTGTGTGTGTGTGTGTGTCTGTGCAATTCTCCGGGAAGAGTTGGCCATGTGTCTGCTTCGGAGGCCTTATATGTATATGTGAGGCTGCAGTGATGATGTAAGTCACTGTGCCTTCATCCATAAGTGGAGAAAATTAGATGCTGGCAGGTTGGAGGAGGAGAAGAGGAGCAATTAGCTGGAGCTGCGAGGTTATGATTCTCTGTGCTGATGACTCACCTCACAGCACATGGAGAGAAAGCACTGCGACAGCACTGAAGTGTGACTGTGCATGTGAGTGTGTGTGTGTGTGTGTGTGTGTGTGTGTGTGGAGGGGGACGTGTTTCATTACTCTTGCTCTTCTTGGTGCAGTGCATTCATGTGAAGAGGACTTTCTCTGTGAACTTCTCCTCTTTGTTTGGTGCAAAAGCAATAAATCACGGTGTTATAGCAGTAGTGGTTCTCAGGGCTTTGGTCCAAGTTTGTCTCCTCCGGGAGCAGCTTCTGAGTCCTACAAACCAGCTTTGATTTTGCTACACTGACTAAAGTGGACGAGAGAATCTAAGGACACAAGAAAGAAGGGCAGGTCTGTCTGTCCTATTTACTTCCGGGGGGGGAGGGACAAGTACTTGAGTGTGCTATTAGTGCAAAACTGTGCCTGTGTGTATGTGTGTGTGTGTGTCTGTGCACTTCTATGTATCTCCGTGAAAATCCAAAAAACACGGGTGAGGACATTTTGGCTGTTTAGGCCCTTTAAAGTCACATAACTTTAAAGGGCCTTTTGAGGGTTAAGACTTGGTTTACTGGTCAGTGTAAGAATGGGTTTTAGGTTAAGGGTTAGGCATTGAGGATAGGGTAAGGGGCTAAGGAATGTATTATGTCTATCAGTGACCTTACTAAGAATGCTGTACAAGAATGCGTGTGTTTGTGTGTGTGTGTGTGTGTGTGTGAGTGTGTGTGAGTGATGCACAATAAAGGAGTCAGCAGTGGGTTCTCATGTGAGAAGGGTAATGATGGGGCAAGCTGCTCTGAGCCATTACAGTGAAGATGCAGAGGGGGGATGCCAACATGAAATCAAAGTGCTGCAGTGGCGTGTGCTTCAGACTGCAGCACAACCACTGACCCACTGCTGTCTCTCAGCTTCCCCACTGACACACTCCTACTGGTTCCCATACTGTGTGTGTGTGTGTGTGTGTGTGTGTTCTTGTATTTGTGAAGACCAAAAAAACTGTGTACATCATACAGAGTAACGACATTTTTCAAAAGGGCCTTTTCAGGGTTAAGACCTGGTTTTTTAGGTTAGGTTTAGAGTTTACTTTAGGTTTGGGTTAGGGTTAGACACTTAGTTGTGACGGTTACAGTTGGGGTAAGGGGTTAAGTCTATGAGGGTTCTCACTATGAATGAAGCGTGTGCGTGTGTGTGTGTGTGTGTGTGAGACAGAGAAAAAGAAGGGGGAACATGGTTGATATCTGTGTATGTGTGTGTGTGTGTGTGTGTGTGTATGAATATCAGTAGCAGTTTTCCCATCCACTAATGACCGTTGTGTTTTCCGTGCCTGATAATGATCTGTAGTGTCAGATAAATCAACAGTATTATGAATGGTGTCCTTGTCAATGGGAGGTGACAGAGTGCGTTGCTGGTTGGTGTGCTGGAGCTCAGCTCTGCTCCACCCTCACGGCTCTGTTAACGGTGTTTCTGAGAGGGTTGACGGGATTTAAACGCGCACAGTACTGGAAGTAACAGGAAGCAGTGACATCAGCGCCGGTGTGCAACCGAACCTGAGTGTCGACATTTTTGTTTTTTTATGTGAAAACTAAAAACATCTAAACAATAAGGTGCCTTCATGCTAACGTGAGTGTACGATTTTTGTTCATCCAGAATTGAGAAGAAAATCCTTTCAAAATAAAAGAAAGTCCTGTGAGCTCCAAATCTGACATTGATTTTGGCTCAAAGTGTAACTGTTGTTATCACCTCTCAAAAGCCTAGATTTCATAATACTGAGGTCAAGCCCTACCAACACCAAAAAGAAAGTTTTAAATATTGTTTTTGGGTTATTTTGGCATATCTTTATGCATAGTTCTTACACACTGAGTGAGCTGTTGAGATTTGTGCAAATGGAGCCATTCTCTCAACAGGCCTCTAGGCCCCTTATCTCCAATAAAGGACAATCTTAATGCTTCAGCATACCAATAGATTTTGGACAATGCTCCCAATTTTGTGGCAGCAGTTTGAGGACGGCCCTTTTCTAGTCCAACATGTGTCCCAGTGCACAACTGGCCCACACAGAGCCCTGACCTCAACCACATCGAGCACCTTTGGGATGAACTAGAACAGAGAATGTGAGCCCGGTCTTCCCGTCCAACATCAGTGTCTGAACATCATGCATGCTCTACAGAATAAATGGACACAAATTCCCATAGAAACACTTCAGAATCTTGAGGAAAGTCTTTCAAGAAGTGTGGAAGCTGTTATCACTGCAATAGGGGAAACATCTCAACTAATGGTCAGGCTTTGGAATGGTTTTTCCACATAGTGTATTTGCACCAGCAATTGCAATTTAGCTTCCTCTAATGCCCTTAAGGGTTTTTCTGCTTCCACTCAGCCAGAAGTAACAGAGAAGCAACCAAGAAAAAAAACGTTTTACATTTTACAACAAGCCCAACCTTCATTCTCTGTCTTTTATATTAAGATTAGTGTAAATGCTATACATTGTAAATAGTCTAATCCTAGTTATTTTAGAAACAGTAATAATCATAGTTAATTATTTATATATATACGTATATTTTTTTTTTCTCAATTCACATCACAAATACAGTGTATACGTGCTTGCCAAAGAGAGGGTTTACACCATCAGGTTAACATTTCACAAACCATGGGGAGGATTCTTTCATCCACGGAGCTCATTTAATTTTTCCATCCAATTTGTCTTATTAACAATCTTAATCATCTAATGCTTATTTCAGCTAATTCGTCCGATTATGCCTTTGAATTAGTCACAGCAGATAAGAGCCTCCATTTCCATGTATCTGGCCTCTGCAGACAGACTGTCCTGCGTGGTTGGACTTCACTCTTTAAGTCTGTTGGGTTTAGTGAGAGTGAGACGTGCACCTCTCCGCTCAGGTGAGAAGACGTCTCTCTCTCTCTCTCTCTCTCTCTCTCTCTCTACTAAGACTTCAAAGTCTAGACTAATCGACTTACTCCGAAGCTTATGGCGACACCAGCGTGTCACTGTATTGACTGAAAAACAACCACACCTGCCTCTGTTTGCTGCTAATGACTGCTGGTGTGGGCACAGTGAATTCAGTGCTGCTGGTGTGTGTATGAATTCAGCAAACACTAAGTCACCGTATAATCTGCAGCCAAACTTAGAAACGTCAAGCAGAAAAAAAAGTACTTTATATTTTAAGCCAACAACATCAATAGTTCCCAAAGCCCTTGATGCTCGAAAATAAACATTGGTGTTTATTTTGGTATGGATGGCTGGGTGTTCATAATATGGAAAAAGACCAAAAAATATACATTTATATGATTGTAGAGAGCACTGTTGCCTTTGTGGCAAGAAGAGCCGGGTTTGTGACCCGGTCGGGGTTTGCATGTTCTCCCTGTGTGTGTGTGGGGGTTTTCTCTGGGTTCTCCGGTTTCCTCCCAGTCCAAAAACATGCGAGGTACAAAGTGGTACAAGATGGATGGATGATTGTAGAGGTTTAAAACACACGGAATACTCATGCAATAAAAAATCATTAAAACACGTTCAATGAAATACACATAAGCAATATCTCTAGGAAAAAAAACAATCTCACATAATTAGTTTACAGAGTGTTGATGAAGGATCATGATATTAACTGGAAAAAGACATGACGTGAAAACCATTATTTGTAAATGACAGCTACTGAAAATCACCAGTGCGGTGAAATAAATGATTTCATGCTGTCACATGAGGTCATTTTCACAGCAGACAAACTGAAGTGCCATCTCGCTGAAGAAGCACAGTGTGGGTGATTATTTTATTTTACAGTGTAACTGTGAAGCAGGTGTCATTACAACGTTTGTACAATGAAACCCCCTCCACACTAAAGACAAATTGAAAATGCTTCAGTCTACAGTTCTGGTTCAGGCTTTGATATGGGTGCCATTAAAAAAAAAAAAGCTGACTATAACTGAGAGACATTTATATGGGGTACTGAGTGTTCTTTAGCTGTAGCACACATTGTTATATGTCTGTGAGATTAAGGACTCTAATCTAATAATCTAATAATATACTGTACATTACACTTAAATGCAATGATGTAGCCGGACAACAGCCATTATGTCATTATGACTGTTGTTTTCTACAAACACACAACTCTTTTTCATCTCCAACGGTCTTCTCTCATCTGCACTTTTTCAGAATCAGTTTTTATGTCATTTGCCGGAAAATACTACACTGGAATTGGGGACCAAGAGCAATCATAAGAAATACTTACAGAGTAAGACAAGATAAAACTAGGACTAGGACTACCACTAAGACTATAAAACACTGCTGTATGTAAGATATTTATTATATAAAATAACCATGGTGCGTCATCAGAGATTAAAGAAACATGTTCAATTGAGAGTCTGGCTTCACTGATAACAATAATATATTCCGTATATTCACAAAATAAATTAGAATTTACACAGCCCACGGCCAAGAGGGAAGGAATTGTGCTTGTTAGAGGAAGGACACTGGTTCAATCCTGGGACGGGCCAAGGGCTCGTGTGTCCTTGAGCATTCCCCCAGTGCTCCCCGCTCACAGATAAGTGCGGCCCACTGTGTGTTCACTACTTAATAAGGATGGAGAAAATGTGTTCTTAAGGTCAAATTCACTATCCTTTATTTGTGTGTATGCAAACATTTCCAATTCATTGAAATGAACATGAATACATGGGATGCCAGCACACCGGGCCACACGGTTGGTGCAGTGGTTAGCACTCTTGCCTTTGCAGCAGGAAGACCCAGTCGGAAAACAAGGGCCTTTCTGCATAGAGTTTGCATGTTCTCTCCATGTGTGCGTGGTTTTTCTCCAGGTTCTCCGGCTTGCTCCCACAGTCCAAAAACATGCAATACGGGGTTTAGGTAAATTGGACACTCTAAATGTACCATAGGTGTGAGTGTGTGAATGGTTGTTTGTCTCTGTGTGGCCCTGCGATCGACTGGTGATCTGTCCAGGGTGTGACCCCGTCAATCACCCTATATCAGCTGAGATTGGTACAGCTCCCCTTGCGACCCTCATGTGGAGGATAAAGTGGTAGAAGATGGATGGATGGATGAATGAGATTTCAGCACAGGGGGCAGTTGCAAGGCTTTTTAATTTGCAAATATATGATATGCCTAACACGGGGAGTGCTTGGGCCGATAACCGATACATACCGATATATATGTATACAGTGTATATATATGTAGGTATACAGTATATATACCAAGGCTCTTTCTAGTTACAACCCTGTAAGCCATTACTGTTTCCACAAAGTATTGTGTACAAACCCTTTCACAACTATTTAAAAACAATCTTAAGACCCCCCCCAACACACACACACAAGCAGACACACTCACGCGCACACACACACACACACACACACTCACCACCATCCTCCTACTCCCGCCTCACCCTCTCCTCTCCTCTCTCCTCCCTCCCTCCCTCCCTCCCAGTTGACTACACTGTACACACACTCTCTCCCCTACCTCACACACACGGACGCCTGGACGCTGCAGCGTTTTTTAAAGAGTGTTTCCAGCCCTTGAGAGAGGAGGGAGGAGGAGGCAGGAGGAAGGAGACAATGTCCACATTTTGTTCTATATTTTGAAAAAATTATACATACAAAAAAAAGGGGGGAAAAAAAAGGAAAAAAGAAAAAAAAGCACCAATCGAATGGATCGGCGTTCCGTGTGCGGACGCTAGAACACGGAACTCAGAGTGTCATTGCAGACATGGGTCGCAGCGGTACGGCACCTTTCGCTCAGCTCCTCGGGGAGTGTTTTCACTGTCAGTCCTTCAGCGCTGGAAATGGCGCTGTGATGCTGAGCGTGGAAGACGCAGCGGAGGCGGATGCCAGGGAATAAAGACATTTATGATCACCTGTGCTTTTCTTTGGGTTGGATTTTTAGTAGCGGTGGACAGTACCATGGTGAATTACCAGAAATACATTACTGTTATGCAGCTGGCTCTGGGGGTGACCGCCTCCAACAAAGAACATTGTCTTCCACCCAGGAAGCGAATGTGGTGAGTATGAATGTTGGTGCGGATGATGATGATGATGATGATGATGATGGTGGTGGTGATGATGATGATGTGATGAAGGTTTGGGGAGAAAAGAGAGGATCTGTCGCCTCCTACATCTCGTCACACGCTGATGAGTGGGTCACGGAGCCACGGTGCGCCCGTTCACTCTTCATCCAACATGACATAATATTCCTCTCCACCACTGCAGCCAGTCTGCACCAGGTTGTTATCATCACTAAACCCACTGTGGTCGATACACGGGAGCTGAAGCTGCTGCTCCGCGCGTGAGTGCGTGCGTCATTGAGCGCGCGCGCGTCATTGCGCGAGCCTGTGTGTGTGTGTGTATGTGTATGTGTCCTTCCTCTTCATCACGATCTGAAGTTGAATGCGTATTGAATGATGTCACAGTCTCTCTCACCCATTGTTTCCTGTGCCTCCAACTTCGTGTGCTTCACTGTGGCATATATGGCCTTCACTGCATTGCACTGCTGCTGTCACTGGAAACGTCATCGTCACGCTTTAACCGTGTGGTCAACCATCATCCTGCCTCCACCGCCTCCACTCTCATCCCCACTGCTCTGTGGAAACTAATTAATAAAATGTAGAGCATGAAACATGACCATCTCCTGGTTTTATTTGCTCACACGGCCGTGTCTATTAAATGTTCTATACCCATACTCTCAGCATGTGTGTCCTGTCTGTGTATCCACCTTACTTTCTGTGTGTCCTCATTACTCTGTGTGACTGTTTTCTATAGTGTATATACAGGAAATATATATATAAAACTGCAGCAACCACCTCTCACCTCCCCCTATAGTTCTCCTCTTGCTGTATATATGCCGTGTTCATCTGTTTACTGTAAGACTGCCACTCATTTTTCTTGGCACTAAGCAGATTGAGACATCGTTGTTTCCCTAATAACAGCCAGATAACCATCTTGTTTGAATAACAAAGACGGTTAATTGGGAGTGAAGAGGCTCAATAACACTCTGATAGCAAGTGTTTCTCACTAAGTAGAAAGATGTGGCGAGCTGTGGATCATTTGTCCACATACTGTATTCACTGGCACGGTTCTACACTTTGTGAGGCTCAACTATTACAACCACCAGCTAAAGTTGACCTGAATAATTTCCTGAACTCTTTCTGTCACTCGAGCGAAGACGAAACACTCACGCTGAAAATCCCTCAGCATCCCTTTGTCTTGAGATCGAGATTATTTTGTTTGTATTATATAAACAGGATGTGTTCAACATTTTGCAGTTTGTGTCGCCAGATAATTTACAACTGTAACAAACTGTACAACTGTGACCACCGTCCTTTCATGAACAGTGCACAGTTACCAGAGTCAACTGTGCTGTGACCTCAGTGGGGGTCACACACTTATCACATGCAGCACGTTCTCTTTTTTACTGTTCAGCTTCATTAGTCTTGTCTTTATTAGCCTATAGTGGCCCTCCTGGAAGAAGATTCAAGATTCACCAAGACAGAGGAGACCTTTCATGTTTCTTTTGTTTTTTTAGTTGTTGTGTTTTTGTTTTTGGTTATTTGAGCTTAATTTTTTAGGCCTGCTTGAGTGACAATTATGTTCATATATACCAGGCTCTTGTAGCTCTTGAAATCTGTTATTAGCCAATCAAACACTGATTAGATTACACGTTAATCATCATACTATAAGGATTTTACATGTCACACTCCTAACATTTTCTTGCTAATCATGTTACTGATGTTTAAATGTTATAATGCTTTTTCACATTGTTTCCCCATTAAATCTCATCACATGATTACACCTGACATTTCTTGTGCTCATCATATCCATTTCACTTAGTCAATGCCACATGATTCTTACTGGGTTTTTAAACCAATGTGCATTTAATGTGTCGTAAAAAAACAAAACAAAAACACGCTGCCATCATGAAAACCAACTAGTGGGAAATGAGCGGTAATATAAAGAGTAGTGTTCTTTAAGATTAATAATCTGAGCATTCTTTCTATGAGATTTGCATCCGCTGGAGTGCAGATAGATACACGTCTAGTTCCTTTAATAGACTTATGTAACATTAAATAACACTCTTGCATTATTCCAAAAAGCTGTAATGTATGTTGTAATGTTACAAGAAAAAAAAGTATAAAGAAAAATGCTGAATCTGCCACTTATACCACACCTGCAACTAAATCTAACGTGTTATTTTCAGACCCAGGCCTCATCCTTCCACTAGGTTTGCAATAGTTTACTTAATTCTGAGAAATAATGTACATTAAAAAGCTGATGTCACATATAGAAAGACACTATTTTGTCTATTAACATGATATCCTTTACATAACGTGGTGATAGAACACGTCAAATACAAATAGTAAATTATAAATGTATATTCTCACTGTCATACTCATCTATCATCAGACACAATAGCTGTTCCTGGAATACTGCTGTAGATACAGTATATTTAATATAATTGAAGTTTCTTGCCTGTGGCTCTAACTGCCCTCAGCAGTCCCCTCACTCTCTGCCTGGAGAAGTCAATGTATTGGTTTAACCGTATTGCACAAGCGATATTGATAACTTGATTAAAGTGACCTTTCAGATCAATAATGTTACACACCCCTTAACACTGCATGTCCATGAAATACTCCAGGTACAGTTTACACTAGTGGAGCTGAAACTAACATTACGTTCATGATATTTCACGCTCTCTTTCTTCAGATTCTATAAATGTAAAGATTTGACAGATTTTTTTTGGTAAGGTTTGCTGCCTTTTGTTTGTCTTTTGAGAATAAACAGATGTCTTTTTATTAAGTTATTTCGAAAAAAAGGGCCACAGCTCCACATTTGTAAAGAGTGAAAAGCAGCAGCAGCGGCAGCAGCTCTCTAAAATGGAATTAGCCTTTGCAAACAGATGTTCCTCTTGCCTGCAGTCTTAAAAACCCATCCTCCCTTGCACACAGCCACACACAATTGGCATTAACCTGACTTAATGAACTTTACACTCTGTTGCAAGTCTGCAGGGATAATACAACAAGTTCATTGCATTTATGTAATGTTTCCTGTTATTTTTAACTTGCGCCTTTTATCTGAAACAAAAACAGGCCGATAGTGCTTGCAGAGCAGAGACACTTCATTTGCTGTTGAATTTGCTGAGTATGACTGTGTTTCTCTTACTGTGTGTGTGTGTGTGTGTGTGTGTTTTATTGCATCTATCAGACACAAGTCAGGACTGCTCTCTTTGTTAAGTGTTATATTAGCACTGGCCAAGATGGGAGGAATGAAGTGTAACATTGCCTATTGACCTGCTGATTAAGCAGTAGCCATTATTGCTCATACTAATTGTACTTGATGCCTCCTCGAGGCAAAACCAAGAGAGAGGGAAGAGAGGCACGGCTTAAAGTCCAGCTACTGATTAATGTGTGTGTGTGTGTGCGTGCGCGCGCAGTGTTCTTTCTTGGTTATAGCATCAGGCGTCTGCTTGACCTTCTCAGTGAACTATAGAATCACACTCGCTGTAATGGTAAGTGTTGTGTTGTGTGTATGCAGACTAAAGACTATACATATAACCATCATAACCAGGTCCAGCAGACACTCTTATTTCACGGACTGTCCAAAATGCAGCCATTTGACTTGTTTACTCAAAATAATAATAACAATAACTGGTACACACATGTCGGTACGACTAATGCGAGTGAGACGAGTTTGCTCATTTTACTTAGGGAGCAAATCGTCAAAATGGACACCAGAATTCAAAATGGCCGACTTCCTGTTGAGTTGAGGCCATGGTTACCATGGTCGACTTTTTTATTTTTATGTCTTTTTATGCACGTTAACCCCCTCAAAAATGAGCGCAAAGCCACGGATATGATAACAGTCTGAAGGATAATAATACGTGTAACCATTTCGGCCCCTGCCATTTGTGCTCGGGCCCTAATTACAATCTGAGGTTTATACGTAGAAAAAAGTGTGTACAACAACCTTTAGCGTTCAAAACATATACTTAGAGGAGTAAACACATAGATTCCCTTTTTACCGGTTCATGCACACATACATACACATAGTGTACTAGGGTTGCCAATCGTTCTGTAAAATAAGGATTTGCTCCATATTTCAAAGATAAAAGACGTGTTCTGTATTGAACAGATAGTAAACGCACTTGGTTCTTTTTTCTTTTCTTATTTTCTTGATGATCAAGTCAACATTGACTGAAACAGGACAGATTGGTACATGTAGGAGCCATACATTTATTACAGTAATACTTATTTTTATTGTAGCAAAGTGTATTTTATGGTTATACTCTGGCATTGTGTATTGTGTGATTACATTGGATAGTGGGATATAGCGGGTTACGTGTATAAAGGGAGAGGAAGAGGTTTGGTTGGCTGCTATTTTTCTTTGACTCCTGTGATTATTTATGAGTTTATGCACGCCATCATCCCTTTTGTTCGTTAATAAAAGGGTAAACGTATTTTGAAATCATAGTGATTTGTTTTGTTTAGCACGTCAGACAATCAGGCTCAACCTCAGCCCCTCAGCGACTCCTTTGTTCTCCAAGGTCACTACAGTCCACTAATGAAGATGGTTGTGTATGAGGGGAAAATAAAACCATCCTCCTCCTGCCATCAGGCCATCTCCATAATGTGTCTGTCATTCATTTGTATTTGGTCGTCCGAGTCAGTGTATCATAGCAAAGGGGAGGCGGGTGCCATGTGTGTAAAGTGCAATATGTAAACAGTATAAGAACAGAAGTTGGCGACCCTTTACTGTACGTAACTACACAACTGTCTGATTTATTATCTCAAACACTGCACACATTTCATTATTTTCATTATTAGTCTATAGCAGCAACACATGATAACATTATACACGTTAAAAAAAATCCACTGACAAAGTGGAAATTAATCAAGCATAACATTCAACCACTAAAATACAGTAAATAAGTAAATAACTATAATTTGACATCTTAATCAAGAAATAATGTGCTTTACTATTTTTGTTGTTAAACAGTACACTTGAAAATTAATGAATAACAATAATTCTTTTATTTCAGCATTACAAATATAATTTTGGTTAAATAGCTTCTACATACTGGTGTATTAGTTATTACAGAAACCTAAAAAAAGATTGTTTTGATAATTACTAATGCTGTTAATTTAGGTCAGCTGTGGCTTTGGATGCTGGTCTAATAAATATATTAAGCCCTGTACATTTCTTACATGTTGCCATTTTAGCCTCTTAGTGATAATGTGCCATCTGACAGCATCGACAAAGTAAACATAAATATAACACACTGCCTGGAAAATACTTCATTTACTTAATACTTTAAATGAAGTTGTCTCGTTAGCCTGCAGCTGCAGCAGCAGCAGCAGCAGCAGCAGCCACTTAGCTTATCTGCACATTAAGACTGGAACCACGGAGAAACAGGTAACTCATCTCTGTCAAAACACTGCAGCTACAATCTCCTCACCAGTGCCACTGAAGCTCACTCATGAATGCTTTGTATCTCATTTGGTTTAATCATGTCATGTAAAAATGACAAAGTTGCAGGTTTACATTGGGTCATTTGCCAAACTGTTTCTCAGCCAGGAGAATCAACAATGATGCCTCCATGAAATAATCTCACTCATACATTTGGACCAGGCTGTGTGTTTCCCTTTTTTCAGACCGCTTTAATGCAACTTCCCAAAATATTATACTATCACTTGACTTTAATGTGGCTTTAAACTCCATGTGTGTCATAAAAGGTACAAAATGTGGGAAAAGGAAAAGGCGACATTAATATTCAGTGTCAGCGTTTCCTTTATTTTCTCAGTCCTCAAATGAACCACGTTTTGCCTGCAAATTTTATGGCCGAAAAATGCCTCACAAATGCAACTTAAAATCATTCAGTGCACATTATATCTGAGTCGGCACAGTCGCTGGCACTGTGTGTTACATTCTGCCTCTGTGGCCCCCGAGAGTTTTGGCTGAAATCCATTTCAGAATCATCATCCAAGAAACGAACCTCTGAATGAGAGGGACTGCACGGGCCTGTGATAGCGTCCAAACTGCTTTTCTCATTAGTCATGTTTGCTGGATTTTTTATGAGCACAACCTGAGGTCGCCTATAATTGACTGCACGTATTGCAGAATGCTTTTACCTTGCATTTCTAGCCAGTAAGCACCACACTCTGGCTTCAGGCGACTATTGAATTAATGCAGATAGAAAGTGGAAGGTGATGTTCTCTTTTCTCTTGTCTTTCTTCATTCCTTTCTCTCATAATTTCCCTTGCTGAGTCTTCAAACCACAGGAGCTCCTCAGGGCCTGCTCCTGAGCACGCTAATGGATATCTACTGTCTCTGAGCTGCACGGTGTAGACAGGATATTTCCTCATTCAATTTTGTGTTGGGTAAATCCTCATTAAGAGTGACTCTTCTTTATGACACTGAGAGAAAGGGCTGCAGTGATATAGAGGAGGAGGAGAGGAGAAAAGAGGAGGCAGCAACAATAAGAGTTGCACTGTGCTATAAAACCAAGCGGTAATGGCAAACAAAAAGCTTTTTCCTGTACTAAATTAACTCTGGCACCAGTGTTGCTGCTGTTACATTATTCATTATCCATAAATTATTAATTATCAATTCATCTTTCAATTGTTTCCTAAAGCCCAGTTTGACTAATTTAAATTGTTTGTTTTGTGCCGCCCACAGCGTCAACATCATACACTATATGATAATGTGATAGCGAGTTACCAATAACATAAAACACGTGATTAATTAATTAATAGGTAAATAAACTGTCAACACATTGTTTCAGGTAATGTTTAAAGGGTTTCATTTGATTATACGACACCCTCCCTAACGTGTTTTAGAAACAGTAAATAATTACATTACTAACAAAGAAAATCTATTAAAAATGTATTAATCTTAATCTCATTTCACTCATAGATTTTCCATTATAGCTGCAATATTATCAAGTGGATGGGATGGGGGTTTTTTTAAACTGACAAAAATTGCCCTTGAACATGAATTATATGTTTACATACAGTATTAAGAATAAATAAAGCCTTTTGTCACATAGGTTACAATTCATAGACTCCTTGTGGATTGTATGAGCTAATATGCAATTAAAATATGTGTAATAGATGTTGCTACTCCTTAGGAACACATACATTCTGAATACACTTCTAATGGATTCATTACTCACTGCACTGATTCATATTTAAGGCAAACACAGCACGTCACAAATCAATTAAGGAACACGTATGTGAAATGCAATGGGAACCCGAAGCTGAGGGTGTTAATGTGGTCCGCAGGGCTCCATCAGTGTCACTTATTAGTGAAGGGTAAAATATTTCTTGGGAGTATTGATGATAGAACAACCACAGTGCCTACATTGCACATCTCAACAGGAAACAGCTACAGTCTGACTGTCGAGGCCCAAAGAGCAGCAGCACAGGTCGACTCTGGTTGAAGCTGTGCTGCTTCCTGAGTTTGAAACAGCTCCCCACAGTGCCTCTGTGACATTAAATCCAATTATAGATTTCTTTAAATGCCACTTCATCCAGCGGGGGGGACTGTGGCATTTGGAAAAGTATACCATAACCACAATGTCTTTCCTCCTCCTCCTCGTACTCTTGCGTCTTGCCTGTGGCACTACAGTATGTCCTGCTGTGAAAAAACACCCATGCTGGGTGAACACTTGCTTGCCCTCTGATGTTGAACTGTTGTCTTTCCTCTCTGTGCCGACCTTAGGATACACCCCAGCCCAACTGCTGGATCCGTCACAGCAGCCTCTTCAGTGAGCACCGGTCAGGGCAAGCCATCACTCCGCCGCATCAAGGGCCGCATTCACCGGAGCAAGAGCCTGGACAGCATTGACCTCCTGGACTCCAATGTAAGTCAACTTGCTGTACCTTTCAAAACAATGCATTAAATGAGCTGAATCTCCTCCTCACAGACACATAACATGACACATTTATTTGATAGAAAACAACTGCATGTTTTTATGCATCAGCCATGCACAGACACATTTACTAGGAATGTCCAAACAACTATGTAACAGCAACCCAAAGGTAATATAATAACAGAAAAGCTTGTTAAAATATGTATATACACCCATGAAACTGACTATTGTATGTTGAACAAGAAGGATTTTGAGCAAACATAATTAAGTCACACGTTTATTGTACTACTACTACTGAATATTATGTTGGCCCTGTGAGGTCCTTTCATTCTTGTGCATGGGGTCTAGAAGGATCTAGTTCAGTATTTGGGAATTGTACAGCTCCTGCAAGCAGCTGGTTAGCTTTACAAAAAAAAAAAGAAGAAGAAATAATAACTTGTTTAAAAGTGAGGTTTAAAAATGACGAGTTGCTCTTTTATGGTGTAGTCAGCAAAGCTGAGGACAGAGACAGGCCAGCTGTCCTCCACTGTTTCCAACGTTACACAGCTTTATATTTCCTATGCTAACTTGCTGTTGGCATAACGTCATAAAAAAACTGATTGCATCAATTGTCTCGTGAAGCTCAGTGAGAGTCTGTGGGACATTTAACAGTGGCTTAAGTGGGAAAATCATTCATTCCAAAAACGTAGTAAAAACTTACTTAACTAGTGATTGCTACATTACATATATACTATTATTATCTACAGTATTGCTATAAAATTGATTCAGGATTCTCTATATTGGTCAATAAAAACACATTTGGTGTGAGCTTAAAAGGCACAGGTATAAGTGATGCATGTGCGTTGTTGTCTTCAGAGTCAGACTCATGTTGGCAATCATGTTGTTAGCTGTGACCTGACTGTGATTTCATTTCAAATGCTCCAACTCAAATCCACTGGAACTGAGCTGTTTGAATTATTGATTAGTGTTGGTTTTAATATTATGTAAACGTTCTCTGAGAGTTTATGTCAAGTGCAAATGTAGACGTTGAGTTTAGCTGTGCTTTGTGCCACAGAGCTTGAATCCAGATTCATTAACAAGGCTTGAAGTGGACAAATGATATGTCTGTCGCCATCGTGGCATTTAATGAAAGAGGATCATTAAATCCTGAGGACAGCGCTGAGATTAGACATTTCTTTAAAATCGTAAAATGTCACCCTCATGCTGGAGACACTAGAGGGGAAACAAAAAAATGAGGACTCATCATCTTGGCACTATCTGTGTCTGTGCCAGATTTTTTCACCAGTCCATTGAGAAAATGTTAATATTTTCACAAGATGAGTGAAAACCTGCTGCTGGTGGCGCTGGAAGAAAACCAAGGGAGTCACCAGAGTCATTAGAGGCTGTAAGCTGGGCAGCTTGGATATACATTACGAAGTTGTTGAGGTGCAGAATTGCACAAATATGCAATAATGCCAAGCTGCTGGTGGAGGTAGATAAGAAGTAAGGGGATCACCAAAGTCATTCATCCTTATGCTGTCCCATTAAGTCTGCACAGAATGTCCCCATGCAACACTTGTTGAAATACTTCAGTCTGATACACAGTGGTGAACTGGATTACCATTAAAATATTATATATTATTATTTCAGTCAGAAAAAAACACCTACATTTTAAAGTTATTACAAATTCATTATTCAGCTCTCATCCAGTAAACCTTACACTGATATAGTGGAGGTAAATGCTTTTAGGCTGTAAATGACAGATTAGCGGTGGCCTTGATTTTGAGCCCCCATTTTATACACACACACACACACACACACACACACCCACACAGCCTAAGCCTTCATCTGAGTGTGCAAGTGCTGGGTAATATCACAGTATTCTCATACGCTCTGCTGTTTGGGTAAGTCATAGACACTGACTCTGTGACTTACTTGACTTATGACTTTTGTCTTTATGACCTGTCGCTCAGAGGACGCTTCAAATGGCCACTATTTCACCAGAGACTGAGAGATCGGGCTGAGGGCGAGTGGCCTCTCCACGGTATATTTCTTTTGTACAGGCTGTGTGTGCACTGGAGGAAAACTTGCTGACTTGCCCAAACTCAAATGCAGCTGATGGAAGTAACGGTCCGCCTTACAGTGAGTGATGAGACTGCAAGATGCTGAGCTGAGGAGCCGTTTCCATTGCATACTATACTAAAAATGTCACAACCGACACAATACTGCATTTGTGTCCCCAGGATGATTTGCAGTCATTAAACAAAATAAAAATCTCTCCAGATTTTTTTTTTTTTTTTTACAGAAAAGTGATAATATTAATCAGATTAGTATATTAATTTAGGCCCATAACCATCATTGCTCATCAGAGTGGAGCTAAATAATCAATAGTAGTTAAGACTTTGTTTGTATCGATTGCTCCTTTTGATTGCTTTTCTCTCTTGATGGTCAGGGGAAGACGTTGGCACGTGGCCCACTCCCGCTGTCATTTGCGTTGGCAGGCAGTGCACTTGTTCACAGAAAGCTTGAATCAGTTTTTAGTGCTAAGGCTGCAGAAAGCACAACAGAGATGAAGAGGGGAGGAATTACAGTTTTGTATGCACACAATGTCTTTGTGTTTAGTATAGATGTTGTTTTCCAGCGGCCAACACCTCCCTTCTGTTTCAAAGAGGCAGTGATGACTGTACATCTTAATGATGTGTGGAGATGCATCAGAGCAACTGTTAAACTAAAATGTTCTCTTCCTAATTTACAACACTAATCTCTGGCATCACAACGCATGATATGATTTTACTTTTGCTGCCTTTCGGGATTATTTATAAAAAACCACAACAAAATAATCCCTCGGTGTTCTGTGTGTCTTTGTATATGGTTTAGTGTGACTCACTTGTACAGTATGTGCAGTATATTTCATCATTGTAATGGGGGAAAAGAAACATATTTATCACACAAAGAGTCTGCTGTGCAGCGCTGGTGCAGTTGCTGTTTTTGATTTTTAGAAATGATCAGTGCACAATTGTTCCTGCCTTCTCAGCTATATTTTAGGAAATGTTAGAATAATGTTTACTGCAGAGGCCTTTAAGCAGGTAAGTTGCAGAGAGACTAAGTGCCACTAAGCAAATATTAGCCCGAGAAGATACAACTGCTGCCAAGATGAAAAATGCAATTACATTAATTAGTCCTTAACAGATCAGGATCAGTCATCAAACTGGGCTTTGAAGTCCTGATCTTACCTCTGTTTGCCCCATCCCATTTCTAAATTCCCATCCTTGGCTGCAGTCTGCCATGGACAGACGCGCCCCCCCCCCCCCCCCCCCCCCCAACCACCACCAAAAAAAAGCCCCAGCGTAAGCATTTATTCGCTGCTCAGTCTTTGGAAAGTGCTGCAGATGCATTTACGGAGAGAGCAACTGCAGCTGAATTAACCAATCTGCATATTCAGGGCCTGTTAGAAGGAGATTGTTCCTGTGTGATGGAGGTGTGGAGGTGCAGCGAGTGAAGGGCTGGACCTGCGTGAGACACGCCAACAGAGGCTGTGGAGAATAGAGCAGAGAGGCAGGAGCAGTGCAAGGAGTGGGGGGTGGGTGCAGGAAATTTATCATCACTAACTCTGGAGGAGGCCTGATTGGAAGGAGGAGGAGAGGGGAGTGAGGGAGGGGAGCAGCAGCTGATTTTTTCCCCCTAGGTGAGACAGGTCTGTTATGCAAAAAAGACTCAGCTTTTTGTCCTATAGATGATGAGCCCTGGGGAATTAGTGGAGGAGACGGAGAAGGTTTGCCTGTGACAGTGAAGAGGAGATGGTCATGCATGAAGTGTGTAAAGGTGGCTTTCATTGAGGTCATGGCAGATGCTAAGTGTGTTTCTGGAGGCTGTGACTCAAGATCAAGAACCACTTATGTGTCCGCTGATGGGGCATATGGCAGGTCACTGTCAGCATGCAGCACCCTGTGTATCTACATCATCAGAGCTTGACTTTATAGCTGTAGCAGCAGTGCCATGTAAGATTTTTGCTTTTCTCAATATGAACAGATTATTTAGTGTTTTGCATGTTTTTGGGGTCATTCTCGTCTTATCATATCCATGTAGTATAAAGGTTTTAAAAAGACACACCTTGTTTTTCCTCAGTAACTGAAAATACTGTACCTTCTAGTTGATGACTGAAACGTGTGGGACTGGTTATAAAGAGCTGAGCGCTCAGTTGTGAGTGGAAAATCTGAAGAGAATGACTTGCACCTCCAAACGTTTTTATGGTCAGCCTCACGTCCCTCATCAACAACAAATCATATCACGACAGAAGATTCAAACCCACATAAATCCCAACAGCTCTATTGACTTCCCCCGCCTGATATATGACATCGGTAAAATTAGATTAGAGAAAATGTCACACTAAACCAACATCGCACACAATTATTGTTTTGTTTTTTTAAATTCCAAACACACACAGTCCATGTCTATTAATACCACGATAAGAGCCTTCTATTATAGTTGCGGCCTATTTTAAAGGAGGCCTTGTTGATCATATTATTCCACCCAGTTGAGCACTTGAGTGTAGGGGGGGGGGTCAAGTGAAGGACAACCAGCAGGATGATGTAATGTTTGTAGGAAACAAGATGGTGGCCATGAAGGGGGAAGTCAAGCATGAAGAATGAGACACTGGAATGGTTGTGCCGAGACAAGTTAATCAATCACTGTGTTTGATGCTCACAGATGTGGAGGCTCTGTGGATTATATTGTCAGGTGATTCATTATCGTGAGATGAACACATATGTGGGTTATTTTTTTTCTGGAGGAGACATTTTGTGTTTGTCCAAAACAAAAATAAGACGTTACAGACGATAAATGACAACTGTGCCATGTTGTAGACTGCAACTGTACCTGTTACAATTATTTCCGTATCTAATAATCTACATATTCTGTAGATGTCTTTGTCTTTCGTTGTTATAATTTTTAACTTTACTTTTAATTTAAGTTTAATAAATGTAAATCAAAACGTTCTATAGTCTTAATTGACATTTGTAAACTGACCAAGTAAGAGTAATACAGTTACGTTACATTACAATTACATTTATATTGAGCTCTATTGTTTGTCATCATGCCAGATTGAGGAAATAGTCTTTGTATTTACTTGGATGCATAAAGGCCCAGTGTCAAATTATACAGTGCTGATAGGACAGTGAACATGTCACTATACAGCAGCACTTTACACCATGTGGTGGAGGAACAAAGGCAAAAACAGGATCTATTTCCTGAGTTGTGTTTGAGAATGAATAAAAGGAAGATGTGCATGTGCTGGGTCAGTGGCGTGTGAGTGTGTCACACAGCCTGGCATGTTGCTCGGCATGTAGGATGTATGTTGATGCCCGGGGAGGCTCCATATGCCGTTAAGACTCAGGAGAGTCCCATCACGGTGAGCCCAGGGTTGAACAACCACAGCTCCTTCTTGTGGCTCCCTCTGTCACCTCATGCACACAGCATGTCACCTCATCAGCCAGCAGAGGTTGAAATCACGCAGGTCCCCTGTCCTCACGCTGGTTTTTCGTGCCACCATAAATAACTCCTCATATGAATTTGTTCTTGCATGGCTTGACAAGATGAAGAGTGTACCTGAAGGCCTGCAGAGGGCAGAGTTTTACTACCTAAATGCACATCGATGTTTTTACATGTGATGGACAGAGACACAGAGAACAGAAGGGTTTTTTTGAACGTGCAGTTATTCTGTTAGATGTTGGGTTTTGGTGTTGTTGTATTTTGTTTTGTGGTGATAAACATATTATTGTGGGAAACAGTGGGCACTGCAGCCACTAGCATGAGCAAAAGTGTTTGTTTAAGGTCTATTGAAGCTCATGTGGTTTGGGTTTTTGCCAAGCAGGCAAACAGACACAGTAAGCTCCCCACTCATTTGATTTATTGCAGTGGGGGAAACCTTGCACTGTACACTATGTTAAAAATAAATGATGCCAGGTTTTTTTTTCCTTGTTGACTTTGTCAGCGAGTCAAGCTGTTAGTTGTGACAAAATTCATTTCCACTTGAATTGTGAAGCAGGATCGTATTGTGTGGCTTCTTTCCGCAGTGCGGTAAATTACCCCTGGGTGCTTTTTCTCCCTTTTTCCTGCTGTCTCCGTTACCCCCATCATCTGCCCTCCACAGTAGCCCTCAGCCTGTTTTGAAGAGAGCACCTGATCCCAGACCAACAAGGCTCCTGATTGCTTCACTCTCATCCTGAGTGAGGTTGCTCTCCTGGGGAAAATCCATGAATAGACAACCACTTATGAAGCCAAACCAATTTAAAGGTCTGTTTAATGGGAAATAAAATAACACAGTCGCTTCATTAAAAATGTAACCGCTAGTACACATCACAGTTCATGCTACAGTTATTCCACTCCACTATAATAACTAAAATAGTACTAATGTCATGTGTTTCTGAACAACACTGTGTAGAGTTGTGAGGCACTCCAGTGTTTGGATAATTAACACAGATAATTAAACAATTACACAGATGTCTGTGAAATCACAACTGGATCGATCACATCCCCCCCTCCCTCCAAGGAAATCATAGGTCTGCAGTCTATGTTCTGGGCCTGTGTTTAAAGACAAACATTTTTGTTGCTAAAATCCTCTCTGCCATACATGCATCCACATTAACTGATTGGAACTGTTCATCTTTATTAGCATTTGTGCTCCCGTCCTGGGATAAACTACTTAGGTGATTGCTTCTTTGCTACGGTGCATAATGCTGTAGGGTGATCTAGGATTTGGATGTCGGTTGCCTGTTGTCACATGATCTGCAGGCTGGGGATGTGAGGTCATTTTGGGTCAGCTGATATGTCTGAGCTCTTAGTCGTTGGTGGGAAAATAAGACGGAGATTAAAGGTTCATTCAGGGAATCCTGGAGGGAAAAAAAAGGAATTCCTTCCTGCACATGGTTTCTGATTTTAGCGCTCATGTTTATGAATCAATAAACCCAGATGTGTGCTTTGTCAATTACAGCCTTCACAGTGTCAGATGGCATTTGTCTTGGCCTAATTTATTAAATTTTTATATTATATTCTATTAAATATCTGCCTGAAAGGATGAGTGCAGCAGAAATGTGACACTTATGTAATAGAGGGCTATTTTATGCAGTAATTCACATGAAAAAAGTTGTTTTGCACAAAATGATCTGCACACATATACAGCGTTTACAAGACTGACATGGTTTGGTGTACGTTGATATTTATGAATTATATAATTTATTCTGATTTAGTTGTTTTGTTCAATCTATTCTCTGCAGTGTGCTTCAGCCGAATGACAAAACTATTATTATTAAAATGTATAAATGAATTCCATTTGAACTGCAGAAAATAAACAACACAGAAAAATAAATACAGCAAAATCGTGTCGTGAATGTAATGCTCTTGATATATAAAGAGATATTTATGCTTTGGTGGTACATGTGGTACAATCACACACTATAGAAATCAGCTGCTGATAAGCCGGACAGAGATCCAGAGGATGCAGCTAAACTGTCTCCTGCATGCTTCTGCTGCATTTCACTGCTGTACTGTACTGTACAGTACGGTACTGTACTGTCTATCCTCAGCTCTTCTTCACTGAGGTCATACTTCTTTATTCCATAAAGGTTGTTGTTCTTTTACTGCTGACTTGACGATATATGTCATGTGTGCTAGATCGTACAGTATAGGCCCTACTCTCGCTCTCCTCCGCTCTGAATGTGCTGCACCATGTCATCATGCGAAATGTTGTCCGATGAATTATTGTCCTGAACTAATGGTTTGGCTGTCACGTCAGGTTGCTGCTTTGTCATGTTAGAGGTCAGCGATACTGACAGAGGGCAACACAGAAATCCTAGAAACACAAGCATCTTTACAGTAGCCATCTCTCTCTCCTGTAGTATGCCAGTGTATTTTAATTTGATAACAACATAAGAAGCACAACAATATGAGTAGGCTATCATCTTGCAGCTTTAGCATTATGGTGTCACATAATATCATCTTTTCTCACACACTGCTATTACACAAATACATGTATTCCCCACCACTGCAGTGCTACTGTATAACGTGTGTCATGACAAGTCCATAGCTGCAGTTATTAAAGCTCATTGACAGTCACGCCAACCTTTGCTTAGTAGACTGTTTTCCTGACCTGCACAGCTGAGAGGTGACTCACTCACCATCAGGGGCAGTGCACGCTAAAAGCCAACCTGCTGTGAATTTCTAATTTGCCTTTCCACTCGTGTGATTTGCTCCTGCAGCCTTGGTCTGGTTTGGATGCTGACTCTGTGTGTGAACGTGATAAGGGGAGAGTGAGAGGCTGCATAATTCTGTTGCACGGCATGTGAAACTCCCCCTGTGCTGCCGTAGCCAGTGATGCAAACACTGCTGTAGCATTAACAGAGGGTATTTCAAGGGCTTTAACAGAGATATACATTAAGCAGCCTAATCCACATTAAAGCCAGCTCAGTCATGCACATATGCAGATGGTAAAAAGTGCACAATCATGCATTTCTGAAAGCACAATTTTATATTATAGACATGTAGCGTCAGCCAAAGGTCTGTGTGTTCATGTTTATTTGTGTGGATTATCCTTTTAATTGATGACACATGCTGCTCTTCATCATATTTTGTTTCCCCACAGGATATGTACATACACGTTCCCTAGTTTATCTAATTCCTATGACCTTGGCCAACTCACATTCTTCTATTCAAGATGCCGCCCCCCTTCTTCTGTTCCTCCAATGGAATCTGCCGCGAGTCTCCTTACGTCAGCAACATTGCAGGACCTCTGTGCTCCTCAAGCATTACATTCAGCCCCTATCTTCTCCTCCGCTCATTAGTGCCAGAGGTAGAGGTGACAAGAACGGTCACACAAGCTCAAAGTGATTAAATACACAACAGAATGTGCCGCAGAGAATTAGATTCTACTGGATATGCCAGCAAACAAATAAAGTACATGTGATAGAGTCTTAAGAGTGGGGTTTGGTGCAGTGCACATTTACATTCTACAGTATATTGATTAAATCTGTTTACCCCATGGGAAAGGAGTATTGAGCATCGTGACTGTAGGGTGGATTTAACTTCTATCCTCTGCATTTTAAATGACTTTATGCAGCATGTCATTACTACCTAAGTAGCCTACCTCAGCTTTCTCAATAAAGAGTTTATGTTTGCTGTAGTTAGTCTTATCTAAATCGATGTTTGCATTCAACACAATTTAAGTTTAAAGTAAAATATCAACAGCATCCCACGTCCCTCATCATGAACAATGAATCTTTTCCTCGTCCTGTCCTCCAATTCAAGGGATGTCCAATCAATTAATGCACCCTTTTTTTCTTTTTGAAAAGATTCAATTTGTTGAATCAATGTAATACATAAGGCCTATTAATCATGAGGTGCTTTTCATTGCCATAATACAGGTTGCAAAGGCAACAACAACAACTAGATATCTATTTAAGTCCAAGAGCTAAAACAGTTTTTGCAATTACATAATTAAAAAAGCTAAAAACCATTGTATGAAGAACAGTTTTGACCGTACATGAGTGTGCGTGCCTAAGGGGAAAGGTTGCTGTACTCTCATTATAAACACAGCTTTAATCCTCTCACTGATATATTAGCTCTCTGTTTGATCAGAATGCTTGTTAAAGCTCTTGTAAGTGATTTCTTACATCACACGCAACAAATGTGAAGCTTTTGATGCATCTTTACAGTAGCCATCTCTCTCTCCTGTAGTATGCCAGTGTACTTTAATTTGATAACAACATAAGAAGCACAACAATATGTAGGCTATCATCTTGCAGCTTTAGCATTATGGTGTCACATAATATCATCTTTTCTCACACACTGCTATTACACAAATACATGTATTTCCCACCACTGCAGTGCTACTGTAAAACGTGTGTCATGACAAGTCAATAGCTGCAGTTATTAAAGCTCATTGACAGTCACCCCCCCCCCCCCCCCCCCCCCCCAAAGATCCTGTGAAAGATAAAAAAACAAAACATTTCAGGGACCCCCTGATGCATTTTCATTTGAATAATTTGACAGTAAATTGCCTGATTCGAAGCTTGATCACAACTTTCACAACACTGATTTATTTTAAGTGGTTATCATAATAGTAAAAACATAGATCCCAAGACGTAACAGCTACTTACTCAATTAAAGTGACGGTATTTTGAGGGCAACTCTGTTGATGTTGTACATAAAATCAGCCAATGTAAAAAACATACTCCCTCCTCCCTCCATGCAAAATGGGGATTAGTTAAATTGAGTGTGAGAGTGAATGGTTGTTTGTCTCTGTGTGGCCCTGTGATGGACGGGCGATCTGTCCAGGGTGTACCCTGCCTTTTGCCCTGTGTCAGCTGGGATTGGCACCAGTGACCCCCGCAACCCTCATGTGGAGGATAAAGCGGTAGAAGATGGATGGATGGATGGATTATTGAGTTAATACCAAAACTTTCTATTATTCCTAATTGTGTTATTGCCAGGGTTAGCACCACTAGGGGGCACTACATGGTATTTTCTGTTTAGCACAGAGCAACATAAATAAATTGTTTTCTTCTATTTCTACTAGCTTGGTGAACAGAAACAGGTTAGAGTTTACATAAAACAATATTGGAATGTCTGTTTATCTGCAGTTCAGGCTTTTGAGAAGACACTTTTCAGTTTAATAACATTTGTGCTGTTTTCTTCTATTGGTTTAGGATTTTACACCTCAGTTTTTACACCTCAGTAAACACTGCTAAAAAAATCC
Organism: Solea solea; assembly: GCF_958295425.1. Lineage (NCBI taxonomy): Eukaryota > Metazoa > Chordata > Actinopteri > Pleuronectiformes > Soleidae > Solea > Solea solea. Next base: position 12,655,933 of record NC_081145.1, on the reverse strand, counting down.
CGCCACATTTCCTACATGGCCAGATTGTATTATTTTATTAACTAAATGTAGCAATTAACTTTTAAAAAAAAATCGATTTGGATAAATGTCAGACTGACAAGTGAGCTACATTGATTTTGCAAATATGACTCGTGAGAGTTATTGTCCTAAGAAATGTATCATTCACTTGTGATTGTCAATATTAGTGAAATGCAGTACTACAGTAAATCAAATTGCACCTAAGTAAAGTGATAAACAACTACTTGTGACAAAAGCATGTCACCCCAGCTTTATTTAGTGCTCTGTTGTAAATATGTTATTATATACTATTAACATGTATATAATTATGACCCATTAGTCTAGTGATTATTTCTATTCCAAAACAATTTTGTCGACATAAGACTCCTCATGCAGTCACTTCATCCTTGCGCTATGGTGTTTGCCTCATTAATTGATGGATAAAAATAAATTACAGATGATGTCATATCCAATGCATGCATGTATGCACCAGGAGCCGATAAAACTCGATCGGAGCGTTTTCACCCTCAACGATAAACGTTTGTTCTCACGCTGGAATGGCGCTGCTGATGATGCTGGATATTTGCTGCTGCTGCTGCGGACAGTCCGGCAGCATCCTCTCCGCATCCCTGCTTTCCCCCCCCCCCCCCCCCCGCCCCCCGCGGACAGACGGGAATGGTTTCTTCCAGGCGAACCTGTCACTGTCACCGCGGCAGCCGAAGCGTGAGCGCAGAGGGGGGAGACGGAAGGCTACAACCACTGCCTGCCATTGCAGTGCGGCGGCGGCTGCTGCTCTGGAGCCACATATAACCAAGACCTTCCCAATTTCTATTCGTAAGATTTTCTCAAGCACGCCGCGAGGATCGTCGTTTTTGAGAAGGTGAATTGGTTTCGCAATGTATCCGTGAGTACAGTGGTTGGGAGAGTGTGTTTTGCTGTGGCAGCAGGAGATGCCTGGATGCGTGCGTCCCCCAGTGGGTACGAGCCAACGATAACGGTGCAAGCAAGCCGGGGTAACTTGGCAATTTCACTGCTAGCGAGTTGCATCTACGCGCTATGCTAAGCGGTTAGCTCGTTGCCCCAAACCGCTACGACTGTCTTCTAATTGAATGAGGATGTGCTGTCGTCCCGACGAATGGTGGAGCTTGTCAATGCGGTATCGTTAGGTCACAAAACGACGTGCGGTCGAGCTGTCATCGCGCGGACGGGTTGTTCCGACGTCAAGTGCGCGGAGCGTCCAGGTAACGTTAGCAGGGATGAGTTAGCCTAGCTGCTGGAACAAAATGTCGGCCAGCTTTGGATTGATTTGACCAAGGGGGTATAACGGGGGTTACAGGATTTATTGCCTGCCTTCTAGATACAAGGAGGGGGTGATAACTTGAAGTCACCAGATAGAAATATGACGTTGATTTTTAAAATAAAACATAGGGAAGGTCATTCGGTAGCTAACATTGTTTTGATGGAGGTCTTTTAGTAAAGCCGGAATGGGCTTATGCTAGGTAGCTGTTGGCTAACGGTAGCCCGTTAGCTGATTTTAGTGACTCAGAAATACTTGCTTGTCTGTTTCGTTCAACCAGCTTTGATAGGAAAGCGCTGTCGTGTTAAGCGTGTGTGTGGACTGGTCTGTGTTGTGTTTGGCTTTCCTCAGCTGAGTTTATACTGTCATACATTCTATTTTCACTTCCATCAGAACTGATTGATCACTGCTAACATAAACTTAAAAGCATCAGTCTTCACCTGTTGATTATCGGCAATATCGTCTTGTTCCGTCATAGTTTTTCCTTTCATCTGTAATTTCAAGGAATATGATAGAAAGTTAAATACTACTAAACTAGTTTTTGTATTTGAAACTATTGTAAGTAAGTCTTAATGCATCACATCATATTGATACTTCTTCACTATACAAATAATAAGAAACTGTAAATTGGTTAATGACCATATCTGCTGTGGACAATTATCAATGTGTCCTAAAACTTATTTGATGGAACGAGAATGGTATTCAGTTGAGATCCTGAAACACTGTAGTTGTATCTGATTTGTTTTTGGTCTGGTTTGTTTACAGCTAGTGCTGTACGGTATGGTTAAAACAATTACATAGAGATCATTTGATTAGAGCTTGTGATTGCAATAAGATTTTTGTTTAACGTTGCATCTTAAATTTCATTATAATTATATTTCTGGGATTGGCGTCAGCGGCCCCATGGCATGTGGAGAATAAAGTGGTACACGATGAAAGAATGAATAATATAAATACATAAATACATTTTTGAGCTGTTTTGTTACATTGTTATTGTTGTTTTATTTTCACGATTGCAATTAATTGTGCAGCCCATTTACAACTGATAACAGGCTTTGATTTTAAAGGCATCTCTGAAAATAAAACACATAACATTGAGTAATAGTACCTCCTTAACTGTAGCAGATGTATTATCTCCAAAGGAAAGAACAAGGATTTATTATGGGTTGCTTTGTAAATGTGTCATTACTCATCCATATGATAGTTAAATAATTTGAAATGGCAGTTTGGAGGGCAAGAGATATATCAAATTAGGTGGAGGACTTATGATACAGATGTTAGACATTTAATTGCATGAATACATTTATTGTTCATTTAAATAATTGCAATGGTAGTCAACTGAGTTATCTTGCATGTGGAAGGACATGTATGAATTTTGCTTACTTTTGTTAACAGCAGTTTTGTAGAGTATTTCTCCAGACACTTGTTTATAGGGGCTCAGGTTATAACAATACCACATGGCAACATGGTGCATTATGGAGAAACTATTAAACCTTAGGTTTAGGTGTGTAAGCTATGTTTGAGAAAATGCGCTCATATGTCTAATTATTCTTTTTTCAAATAAGTTGCAGTTTCTTTTCTACAATGCAGCATTCCATCTCTATCTTTATGTCCACTTAAGTATTATTCTGTATATTGTTCATTGTTGCTCATTTGGCACAAGATGAATTACACAGCAACATCTCAGTAGGGCAACATTTGTTCAGTGGTAACAGTTCCATAATGTCATCATGTGATTGGAATGTACTGTACGATTGTTATTATTTTTTCACGTTTCTCTAAACAAACTGTATCCATGGACAAAATACCTTAAAATTAACATGTAAACCAGTATATACATCGTAAGGTCTTATCAAGTACAGTGTGTGGTGCTGGTTTTAAATGGCTGGTGAAGTATCCTCTTTTATTCCATAGTTTCTTATAGTTTTTAGATTCCCTGGATTTTAGGCTACTTTTTAAAGATAAATCAAGTTGTTGCTGGTACCTTGGACATTTAAAGGTCATTCCTCTGATATATGGCTAAGGTTGCAACTTCTTAGCAAACACGTCTTAAAAATATGACATTCAATTCTTTGCTGCCACAGTACAGAAATACTCCATGTGTTTAAATTATGGTCACTGCTACAGCTTCAAATACAAAGGGCTTCTAATACTGACTTTTGCTTATGTAAATCAAGCCCATTCCAAAGGAGTGTGGAATTATTAAGATAAAGAGGCTCACCACATCACACATCAATCACATTAGAGCGTGGACCTTCTTTCTCTTGTAGCCCTGAAACATCCCTTATCTATACTGTTTTTCACTGGCTCCGTTGTCCTCATTTCAATCACAGACTGGGGGAGGTGGGGTGCGGGTCAGTGCCTCAGCTTATCAGCACATTCCTGCCCTCCTGTGTGCTTTGTGTGGGGCACTGATAACTTCCACAGGGCTGAAATAGTTCAGGGGCTGATTTCTGGGTCCATGTGTTCTGGTCATGATCACTATGGCCCCTTTACATCTGGCATTAGAATGCATCAATTAGATCGGATGGCGCTTCCCCACATGCATTTACATGCAGAGGCACACTAGAGATGCATCTGAGACTCATCAAATTTACACTTTTGTTTAATGTGGTCACAATGAATTTCCGACCACCTCCCAAAGTGGTTTGACAGATCGGATAACAATCCGATCTTGGTGTATTTGCACCTGTACATAAGTGGCCAGGTGCTATCCACTTGCAGTCTGATCACAGAAAACACATTTTAATGCCAGGTGTAGTAGGGGCCTATGTGGGTTTAAAATTGACTGTTCATACTAATCTGATCTTGAGACGCATACATCTAATTGACTTTGTCCATTGATATTTAACGCTTAAATTCTCCTACATAATTAATATGGTATACCCTAGAGAGCGAGAAGCTGAGAAAACATTTTTTTAAGATTTAAAAGAATTCAAGACCCAATGACTCACTAAAGACCAAAATAATTAAATGTGAGATAGTGGTGGACTGCATTTGCCAGGTGGCCACAAATTACCCCGAATAAATGGTAATTTAGCTACATAACTGCTAGTATTTGTAAGTTTCTCAGAGGGTAATAAAATGGTGATGTGTTCACAACTTCCATCATTACAAAATAGGGAAAGTATTTGTTACTCCACTGAACAACATTATATTTTAAAAGCTTGGTTAAATTAGCAAAGTATGAAACACCTCAGTCTAAATGTGTAGTTTTGTGCAATTTGTGTGTTTTTATTCTCCACACAGTACAGTTTTTTGTCACATGACAACAGAAAAGCAAATGGAGAAAATTAGAAATACAAAACATTCCCTTGACAAATGACATGACACCAATATGATGATATTCAATTAATGTTGTAATAACAGTTACTAACCATCCATCCATCTTCTACCCCTTTATCCTCATACTCAAAAAATGTAATTTGTGCACTTGTTAATTACAGTGTTTATCACTTGGAATATTGTGTTGACCTAGTGCCTCCTTCAGTTTGTAAAATTAAACCCATCATTGCTACTAAAACGCCATTTTACTCTTCATGCATACCCAAAGCACAGTTGAGTGTTTTTTTTTTGTTTTTTTTTATCTGCCACTGAGACACTGCATTCAATGATTCATGTCCTCTTGTCACATGAACTGCCCATCACCTTATCCCACAGATATTTGTGGCTTGTGTGACTTTGTCCTTTCCCTTTTCATTTCCCCTAGACATGTTTGTGCTATGTCACCAATTTGAGTAAAAAGAACTCGTATTGTATCTCTAGTATCCATACCTCAAACAGAAAGTGTAACTCAACACTGCAACAAAAACCAGCTGCTGCACAAGATATTGAGCTGTAAACAAAAGGTTTTTTTCCCTTATAGGATTCAAAGCTTTTGGACATACACCAGTTTATTTTTAGAAAAGCTTAATTTTTGATGCACAATTTCTCTCTCTTAAAATGAGTACTAGATTTCAATTACATCAATTTGTTTCGGCCACCATTCCAGTTTATGTGATGAAAATGATGAGCTATGGGAAACTGTAATCACACTTCTCCATTTTGTCACAAATTATTGCAAAATTATAAAAACAAAAAACTGCTGCGCGGCTTAGGTTCTCTACGTGCCTGTTTTTATGGAGACTCTGCCTCAAAGGTATCACATTATGTATGATTTTTTTAACCATTGAACACTAAGATTGTTATTTTTAGAATGAACAAGTGTCTGTTGCATATTAAAAAAAACTTTTTTTTAATCACAAAAGGCTATTTTTGAGGATTAACTCTTACAGGAACTTCACTGGGAGAATGTCCTTTTCAGTTGGAAAGCAGCCTTCTTTATAGCATCGCACTTTAGGTGTTTTTATCCTTGAAGCAGGCATGCAGTCATTGTGGTGTGCATGTGAGTAAACTGAGCCATTTAAGTAGGTAATTAGAATAATCAGCCCTTACAAACAGCCCAGGCTTTCCTTGGTCTTCTCTGGAGTGGACAGTTTGTCTACTGGTTTCTATTCAGAAATAGCCACATGATGTGCGATAAGTCTAGTGAAAGTCTGTTAGCTGTAACGCCCGCGGCAGGGAATACCCACTTAGATGTTAATGGTGTCCCAACTGTTTAACTGTTAAACATCGCATCTTAATCATTCAAAATTCTTGTCTATAAATTGTCGGACTGCTAATTATGAACATTCCCTCTCCATGTGTTTTGGTTTATGTGTAAATAATTGGGCGCTGGAAGGCAGAAGGAGGCAGAGAATCTGTCAACACTCTCCGGCTCTACTCTGAGCGATGTAAATTTAACTTGTCCCTACACCACCAGTGGCTCTGTCCAACTCCATCATTATCATGACTGAGAAGTGGGATGGCATAGCCTACATGGCCTTGGTTTCCTGATTAGTCAATATATTTGTGTGCTAAGATGAATATGTGCAAAAATGTGTAACTCCTTATGTATTGATATCTGTTCGACCTTTAACGCTTCTCTTAAGCAGATTGTGATTTCACAGTATCACGGGTTGGCAAAAAACATAAACTCCCCTCCTGTTGTTGCATTTTGTGTATTCATTCAGTGTCTGCTCCTGCAGAGACACAAACAAGCAAGTGGCAAGTGCATCCATGTCTGTGGTTGTGATTGCTGGAGAGAGCAAGACAAAGACAGGCTATACAAATGATGCCCTAACATAAAACTGTATCTGTAATAGCGATCTAATAAATGTCAAACATTTGATTTGTAATAAAAGGTCATGTGCTCCAGGCAATAAATGGCGTCTTAGTTCATGAGGTTGAGTAGATAGACCATATTATTGTTTTATTCTAAGGCAGGCTGATTGTTATGTGGACAGCCCTGTAGTCATATGACACAGTTGAATGGAATGCATAATAACATGTTGCCACATTAGTAGAGAAATACAGTACCACCACTGTAGAGTTACCTGTCCTCTCAATATGACCAATATGACATAGGTTGCATTGCATAGGCAGCCTTGATATATGAGTGAAACATTATTTTAAATGGAATGTATATTTGCTGGTAATTGCGCAAAGTATGTTATTTTCCCAATAATGCCATCTTAGTATGGTTGTCACTTCTTATAATTTATGTAATTTCCTGTTGGGGTCATTAGGCAGAAGCTGTGGATTAAATCCGATTGAACTACTATAATAGCCACTGAAGCAAAATAATAGACTGGTGACATTTTAGCAACCACAAAAAGTTGCAATTGAATCAAAAATATTAAAAGGCTGTTAACAAGACAGCTGCTATTTTGCTCTGAGCATCCTTTTGTGGTGTGTGTGTGGGAGATAATACACTTCCCTTTGCTTTTCTCTCATCCTGGCTCCTCATTTTCCCTTTCTCTGGTTTGGTTTCAATTTGCTGAGTTTGCAACATGTTAAATATGATTACAGTGAATGTGTTTATGTCTTCAGGTGCAGTATGAACGAAGTATCATGTCGTCATGCTTTATATTTTCCTGACTACTGGCTGTCAAAGAGCTAATCTTGTTTGGAATTTAATTTATGCATGCAGTGCAGCACACCTGGAGAGGAGGGGCTTAAATATGCAGCGAGAAATGATCAATTCTGTTCTATTCTGTTCAATGTAGCAGCTCAAGGGTTAAGTCCAATACAGCAGTTTACACTGCGGATGGATGTTCGCTAGTACGGAGGAGTCCCAGGCTGTAGCGGAACTGCAGATCCCACACTGATCGCTGCCAAGCCAGATGGGATTTGCCTCGATCCCATGAGTGTGTAAGGAAAGAGCAAAAGGAGGAAAAAATTCTGAAGAAAGATATTGGGAGGAGACACACAGCTGTGCTGGGCAGAGGAGGTGGTAGAGTGTAGCTGCAGGGTGCGTTTCATAACCCCTCACCTGTGGTCGTAATTTCAGTTGTTTCATAGCAAGGGAAGAAGAAAGGAAAAGAAGGTGCGGGCAAGCACCTCTCATCCCTGATTGGTGCCGTCATGCACTGAGGCTTTCAATGTGCATATACAGGAGTCTCCGGCTGGATTTACTGAGAGGCAGCTGAAGGTTTGAGAGGCTTTCATCAGCGTCCTATGTTATGAACAGGATGAACTGATGTAAGTATGCATCTGGTTTTATCTGCATCCTTAAGCAATGAGCTAGAGAGATGACGGACTTAGGTTTAAGTTAATGAAGCCTTTACATAATGCAAGTGTGTGTCTTCTTTGGATGTAATGGTTAGTGATTAAGTTTTATGTCACAGTTAATAGGTATTATGTCTTGACCTTCTCATTACTCGCGCAGTGCTGCATCTCTGCTACTCTCTACCCTCCATTAGAGGTCTGCAGTACAGTGTCTAACCATGTTGTGCAGAGTGTCACTCATGTCTCACGGGACCTTCTGGTGTTAAGGCAAAGGCCTTCATTTGCATCTGAATATGTTCCCCGAACTCATGGAGGTGGGGTTTAGCAGTTGTCAGCACTCTTGTGCCGATCGTTCAATTTCTGAAGTCATCAATCATCTTATTCTGCTTGTTTGCTGCTTCACTGCTGGTAGCCTCAATGGAGTGTGATCCTGTTTTCTGTCTCTGGCTGCAGTGCAACTTGCACACTGTTCTGGAAGTATTCTTTTTTAGATTAGGCGATTTGTTGATTGCTGGCAAACTTGTTTGCTGTAATGTAATGTTTATAATATTCAAATGACTGAGGCATTCTGATTGATTACTTAGAAATGATCATGTGGGGACCAACTGGTGATGATGTCAACCATAATAATGTGAACATACGTTTTGAAGCTTCCAGCATCGTGATCAGGCTGGTGCAATCATATTTTCCTCTGAATAGGACCAGAATTCACAAAATGAACACCATGCTCTATTAAAAATGACCCCCTAATTTGCAATACTTAAAAGTTTTCATGAAAACATTTACAAATGTTGTGAATCAAGTGAGAAGGTAGAGTCATTTTCACATAAACATGGTCATTTTGCAACCAGACAGTGACTGTGTTTGCTTCAGTGAGGAATACTTTTTAATATACAGTCTATGGTGGGGAAGTAGTGGAAAATATATTTCCACTAACTGAAGTGCCAGTCTGTGTAAGACATGATTGCAGTACTTGGACTTTATTTCATATTTCAGAAAATGTCTTTTCTCTGTCTTTTTTCAGACTACATACAAGTCCAAGTAATAGTCACCAGGGAGAAGTAAATGTAATGTCTTCACTGCATTGCATCATTTGTTTCAGTCCATCTGTAGCATTTAATACAAAAAGAGGTTATTAAATGTTCTCCTGGTGTTAATGTTGCAAGTCTCCCTTGAATCACTTTGTTGCAGCATCACAACAGCAGACTTAATGAGAGCTATTTTTAGCCACTTTGCTCCCAGAGGGTCAAAACTGAATAAGGTTCTGCCTCTCCTCTTTACCATACTTCAGCACAAAATCTATTCTCATAGTTGGAGTATTAAACGCTTCAACATATTGCCTCTCTGAAACAAATATGATTTGGTTTTCTGCTGAATAGAGAGTAGGGGATCCTGCACTCTTTAATTTCAATGAAACATCATCTTAGCTTGCAATTTCATGGGTCCTTTTAGTGTGATGACTCAGTGCATATAAAAGATAAAAGATTACACTGGTATTGGGGATGATCATATTTGTCAGTGAACTGATATAATTGATTGAGAACTGAAATAAAGAATCAACAAATAACAGATAAAAAAATGTTATCCTTCGGTTGAAGTGATACCGCGTCTCTTTTTGGTTTGACCATAGCCAGACTCCGTCTCCGTCTGTTAGTTCAACCCAACTTGTGATGTGTGTGATGAGCCCTTTTCTATTTACAATTTTATTGTTAAACAAACAAGAACATATACAGATGTATGTGTTAATTTGTGTTTTAGTAGATCAAAAATTGTTACTATATGATTATAGAAGAAAATATTTACTTTTGACGTGACAAAAGAAACATCACTTTGAGGATCAACATGGCTCCAGATGGTAATTGTTTCTTCTTTAAACTCATGACCCATTCATTAGTGAAGCCCTATGTTGATTTAAATTACTATCCTAAAATGCTGCTGGTTGTCCATTTCATAGACATGCCTCAATAGTGCGTTGTGACTACAGAGGAATAAACCACAGAAGGCTTATTAAACTTTTTTGTATTGTCTCAATACAGTCCAAGCTTTCCCTTTACTTCCTCCACTTATAGCAGTGTGGTCCATCTGTGATGTTGTACTGGCTCCCAGGTTGGTTGGTTGTAATCCCCCAAGCACGACCCAACTGACATGATGTGCCTCCACCGTGGAGCGGCTGCCAACTCTGGCTCTGACTTGTGGCACAAAGCCTCTGTTGGCACAAGCTGTTTGACCATAAAGGGCAAACACAAGAGTGCCACAAAAACTCATCAGTCACTGGATGCTGACACGACTTAACTGCTAACTGTACACAGGAGCGGTGTAGAGCGAGTCTCCAGAGTTTGAATGTAACTATGGGAAACGTCTTTGTTTCTGTAATATTTTTTTGGGCGGCAAGTGTCTTTGACTCCGCAAAGTGCTTTGCGAGTATGATATTTAGGTTGTTATATTGTTATTCAGTTTTCAGATGATCTAAAATGGTGACATGTTTGTGTTTGACAAATGTTAGGTCACTGTACCGACTGTGTTCACATAGATACATGTAGATACAAATAAGATGTGCTCATTGGAAATGCCTAAAAGGCTTTTGATTTTAAATTAATTCAGTCATGTCTTATTTTAAACACAGTTGAGAGGAACCTTCAGACATGGCCTGAAAATGTCAGGCCATGAAACAACACCATACTGTTCCCCCTCTGTTGCCAGAGTAACAAGCTCTGCAGGAGGAGCAAACAAATACACTCCTTCAATCTGAAAGGTGTGTGTGATTAACAGGAGAGAGGGAGATAAACATTCCTGAAACCTGCTGAGGGTTTGTCCACTACTTTGATTTGTTTTACAACAGATCACTTGGTGAGAAGTTTATGTCTGGTATCACACTTCTCATCACACTTTTTGAGCCCCAAAACAGAAGAATTTGGGCTTTGTGGCTGCCATTTACAGGTGGAAATTGAGATGAAACCACTGAGCACTCACCCTCATTTGCTTCCTGATTGGGTCTTATCAGACTGAACTGCCAGCAGTAAATGTAACACTTCGGAACAATTCTATTAATAAGCTTTAAGAGGAAGAAGTGAAGAAATTCATTTTTTCTTTACTTTTCTCTATTGCTGTTCCTTGTTTATAGTAGTAGCTCCTGCACCTAAGCAACCAATTGCAAATGAGACGGCTGAATGCATTATATTGTACGTCTGTGAGTATGTGCCTGTTTATGCTGCATTTATGTCTTTGAAGAATTTTTGAAAGTTGGAAACAATTACTGTATATTACTGTACTATAAATTTAGACTAAATGAGTTCTTTGCATCAGTGCTTCCAAATAGCTAATCAGAAAGACACAGTCTTTAATCCTTCCCCCTGGAGAGCAAATGTTCCAGTGAGAATTCGTGCCTCTTTTTCCAGTAGTCTTGTTAATATTCAGCTGTTGTTTTTTCCACGATGTTGGACTAGAAGTTCTCTTGTTTAAATCGTTGTTCCCCCCTCTTTGTGTGACTCCCGCCACGCTGGGAACGCCTGGGGTCACTTGTGTCCATTTATTCAGCTGCCTGTTTTTTTCCCCAGATGATGACTAACATTTCCCCACTGCTTCGACGTATTGAAGGAAGTCTTGGCTAGAACACAGTAGTCATTTACTTTTTTAAAAATAGAAAAGATGTCCGTTGGGACTGTAGTAATTGTGTTTGGACTGTGGTTCAGCAAAATAAAAAGAATGTAACTTTACTGTCCAGATGGAGTGCAATTTTCACTATCATATTTATACATGCACATAATTAAGCAGTGCATAATTAATAATAAAAAAAATAATAAAAATGAGATGTGGGTCCATCAACATGAAGCTGGGTAGTTTTATCCAAGTTAACTACCTGTGATCATAATGCGGCTGTTTGATTTGTTGGGAATGTTGAGTCAGCATTCAGCAAGTGTTCCTGTTTTCTTTATTAGTTGGAAATTATTGTCATTATTATCATATCATTCTCCACCACTGGTATCTCCGCCTTATATTTGATTACAATAATTAATACTATAATATGAGCCAATTATATCAAAATGTTCAGCTTGATTACTCCACTGGCTCAGCTTCCACAAGTGCATTTTCATGTTCACATTCCTTTGCTCATATTCCATCCCGCTTAAATGTGCTGCAACATGAGATCATTCTTGGACTCACTGTCTGTGTTGGAGGTGTCAAAGAAGTTACCAGCAAAGCAGTATAATGTGTGATATTCTCAGCTGTTAAGGTCTTGGACCTTGGCTCAATTTTCACGAGAAATGGGAGCTATGCATTAAGTGCCGATGTAGGCTGTAATTTGCCTCTAGGGGATGGAGCTGATAGTATTTTATATGCAGTCATTGAATGTCTAATGTGTTGTGAGATTGTAGTGGAGATGAAATGATATAGAAGAAGAGATAAAATTGAGCAGCGGTGCTCAGAGAATAGTGCTGACCTAACAGATGAATGTGGCGACCTTTATCTTATGTGCTCTGGTTGTTAATCTGATGGTGTGCATGCTTTAATGTCTGATCGGCCTCGCTTTCAGTGGGTCGCCCTTGTGAACATCACAGTGTTTATGACTGTAATGAGTGCATTGTCAACATGGGAACTGTGGACAGACGATAAAGGAGTGTCTTTCTCCGGTTTGACACCAGTCTGTTTGACAACGTGTGTGTATGTGCTGCAAATAAAAGAACACAACACAACGCTGTTTGTATTACTGTACTCTAAAAATCGAAGCCAACCAAATAACATGCTGAGTGCAGCTCTCTGTCTTGTTGTGAAAGATTGCATCCTTATCAAATTTCACTCATGGAGCCTATAAACTCATGTTTGATTTCTCTTGCTCTTTACCAGTTTTGCCTATTGTTTCAGCTGGAATCGTATTCAGTGGTGTAATGATTAAATAAAACCAAACCCCAGCATATTGTTCATTTAAAAGATCAGACACAAACCAGAGCATTACAATATTCCATTAACATACCTCAGATTGATCTGTGTGTTAAATGGATAAACCCTATGTGCCTTGAACCACATTAATACATTATAAACGAACACACACACACACACACCAACTGTTGCAACAATTACAATTAAGAGCATTACTTTTTTGATCATGGACTGTTAAACTGCTTATCTTAATCAGCGTCTGTCTTTTTCTTCCAGAGTGCAGCAATGGAGGAGACTGTCATTTGGGAACAGCACACAGTTACACTACACAGGGTAGGTAACTGTTATCCTCTGATAAGATGACCTTTAGAACTTAAGATCACATCCACGGACTTTCTTTATTCAAAAACATGTTTTTTCTATTTCACATTCACGTCTTGGAATTATTTCAAAAGTCTACCCTCTCTCTTACTTACTTGCTCTGGTGTGAATTTGCTTGGCCCCCCGGCTGATTCTCTGCACTCAGGTCACAAATGAGTGCTTCACTCAAGAGTGATTTTTCTAATGCTCAGGCTGCTTGTGTGCAGGCTCATGAAACTTCTGCACCTAGCAGAGTGCTGTGAGTGGCATGTTCACTTTACTTTTTACAGCATCCCTTATGGGCCTTTACTGTTAAACCAGGTTCAGCAGATTATCAGAATGGTTCGTTTTCCTTTTTTTCGTTTTTTAATGGTACTATTACTCTCCTCAGATTTAATTGGTGTGAGGTTGTACTTATATTTATTGCCTTCTTATTGCTGACATTCCACCTGACAGCTAACCAGGTAGCACAATCCTCCATGGGGATTTAGTATATTCACTTGATCTATCTACTCTGCCACTATGTCTCTCAGGATTAATTCATGAGCAAACATAAGGTGGAGACAGTCCAGGTCTGAGTCAGGATGGCTGCTCATGTAATGTGTCTTGTTTTGCAATCTCTCCAGATGTGATGTCTAAGCAGATTCTGGTAGGAAAGGAAGGCAGTAAATATAGGTACATTTCATGTTACATAATTCACGTAAGAGAAAGAAGCAAGGTAGAGATGAGAACACGCAGCATTAGCTCATAAATTACCTGAGAGCTCTGTATTCAGGTAACACATTTTTCTTCTTCACAAACAGCTGAATGTGTTTTAATCTCTACTAAACTCACTGTAGTGTTAATTGATATTAGGATAAAGGATAAAGGATATATTAATCAGCAATAGACTTTGGTGTGCATATATGAAAGGGTCCAACATCACCAGCTGTGTTTTATTTTTAAATGGTCATTGCATATAGTTACTTCTGTTTTCCGCTATCTTTTATGTCGGTGAGTTCCTTTTACTTTTGGTTTGTCTCCCAGTCATTAACCCTGAAATATGGATACAGAAACATGTCAGCATCCATTTGGTTATTTGTTGCCTTACAGTAAGTGTAATCAACACGTCTTAATTAAATTCAAGGACAATTCAGACTAATTTAAAGTAAAATACAGTCCACAATGTCGAGTGATCTGCTGAACCTGGTTTAACAGTAACCACATGGAGGGGACGCTGTAAAAAGTAATGTGAGCAGCATATTTGCATGTAATTAAGAGGAATTTTAGAGAGAGGACAGTGTGAAATGAAGAAATTATTCTCTCAAAATAAAATACCCTCCATGACGAAATGAATTCGAAGCACATCTTGTCTGCACTTTTTCAGTGAGAAGTGACAAAACACAGGTGTTATCATAAGGTGGAGATCTTCTTTACAGTCCAGGTGCTATACTGTGCGACAATATGCAGAAAATGCAGTTGCTTAATTTTAGTTTTAAGCAACTGTGTGTAAAATTTTGCAACATGCACTGTAAAACAGCATGTTGCAGCTGAAAGTCCCTCGCCTCACCCTTCCAATGGTTTAACCACAGCTGAGAAAAAAAATCTGTATTCATACAGATCTTTTTTTAGTCCTTACAGAGAACAAAAAAAAACTGTCCTAATGTATTTGCTTTTGTGTGTGCAGGCACCAGGGTTTGGCTTCGGGATAGCCATATCTGGAGGTCGGGATAACCCTCATTTTCAGAGTGGTGAGACATCCATTGTCATTTCAGATGTGCTGAAAGGAGGTCCAGCAGAAGGCCTACTGCAGTAAGATGCTGTTCTTTTATTAGCCAAGCCCACTCAGATTTTCTGTAATGGTATTAAATTACACTGCCTGCTCTAGAAAGACTCCAGCTTGTCTTTTCCTGGTGTCTCCTTTCTCCAGAGAAAATGACAGAGTCGTTATGGTCAATGCTGTCTCCATGGACAATGTGGAGCATGCGTATGCTGTCCAGCAGCTTCGTAAAAGTGGGAAAATTGCCAAAATTGTGAGTATCAAAGCCCCATTATTATTATGTTAGAGTATGTTATGGTCAAAAAAAAAATCAGGACTGCGTGTGACTGTTTCACTCACTGGTTCTCGGGCTGATCTCACGTCTCATTTTCCTCCGTCAGACAATCAGGCGAAAGAGGAAGGTGCATGTCCCCATGGGCCGCCTTGGGGAGAGGGAAACTATGTCGGAGCATGACGAGGAGGAGGACAGCTATGATGAAGAGATATACGAGACCCGGAGTGGACGCAGTGGTGCTTACAGTGGTATGGGTGGGGCCATGGGCAGGCGCAGCGGCCGAAGCAGCGGGCGAAGGGACAGGGAACGTGAGCGCAGTGTCTCACGGGAGCGGAGTCTTTCCCCAAGGACAGACCACCGCTCACACAACCTGCCCCCACGTCCTGCCAAGGTCACACTTGTCAAATCCCGCAAAAATGAAGGTGAGGCTCACAAACTCGGGGATTAATAGGACTGCAGGAGAGGTGGTGTTTTTTTTGTTGGTTTTAAACCTAGTACATTCAGTCAACAATAATCCAGGAAATCACCTGCAAATTTATTTACCCAATATGAGACAACTAGACGTTTGGAAGAGAATAAGACCTCCAATTCAGCATTGGTTAATTGCCAGAGTAAACAAGACACTCCAGCCTCAGCTAAATCTAAGTTAACTCAAGTAAATCTAAGTAGAGGAGCAATTTATCTTCTTTAATCAGTGCTGTTAATCCCACTGGGAGCAGCGGCTCTCAGCAGAGTGTGGTCAGTGTGGTTCACTTATGTGCAGTCTGTACTAACATCATCTTTGTTGCTGTCGTTCACTTTGTAAGCAGAATATGGCCTGCGCCTGGCCAGCCATATCTTTGTCAAGGACATTTCCCCTGAGAGTCTGGCTGCCAGGGATGGCAACATCCAGGAAGGGGATGTTGTACTGAAGGTGAGAGAGAGCGAGTGGTGGGATGGAGACTGCTGATCATTCGATATGTAAACATCTTAAAATATTCAAGATGAAAGAAACTACTGTAAATGATCCATTATTTAATTTTGTACATTTTGGCTTTGAGATTTGCCCCTGCACGAGCTAATGTCTAATGCCACTTATTTTAGACTTTTTATGTAACTACATCAGAACAGATAGATAGTGAATTTTTAAAACTGAAACTTTTTGAAATAATGATTTCTCACATTCGCTGTCTCGCATTCTGTTACTTTTTTTGAATACAAGCGACTAATAAATGAAGGTTAAATCAAACGGTTACTGGAAAGAAAGATGCACGTTCTGAAACTGTATCCATTTCCCTTGTCTGCTTTGTCTCTTGTGGGTTTCAAAATTGATTTCCCCCTGACATACAATCAATCAGCTTTGCAGTTAATTTGCATTTGATCCTTTGGGCTTGCATTAATTGTATAAACTTAACTTATAATTTCCTTTTTCAAATTCAGCATCTGTGTAAAAAATGATCTATTATGTAATTTCTAAGTCTTGCTTTTCTTCTGATTCTCTCAGATTAATGGCACAGTGACAGAGAACCTCTCCTTGATAGACGCCAAGAAGCTGATAGAAAGGTCAAAGGGCAAGCTAAAAATGGTTGTACAGAGGGACGACAGGGCTACACTGCTGAACATCCCTGACCTGGAAGACAGCATTCCTTCAGCCAACGCCTCTGACAGAGATGGTGAGAGCGGTGTTAAAGGTTGAATTCTGTTGAAATGGGGTACAGTTTGAGAGCAGGAACTGTCTGTGAGTATTTGTGAGTGAAATCATTGAACTCTGGCCCTTGTTTGATCAGACATTTCAGATATCCATTCTCTGGCATCCGATCATTCCAATCGATCACATGACAGACATCGTAGCAGCCGGTCCCGCTCTCCAGACAGAAGATCTGAACCATCGGATCACTCCAGACACTCGCCTCCACAAATCAGCAATGGCAGGTACAAACCATCTGTTCCTTTTGCTTTTAACTGTGATGAATGAAATGCAACAGATGAGTAAGTGCTGTTTGTACTGACATTAACACAGTTGTGATACTTTTTCTCCCAGATCAGTGGTTCTCAAACCTTTTATACCACCTGAGAAAATATTGATATACTCTCAAAGTAACAACAACATTATCAGCAACGTTAAAATACAGTGGGGTAAATAGGACGAGCAAAGTCAGACACTGATTTTTCACAGGAGGTGGATTTTTTCCCAATAACATTATTTGCTTTCTAATCATCATCCTCTTCCACACACATACTTCACACACTGATATAGCGCAATTAGATTAAGATGGAGCGAGAGATAACGTGACTCTAATTATTATTTAATTCATTTCATTTTTTTGTTATACATCTCATTTTAACATAGAGGTGATCCTGAAAATGGATTAGTCAGGCAACAGAATACTATACCATTTTAAATAAGTGACTTATTGTTTCAATCATTTTTTAAGCACGGATATAAACAAAATATTCACGTCTTTGTAGGATTTGGGAAACTTGGATGGACGTTCTTTACTTTCTGTGTCTTTTGAATAAACAAATAAAAAACTGGCAAATGGTAAATATTGAAAATAACAAAGTCATGTATTTATTAGAATACTTTTTTTTTATCACATTACGCAGTCCTAGTCTTAATGTCTGTGCTTCTTTGTCGGTCAAAGTGTGTCGGGGCTTTTTTTTTCTGAACCGCAAAGGACGTTCGATTTTATGTTTGGATAAATACACAGCCATCAGTCCATTCAGCACTTTTCTAACTGTAACCTTGTTTGAAAGTACCTCATTAATTCGTAATTTAAACTCAGTAGAGCGCCAGATTATTCCTCTTTCACACTGCTTATTGACCTGAGGGAAAATAAAAGTCAAATGTTCACCTGCAAAAGAGTCCATCTTGGTCAAATTGGGGCTTGATGGTCGGGTCACCCATACTCTGTGTTTGTTTCTAGCACAGGAAAATTGTAGAATGTAGCAACGGGAGAACGCTTTTGTGTGTGTGTAGTCTCATCAACACTGACATCCAACTGAGAGTTGTCTTCCCTCTTTCTTGCTTTTTCACATCAACAACAGTTGGAGAATACCGTAAGTCATCACTCACTATTCTGAGTGAACAGGTATTGTGCATAGTTGTAGTAATAGATTTAAAATAGAACAGCACACAGTTAAGTGTTGTTTACTTGGACAAACTGCTATTTTTCCAGAAGAGAAATGATGAATCAGCAGTTTTACATGATGAAGTATTGCCCAAATGACCTTATACAACACCCGCTTATTTAACAACACCTCTTATTATGGCTTGAAATAACCAAGGCCAGTGAAAGTCATCTCTGTCTCCTTTAGTTGTCAAACTACATGTTTTACACAAGAACAATATTGCTCCAACAATGAAGGAACAAAAGACTGTCTCTGACAGTCAACTGTCTCCTCTTTTACAAATTAGGAGTGGCTCTACCTCACTCACTCTTCTCCTTCAGTTAAATCCACTGTCTCACAGTCACAGATTTATATGTGTGTAAATTAGGATGCCAAAACCAAAATAATTGTTCAAGTAATTCCCTGATGTTTGGAAAAGGGTCTTATTGTTTATCTGATCCTGATCTGATGCCTTTGATCCCTTTCTCTCACTCAGGGGGTTGGCAGTTAAAATGAGGGCTTCCTCAGAACAGATTGAAAAGGCAATTTGTTCCTCAGCAGCCATTCCAGTGTTACTCAGTCCGTGAATAAAGCTGCATTTTGTCGGCTCACTGCGCCAGTGAGCAGGCATGTGACCATAATGCCTGAGTCACAGCCATAGACCCGGACCACTGGTCATCTTTCATTGCTCCCTCCTTGTTCCCTTCAGATTTCACATTTGAAACACATGTGGCGTGTCGGCATTTATCAAATTCCCTTGAAAAGGTTCAATTCTGCCGTTATTTGCGGTTATCTGTCTCTGAACAGGCAGTGGCCATGTGTATGAGGTTACACACTCTTATTGTTTTAGATGTTGGCATCAAAGTCGGACCTCTGCTGGTCTAAAGTCAGAACCAGTGAACCACAGTGAATTTCTCCTGAGGACAGAAGCTACTCTTGCACCTCAGTCAGATCAGGTGATCTAAAAATAAACCATTTAAGAGTGGAAAAGCAAAGTTGTGATCTTCCACACTAAGACACAGCTTTGGACTCAAGTTGTCTTTCATCAATTTTTTTATTCTATTTTTTCATCAGCATGTGGCCACTTCATTCAGGAGGGAAAAAAATACTATAATACTCTAATATCATTTAGATTTGGCCTCAGCTTTGTTGTGTGTAGTTAAGAAGTTGCAGCCTTGAATGTTTTGCCTCCAAAATCTGCATCTTCACGGTCAGATCCATGTTTTGTCTCTGTATTCTTAAGATAAATTGTACAAAAGAAATCTAATTTTGTCCATAGTCACAGAAGCCGTGATGATGAAAGGCTCTCAAAGGCGGCATCAACACCAGCAAAGCTATCAGAGGATATTCCTATACCCAAACCGAAGGAGTCAGCCATTACCAGAGAGGAGAAACCGCTGCCACCACTCCCAGGTTAGAGACACAAGCATTAGCCCTTAACCAGATCATTTGTTTTCATTATAAAAGGATTAATTAGTAAACCAAAAAGTCATTTGCAGCTAAATGTTAAATGGCTTCACAATAGTGAAATGAGTTAACAACATGTTTTTATGTTTTAGAGCCCAAACCAGTGTATGCTCAGCCTGGACAGCCAGATGTGGACCTGCCTGTCAGTCCCTCTGATGCCCCTGTGCCAAGCGCTGCCCATGATGATAGCATCTTACGGTAATAAAGAGACAATATAGAAATCTACAAAGCGTAAACTTCTGTGTACATCATTTCTCAGCTCACTCTATTAAAAAGAGAAGGCAACTGTGTGTAAAACATTTAAAATTGCTGTTAGTCTTTTGTTTGTATAGTTGTAATAAAAATGTAGCATACAAGGTTTAGAATTTAGTGCTGTTAATCAATGTATTATATGGCATAAATGGCATAGAATTTCACTAAACAAACTGTGGTTATTTTTGTTGACAGTAAAATATTGAAATGTTCTCTGGGATTGTATCTTTTCTTTTTCTACACAGTACAGTTTTGTAATATTTGCTTTGTAAGCTCCCTAAAGGGTAAACTATATGAAAAGAAATGGAGAAACCTGCATTGGCAATCACGTTTGTGAACTATTCATAAACTGAGGTTTTTGTTCCAAAGAAAATTTCATCCTGTGATGTCCTCAGGCCAAGCATGAAGCTGGTGAAGTTCAAGAAGGGTGAGAGTGTGGGGCTGCGCCTGGCCGGAGGGAATGATGTTGGCATCTTTGTAGCTGGAGTGCTGGAGGATAGCCCAGCTGCTAAGGAGGGCCTGGAGGAGGGCGACCAAATTCTCAGGGTGAGCTCCTTTTATTTTTAACACAGCAAGTTATAAACTGATCCAGACCTCATTTTTTAAATCTGAAAATAGGCATATGTTGAAAACCTATAACTGTTAGCCTGTGCTACAATGTGGGTACCCAGTGTCTGTGAAAAGCCTTGTTTTATGAGGTATGCATTCTCAAGCTTCTCCCTTTTTTTAATTCATGTGGTTTTACGCATTAGCTGCTCCAAAATTCCCGTGCCTCCTGGCTGGTCTCCTAGCAATGGCCCTGAAAGAACACACACACATTCACACACACACACAGCTGTCATCTTGTTGTGCTTGTCCCATTTTCTCTGTCATATATCTTTCTGTTCGTACCTCCTCCTCTTTTCTCAAAGTATACTGACGAGTGACTTGAGCTCTTGCAGTGCAGTAAAAACTGCAGTTACCAAGGCAATGCTGAGAACGAGTCGAGCGATGTAAACCTTTACCTAGACATATGCGTTCCGACGTGCACTCTAATAAAAAGTTCCACGAAACTGAAACTTCCAAATTGTCAACAGTGAAGTTCTGTGTAAAACCTAAAACATTAACCCAAGTTTTAACCAAATTTCAGGTAAACAATGTAGATTTTGCAAACATAATCCGAGAGGAGGCGGTGCTGTTCCTCCTGGACCTTCCTAAGGGTGAAGAGGTCACTATTCTGGCCCAGAAGAAGAAAGATGGTAAGTGAAGTGAATGAGTAGAGGAAACAAGGAAACTCAATTCTATTCCTTTTAACTCCCTCGCTGTCTCTTGTTCAGTGTATCGGCGGATTGTGGAGTCTGATGTTGGTGATTCCTTTTACATCCGGACACACTTTGAGTATGAAAAAGAATCTCCATATGGGTTAAGCTTCAACAAGGGCGAGGTGTTCCGTGTGGTCGACACGCTCTACAACGGCAAGCTTGGCTCCTGGCTTGCTATTCGCATTGGCAAGAATCACCAAGAGGTTGAAAGAGGCATTATTCCCAACAAGAACAGGTGACGACAACAGACATGCTTCGCGCTGTCTCAAAGAATGACGTGTCCCTCTGTTTGTATTACATTTGTTATGATTATCGCAGCGTGTAATGTCCTCAAGTACTGGCAGTGTCGAGGTTAGCGGTGCCAAGTTTATGGCACTATTTATGACACTGTTAACTTATAAACTGAGGGACTTGTCTTTCTGCTGTTTGTCAACAGAGCGGAGCAGCTCTCCAGCGTGCAATACACTCTGCCCAAAACAGCAGGTGGTGACAGAGCTGACTTCTGGAGATTCCGTGGTCTTCGCAGCTCAAAGAGGAACCTGAGGAAGAGCAGAGAGGACCTCTCCTCCCAACCAGTCCAAACAAAGTTCCCAGCATATGAAAGAGTCGTACTTCGAGAGGGTTAGTGTTCTCATCAATTCTGCCAGGCTGTATATTCTACCAACATGAGACTGCTTTCATTGTTGTTGTTCATTTCTTTTTTTTTTTCATATTTTTGCACAGCTGGTTTCTTGAGACCAATAGTAATTTTTGGGCCCATTGCTGATGTTGCTCGAGAGAAACTCGCTAGAGAAGAGCCAGATCTTTTTGAGCTTGCAAGTATGTTCTTATATTATATATTGCACATTATTAAAGTTAAATATATATATTTCTTCATTAATTTGTTGAACCACATTTACAGAGAGTGAGCCAAGAGATGCAGGAACAGACCAGCGTAGTTCAGGAATCATTCGTCTTCACACCATCAAGCAGATTATTGACAGAGTGAGTATGAATACGGTTTTATCATATACAATTATAGATTTTTGGTTAATTTCACCACATATATGTATCCTTCGTCTGTCTTCTTTGCTGTTCTTATCACGTGAAGGACAAGCATGCTGTGCTGGACATCACCCCAAACGCTGTGGACAGGCTGAACTATGCTCAGTGGTATCCAATTGTGGTCTTCCTAAATCCTGATACTAAGCAGGGTGTGAAGAACATGAGGACCAGACTGTGTCCTGAGTCCAGGAAGAGCGCCAGGAAGCTCTATGAGAGGGCCATCAAACTGAGGAAGAATAATCACCACCTGTTCACAAGTGAGTGGTCCTAGAGTTAAAATTCAGTAAATTCAAAATGTGAATTTACTAATGTATGTTTCATTCATCATGAGGTGATAGTAACTCAAAATATTGTCTTTTTTAAGCCACCATTAACTTAAACAATATGAATGATGGCTGGTACGGAGCTCTGAAAGAAACAACCCAGCAACAGCAAAACCAGCTGGTATGGGTTTCAGAGGGGAAGGTGAGAAAAAAAATCTAAACCTTTTCTATCCCACTGCGTTGAACACCATTTTAATGCACAAGTCCTTACATTAGTTGACAATTTCTCTTCTCTGCTCAGGCGGATGGTACTGCTGAGGATGACTTGGACATCCATGATGACCGTTTGTCCTACCTGTCAGCACCAGGTAGCGAATACTCCATGTATAGTACTGACAGCCGCCACACGTCTGACTATGAGGACACAGACACGGAGGGGGGAGCGTACACAGACCAGGAGCTTGATGAGACTCTGAATGACGAGGTGGGTCTGCCCACGGAGCCTGCCATCACCCGTTCATCAGAGCCTGTGAGAGAGGACCCACCTGTAATTCAGGACACACCGGTTTACCCTGGATACCAGCACCCTGTGCAGCCGGAACCATCCAGCCGCATAGACCCTGCTGGGTTTAAGATGGCCACGCCACAGCAGGTGAGGTTCATATCTGTCTTTGCAGGCAGTCCTCTGCAGGCTTTGCCTGTCAGAAATGAATGTACGGCTGGAAGTGTATAACTGCAGAACAGAGGAATAGCTCCTTTGTGTCCAGTGTCATCTCCTGACCTTTGTTAAAATTGAATGTCCTTTGCTTAGTAATCAACGTGTTTTAGAAGCTACTGGTATGTTATTCCAGCCGCATTTTTGTAAGTGCAATCTCTGGCTGGTGTAAAACTGATTCAGTGTAAGGAAGAAGGTCGTGGTGTTGGGGTGAGCTGTGCTTTATGTGCTCTTGGCAGGCTGTGTTATAAATGTCTCTTAACAATACTTCACAGCAAGATGAGGCTGCTCTACCCTTGCCCTCGTTGCCTCCAGCGGCGGTAATGCCCTCTGCCGTTGAGCAGCCTGTGCAGCTAGAGGAGCCGACTGCTGCAGCCGCAGCTCCTCAGGCTGACTCACTTAACAGCCCCAGCCCTGCCCCTGAGCTTATTCAGCCCCCACCACCACCACCATCACACGAATCCTTCCCATCTGGACCGTCTGGTCCAGAACCAAAGGTACCCACTGTTTCACCAGCCCCTTGGACTGGGCCTGGGCCTCCGGCTGCTGTTTTAACTGCCTGTCTTCTCGCACATGCTTTCCACTCGCTCTCTGCATGAAATGCCCACACTGTGTGACTCACTGATCCCACTGTGTGCCTCTGGCTCCCAGAGAAAACGTGTGACAGACAAGTCCACATGCACGACAGTGGGCTGGGAGACCAGAAGGACTGGTACACGTCTAAGTCTTTGACCGGGGTGAAGACATCTACTACCAGCCTTAACTGTTGCCTCTTACTTCCTTTGCATGGCTCCTAATGGTTTTGGGTTCCTTTCAGCTTTAACTCTTCTCTGTAGATGAACAATAGTGGCACTCGCAGTGGCATTGTAGTAGTAGATGTGTGGTCTGTTGTCGTGCCAGTAGTTTGACATGGCAAACTGAATGTTGGTTGCATGATGAAAGCTAACCTGCAGACAGTACTGGTAATGATTTCTATCAAGCGATTCTCACTGTGGGAAAACAAATTTCTATAGCACACTGCATTGTTTTGTCTCTTAGTCATCCTCTTGTAGATGCCAACAAGTCAACCTTCTTCCATAGAGAGCACTGAAACTTGGTTTGCTGTCTACAGGCTACACATCATATGTTTGAAATGAGGCCTTTCAGAAATGTACCAATTGCTTGTTAAATCAACATTTTTTAAATGTTAAAATGATGTTGAAGAGTTGAATCCAGTTGTGTTCGGACTGTTGTGTATGGATGATTATCATTCTTGAAAGGCATCTTATCAAACAGGCATTCAGGTCTGTTTTGGATAAAGGTTTGCTTGTCTTATTGCACTTTGACTCGATGTTTGTTTTAATTTTCTGGTAACAGAATATTTCTTGTAAGCTGACTTTTTCTTTTCTTTAAGTTATTTCTCAACCTTGAATTTACTTTTGAAGTAATGCTTACTCTTGTGTTGGAAAAACAATTTCAATTGCAGCTTTCTGTACTTTAAACATGGTGGGGGCTTTTTGGTATGTTTTTTTTCTTAAAGTAATGATATGGTGGATGTATTCATTTAGTCTCATTTCTTTACAGATGTACAAGAAAGAGCTGTACAATATGGAGGACCCTGTCCGGATTAACCACAGTCTGAAACCGTCGATGAGCTACAGTCACCTACAGCCGCCGTACCAGGACAAACAGCCATACCGTGAATATGACCACCCGCCTTATGGATACGATGGAGGCGGCTACACAGAACCAAAGCCTCACAACACTGACTCTCATCTGCACTACGACAACCGTGTGCCTCATTACAACGAACAGTGGACGCCCTATGACCAGCAAACCTCGCCCTCCCAGCCCACAGGGTACCAGATGGGCCACCAGCAACCTATGGGCTACAACCCCCAGTCCCCCTATGAGGATGGACCAGGGCGGGACTACAGCCCTCCTCAGCCACGTTATGATGAGGGCTTACCAGTGGGATATGATGGCAGACCACGCCATAGTAAACCTGGGCCCATTCGTTATGATGAACCCCCTCCTCCACCCCCAGCAAGCTACGATGCCCGCTCTCCTTATGATTCAGAACCTCATGGCTTCCCCATCAATTCACCGCGTTCACCAGAGCCTCCAAAACAATATTACGGTGATTCTGGTCTGAGGCCCACTTATATTCCAGGGCCTCCAAACCGTGGCTATAAGCCAGGTGTACATGAGCCTATAATAAACTCTGAACCCACCGCCCCCCCTCCTAAAGCAGAGGCCCTGCCCTCTCCAGGTGAGCCAGCGATCACTCCAGGCTCCAAACCTCTCCCACCTCTGCCAAGGGAAGACCTGGATGAGGATCCGGCCATGAAACCACAGTCGGTGCTCAACAGAGTCAAGATGTTTGAGAATAAACGGTCTGTTTCTATGGACAGGGCGAAAGAGGGAGGAGAGTTGTCAGCACCCAGGGTAGGTTGGAGTCACAAGTGACCTAATTCTGATCTTTTCCTTCCATGTGGCACAAAATCAGATATGACCCATGACAGTGTAAGCAGGAAAAAAGCACTTAGATTCAGATATCGTCAGATCAGTTTGGGGCCTCATTCATATGTGGAAATAAAAAGGAAACTGGGTTAGGGTTAAATCAGATATGTGCATTTGCCTCTACAATGTAAGCAGACACATCAGATATTCCCCAGTCAATGCGGCTTAAGTGTCTTTAAAAATAGGATGTGCCGAATTACATAAATGCATGTATCGCATGGCTATCTTTCAACTTGTGCAATGATCGACGAGGGCTCTAACCAGTGGAGTCGTGCTGTGATTTCATGCATTTTAAGCTGTTCAAGGATATCTAAATTTCTAAAGAACACCACTTTCACTTCTGTATCAGCCTTCTTACCATTTTCAGGTCAGTAGACATGTATGGTTTGTGTCCCCAAATGTGGATATCAGATATGGGTCACTTTTGAAAGACAATGTAAGCAGGTCGTCCAAAAATATCAGATTTAGGCAATGTATCAGAATTGATCGCCATGACCTGCAGTGTAAATGAAGCCAGATATGTAGATAACAAAATAAATAACTGAATTATTGTCCAACATCTGGATCTAATGTAGAGACATGGTCATGGTGGCAATTCTCCCTGTATGAAGCAAAACAGGGAGATCAACATGAGATGACAGGGCTTTTTGCAACAGTTAGTGTTTCAGAAATCTGACCAAGATTTATTTATAGAGAAAACCATGTCCAGACACAACTGCTCTAAACCAGGTTTTGACACCTGACCTCCAATAAACAATAGAATGGGGTAGAAAGTATTTCCAAACAAGAGTAGGTGCTATTTCCTCTGCAGATGTCAAAAAAATTAGACATGAAAGAAAGAAGTATAACACTGATATATTGTGGGAATTGAAAAGAAAGGGTTCATAGAGTTGCTCTTAGAATACTTTCTTTGTTTTTCAGCCTGCAGATGTTCCTAAACCTGTGAGTGCACCTGGTCCAGTCCTCAAAGCCAATTCCCTAAGCAACCTGGAGCAGGAGAAGTCCACCTATAGGTATGTAGTTCTCATTACAACACACTGGGTTTCAGAGCAACCAAGAGAAAGACAATTCTCAAGGTCCTTGCCAAGAAGGCACAAATTTATTTACTGTTTGAGCACCATCTAGTGGTGTTAATGTCACCATGCAGCACGTTGACTAGGGTGCACCATGCAGAGCCATGCAAACGGCAACCCACATTGCTTGTTGTGCTAAGAAGTTCTGATGAGCTAGCACCATTGCTATTGCTGTCCTACCCCGATTGCAATGTTCAACTTGATCATAATTGGAATATAAGTCTTCTTTCTTCTTGCTTCGTTGAGCTGCCTTTGGGTTAGGCTTGCCCTAAGTTTTTTTTTTTTTTTTGGTTTCCTCTGCAGGGCTCCCGAGCCACAGAAGCCCCACACTAAACCGCTGGATGATATAATGCGCTCCAACCACTATGACCCAGATGAAGATGAGGAGTACTACAGAAAGCAGTTGTCCTACTTTGATCGCAGAAGTTTTGACAGCAAAGCCATGGGCCAGCCTCCTCCTGGCATGAACCGCTTCCATGATCTGACCAAACCAGCTCAACTGTCCTACCCGTACAACAGGTATCACAGCATACCTCCTCTGCCCAGAGCATTTGCTGGTGGATAAAGTCAAAGCTTTGTACTCGCAGCACAATCTTGAGTAATAATAAATGTATTGTTGCTGTCTTTCCACTGCAGAGTTGAGTCTGTTGAGAAAGTGAGTCCAGTGGAGAAAAGATATGAACCCCTGCCCCAGATCAGCCCCTCCTCTCAGTATGGACCCTCCGCCTCCTCCGTCCCTCCTAACACACTGCCTAAACTCAGCCCCAGTGATGGTAAGCTCTCATGTTTATTCATGCCTATTAAACTTCATCATGTGCTTATCACACATGTAAAATAATGCTATAGAGATATAACAATGTGTCACCTCTGTTTTCATGCTGCAATGAGTTACCAGTTCAATAATTCATCACTTGTTTGTAAATCTGTGCAGTAATGTGGATGTTATTATAAGCATTAGCTTATAATAACTACATCAAATCAGCCAATGTCAACAAATGACCAGCTCCCAGCATTAAAAA
Organism: Solea solea; assembly: GCF_958295425.1. Classification (NCBI taxonomy): domain Eukaryota; kingdom Metazoa; phylum Chordata; class Actinopteri; order Pleuronectiformes; family Soleidae; genus Solea; species Solea solea. The sequence goes on along the minus strand of NC_081145.1, from coordinate 12,628,057 downwards.
GACTCCACTAGAGCTGTGCTATATTACTTGCATAATAACTATATATATATATATATATATATATATATGTATATATATGCTTCTTATTGTTCTACACGTTTGTTTTGTTTGTGCCACAAACATAGATGGGGCTTTCTTATCTATGTTGCCCACAGCTAACACAGCTCAGGAGTTAGCTGTGGGCAACTGAACTTGCTTGAGTCCAATTGTCTACAGCTAACTACTAAATATGACCATGACCTGGACGACTAAGCACCTTCACCAGACCAAAGGATTACTTGATTAATCAATAAAATAATGAGATATGCATCATTTAAGAAAATACACGTTAGTTGCAGCCCTAGAGATATTACAGACGAGAGCCACACAAGTACAGTGGAGCTGTAATCTAAACAAATGCCTGTCTCACGAATGGATGTTTGCTGTGTCAACAATATGGCCTCAATTTACACAGTCAAGATGTATGAGTTAATGAATACATTTTGTTATCTGATAATGGTCATTACACCATCATGAGTCATCACTGGGCTTTACAATCTGTACACATAGTGACAGCCTCTGTTCTCAGACCCTCACTACAGGTAATGATCAATGCCCCCCAAAAACTCTTTTAACAGAGCCAGACCAAGGTGTGCAAACACATTCCACTGCATTCAGCACAATGTATTTCCATTCACAGCTGCTGGTGTCAATAATAACAGAGGTTATTGTACCTAGTTACTTTATTCATTTATTATAAGTAAGTGGTGTGGAAATCAAAAATGCATATAACTCTTTAGTTACAACAGTTTAATTGTGCAAATAAAATAAATGCAGTATTTAAACTTAAAAATAAATTACAATAACGGCACTTGTATTAAACTCTTTTGTATCCTCCTCGTCAAATGTCTAGCTAACTCCATACCTGAACCACTGAGCTCACCCAATCCTAAACTTGAGATGGCAGCCCTCAGGCCTGCCAGTCGGGATGAACCAACACCCGGCAGCTACCTGCCCCAGAGGGGCCCCCTCGACAAATCACCGGTCAACGGCACCGATGCAGCGCCCCCAAAGATGCTTGGTACTCCAGCTCCAACTAGCTATAACCGCTACGTCCCCAAGCCTTACACCAGCTCAGCTCGGCCCTTTGAGCGCAAGTTTGAGAGCCCCAAGTTCAACCACAACCTGCTGCCCAACGACACACAGGTGAAGACCGACCTCCTCACCATGCCCGGTGTGGTGAGTAGCACCAGTGGGAAGCCTCAGTTGTCTCCACAGCCCCTCGATCACGACAGTGGCCTGGACACCTTCACACGCACTATGGACAACAGGCCCAAATACCAGCACAATAACATCAATGCCATCCCTAAGGCCATTCCTGTCAGGTAAGACCCTCTCTCCCCTGTTTTTACATCCAGCAGCAGCAGCACGGTCCTTCCTCTCCTCAGGTCCTCTGCTAGGAACTTTTCTGTAGCAGTTTCACTGATGAGGTGGACTTCTTTTCCTCAGCCCCACTGCACTGGATGACGATGATGAAGACGAAGGGCACACGGTGGTGGCCACAGCCCGTGGCATCTTCAACTGTAACGGAGGGGTTCTGAGCTCCATAGAGACGGGCGTCAGCATCATCATCCCCCAGGGTGCCATCCCCGAGAATGTGGAGCAGGAGATTTACTTCAAGGTGTGCCGGGACAACAGCATCCTGCCCCCCCTCGACAAGGAGAAAGGTCAGCACTGCACTGCTGCTCGTTACATCCAAAACATGTCAAGGAATAAGAATATCATACTGTCTCTCCTGCCTGATCGGTCATTTTGAGCCGTGTGGAGCAAAAGCAACATTTCAACACATCTCACTGATGATAAAAATGCTAATTTCTGCTAATTTCCTCTTCTTCGGCACAACACTAAGACACTCATTCATTTTCCAGTCGTTAGCATGGCTGTTAGCCATTAATGTTGGAGTGAACCTTGCTTTTTAAAGCTTGGGACAGAGCTCAATATTTTTTTACTTCATTTAAGGAAAGAGAGAGTAAAAGATGCAAAACAGTAGCCACGGTTTGTTACGTTCTTCTTCTGATTAATTTTGTTTCCTTTGACGTCACAATTCACACATGGGTGACAAAAAAGCAGAACAACTCGCAATCGGAACAGTGTTAATCACCTTTATTTAGCAGCTTAACTTGGGTTCATAAGTCACAGATTTTGCTGTTAATTTCAGTGTGAATGAGGCTGAATAAAGCAGAGATAAAGTAAAAGAAAGAAAAGTGACATAGGCTACTTTTAAACTGAAAATAGTTGTGATCCAACATTAAATAATCCATGTTGGCATATTTTAGGTGAAGTATTTAGTCAGAGGTTAATACTTACCTAATTAACCTGGTAAGTCAGTTGGCAGCAGATTATCCTGTGTGCTTATTAACTTGTGGCATTTAAATCCTGTGTGACTCTTTGCAGGAGAGACACTGCTCAGTCCACTGGTGATGTGTGGCCCTCATGGACTCAAGTTCCTGAAGCCGGTGGAGCTGCGTTTACCTCACTGTGCGTCCATGACTCCTGATGGTTGGTCTTTTGCTCTAAAATCCTCCGACTCTTCGTCGGGTACGCTGTCCCCTCTCTGTCCTTTTGGGTCTGTGGGCTTCATGTAGTGATTAGAGAGGAGAGTTTCTTTGTGACTCAGTCATTTGAACCGTTTCACCTGTTTTCCCTTTTCCACTCACGTCTTTATTTTTGCATGTTCTGTTGGGACTGTGGCATTGTTTCCTATTGGACTCCATATTCTTTACAACCAAAGACCATTATCACTCAAAATTCAACTGTCATTCAATCTGTCAAACATTTGCTTCACTGATTTGATCTGAATTAGTCGTGCACGGTAGAGATTCTTATTATACTTTAGATTATTATGTTGACCTACAGTGCAATGTTTTTTTATGGCTGAGTTTAGCGAGTGCGTGGGGATTGAGAACACACATCACATATCCAGGGTTTCCCATACATTAATCAATGCATGGTGACAGTGTTGATTCTGTCTTTTTTTCCCCAACGCGATTTTCAATAACAATTTCAATTCATCTCCCTGCACACACAGAGACACACAGTCACGTACACACACACACTAACGGCTCATTTGTCTGCCCTTCTCTCCACACAGCGCGTGCAGCTTATCAAACGTGCAGAACGATGTACGATGTCATCGTATTTTTCTTCTTTGTGTCTCGCTTTGCAAGTTCAGTAGATGGCACTACAGTAGACCACACAAGTACAGTATTATTCATTATATAGTACGGTAGATTCATATTTTCAACAGAGATGTAGTTATTGAACAAAGTGGAAGTGGAAATGCCCAAATTGTGATCAAGGGATGAAAGAACTCTCGCAAGAGAAATAATGAGAAATGATCATGCAATAGTTAGTTTTAAGAAATACCACCCAGCCCTAATCTGTGTCCTTAATAATTTTGGTAAAAGAACAATTATTTTAAATCTTTTTAAAAAATAGAAATGCCAAACATTACCCCAGCTCTTATGTTTTCCTCCTTTTCATTGTGTAATTTCACCACTTTTCTTGTTATTTTCTTCCGACATTTCAGGCAGTACAACATTCACGTCTCAGTTAACTGACTCATCTGTATATTGGGAGCACTAACAGTTGTCTGTTGTGCAACATGGCAGTTCTTTTCTTGACCAGTTTAATGAGGAGCTTAAAAAAGATATATATATATTCTCATTTATAGATTAATTGCCTTCTGTACTGTGATCATGATTTCAGTTTACTTAGTCAACATATATGCAGTCAGTTAACCCACAGTTTACATTAACACAAAATACACCTAAAGCATGATGTGATGATTTTAAGTCATTTTCACTGACATGTGCATTTGCATGTGGTGGCTGACATATCCTGTATCCATATATGCATGAAATCATCACAATAATCAGTGCTACATGTTCTTGTTGTGTGTTTTGTTCCATGTATTATGAGACAAAGTCAGGTTCTCCAGTGGCTCACATCATCACGTCTCTTTTTGTCCCCACAGGTGATCCAAAAACCTGGCAAAACAAGTCTCTCCCTGGAGACCCTAACTACCTGGTGGGTGCAAACTGTGTATCTGTGCTCATTGACCACTTCTGAAGAGGGCAACAGCTGGCCTGTTACTGAATGTGATAAACTTAGGGACGTCAGCCCCCCCAAACGACAAACCCCCCTCCCCCCGCTGTGCTCCCTGCAGCGAGTCGGGCCGCACAATGCCTGATGAAGAATGAACTCGATACTCTCATGTTGTTTACTGTGCCCAAAATTTAAAAAAAAAAAAAAAAAAGAGGAGAGAAACAAACACATACGAAGAGAGTGTCCAGTCATCTCCAAGGCTGTACTCTTTTTCTTCTTTTTTTCTTTCTTTCTTTTTGGTGCTTTCAAGGCTTGCAAAAAATGAAGAATAAAAGAAGTTATTTAAAACAAAGGAACTGAAGTTGGAATGCATGACCAGTGCATAGACTGAATAATCTCGTTTTGACATTTTTAGCTAATTTTGTAAAAGGGTCGGAGCAGTGCAAGAAAAAAAAAAAGGAGAATTTTGAAAACGTATTTAATATTGCAATAGGATTTTTTGCGTATTAAAAGAGAAAAAAAAAAACACACTCACAAACAGCAAAGTTGGTATATGCAAAACTTTTGTTTGTGAGTTTCGTGGTCATGCGTTTCACTGATGAAGGATCTCTGAAGACCTGAGAAATGCTGACTCATGACGAGAAGAAGTAGGCACCATGAACATTTAAAAAAAAAAAAGAGAAAATAACAGGTGAAGGTTAAGTATTAGCATCAGATGCCCGTTTGTTCTGACAGGGCTCTCTGTTTAAAACTGATGTTTTGTAGCAACGTTTTACCGTAGATAAATATACTGACTTGATTTTACAAACTCCTGCTGTCTAGAGATCTATGCATGTGCTATGACTCAGGTCCAGAAACCTGTTACTACTAATTTCAACACATGAAAATCCCATCGTACACTGCAAGCAGTGATGCCTTATCTGCATATTAACTTTTCAGTGAAACATTAAAAACATCGGATCCTTCAGTTACAGTGATCACTACAGAAGACACAGTTCTCTGCATTTTCACATAACCAGTGAACTTGGATTTAGCACACGAGAATAATTGAGGCTGATGAAAAGGTATGCTTTCTTTTACTGCTATGCATATGAAGTCTGAGGAAATACAAAAAGCTAGAAGATGTTTAAATTGTGGCTGTACATATTGCTAGCATATGGCCTTGGTTCTCTGTAAATGAACTTTTGTACATCTTTGTTATTTTGTATAAAAGAGAAAAAGTTTGTTTAAAAAGACAAAGCGGTTACATTGGTTATGTTTATATTCTGGTTAAACCCCTGAGCCTTGGAACTGACATAAGCAGTAATAAGTCCGACTTTTCTACCAACATATAAACACACTACTTAAGGCATTTTTAACAGTCAGAAAAGTTTTTATTCTTATTTACAAAATAGAGAAGTGCTTGGTTTAAATGATTTTAAAAGATGTACTTGAGGGGGTCTGCTGTGAAGAGTGGTCCCTTCCTTTATTTGTGATACTGGATGCTGTATTGTGTGCCCTGAAATGTATTTTTATACTAATAGACAATTTATTATGGCACATCAGTACTATTTTCTTTTGATATAATAACACTGCTTCAACCCAACACTACTTTATTTTCCTTTAGTGGCTGACATTCTTTTTATTTATTTTGATTTGTCTTCAGTTCGACTTTTTTGTTTTCTTTTGCGACACATTTCTAAATATACCACTGTATTAATAAATAAATTCATTTTTAAAGTAACTGCTAGTCGGAATCAAGTTTTGTGTGTCGTAATGTACTGAATCATTAGAATCAGTTAATTAAAAAGCGTTGTTCAGTACTTCACTGTACTGAAATACAGCGGCAGGGTTCATGACTCTTTGGATTCTTATAGGTGTCATCATTAGTTGACTGAACACATTTGTCCCCTAAAGCCAGACTCAAACAGCATGTGTCTCACGTCCTCCTTTGCCTGTACTGTAATAAAACTGTCCCATCACTTCATTCAGATCACTTGGAATAACTGGCTGGTGTCTGTCACTCAGCTGTAGAGGTGAACACCGCTGAAGCACAGACAGTAGCTAGAATTTAGTTTAAGCAGAAAGTCAGGGAAATGGCAGAGAGAGCAGCCAAGATTCAAAGTTACACTGGAAGACAAATGAGTTCCAGTGTTTTGGGGGCCAGACTTTGAGGAGAGGCGGAGAGGTGTATCAGTGCTTTGTGAAAGTGTAGCCTGCCAGTGCTCGCTTTTCAAGATTCCCAAGCTCCAGCTGTGAGAAGCCTGGAGTAGAACAGTGGATTTTTAGAGGTTTAGGAGTTTCATCAGCAGTAGAGAAAATGGCACAAATGAGTTTTTTGAGATGACATTACCAACTGTTCAGCTACTCATGTGTGTGTGCTACAATCTGCCCTTTCACCTTCAGACTGTAACACACACTGCTACCTCACATACCACATACCACCAGAGAGAGTGAAGTGTTCATTTCCTGAGATATCAGGGCAAAATAAAACTGAGCTAATTGTGTCTCTGGTTTTTTTTGGATTATATTTTTTTGTCTGTTTGTTTCATCACACATGTTTACACCAGTGTTTATCATTGCCCTGCATGTGTTAGATGGTGCCCGCTCCAACACACCTGATTCAAATGAAGGGCTCGTTATCAGGCTTTTGCAGAGCTTATTGACGAGCTGTTCATTAGAATCAGGTGTGTTGGAGCCATGGCCGGCTTGAGCCTTTAGGGGGCCCTAAGCAGAATTTGATTTGGGCCCCCCCCACCCCTCCAACTATGCGGAGTCACCTGTGCTTGACGATTATTGACACGTCACACTATAATGTTACATTATCAATTGTATTAATACAGAGAGATTATGAACTACTCTTCCCCTGGGCACAGATGCATAAGGACCACCCTATTTGTTCAAGAATGGGTGCATACAGACTTCTGGCCCTTGGGAGACCCCTAGGTCTATTAATATAGTCACTATTTGCACCAAACCAGACACCTTTTAACCTTAGAGGGCACTTAGATCACAGATTTATTTTAAACTTTCATATTCAAAGTGAAACATTAAGTGTGGTTTACTGAAGTTAAATTGAAAAATTCATTCATTCATTCATATCACTTGTTATTTAATATGTTTAAAAACAAACAAACAATAAAACCCAACACTTGATTGGGGGCCCCCTTGTGGCCAGGAGGCCCTTCGTTCACTTATGCCTCGGGCCAGCCCTGGTAGTCATCATGGTGTGGTGGGATTTTTCGGGGGCGGGGCATGGTGCAATTTCAAAAGGGAAACTTATGCGGTAACAGAGACAATGAAAGAGCGATATTTGTTTAACCGTAGGTGACGGAAAAGAAGTAGAAGAAGAGGCTGGATTTACTTTGTAGCGAACATGTTTCCCCGCAGCCTGCCGTGTCCTCCCATCCCCACTTCCACAAACATTTCCACGGCATCACACACGCAACATAAAAGTAAACCTTTTCTCTGGGCTCTCAGCTGTGTTTTCACTCCAAATAAAGTCTCAACTTAAATTCACTGCGTTTCGCTGCTTTTTTCCCTCAAGGACACTGATATGTGTCATCACTCACACGCAAAAAAACAAAACAAAACTGAATTTCTTTTCTTTTTTTAATGAATTGCTCTTGGGCCCCCCTGGTGGTCATGGGGCCCTAAGCAGCCACTTAGTTCGCTTATGCCTTGGGCCGACTGTTTAGGCAGCTAAACAGGTGGGTTTTTTTCTCTGTTTTAGCAAAAATGTTTTTGCCAGTGGACAAGAGAGAAGAGCAGCTAACCAACTGAACAGCTACTCTCCGTATTTACTACTCATAATATGTGTGTTTATACAGATATATTGTATATAGTGTAAATAAGAGTGTATGAACAATGTTGACAAATATATGCTTTGGCAATGTAAGATGCACGTTACCATGATGATAAAGACCCTTTTAATTTGATTTGACATCCAGTCCAGCAGGTGGCAGCATTTCCTTGGGTGGTGGTTTTTTTTTCTCTGTTTTAGCAAAAATGTTTTGAAATTAGAAAAAACTCAGCTGCCATTTTTCTTTCATTTGTCCAGCGAGGACTTGAACTTTGATTAATTACAGGTGGAGCTGCTCCTGCACAAAGCCACACTGATTTAAAAGCCTTTGTGTACTTTCCATGACTTGGTACATTCCACTCCTCCCCTCTGTGTCGATCTATTTGGAATGTAATTAATCAACGTTCAAGTCCTCGCTATGACATTTTTGTCACATTTTGGACAACATACTAAACTATGACATTTTTGTCACATTTTGGACAACATACTAAACTATGACATTTTTGTCTCATTTTGGACGACATACTTAACTATGACATTTTTGTAAAATTTTGGACGACTTACTAAACTATGATTTTTTTTGTCAATTATTGGACGACAGACTAAACTATGACTTTACTGTCTCATTTTGGACGACATACTAAACTATGCCATTTTTGTCTCATTTTGGAAGACATACTAAACTATGACATTTTTGTCTCATTTTGGACGACATACTTAACTATGACATTTTTGTCTCATTTTGGACGACATACTTAACTATGACATTTTTGTCTCATTTTGGACTACATACTTAACTATGACATTTTTGTCTCATTTAGGAAGACATACTAAACTATGACTTTATTGTCTTATTTTGGACGACATACTAAACTTTGACATTTTTGTCTCATTTTGGAAGACGTACTTAACTATGACATTTTTGTCAAATTTTGGACGACATAATAAACTACGATTTTTTTTGTCATTTATTGGACGACAGACTATAGCATGACTTTTGTGTCATATTTTGGAGAAGATACTAAACTAAAACTTCTTTGTTACATTTTGAAGAACTTAACCACAGGTGAGACTTGAACCCACAAACCTTGGCTTACAAGAGAAGTGCCTTATCCATATGGCCACTTGGCCAATTATTGACAGGCTATCGAGATACTGACCTACAACTTTTATGTTACTTCTTGGATGACATACTAACCTATGACTTTTATTGTCAAATTTTGGACCACATACTAAACTATGACTTTTTGTCAATTTTTGGACGACATACTAACCTATGACATTTTGTATCATTTTGGACGACATACTAAACTATGACATTTTGTATAATTTTGGAAGACATACTGAACTAAGACATTTTTGTCTCATTTTGGACAACATACTAAACTATGACATTTTTGTCTCATTTTGGACGACATACTAAACTATGATTTTTTTGTCTCATTTTGGACCACATACTAAACTATGACATTTTTTTAAATTTTTGGACGACATACTAAACTATGACTTCTTTGTGTCACTTTTTGGACGACATACTGAACTAAGAAGTCCAAAAATTGACATTTTTGTGTCATTTTGGACGTCATACTAAACTATGACTTTTTTGTCACATTTAGGACGACATACTAAACTATGACATTTTTGTCCATTTTTGGACGAACATACTAAACTATGAAATTTTTGTCCATTTTTGGACGACATACTAAACTATGACATTTTTGTCCATTTTTGGACGACATACTAAACTATGAAATTTTTGTCAAATTTTGGACGACGTACTAAACTATGATTTTGTTTTTGTCAATTATTGGACGACAGACTATAGCATGACTTTTGTCTCATATTTTGGAGAAGATACTAAACTAAAACTTCTTTGTTACATTTTGAAGAACTTAACCACAGGTGGGACTTGAACCCACAAACCTTGGCTTACAAGACAAGTGCCTTGTCCATATAGCCACTTGGCCAATTATTGACAAGCTATCGACATACTGACCTACAACTTTTATGCTACTTCTTGGATGACATACGACTTGTCTCATTTTGGAAGACATACTAAACTATGACATTTTTGTCTCATTTGGGACGACATACTAAACTATGACATTTTTGTCTCATTTTGGAAGACATACGACTATGACTTTTATTGTCAATTTTTGGACCACATACTAAACTATGACATTTTTGTATCATTTTGGAAGACATACTGAACTATGACATTTTTGTAAATTTTTGGAAGAACATTCTAAACTATGACATTTTTGTCTCATTTCGGGCGACATACTAAACTATGACATTTTTGTCTAATTTTGGACGACATGCTAAACTATGACATTTTTGTCTCATTTTGGACAACATACTAAACTATGAAATTTTTGTCAATTATTGGACGACAGACTTTAGCATGACTTTTGTGTCATATTTTGGAGAAGATCTTGAACTAAAACTTCCTTGTTACATTTTGAAGAACTTGACCACAGGTGGGACTTGAACCCACAAACCTTGGCTTACAAGACAAGTGCCTTATCCATATAGCCACTTGGCCATTCAGTATCCAGCTATCGACATACTGACCTACAACTTTTACGTCACATTTTGGACAACATACTAAACTATGACATTTTTGTCTGCTTTGGACGACATACTAAACTATGACATTTTGGACCACATACTAAACAATGACTTTTTTGTCATATTTGGGGGAAGATATTAAACCATGACTTCTTAGTTACATTTCAAACATATGAAGGAACTACACCACAGGTGGGTCTTGAACACACAAACTTTAGCTTATAAAACCAGTGCCTTATCCGTACAGCCACTTGGCCAATTATTGCCAAGCTATCGACATACTGACCTACAACTTTTATGTTACTTCTTGGATGACATACTAACCTATGACTTTTATTGTCAAATTTGGATGACATACTAAACTATGACCTTTTTGTCAATTTTTGGACGACATACTAAATTATGACTTTTTTGTCTCATTTTGGAAGACATACTGAACTAAGACATTTTTGTCTCATTTTGGACAACATACTAAACTATGACTTTTTTGTCACATTTTGGACGACATACTAAACCATGACATTTTTGTCACATTTTGGACAACATACTAAACTATGACTTTTTTGTTTCATTTTGGACCACATACTAAACTATGACATTTTTGGGCGACATACTAAACTATGACATTTTTGTCAATTTTTGGACGACATACTAAACTATGACTTTTTTGTCACATTTTGGACGACATACTATACTATGACATTTTTGTCAATTTTTGGACGACATGACTTTTTTGTCTCATTTTGGACAACATACTAAACTATGACTTTTTTGTCACATTTTGGACGACATACTAAACCATGACATTTTTGTCAATTTTTGGACGACATGACTTTTTTGTCACATTTTGGACAACATACTAAACTATGACTTTTTTGTCACATTTTGGACGACTTGCTATACTATGACATTTTTGTCAATTTTTGGACGACATGACATTTTTGTCAATTTTTGGACGACATACTAAACTATGACTTTTTTGTCACATTTTGGACCACATACTAAACTTTGACATTTTTGTCAATTTTTGGACGACATGGCTTTTTTGTCACATTGTGGACAACATACTAAACTATGACATTTTTGTCAATTTTTGGACAACATGACTTTTTTGTCACATTTTGGACCACATACTAAACTATGCCATTTTTGTCAATTTTTGGACGACATGACTTTTTTGTCTAATTTTGGACAACATACTTAACTATGACATTTTGTCACATTTTGGACGACATACTAAACTAGGATTTTTTTTGTCAATTATTGGACGACATGACATTTTTGTCACATTTTGGACAACATACTAAACTATGGCTTTTTTGTCACATTTTGGACGACATACTTAACTATGACATTTTTGCAAATTTTTGGACGACATGACTTTTTTGTCTAATTTTGGAAGACTTACTGAACTAAGACATTTTTGTCTCATTTTGGACAACATACTAAACTATGACATTTTTGTCTCATTTTGGACAACATACTAAACTATGATTTTTTTTTGTCAATTATTGTACGACATACTAAACTATGACAATTTTGTCAATTTCTGGACGACATACTAAACTATGACATTTTTGGACGACATACTAAACTATGACATTTTTGTCTCATTTTGGACAACAGACTAAACTATGACTTTTTTGTTACATTTAGGACGACATACTAAACTATGACATTTTTGTCAATTTTTGGACGACATACTAAACTATGACATTTTTGTCAATTTTTGGACGACATACTAAACTATGATTTTTTTGTCACATTTTGGACGACATAAATATACTATGACATTTTAGTCAAATTTGGACGACATGACTTTTTTGTCTCATTTTGGGCAACATACTAAACTATGACTTTTTTGTCACATTTTGGACGACATACTAAACCATGACATTTTTGTCAATTTTTGGACGACATGACTTTTTTGTCACATTTTGGACAACATACTAAACCATGACTTTTTTGTCACATTTTGGACCACATACTATAAACTATGACATTTTTGTCAATTTTTGGACGACATACTAAACTATGACTTTTTTGTCACATTTTGTACGACATACTATACTATGACATTTTTGTAAATTTTTGGACAACAAAAATTGTCAAATTTTTGGACAACATACTCAACTATGACATTTTTGTCAATTTTTGGACGACATGACTTTTTTGTCTCATTTTGGACAACGACATACCAAACTATGACATTTTTGGACGACATACTAAACTATGACATTTTTGTCAATTTTTGGACGACATACTAAACTATGACTTTTTTGTCAATTTTTGGACGACATACTATAAACTATGAAATTTTTGTCAATTTTTGGACGACATTGACTTTTTTGTCAATTTTTGGACGACATACTAAACTATGACATTTTTGTCATACTGGCCGTTTCTCAATATCCATACTTGTGCATACTTGGTACTTCCGTATTGTGAAAACGTCATCAGCCTCAGTCCAAGTGCTGTTCCAATTCTCAAGTAAGCGAACAGCGAGGACAGAAAGTTTAATTTTTTTTAATTTTGAATTTTAGATTTATATTAAAGTCGCATGGTGATTGTATCTGTATTTAAACATAGTATGTAAATATTAGATATGTAGAGTAGTATATATTTGTATACATTATATATCTATAAAGTATTTATAGTAGTATATACATATATATATATATATATATATATATATATATATATATATATATACTACTCTACAATGCTGTAATATATCTATATATAATGCAATTGGTTGGACTACTGTTTTAAAAATGTTGAGCCAGATTGGGATTGGAATATTGATTTTAGTGGATTTTCGTATTGCATTGGGCCCGCCTTGCTTTTTCTCTCAGCTGGTTTATTGCAGCATTGAGGTTCCCTGTAGACGTCATTTTTAATCCTAGGTATGTGTATGTGTTAGTGTGCTCTATGATGGTTGGGCCCAGCATGAACTGGGGTCTGTTTCTCTCACTCTGAAACACCATGATCTTAGTTTTCTTCTTGTTGACTGTCAGGGCCCAAGTCTGACAGAATTGTTGAAGGTGGTCTAGGAGCTGTTGTAGTCCCTCTTTAGAGTTGGACAGCAGCACTACATCATCTGCATACAAGAGACATTTGATCTCTGTGTTGTTCAGGATGAGGCCTGGAGTTGACGACTCATCTAATGTTTTTGCTAATTGATTTATGTAGATGTTGAAAAGTGTTGGGCTCAGACTATTTCCTTACATTAGTCATCGGTTCTGGGAGAAAAAGTCTGTTCTTTTGTCTTCAGTTTTGACTGCACACTTATTTTTAAGGTACATTGTTTGATGATGTCGTAGGTTTTTCTGTAATAATTGGAGCAGGAGGCCCTCGTGCCAGATTGAGTCAAATGCTTTTTCAGAGTCTACAAAACAGGAAAATATTTTTGATTTATTTTGATTTAAATGTTTCTCTATAAGTGTGTGTAGACTGTAAATGTGGTCGGTGGTTCTATGGTTGTGTATGAATCCAGTTTGACTCTGTCTGAGGATATTGTGATCAGCGAGGTATTGCTGTAATCTGCTGTTGATAATTGAGCAGAACATCTTCCCCAGGTTGCTGCTGACACATATCCCTCCGTAGTTGTTAGGATCTAATTTATCTCCATTTTTGAAGATGGGCGTTATTAGTTTGAGCAGGGAAACATCCAAAACATGCAGGGCAGACGACCACGATTAGGAAACACTGGTCTGAAACATTCTGGTGTTTGCATAAATCGCTAATATTCCACTCACATTTACATGTTACAGTGCATAATCTGATTCTGACTCGTGTCTGCTTGAAAGCAGACGTGTTAATTATGTAAACTGCACCATATGATTTATGTAATCTGTTCTTTTCCTGCTAAAAGGTGTCAAAACAGCTGCTGCGCAAACATGCTCATCATATTTCTTCTTCCTGTGACGATGAGCCAGTCACACCTTTCAGAGGAATGTGTCACGTCTCTGACCCTCCCTCTGCACACACGTGCACTTCCTGAGCGTATTAGAAACCTTTCAGATCTGCACAGAAAATGTGTGTGGAGCCAGCTCCAGATGATTTTCATTCTAACACAGCCAGGCTGGTTTTTCTTCTGCCAAACAAATGCATGTGTACTCTGGAAGATTGACAAAAGTATCAACAATATAATGGTTTTTACCACTGACGGTTGCTGTGTGATCGCATTTGAGATGTGAATCTAGCAGTTATATGTAAGCTGCAGATACAGTCAGTGTAGCAATGTTTACATCGTACTGGTTTACTTACCAGGTCTGCACTTCATGTTCCTGGTGGTTCCTTAGTTTGAACTTGTATTGGTGTCCGGCACTGTGTCCAACTTTTGAAATATAAATGTCTGTTGCTTTCATTGTCAAATTCTCCCTGTGTATCTTGATTTCACTTTCTGTTTGACTTTGTATCCATGATTGTGTCTCACTGTCTGTCATGTCTGTCACCTGTGTTGTATTAGTTCCACCTGTCTCTCATCATCACCTCAGCTCACAGAGTATGTCCACAGCTCACCTGTCACTCACTGTCAGATCGTCTAGTTCCTCGTCTTCTCTATAGTTAATGACATTTGTAAGTTTTTTTGATTTGAGCATTGTTTTGGATACTTTTTTTTCGTATCCCAACCCAACATTACCTCTGTAAACTTGATTTGTGCTTGTGTCCTGCACTTGTGTCTATCTTTTACAACGTGATAAGCTGCCAAACTAGAAGTGGCATTGGAAAACCACATCTCTATTTGCACAAATCAAACACACTTTTAAGTTACAACACTCGGAAAAGGAAATGCTCTCACTTTTCTTCGTGTTTGTGTTGTTTCACCACCATCACAGTCAGCTGGGTTTGCTTTGTTCACAAACAGAGAACATTGACATCTTTCAGACAAACAATAGAACAGAGTAAACTAACAACCCCAGCGTTCCTCCTATGACGTTACATGATAAAGGTTAACGGTGTGAGCCAATAACATACGCACACAGCAAACACATAACATCAGTACAAAGGTAAAACGATAAACTTCACCACAGATAGTACAATTTGACACAAGTGGAATGTGAATCTGTGTAATTGTTGTTTACCTGAGTTATTTATTTAAATCTTTCTCAACCTTAAAATCTAAGTAAACTTGAGATACAAGAACAACAACATATTACAAGATTTAATTATTAAACCCGAATCATAAACGGAGAGTGAAAGAATTACCAAAGTTTAATCATAAAAAGTACAACAGTCAGAATTAAGAAGGACATTTACAAAACTGGAAGTGGACAATAGCTGTTGATCCACAAAAAATCTTTCAACTCGGTGTAATGTTTTAAAGTCCCCTGAGATTAGTTGACTGTTTTTTAAAAAAACAAAACAAAAAAGGTCTGTTAAATATTAGTTAATAGACGAGTTGTTCCATCCTGTGTTAGAGTTTGATTTGCCTGGACACTATTGCTGCACAGATGTCCTCAGTGAGCGGAACGTAGGTTTTTTCCCCCGCATCGAGGAAGTATAGACGGTCTTCGATGTGCGCCGGGTCGAATCCCTCCTCCACCAACTTCACTTTCTTCATCTTGAATGTTCCGGTCAACTCCAGGCAGGCCTGCAGAGGTCAGTGTGACTGCGTTAGACACTACGTTTCAGCAAAAAAAGTGAAAACCGAACTTACACTGTAACAGAGCCAAAATACAGTCAGTGTTTACACTACAGCTGCAACCATTACACTCAATATTTAATATTTAACAAGGACTTAACTAATCACCAACTATTTTGTGAATCCATTAATCAGTTTGAGTGTTTTTTCTTTAATAAAAGTTCCTCAAAGTACCACCAGAGGAAACTTGTGTACCATAGTGTGAGAACCATGGCTATATGAACATACAGTATATATAGTCATGAAGCAGTGTTTCTTTGTCATATGGAGCAAAGAAACAAACAATTAAGAAGCTGAAACAATCAGAAATCTTGTTTTAATCATGAAAAAAGCTTCAAACCAATTCATCGATTATCAAAATAGTTGACGATTCATTTAGCAATCGATTAATAATCGATTAATCGAGTCATTATTTCAGCTCTAAACGAGTGTCACCTGAATCCTGATGAATCGGGGTCTTGCGTAGGCAGGGAGGTAGTTGACGACCTGTTTGTAAACGTCTGAACAGTCCAACTCTTCTCCGTCTTGCAGAGTGACAGCAGCCATGCCGATGCGTCCTTCATGACCTGTGTACAACATCAAACACACATTAGATTTATTCACACGCCGCGGTCAGTGTGTAACTCTTAAATATGAACAAATATCCGCTACACTGTCAAAAAGGAGGGTCGAATGTTGATTAACACGACTCTCTCTGTGTTTAGATATCTTGTCGCCCAGCAACCGTCTTCTGTTTTATATGAAGATTTTATATTGATGAGTGTTTTCACCTTCAACTTTCACACCATAGACGTTTGCCTCTGAAATGCAATGAGCCATTGTGAGAATGTCTGCGACCTCAGACGTTGCAACGTTTTCTCCTTTCCACCTGGAAACAAAGACACAGAGACAGTGTTTATGTCCATAAATAAACCACCATGACTTTCACTGAAAACAATAGAACAAACAAATGATTACTTTTAGTTTAACAGTGATGTCACAACAAGACACCTACTCTAATTTGCTGAGTCTCAGCAGGGTAAATGACTGAGTTCACAATAGTAACTAGTTACTAGTTAATTTTTTTGCTGCTTTAAAATGTGTCACCATTATTTATCAATGACCACACAGTGAGTGCGGTTTGACCTTAACAAGGGTTTTAGAGTGGGTGTCAAGGATATAAAGAGCCAAAACTACTTGCCTGAAAGTGTCACCAACTCGATCCTGGAAGTAGACAAAGTTCTCGTGGTCAAACAGAAGCAAATCTCCCGTGTTGAAGTAAAGGTCGCCCTTTTTAAACACATTGCGGAGCCTCTTCTTCTCCGTCTGGTGCTGGTTCCCAGCGTAGCCAATAAATGGAGACCTCTGCGTTATCTTTCCTACCAAGAGTCCCGTTTCACCTGATGTATCGATACATGAAAATGATTCATCACAGTTCACCATGACAATGATGATGATAAAAGCAGCACATTTCTACCTTACCTTATGAACTGGAACCAGTTATATTTAGGATTGTATGCATCGACTCACCTCTGGCTGCTTTGATGCACAGACCTTCAGAGTTCCTGATTGGCTCCTCCTTCTCAATGTCAAACTTGATCAAAGCGTGAGGAAAGAAAAACTTGACAGGAGAAAGAAAAACACCACAAGCTGCATCAAGACTGAATAGTAATGGTAGCAGGTTCAGCTCAAAACATATGGGTGTCTAATAGGATTTTTTATTATAATTGTTATTATGATTAAGATTATCATTATTATTATTACCTATGTTTAACAAGGGGAACCTCATTAAGATTAAAAATCTTTTTCACACCAGGGTCCTTGCCGAGACACATTTGACAGAATAACTGACAAGAACCCTGTTTACAGAAACATGAAATATCAAAATCATCATCGTAAAATCATAACATACCGTGTGACTCCAAGATACTCCAAGGATTTAATTTAAAAATGAAATTAAAAACTGCTCTCTAAGACTGAGCTGTTTTCACAGATGATTTAAGGTGATGAAGCAGCGGAGTGGAGTGCAATTTCAATCCAATTCACAACTGACTTTTGGGAAAGACATGGAAACAAGTAGTGTGATCCATAGAAATCTGCATTCATACTGAAGAAAACTGACTGTTGATTTCAGTTGCCTTTTTAATGGCGTCATCGGTTACCTGCTGCTCCGCAAAGTTTTGAATTCTCCTCTGTATTAAATAAAATGCCAAGATTCTTTAGTATGCAGCTGCACATCTGCTGTTTCTGCAAATGTTCCACTATTACATTTGTGATGGAAAAAAATAAGAATTGAAATGGTGTTTTGTTTGTGACACAAGCTATAGATGAAGGCAGTGATGAGCTGACAGTCCATCACAGGGTCGTCCACAATTTACAGTCTAATCCCCAAATCTGCCTGTTTTTGGACAGAATTCAGTGGCAATTTAAATGTATGTGAAATGAAATAAATGGAATAGTTTTTGTCAGTCCGTCCAAACTGCTGCCGTGTCTGAAAACATATTCCTTCACTTACCCGCTGGATGAAATTGACCCGTCCCACAGCACCGATCTTGGACGTGTAGTTAATGAAGCCAATGTTTCCCTCTGTGGCAGCATACAGCTCCCTGACTTGAATGTCACCGAAGCGATTGAGGAACTCTGTCCAAATGTCTGTCCTGACGCCGTTTCCAATGGCAATCTTCACTTTGTGGCTCTTGTCGTTGTCTTTCTGTAAACAGTGACACCGTTTTCTGGTTGGCTTTCAGGATGCATTCAGAAATGTGCACAATGACAGCCGTCACTGATGAGTTCATGACTGGTCGCTGTAGTTTTCTTTCACCTTGGGTGTGTTGCAGAGGTAGCGCATCGTTTCACCGATGTACTGCATCACTGTCACGTTATATTTCCTGCAGTCGTCCCAAAACTGAGAGGCAGAGAACTTTCTCCTCAGAATGATGGTCATACCTGCAATCCACATGAACATCATCACCTTCTTCTTCTTCTTCTTCTGATCCAAAACCAGGAGTTTAATGTGTGCGAGTAATGTTACCTCTCTCAATGGCTCCGGCCATCCCGATGAGGAAGCCTGCGCTGTGATAGAGAGGAAGGTTGATGTAGAAAATGTCCTCTGCTGTGATCCCACATGCTGCCTGGATGAAGGAGGCGGCCCACACTCTCTCATGGGAGACGACAGCTGCTTTAGGCAAACCTGCCAAAGTGAAGCGGCAATAAATCATCTCATGTTATTGAAAACAGAAACATGCATCAGGGATGAGGAGTTTTCACCAGAGACAGAAAACAAAAACACACCCACTTGCTGCAGAACGGTCCACGTCTCTGCTGTGAAATCATAAATCATAAATTCCTTCCATTGCTTTTTCAACATTTCATGAAAACACATCAACATTTTCTGACCATTGTTTGGACGGAATCACTCTCACTATTTCACTCTTGAAGCTGCACTGGCTCCCTGTTAAATACCACATCTGCTTAAGAGTTCAAAGTTCTGCTGCACGAAATGGCTCCTCGTTCACTTTCAAACATTCTCTAACTCGCTAAGTGGCATCCACCTCCTCTCTCTACTCTCTACTCTCCCATCCAGTGTGTCTTCAAACTGTGGAACGCTCGCAGAATAAACGCAGCGCATGTACTTTCTGCTGCAAAGAGTCTCCAAGTCAAAACAATAATGAAAGATCGAGTTTGATGAAGACATCGTGGGTCATCGTTGTCTCTTTGGTTCAGCGGAACACTAAGCAAACAACAATGACAAATCACATTTAACAAAAATAATTCAAAATAAAAAGACAACACACTGGGAGACTCGCAGTACTCGACATTTCATAGAGGGTTTGAAGTGGAGGTTTTAGCACAGAGGAATAAAGTGAGTGACGTCATTAAAGGGCACTGTGGACTTTGAAGAGAAATATGGATTACTACGGATTAACGAGTGATTATGTAAGTACACCACTCAACATTAGTCTTGTTATATTGCATAATATGTCTTGAAGCCTAACGAAGTCACACCTTTTTAGAAAAGTCTTTCTCCCCTAATTTTAACCCAGTTCTGGTTGCATTGCGTTGTTTTATTGCTCTTAATTGTCTTCACTGTCTTAATTGTTTATTCTGTAATAAAATGTATTATGATTAATATGAATATTACTACTACTACCATAGAGTTTTCAGGCCAAGCAAGGAGCTGTTTTCAGCAAAAACAAATACAGAAACCATGGTGCTGAACTCTGCATGTCAGACAGAAACAAGAGTCTAATGTCTTGTGATTAGTCTTAGTTTGACAGGCAGAGTTCAGCACCATTGTTTCCGTGTTTAGGAAACCATGGTGGTGGAGCAATAAAACAACGCAATGCATGTAAAACCACAACGGGGTTAAAATTGGGGAGAAAGACTTTTCTAAAAAGGTGTTACTTAGTTAGGCTTATAGATATATTATGCAATATTTCTGCTTCAAATATCAAAAAACAACAAGACTAATGTAAAGCCGTAGTAAAGTGTCCTTTAATGACGTCCCAGGGTTTTCTTTTTATTATATATGTATTATAATGTACAGTATATCATAATGTTATTTAAATACATATTAATACTGATCTTTGTTTTCTTGAAGTCAGAAAAAATACACAAATTCTAATTGTTTACATCTCGTTGTTGTGCTGCAGGAGAATCTCCAGAGTGACTTCTGTGGACATACAGTGAAACCTCGTGTTTGCACCAGTGTTCACAGAGTTCAGTATACTTTAGGTCTGAGAGCAGCTTAACTCACAAAACTGAAAGTCTCAGCAAAGACAGGAAGAAAACTGTTGTCGAGCAATAAATACAGAAGTGATTCATACTAACAGATTCAAAGGGAAGTTTTGTTTGAGCAGTTCTCACTGTGTTCAGTGTAAACCTGTTTGTAATAAAGGTTTCCTGCTTTACCTGTGGTGCCTGACGTGTAGATGTACAGAGCCGTGCTCCTGATATTGACGTTGGCCCTGAGGTCTGGGGACAGAGGCTGATCTGAGGCCTGAGTGATCTGGTCAGACAACGAGTCGATGCCCTGGATCCCACAGCTTTCCGACAGCAGATACACGCGGATGCCCTGCTCTCTGAGCGTCGGCAGAACCTCCTCCACGGCGTCCAGCAGCTCTGCAAACACAAGAGGAACATTCAGCTCCCTCAGTGTCGGACTGCTGTGTTACACAATGCTGCACACACAGTAAAGGCCTGCATCGTGTTACCACAGCTCCCACTGGGACACGAGCACATGGTGCAGGCAGTTCAGCTCAGAGCAGGGAGACTCCGTGCTCCATAAAGAGAGAGAAACTAGGTTTCCTCAAAGAACCCTGTTTCCCCCCTGTTTTAAATGTGGGGCAAACACTAAAGACTAAAAGAACCCTTTAGAGTTAATAAAAAAAATAAAAAAATTGGTTGCATTAAACAGAACAGATGAGAAATTAATGAACACAGAAGCATGTATATGTTTCACAGATTTGTGTATCACAGTTTTTAGTCGTAAATGTCAACATTTTAAATTATTGCAATGCGAGTTTTTGTCCACTTTGATTTAATCCCATAATCCCACATGACCTCCAGAGCTGCTGACTAAAACAAAGTGATCATTTACAGCGTATGCTCAATCCTAATAAAGGCTGTTTAGCACAGTTGTCAACTATAAACCCGTAACTACTTCACTACTACTCCATAAATACATTTAAATGGAGTCATCGATGTCTCTTTGGTGGAACTACGAGATGATTCAGTCTGTGAAGTTAAAGAGGCTCCAACGACAGACTGATACAACTGGTAACTACTGGTTTAACTGGTTTAACCCCAGCAATGTCACAACTCAAAGTATCTTTGTTGCATTAAAATGAAGCTGTAACTGCTGTGATACATGTATCTACTTTACATTATTTCTCACTGTGTTGTAAACAAGGCATGCAGCAACATGCAAATCAGTGTCATGATTGTCCTGACCTGAATAATTGTGAATAAAAGTGAATGTTTTTTTCGATATTATTGGGATAACAGTAAAAATAGGCTTTAAAAGAGTATTTTTTAGAGTCGCAAATTATCACCTCAGAGCCATTGTTATACGTGAAAGTCTTGGTTGTTAGGAGAACGTGTTCTTGTACAGACTAAGCAGAAAGTTATTGTGTTCATTCCTTGCCAGTAAAAAGCCAATCAGGGTCACGTGTAAACCAAAATATAGATAAGCATGGAGTCAAGAGCAGAGTATTCCACCTGATTCTAATGGAATATGTTAAAGGTCATTTTATAGATGTTTTACAGTTCACTTCACTTTTCACTGCTCTTCGCTGTTCTTCACTGTTCTCCACTGTTATTTACTGTTCTTCACTGTTATTTACTGTTCTTCACTGTTTCCACTGTTATTTACTGTTCTTCACTGTTATTTACTGTTCTTCACTGTTATTTACTGTTCTCCGCTGTTATTTACTGTTCTTCACTGTTATTTACTGTTCTTCACTGTTATTTACTGTTCTCCGCTGTTATTTACTGTTCTTCACTGTTATTTACTGTTCTCCACTGTTATTTACTGTTCTCCAAGGTTATTTACTGTTCTTCACTGTTTCCACTGTTATTTACTGTTCTCCACTGTTCTCCACTGTTATTAACTGTTCTCCACTGTTATTTACTGTTCTCCAAGGTTATTTACTGTTCTTCACTGTTTCCACTGTTATTTACTGTTCTCCACTGTTCTCCACTGTTATTTACTGTTCTCAACTGTTATTTACTGTTCTCCAAAACATTGAGACAGCAAAATTCCCCAACAACCTTCAATTGACGTAAAACATATTCTAAAAGGTTACAAAAAAGTTACAATCATCAAAACATATTTTAAATGAACCCGATAAAGTAAAAAACAAGAACATTTTAATATTATTTTAAATGAGGTTTCCTACCAGACTGGAAAGATGTGGCTGCCTCTTCTTGTGTTGATGAGCAAGGCAGTATTTTCAAATTACTAATGTGAAATATTACAGATTTTCTCAGTTCACCATTATCCCGATAATGGAAATGCCCTACGCTCAACTTGTGACCTTTAATACCGTTACAAGGAACATTTCGATGAGTGCAATGGTTTCCACAAACAAAAAATAAAGAAGCAGAAACATGTGACTCTACTGTCCCTCTCTCTTTCACATGTCACTGTACTGGAAAATAAGCAGAAACAGTAGATTCCGTGGATGAGAGGAGGTTTGTCTGAACTGACGAAGAAACCACAACAACCTCCACGTGGTGGAAGAAGCAAGAAATGAAATGCAGAAAAGCAGAAATGAAACACAACCATGTATTAATAACAACGAACACTTTTTATTTGCCTTATCAGGCTGTGCCTTGTTGTTTCTGTGGTGACGCGGGCGAACAATAACTACTGCAAATATTCATTTCACAGCAGTTTATGCAAAAACAGAAAAATACCCTTTGTCTTTAATTAGTCTTTTATGTCTTTTACATAATTATTGTTAGTGAGGTGATTGTTCAGGACTGTGCCGTTGTTGCTGTTTTATCACTTCATGGTGAAGATCAGTGACATGCACGGACATTTGGAGCAGGGGTGAAAAATTCAAAGGGCACCTTCTGCGCATCATTGGGGCAGGTGCCACTTGTATGTCATTTCCCACACTGTCACACATGGACACACCTGTGTGTACATATACAGGAACATCCTTTACAGCATCACCTTTTATCACCAACACTGACATTTCCTAGAAAGCAATGAATGTCATGTCCTCTAAGAACACTGTCATGTAGAGACAGTAGGGAACTTCCTCCACTAGAAATAGACTCATTTAGAATCAATCAGTCTTTTAAGTCTATGTTTTGCTTTAGGGGCCACATATAAATGGCATAGTGTCGTAGGTCACTTCCTCATGTTTTTACCACTCTAGAGGGAACTTTAGTGTGCAAGGCAGGCAAATGCTTGGGGGCCCCAGGGCAGAAGGGGGCCCCCGAGGGCTAACCAACTTTGAATCTATACAGCATTAACAAAGGCGCAGAACTCCCTAAAGGGGCTCCACACCCAGCTCTTGTTCTGAATTCAGAATTCTAACAGTAAACAAGTTTGTAGGCTTTATATTTATACTTTGAAAAGATAATTACAGAAGCGTATTGCATTCACCTAAAAACACTTTTTTTTTCAGGATGATCCTGTAGCCCACTAGCCCTCCTGACCAGTCGGCCTGCCTGACCCTGTGTGCTGCAAACTAATATGTAATATGTAAATAGTTCCACGTGACATACACATGTCTGTGAGACTGCTGTTACAACGTGCGCCATTTATTTTCATTATGCTGGAACTGACAACTAAAGACATTCCTTTCACTGAATATCAAACCGGATTAAACTGGGATAACTGGGTCAGACATCTTTGCTTTCAGTTCCCCACAAAAAACTGATTTTAGGTGAATGCAATAAGCTTCCGTGGATAATAATGTAAACTTGAGAAATAAAAACTGTTTACATTGTATTATTTATTATATAAAGGTGATGAATGCTGGTTGTAGGGGATTCTATGAGACTCTAGAATCACCTCTGGTCATGTGACACAAGAGGACACTTTGGTGTTCTTGTCCATTAGGACACCAAGGGGCGATTGCCCCCGTGTGCACGCCACTGGTGAAGCTGAGTAAACATTCATGAAGTGTATTCAGACTGTGTGTGTGTGTGTGTGTGTGTGTGTGTGAGACTGACCTGCAGAGGAGATGATGACTTTAGCTCCACAGCAGGAGAAACAGTGCAGCAGAGACTTGGACCTGATGTTGAAGTTGAGCAGAGCAGCCACACAGCCCAGTTTGGCCAAACCGAGCCAAGTCCATATGAAACTGGGTTCGTTGGGGAGAAACATGGCCACAGTGTCGCCCTCCTTCAGCTGAGCTGCAGCCTGCAGCGCTCTGGCCACTTTGCTGCTCTGCTTGTCCACTTCGCCATAAGAAAAATCTCGACCTTCAAAGTGCACAAATGTCTTCGTGGGGTGTCTCCTCGCTGCGTCCAAGAAACAGTCCAGGATGCTGTAGAAGGGCTTGTTTTTCTTGTACTTGACGAGTCTGGCACCGAGTTTGAGGCTCCGCAGGATGTACGCACAGTCTGCGTCAAAGTAAGGGAAAAGTGTTTTGAGGAAAGAGAAGGACAGGATGGCCAGTCCGGCCAACACTGTGAACCAGATGTACATGTTTGCAGCTCACTAAGCTGAGCTGGACTCATCCAGCCACAACAGAGACACTGAGACAAACACACAGAGACAGAGAGAGAGAGAGAGAGAGAGAGAGAGAGAGGGTGTGGAAAGAGTGAAATTAGTGTCAAAGTTCACGCACTCTGTACTACGCATGACACTGTGTCCAGTCACTCAGTGTCATGTTTACACCTTTCATTTATTTCTCATTTTTATTTATGTCTATTCTATTGTATTCTATTGTATTCTATTCTATGTCATACTAATTCTAATATACTGTTGTTTTTTTCCTACTAAATTCACTTCACACACAAACACACACACACACACACACACACAGCTTTGAAAAGTATCCACAACAACAATTAGGACAATGAACTCCAATCAAAGTGATTCACACCTGCGACACCAGCAGGTTATTACTGCGAACTGCACTTCATTTAGGTAGCAAAAATACTACAAGCAATGAAAAACACTAAAAGTAAATTGTGAGAATATAACAATTTTTAAACATATTCTTAAGGAAGTGGGGATCCACCCCTGTATAAACCTGCTTTCTTATAATTAAATACAGCAACACATGCACCCTCATATCCAAAATTACTACCAATACTGATATTAGTCCGATGCAGTCATTTTAGAGCATTTATGAACGTATGAAGCTGTTAAAGACCCAGTTGTGCTGAGGCTTTTTAAATACATCATTCTCCAACTGTGTTACAAATATTGTTCTCCCAAAAAGAAAAAAATAACCAGCTTAAACATGACTTGGCTAAAATGCTTTTGTTGATTGTTATTCACATTTTTACAGCATGTGCATAGTATATATATATATACACATATATATATATATACACATATATATATATATACATATATATATAGGATTTTTGTATTGTATCGAATATTATATTGTTATATGTCTGATATTGGATCAGGGCCTCACGGTTGGTGTAGTGGTCAGCAAGAAGACCCAGGTTCGAGGTGTATTTATAATCAAGATTTACATTGAAAAGAAAAATTTCATTTCAAAGTGTATAGTAGTTTTATTCCCTTTTATTCCCTTTTTTTAAAAGAGAAAGATGCATTCTTTTGTAGTCTTAATTGCTCTTATATTTTATTTGTTTGTATAGTTTGTCATATATGTCATATGCTTGTTGGTGTAGAAGAAGAATTTCACCGTTTTCGAACCCTTAATGGCACAGCAGCCATTTTGACAGCTTACAGAAAGCAAGTCACAGGTGTTTATGATAAAATGAATGTTGGCTGTGTGTTTACACAGTAATGGGCTCTTTGCACAGCAGTCATTTCGATGTGTTTCAGCGGGAAAGGAACAGGTGTTATTGATCACATTAACAATGGCTGTGTTCAGATCAGTGAACCAGTAAGTACCCTTAAACTCACTCACTCATGTTCTACTGCTTTATCCTCCACATGAGGGCGCCAATCTCAGCTGACATAGGGCGAAAGGCAAGGTATGCACCCTTAAAGTGAGGAAGCTAAATGGAACTCAGCTGTTATTATTATTTATACCTGTGACTCTCCTACTGTCAGAATGAACAGAAGTAGAAACATTGGTGATTAAGCATATCAAACTGAAGAATGAGAAAGTGAGAGCATTTTTAGCTGTTTTTTCTTTGTTATTTTATTATTGTGCTTCCAATGGGGGGCTGGATCAAACACCAGATGCTCAGCAGTCACACACAGAGAGCTGTATTGTATACAGGGCAGAGATGCCACCACCTACACTGATGACAGCCCCAGCAGAACAGAATCCACATCTCAGTGAGAAGTTGCTGTGTGAACAACAGCTGTTTTCTCCATGGGGGAAAAAACTTGAATTTTTGCACATTTTAAAGCAACAGTTGCTCTGCAATCATTGTCAATGTATATTTTATAATATACTTCATGTCAGTCTCATTGCAGCAGGATCAAACATGTTCTCTGCATGAGTGAGAAAGTCATACTGTGTGTGAATATTAAATTCCGTTTAAAAGAGAAGCAATGAAAAGCACTTTAAATTGTGATATTTCCTGACATTATCCCATTGAAAATGTCCGGTGTAAATGGAATGTATTCCTTTTCTTTGTTGTCCAGAAAGTAGAGCAGGTCTTTTATGAGATTTGGGTTGAAACCTTCCTCCACCAGCTTCGTCTTCATAAGCTTGTACGTGCCCGTTACCTCCAATGAACTCTGGAACAATCACAGTGTAATGAATTAATATAAAAGTAAATAGATTTGTACATTATTTAATGAAATCATGCTCTTAACCGTAGAGTAATCATGAAATATTTTGTAAAAAACCCACCTGAATCCTTATAAAGCGTGGTCTTGCATAGGTCGGCAGGAAGTTTTCCACGTGTTTATAAATGTCGGCGGTGGCAAATTTGTGTCCGTCTTGTAAAGTGACAGCAGCCATTCCAGCTCGTCCCTCCTGACCTGCAAAACAAACAAACAAGTAGTTACGAGTAGTTAGAGGCAGCACTGAACGGAGGATAAGAGGTGTTAATGCTGCAAAATGTGCTACTTTTTTTGCACTTTGTCTTCTGTCCTCAAAGTGTAACTTGTCTAAACATTAACAGTCAAAGTGCAGGTGGAGGGTTTCTTTGCAGCCACAGTCAGACAAAGGGCATAAGAAAACAGAGACTCTTTGTTTTTTGTTTGTTTGAATGTATGTATAATGTGCTATGGCTATCAGTCGTTAAGAATCTCAACCACAGAACTCACTATGTTACAGATAATTCATCAAATTCAAGTGTGTTTTAGGTTATTTACCTGTGTTTTTAATGTGTGTACAGATGTTTCTTTATTCTTTCCTTCATTCGTCTCTTATAAACCTATATTCAGTGAAGCTGTTGGTTCACACAGACTGAACATGATGGACAAATCACTTTGTTAGTCTGTACCTTCATTGTTCTCTGTGATAAAGTTCAATCTGAAGTGAGTTGCACATCAATAATGTGTTGCAATTTAGGCTATCGGCTCTGTTTTGACCTTTCCTCCAGTTGATTTTTTTTTATTTACGCAGGTTTTGTCTAAGTTTTGCCCAAGCACAGGCCGTATCCGCACAAGGACTTGAACTTTCACCCAGAACCAAAGGTCGACTCACTGATATTTTCCACATGGCCGACATGAAAAAGACAGACTTTTGCTGAGTGTAGGACAAAGTTATTATAGTTTACAAAAAATAACGAAATTACAAAAACTGTTAACTGAAGTAAAAATAAAAACGTAAAGTACAAAAAAACAACTAACTTAAAATTAATTGTGTGCTTAGTTTGTTGAACTAAAACAAACAAAAATTGTAGCAAAAATGTGCTTAGTTTTTGTTTTTTCATATCAATGTTTTTAATTTGTTGGCTATATTTTTTACCTAACTGCACACTAACTATATCCAACCTCAATTTCAGGTTAGCTTCTTGTAGGGATTCAGCGATGGTATCTGACATCTGGTAAATAGCATCTTTCGCAATACACAATACTAATGACCTTTTTGAATCTTGCACCTGGCAAATATTTTACAAAAAACTAAAACTAATGAAGAAATGGAAACTAATGAAAACTAGCAAACCCTCTCTAATTTGAAAAACAAAAAGTCAAAATTAAAACTAATGAAAAATCCCAAACTATTATAACCTTGGTGTAAACATGGTACATAGGTGTCAAAGCTTAGACTGATTTTCCTCTGACTGTGATCTATATTTACTACAGTAATGCAGCTGCAGCTTAGCAACAGCATCAATTTAAAGTCTGTGTAAAATGATAAAGAATTTCCTAAATCCCCCTCACCCAATTTGGATGATTAAAAAAGTCACAAACAGTTTAAATATTAGGTTTATCACGTAAAAATATCCAATGGAGACACACATTAACACACATACTGACTTATATGCTTTATTGGGACCAAAGTCTGCAAACATCACTGTTTTTTGGTTTTTGGATTTTTTAATTCAGTGCGTCAAATGGAAATTTCAATCTTTTTCAAATTAAAATTATAAACATCACTGTTTCTTAGTGATTGTACACAATATAAACATAAATGCACTGGTATCAAACCTCCTATTTCTTATTAACCATGTAGAGATAATCTGTTTGGTTTAAAGTGCATACCCTTTGGGTGTCTTCATAAATGTAAAAATAACTTTTATTTGCTGTCCTTGCTCTTCCTTACTATTTTCAATGCTGCACCTGTGAGAGGAAATTTACCTGGCACTTTGACTCCATACACATTGGCTTCTTTGATGCAGTCAGCCAATGTGATGACATCAGCCACCTCATTAGTGGCCACATTTTCTCCTTTCCACCTGTTGACAAAAGTAAAAAAAAAAAAACCCATCATGCATCATGTTTGTACCTGGCTGTGACTGAAACACAGGATGAACTCACCTGAAAGTGTCTCCAACTCGATCGTGAAAGTAGACGAAATTGTCTTCATCGACACACAGCAGGTCGCCCGTGTTGAAGTACATGTCTCCTTTCTTGAAGACGTCATGCAGCTTCTTCTTCTCCGTCTGCTGCAGGTCTCCAGCATAACCACTGAACGGAGTCTTTACTGTTATCTTAGACACCATCAGTCCAGGCTCACCTGTGAAAAGTTCACATATAACTACAACTCTAAAAAGGTACAGTATGTCCACAATTTCTCTACATGATGATTTTTACAAAAGCGTTTGCCTTTACTTCACTTAGAATTTATTTATCTATTATCCAATTCCTTTTTTTGGCCTAAAATTGTCAAATATGAGGATACAAATTTAAAAATTCTATAATCTATATCTATAGTATCTACAGCAAAGATGCACCTGTGTCAGCCTCTATGCAGAAACCAGATGAATCCCTTAACGGTTCCTCTTTATCGACATCATATTTGATCACAGTATATGAAGAAAGCATCTGCAAGACAATAAAAAACAATTTTACTTAATTAAATACTGTTATCATATAATTATTATAATGTGAAATGTCAAGCAAAAACCACCACTTTTACCTTCATAAGGAAGTTAATTCGTCCAACGGCTCCGACTTTGCCGCAGTAGTTCATCAGAAACAAATTCCCCTCTGTTGCACCGTAAAGCTCTTTGATTTCAATGTTTCCAAACCTGCTGTTGAATTCCCTCCACACATCTGCTCTGATCCCGTTACCTATTGCAAGTCTTACTTTGTGTCTGCGGTCACTGAGTCTCTGTTAGGAAACAATACACAGAAACAAGGTGTTTGTCAGGTTTGTTTTTCTGGTGACTTAAATGTGTCATGAGTGTGAGTCCTGCGACACACACACACACACACACACACACACACACACACACACACACACACACACACACACACACACACACACACACACACACACACACACACACACACACACACACACACACACACACACACACACACACACACACACACAGTACAAACCTTTGGTGAGTTGCAGAGGTAGCGCATAATTTCACCTATGTACTGTATGACAGTGACGTCATATTTTCTGCAGTCGTCCCAAAACTGAGAGGCAGAGAATTTGCTCCTCAGTACCACGACGATACCTACAAACAACAGCAGCGTGACAAAGGACAGACATAAAGGATACAGTGGGTGATGAGTTTGCTTTTTCTTTTTGTATTTTACAGTTTTAGCAACAAAACAGAAAAACCTAATGTGGCCTGTGTGGCTACAGAGCTCTCCAGCAGGGTTTCTCAAACCTGGTCCTGAGGACACCCTGTCCTGCATGTTTGAGATGTTTCCTCACTCCAACACACCTGATTCAAATGGTCAGCTCGTTAACAAGCTCTGCAGAAGCCTGATAACGAGCCATTTATTTGAATCAGGTGTGTACAGATGTTTATAAAGTTATAAAAACAAGCATGACAGTGGATTGAGAAAACCTGCTGTACAGTATGTAGCTATAGTAGGCAAAAACCTGTCGCTTATTTTTGTTCCACAGCTGCATGAAATGAGCTCAGCAACGGCCCACCGTAAGTTCTAGATCCAGAGATTGAATAGACTGTTCATAAATATGATTGTGAAGAAGAAGAAGCAAATGGCTTTAAAGGTCAAAGGTGTAACATTAAGGAAGATTTATTGGCAGAAACTTAAAAAACAACAATTGTTTGGTTGTTTTTGGAGGAGTCCTCCTTTTGTTACTCTCATTCACTGCATTCTCTCCACCATTAAGATGGCACTAACCTTTACACAATGGAACTTAAACGGCGGGACGTGTATCCGTCCTGTCGAGGCTGAGAAGCAGTTTTAAAACAGCCAATTATATCAAGATTAGCCTCATTCATAATCCAAAACACTTCCCAGCAAATGTCTCATTCACTACAATTGGACTGTGATATAGGGCAGCGACATCCAGCTGCTCTCACCCTCACCCGGATCTGTTGATAATATCTGTTGAGGACTTATGAATAATTACCTAAACACTCTACATGACCTACCTCTTCTGTCTCAGATAAAGAGAAGAGAGACATGAGATTAGATTTGTTTCTGCAATAATCCTTGATTATGGATTCTGTCTTTCAACATAGCCTTGCTCATCTAGACCGCATCCAGGCAGCTTGGAGCTGTGTGGTGCAGGAACAGCAGCAGCTGTGATTGACACATGTAGGCAGTTAGTCCAACAGTGTGAAGCCGTCTCACTTTACTAATGCTATGTAGTTGTTGTGCCTCCATCCGTCGCTGGGTGACATATAAATGAAACCCTGCTATACTAAGAAAGTGGGCATAGTGTGAAGCTGATAGGCTTAATCAGCATTGAGTGAAATCAGTTGACAACACTACAGTTTTAAGCCAACAAAAACCTTTACCCAAAAGCACACATACCCCTCTGAATGGCTCCAGTGACGCCGAGGAAGCCGGTGCTGTGATACAGAGGGAGGGTGACATAGATCACGTCGTTGGATTTCACTCCCGAGAAAAGCTGAACCATGGATAAGGCCCACACTTTGACATGTGGGACCACTGCTGCTTTAGGAAGACCTGGTGGGGACAGACCACAATTGCTTGCATTTGTTTCCTTGTACGGTGTAATCGTGCATAATGACAGCAGCTGATGTAGGTCACCTGTTGTCCCAGATGTGTATATGTAGGCTGCTGGACTCTGCAAAGTCAAATGTGACCTTAAATCCTTGGACAGAGGCCCAGAGGAGGCCTGGCTCATTTTGTCGGTGAAGCTCTGCACACCTGCAGTTTGACATCTGTCAGTCAGGATGTAAACTGTGACCTGCTGCTCTAACAGACTGGGCAGAATCTCCTCCACAGCGTCCTGCAACTCTGGAAATTAAAACCAATGAGAAGGTTAGATTTAATCCTTATCCTAAGCAGCAACTGGTGTGTTAACTTCCCTGCAGTGAAGACAGTGAGTTACTTTATATATTATGAAGCAGAGGTTAGTCGTTTATCTTAAAAATCTTAAAGCTCCAGTTGGGAACCTCTATCACCCCCTGTGGACGTCTGAGTAATTACCAAAACAGACCTTACCCTGCGATCTAACATTACTTACCAGTAAATGATGTGGTGTACATAATGTCTTTTAATGTAGCATGACTTGTCCACACAAACTTCTATTTTAACAGATGGAGGACAAAACAAAACTGGCCGAACATATCGGCCTTAAAAAAGTGGCATCATTACAATATAAGACACTGATAATGAATGTCTTCTACCTCCATTTTGTGTCTGCAGCACAGGTGTTGTATATAAGTAAGATTATTTTTAATCTAAATAATAGATACATGAACTATTAGATGAAAGGCTACAATTTTAGTGCAGACAATATGTCTACACACACATAAGCAAATAATAATAATGCAGTCTTGTTTAACAACGACTTGAAGCTTACCTGCAAGACTGAAAATTAGGAACCATTTTATTAAACTGTTTTTTTTTTTATGACTGTGGGTTTTGGGATTTAAAAATCAATTTCCCCAAACCCTACAAAATCTAAATGCTGTGATTTGTTAATTCATATGAACCTTAAATAAACAGTCAAAGGGTAAAAAAATATTTGTTTTCTGATTTTTCAACATTAACAATATTATGTAGTGGAGGTTGTGAGTGACAGAACCGACTTGTTTGAAAAAAACTCTTAAACTGACTAATTAACCATTTCTTTCATCCTAGCTTGCAAAGACCAAGCCTTTAATGTGTACCTTTATACTCCATTATTATACAAGTTTACTAGTTTAACCTTTGGAGTCTAACAAACGGCCCCTACTTTTGGAGTGTTTTGCAAGTGTCACATTCTATTGTCTCATGTAAAACACGGATAGATTTGTCAGTGACACCATTGACATGTTATCTTTGTACTTTAATGTGTCAAATTCGGGTTTTATTGCGTTTTGAGAAAGCTTTGCATATGTTGTATAGTATTTGCGTTGAGTTTGTATATAATTTGGAGACTATACTTTTTTTTCTCAACATAACAAACTAGAATCAATGAATTTGTTTCACCTGCAGCAGCCACCAGGGTTTTGGCTGTGGTGCAGTTGAAACAGTGCAACAGAGACTTGGATCTGATGTTGTAGTTGAGAAAAGCGGCGGAGCAGCCAATCTTCACCAAACCCAGCCACAGCCACACGAACATCGGCTCGTTCCCCAGGAACATCGCTACCGTGTCGCCTTGTTTGACGAGTCCGCTCTGCAGAAACACTCTGGCGGCTTGGTTGCTGAGCGCGTCCGCGTCCCGGTAGGTGTAGGTCTCATCTTTGAAGAGGATGAACGGCTTGTGTGGCTGCGTCTTCACCGCGTCCAGGAACGCGTCCAGGATGGTGTAGTTGGTCTTCATGTACTTTAAAATGCTGTGTCTGGATTTGAAGACGGTGAGCACGAAGCGGACATCCTGGATAAAATAAGGGAAGCGCAAAAAGATGAAGAGGAGGAGGAAA